>NC_058087.1:32525763-33125763 GCF_014858855.1 Bufo gargarizans
AACAGTCCATTGGCATATATTTAGGCCCAGCACCCAGGCAGAGGAGAGAGGTCCCGTAACAGACAATCTGGCTTCATGTCAGCAGAGAATTAGTCTGCATGTCATAGCAGAGAATGAGGCTTCACGTCAGCCACCACTGCAACAGTCCATTGGCATATATTTAGGCCCAGCACCCAGGCAGAGGAGAGAGGTCCCGTAACAGACAATCTGGCTTCATGTCAGCAGAGAATCAGTCTGCATGTCATAGCAGAGAATCAGGCTTCACGTCAGCCACCACTGTAACAGTCCATTGTCATAATTTAGGCCCAGCACCCAGGCAGAGGAGAGAGGTCCCGTAACAGACAATCTGGCTTCATGTCAGCAGAGAATTAGTCTGCATGTCATAGCAGAGAATGAGGCTTCACGTCAGCCACCACTGCAACAGTCCATTGGCATATATTTAGGCCCAGCACCCAGGCAGAGGAGAGAGGTCCCGTAACAGACAATCTGGCTTCATGTCAGCAGAGAATCAGTCTTCATGTCATAGCAGAGAATCAGGCTTCATGTCAGCCACCACTGCAACAGTCCATTGGCATATATTTAGGCCCAGCACCCAGGCAGAGGAGAGAGGTCCCGTAACAGACAATCTGGCTTCATGTCAGCAGAGAATCAGTCTTCATGTCATAGCAGAGAATCAGGCTTCACGTCAGCCACCACTGCAACAGTCCATTGGCATATATTTAGGCCCAGCACCCAGGCAGAGGAGAGAGGTCCCGTAACAGACAATCTGGCTTCATGTCAGCAGAGAATCAGTCATTATATCATAGCAGAGAATCAGGCTTCACGTCACCCACCACTGTAAGAGTCCATTTTCATAAATTTAGGCCCAGCACCCAGGCAGAGGAGAGAGGTCCCGTAACAGAGATCTGGCTTCATGTCAGCAGAGAATCAGTCTGCATGTCATAGCAGAGAATCAGGCTTCATGTCACCCAACATTGGAACAGTCCATTGGCATATATTTAGCCCCCAGCACCCAGACAGAGGAGAGGTTCATTCAACTTTGGGTAGCCTCGCAATATAATGGTAAAATGAAAATAAAAATAGGATTGAATGAGGAAGTGCCCTGGAGTCCAATAATATATGGTTAAGGGGAGGTAGTTAATGTCTAATCTGGACAAGGGACGGACAGATCCTGTGGGATCCATGCCTGGTTCATTTTTATGAACGTCAGCTTGTCCACATTGGCTGTAGACAGGCGGCTGCGTTTGTCTGTAATGACGCCCCCTGCCGTGCTGAATACACGTTCAGACAAAACGCTGGCCGCCGGGCAGGCCAGCACCTCCAAGGCATAAAAGGCTAGCTCTGGCCACGTGGACAATTTAGAGACCCAGAAGTTGAATGGGGCCGAACCATCAGTCAGTACGTGGAGGGGTGTGCACATGTACTGTTCCACCATGTTAGTGAAATGTTGCCTCCTGCTAACACGTTGCGTATCAGGTGGTGGTGCAGTTAGCTGTGGCGTGTTGACAAAAGTTTTCCACATCTCTGCCATGCTAACCCTACCCTCAGAGGAGCTGGCATTGACACAGCTGCCTTGGCGACCTCTTGCTCCTCCTCTGCCTTGGCCTTGGGCTTCCACTTGTTCCCCTGTGACATTTGGGAATGCTCTCAGTAGCGCGTCTACCAACGTGCGCTTGTACTCGCGCATCTTCCTATCACGCTCCAGTGCAGGAAGTAAGGTGGGCACATTGTCTTTGTAGCGTGGATCCAGCAGGGTGGCAACCCAGTAGTCTGCACAGGTTAAAATGTGGGCAACTCTGCTGTCGTTGCGCAGGCACTGCAGCATGTAGTCGCTCATGTGTGCCAGGCTGCCCAGGGGTAAGGACAAGCTGTCCTCTGTGGGAGGCGTATCGTCATCGTCCTGCCTTTCCCCCCAGCCACGCACCAGTGATGGATCCGAGCTGCGTTGGGTGCCACCCCGCTGTGACCATGCTTCATCCTCATCCTCCTCCACCTCCTCCTCATCCTCGTCCTCCTCGTCCTCCAGTAGTGGGCCCTGGCTGGCCACATTTGTACCTGGTGTCATGGAACCATGAACCAGACGTACAACAAGAGATAAGTGGAAATAAGAAGGCTTTATTGAAAATCAAGCTGTCAGGCAAAGGTCCAAACGGATGGCTAAACCGAAGCAGGGTCTTGCGAAGCCAGAGGTCAGGAACCAGAAGGGTAGTCAGACGAAGCCTGGATCAGGAACCAGCAGGGTAGTCAGACGAATCCAGGATCAGGAACCAGAAGCAGCAGCAGTCTTAGAAGCATGTGAACACAGGAGGACCAAGCAAGGAACTGAAGCCACAGACCTCCTATATATATGAGCTAGGCATCCAGCTCCTCCCAGTGGGAAGGAGAAGCCGCAGGGTGGGAGGCTACAAGAAACCCAGAAACCAAGATGGCCGCCAGCACATGTCAAACGAAGGAGAACAGCAAGAAGGTAAGACCATGACAGTACCTCCCCCTCAAGGGCCCCTCCTCCGCGGAGTAAGAACGGTTTCTGAGGGAAGCGTGCGTGGAAGGCTCGGAGCAAGGCAGGAGCATGGACATCTGCGGAGGGAACCCAGGAACGCTCCTCTGGACCATAACCACGCCAATGGACCAAAAACTGCACCCGACCGCGGACCAGGCGTGAGTCCAGGATATTGCTCACCTCATACTCCTCACGATTGCCCACTTGGACCGGACGAGGCCGAGGAACCGAGGAAGTGAAACGATTACACACCAGTGGCTTCAACAGGGAGACATGAAACACGTTGGAGATCCGCATGCCAGGAGGAAGCGCAAGGGCATAGGCTACCGGGTTTACCCTGCGAAGCACTCGGAAGGGACCAACAAAGCGAGGCGCCAGCTTGGGAGTGGGCACTCGAAGGTTGAGGTTGCGGGTGGACAACCATACGCGGTCTCCGACCTGGTAGGAAGGAGCGGGCGCTCGTCTGCGATCAGCCTGGAGTCTCTGGCGCTGCGCAGAGACCTCAAGGGACCTCTGGATCTGTACCCAAGAAGCACGTAGGACGGAAAGGTGATCCTCCACAGCCGGAATATCCTGGGGAGAGAATACCTCCGGTAACACGGCAGGTTGGAACCCATAATTGGCCATGAAGGGAGACGTCCCAGAGGAAGAGTTCACCGCCGTGTTCCTGGCAAACTCAGCCCAAGGCAGGAGGTCAACCCAATTGTCTTGGTGATCGGAGACATAGCAACGAAGGAATTGCTCCAAGGCCTGATTGGATCGTTCTGCGGCCCCATTGGACTGAGGGTGGTAGGCCGAGGAGAAAGAGAGATGAATCCCCAACTGGGAGCAAAAGGCGCGCCAGAACCTGGACACAAACTGACTCCCCCGATCCGACACAATCTCCTTGGGCAAACCGTGCAACCGGAAGACCTCCCTGGCAAAAATCGAGGCCAACTCTTGTGCAGAGGGTAACTTCTTGAGAGGAACACAGTGGCACATTTTGGAAAACCGATCCACAATCATGAGAATGACCGTATGGCCTCGGGATGCAGGGAGGTCCACAATGAAATCCATCCCCAGGTGTGACCATGGACGCTCCCCGGTGGCTATGGGTTGCAAAAGGCCCAACGGAAGGTGCCGAGGGGACTTACTCTGGGCACAAACGGAGCATGCCGCTACATATGCGGCGATGTCGGAACGTAGAGAAGGCCACCAGAACAGACGTGAAACAGCCCAGGACAGCTGATTCTTTCCAGGATGCCCCGCGGCCTTGGAGTTATGGTAGGTTCGCAACAACCGAGTGCGCAACTCCTCAGGCACAAAACATCTGCCGTTGGGTCTCCCAGAGGGAGCACCAGATTGAGCCGCCAAAATCTGCTCACCCAGGGGAGAGGTCAGGCTGGTGCGAATAGCGGCCAGGATCTGATTCGGAGGTATGACCGAAGTCGGAATCGACTCCTCCCCGGACAGCTCGGAGTACTGCCGTGATAAGGCATCCGCTCTGATGTTCTTGGAACCGGGTAGGTAGGAGACCACGTAATTAAAACGTGACAAGAACAGAGCCCATCTGGCCTGACGTGGTGTCAATCTCTTGGCCTCAGAGAGGTAGGTCAGATTCTTGTGGTCCGTCAGGATGAGAACCGGAACCACCGAGCCCTCGAGCAAGTGCCTCCATTCTTTAAGGGCCTGCACGATGGCCAATAACTCCCTGTCACCAATCTGATAGTTGCACTCCGCGGAAGACAGTTTCCGGGAGTAAAACCCACAAGGAAGCAGAGGACCCTCTGGTGTTCTACGCTGAGACAGAAGGGCGCCTACTCCCGTCTCAGACGCGTCCACCTCGAGGACAAAAGGCAACCCAGGGTTGGGATGCGACAGAATCGGAGCCGACACAAAGGCGGACTTTAGAGCCTCAAAAGCTCGGATGGCCTCGAGCGGCCAGACCTGGGGATTACTGCCCTTCCTGGTCAGATCCGTGAGAGGCTTGGCTAGCATGGAAAAGTCCCTGATGAACTTCCGATAATAATTGGCGAAGCCCAAAAAGCGCTGCAGGGCACGAAGACCACTGGGCTGGGGCCACTGTAAGACAGCCGAAACCTTCTCAGGATCCATGGAGAACCCCTCAGCGGAAATGATGTAACCTAAGAAGGTTACCTGGGATCGGTGAAATTCGCATTTCTCAAGCTTACCGAACAGCTTGTTCTCTCGTAACCGTTGCAACACTCGTCTGACATCCAGAATGTGGGCCTCCATGGATTCAGAATATACCAAGATGTCATCCAAATAGACCACCACACACTGCTGCAACAGGTCACGGAAAACATCGTTGATGAATTCCTGGAAGACTGCGGGCGCATTGCACAACCCAAAGGGCATAACCAAGGATTCATAATGACCGGTCCTGGTGTTAAACGCGGTCTTCCACTCATCGCCCGCCTTGATCCTTACCAGGTTATATGCCGCCCTCAGGTCGAGTTTGGTAAAGACCGTGGCCCCTTTGAGGCGATCGAACAGCTCGGAAATCAAGGGTATCGGGTAAGCGTTCTTGATCGTGATGCGATTGAGACCCCTGTAATCGATGCAAGGCCTCAACTCACCGCCCTTCTTTTTCACAAAGAAAAATCCAGCCCCTGCCGGGGACGAGGATTTGCGAATGTGTCCGCGTGAAAGCGCCTCCCTCACGTACTCCTCCATGGCCTCATTCTCCGCTACCGACAGTGGATAGACTTTGCCACGAGGAGGAACGGCACCAGATTGTAACTCTATGGCACAATCGTATGGGCGGTGCGGAGGTAGGGCAACCGCACGCACCTTATCGAATACATCCCGGTACTCCTCGTATTCAGGAGGCAACAGAGAGTCCGAGGAAGTACACAGCAACTTGACAGGCCCATGGATGCAACTAGCCCCACACTGCGGTGACCACGAGAGGATCTCGGCCGATCTCCAATCGAAAGTCGGATTATGCTTCTGGAGCCAGGGGTACCCCAAGACCACCGAGTAGTGTGGAGACGAAATAACCTGGAGACAGACCGACTCTCTGTGAACGGCACCAATGGCCATCCCCACTGGAAGGGTCTCCTGAGTCACGTGTGGCGGCAGAAGGGGTCTGCCGTCTATCGCCTCAAGAGCCAGTGGGGAACCTCGAGGCTGCAGAGGAATGGAATTGGCGGCAGCGAACACACTATCAATGAACAAACCACCAGCACCAGAGTCCACCAACGCCTGGGTCGTCACCGAGCCCCCGACCCAGGAGAGGACAACAGTAATCAGTGGTTTGTCAACACGGGAAACCGGGGACGAGGAGACTCCACCCAAGATCTGCCCCCGACAGGATCTCAGGTGCGAGCGTTTCCCGGACGGTTCGGGCATGCCAACCGAAAATGCCCACCGAGACCACAGTACATGCATCGGCCCTCGCGTCTCCGGAGTACCCTCTCCCCCTCGGACAGGCGAGCAAACCCCAGCTGCATGGGTTCACCCCCAGACAAGTCATCCCCAGGAGGCGTGGGAGGAGAGGGAGGCACGGGTGGGACAGCAAACGTAGGCGCCAATCTGTTAGAAGACCTCCGCAGGCTCTCCTTAAAGGAAGGTCTCTCCCTGAGTCTGGTGTCAATCAAAATCAGGAAAGAAATAAGAGACTCGAGCTCCACTGGTAGGTCCTTAGCTGCAACCTCATCCTTCAAGGCATCCGAGAGACCATGAGAGAAAGCAGCGACCAGAGCCTCATTATTCCAGCCCACCTCTGCTGCCAGGGTACGAAACTCAATGGCGTATTCAGCTACGGATCGTGAACCCTGTCTGATGGACATAAGGAGCTTCGCAGCAGAGGCAGCACGAGCCGGCACATCGAATACCTTCCGAAGAGAAGCAACAAAACCGGAAAACTCGGCAACCACCGGATTGTTGTTCTCCCATAAAGGGCTGGCCCAGGCCAAGGCCTTGTCCGAGAGCAGCGAGATCAAGAAGCCCACCTTTGATCTCTCAGTAGGAAAGGCATGTGGCAGCAACTCGAAATAAATGCCCACCTGGTTAAGGAAACCTCGGCACTGAGTTGGCTCTCCCCCAAAGCGCTGTGGAAGGGGGGCAGAACCGGTCATACCCCGAAACACCGCAGGCGCAGCAACAGGTGTCGGGGTAGACTCTGGCGCAACAACCGGAGCGGCAGTAGGAGCGGGCCCAGGAGCGACAACCGACCCATCGGCAACGGAAGCTAAATGAGCCGTGCGTTCAAGCAGGGTTTGCAACGCCACAGCGAACCGACCCAACAGGTGATCCTGCTGATCAAGTCTGGCAACCAGCGTAGGTAGCGAGGATGGCCCTGTACCGTCAGAATTCATGGCTTGGTCCTAATGTCAAGGAACCATGAACCAGACGTACAACAAGAGATAAGTGGAAATAAGAAGGCTTTATTGAAAATCAAGCTGTAGGCAAAAGTCCAAACGGATGGCTAAACCGAAGCAGGGTCTTGCGAAGCCAGAGGTCAGGAACCAGAAGGGTAGTCAGACGAAGCCTGGATCAGGAACCAGCAGGGTAGTCAGACGAAGCCTGGATCAGGAACCAGCAGGGTAGTCAGACGAAGCCAGGATCAGGAACCAGAAGCAGCAGCAGTCTTAGAAGCATGTGAACACAGGAGGACCAAGCAAGGAACTGAAGCCACAGACCTCCTATATATATGAGCTAGGCATCCAGCTCCTCCCAGTGGGAAGGAGAAGCCGCAGGGTGGGAGGCTACAAGAAACCCAGAAACCAAGATGGCCGCCAGCACATGTCAAACGAAGGAGAACAGCAAGAAGGTAAGACCATGACAGGCCTCTGCTGTTGCCAAAAACCTCCCTCTGAGTCACTTCGAAGAGACTGGCCTGAAAGTGCTAAAAATGACCCCTCTTCCTCCTCCTCCTCCTGGGCCACCTCCTCTTCCATCATCGCCCTAAGTGTTTTCTCAAGGAGACATAGAAGTGGTATTGTAACGCTGATAACGGCGTCATCGCCACTGGCCATGTTGGTGGAGTACTCGAAACAGCGCAACAGGGCACACAGGTCTCGCATGGAGGCCCAGTCATTGGTGGTGAAGTGGTGCTGTTCTGTAGTGCGACTGACCCGTGCGTGCTGCAGCTGAAACTCCACTATGGCCTGCTGCTGCTCGCACAGTCTGTCCAGAATGTGCAAGGTGGAGTTCCACCTGGTGGGCACGTCGCATATGAGGCGGTGAGCGGGAAGGCCGAAGTTACACTGTAGCGCAGACAGGCGAGCAGCAGCAGGATGTGAACGCCGGAAGCGCGAACAGACGGCCCGCACTTTATGCAGCAGCTCTGACATGTTGGGGTAGTTGTGTATGAACTTCTGCACCACCAAATTCAGCACATGCGCCAAGCAAGGGATGTGCGTCAAATTGGCTAGTCCCAGAGCTGCAACGAGATTTCGCCCATTATCGCACACCACCAGGCCGGGCTTGAGGCTCACCGGCAGCAACCACTCGTCGGTCTGTTGTTCTATACCCCGCCACAACTCCTCTGCGGTGTGGGGCCTGTCCCCCAAACATATGAGTTTCAGAATGGCCTGCTGACGTTTACCCCGGGCTGTGCTGAAGTTGGTGGTGAAGGTGTGTGGCTGACTGGATGAGCAGGTGGAAGAAGAGGAGGAGGAAGCCGAGAAGGAGGAGGTGGCAACAGGAGGCAAAGAATGTTGCCCTGCGATCCTTGGCGGCGGAAGGACGTGCGCCAAACAGCTCTCCGCCTGGGGCCCAGCTGCCACAACATTTACCCAGTGTGCAGTTAGGGAGATATAGCGTCCCTGGCCGTGCTTACTGGTCCACGTATCTGTGGTTAGGTGGACCTTGCTACAGATGGCGTTGCGCAGTGCACACTTGATTTTATCGGATACTTGGTTGTGCAGGGAAGGCACGGCTCTCTTGGAGAAGTAGTGGCGGCTGGGAACAACATACTGTGGGACAGCAAGCGACATGAACTGTTTGAAGCTGTCTGTGTCCACCAGCCTAAATGACAGCATTTCATAGGCCAGTAGTTTAGAAATGCTGGCATTCAGGGCCAGGGATCGAGGGTGGCTAGATGGGAATTTACGCTTTCTCTCAAATGTTTGTGAGATGGAGAGCTGAACGCTGGCGTGTGACATGGTTGAGACGCTTGGTGACGGAGGTGGTGGTGGTGGTGTTGGTGGTACATCCCCGTTTGCTGGGCGGCAGGTGCCAACGTTCCTCCAGAGGCGGAGGAAGAGGCCGAGGCGGCAGCAGCAGAAGAGGCCGAGGCGGCAGCAGCAGAAGAGGTAGCAGGGGGAGCCTGAGTGACTTCCTTGGTTTTAAGGTGTTTACTCCACTGCAGTTCATGCTTTGCATGCAGGTGCCTGGTCATGCAGGTTGTGCTCAGGTTCAGAACGTTAATGCCTCGCTTCAGGCTCTGATGGCACAGCGTGCAAACCACTCGGGTCTTGTCGTCAGCACATTGTTTGAAGAAGTGCCATGCCAGGGAACTCCTTGAAGCTGCCTTTGGGGTGCTCGGTCCCAGATGGCGGCGGTCAGTAGCAGGCGGAGTCTCTTGGCGGCGGGTGTTCTGCTTTTGCCCACTGCTCCCTCTTTTGCTACGCTGTTGGCTCGGTCTCACCACTGCCTCTTCCTCCGAACTGTGAAAGTCAGTGGCACGACCTTCATTCCATGTGGGGTCTAGGACCTCATCGTCCCCTGCATCGTCTTCCACCCAGTCTTGATCCCTGACCTCCTGTTCAGTCTGCACACTGCAGAAAGACGCAGCAGTTGGCACCTGTGTTTCGTCATCATCAGAGACATGCTGAGGTGGTATTCCCATGTCCTCATCATCAGGAAACATAAGTGGTTGTGCATCAGTGCATTCTATGTCTTTCACCGCTGGGGAAGGGCTAGGTGGATGCCCTTGGGAAACCCTGCCAGCGGAGTCTTCAAACAGCATAAGAGACTGCTGCATAACTTGAGGCTGAGACAGTTTCCCTGGTATGCATGGGGGTGATGTGACAGACTGATGGGGTTGGTTTTCAGGCGCCATCTGTGCGCTTTCTGCAGAAGACTGGGTGGGAGATAATGTGAACGTGCTGGATCCACTGTCGGCCACCCAATTGACTAATGCCTGTACCTGCTCAGGCCTTACCATCCTTAGAACGGCATTGGGCCCCACCATATATCGCTGTAAATTCTGGCGGCTACTGGGACCTGAGGTAGTTGGTACACTAGGACGTGTGGATGTGGCAGAACGGCCACGTCCTCTCCCAGCACCAGAGGGTCCACTAACACCACCACGACCATGTCCACGTCCGCGTCCCTTACTAGATGTTTTCCTCATTGTTATGGTTCACCACAACAACAAAAATATTATTTGGCCCAATGTATTGTATTCAAATTCAGCGGGATATAAATTTGAGGCCTAGTATTTAGGCGCTGGGTGACCGGTATGGATTTAGTGACAGAATTAGACTTGGAAATGCACAGTAGCGTGTGTGTGAAGTTATTCTGAATGACCCAATGTGCACCTTGAATATTATATACCCTTTTAGGGATAGATTTCAAATAGCTCTGATATAGCAGGAACCACTAAATTATGAAATTGCTAAATTGGGAATTGTATTTCAACCCAGAACAAAAAATGTGCTTTGACGGACACTAAATAACTTTCCCAGCCACAACAGTACAGCGGTAACGACAGATTTAGCGGGATATAAATTTGAGGCCTAGTATTTAGGCGCTGGGTGACCGGTATGGATTTAGTGACAGAATTAGACTTGGAAATGCACAGTAGCGTGTGTGTGAAGTTATTCTGAATGACCCTATGTGCACCTTGAATATTATATACCCTTTTAGGGATAGATTTCAAATAGCTCTGATATAGCAGAAACCACTAAATTATGAAATTGCTAAATTGGGAATTGTATTTCAACCCAGAACAAAAAATGTGCTTTGACGGACACTAAATAACTTTCCCAGCCACAACAGGACAGCGGTAACGAGAGATTTAGCGGGATATAAATTTGAGGCCTAGTATTTAGGCGCTGGGTGACCGGTATGGATTTAGTGACAGAATTAGACTTGGAAATGCACAGTAGCGTGTGTGTGAAGTTATTCTGAATGACCCTATGTGCACCTTGAATATTATATACCCTTTTAGGGATAGATTTCAAATAGCTCTGATATAGCAGGAACCACTAAATTATGAAATTGCTAAATTGGGAATTGTATTTCAACCCAGAACAAAAAATGTGCTTTGACGGACACTAAATAACTTGCCCAGCCACAACAGTACAGCGGTAACGACAGATTTAGCGGGATATGAATTTGAGGCCTAGTATTTAGGCGCTGGGTGACCGGTATGGATTTAGTGACAGAATTAGACTGGGATATGGCCAAAAAATAACCACACTATTGCTGGTTAAATGCACTTGGTGACGGGCGCAGCTTGCCCCTGATGTAGTATATGGCCAAAAAATGAACAGACTATTGCTGGTTAAATGCACTTGGTGTCACAGCTTGACCAACCACACTACTGAGGGTTAAATGCACTTGGTGACGGGCGCAGCTTGCCCCTGATGTAGTATATGGCCAAAAAATGAACATACTATTGCTGGTTAAATGCACTTGGTGACGGGCGCAGCTTGCCCCTGATTTAGTATATGGCCAAAAAATGAACAGACTATTGCTGGTTAAATGCACTTGGTGTGATAGCTTGACCAACCACACTACTGAGGGTTAAATGCACTTGGTGACGGGCGCAGCTTGCCCCTGATGTAGTATATGGCCAAAAAATGAACAGACTATTGCTGGTTAAATGCACTTGGTGTCACAGCTTGACCAACCACACTACTGAGGGTTAAATGCACTTGGTGACGGGCGCAGCTTGCCCCTGATGTAGTATATGGCCAAAAAATAAACAGACTATTGCTGGTTAAATGCACTTGGTGTGACAGCTTCACCCTGATGTAGGCTTTAGCCAAAAAACAACCACACCATTGAGGGTTAAATGCACTTGGTCGCAGCTTGTGCTGGCGCACCACAAGACACAAAATGGCCGCCGATCACCCCAGAAAAATGTGACTGACAAACGGTCTGGGCAGCCTAAAAACAGTGAGCAATTGAATTTCAGCAGCTCAATGATGCACAGCTGCAGATCGATCAATAATCAAGTCCTTTGGAGGAGTTAATCTGCCTAATCTCGCCCTACTGTCGCAGCTGCAACCTCTCCCTACACTAATCAGAGCAGAGTGACGGGCGGCGCTATGTGACTCCAGCTTAAATAGAGGCTGGGTCACATGGTGCTCTGGCCAATCACAGCCATGCCAATAGTAGGCATGGCTGTGATGGCCTCTTGGGGCAAGTAGTATGACGCTTGTTGATTGGCTGCTTTGCAGCCTTTCAAAAAGCGCCAAGAAAGCGTCACAAAAGCGCCAAGAAAGCGACGAACACCGAACCCGAACCCGGACTTTTACGAGTCACGGACACCCCAAAATTCGGTACGAACCCGAACTATACAGTTCGAGTTCGCTCATCCCTAGTCTTAAACTTTTGATCAGAACTGTATTTACTAATAATAGTAGCAGTGTTTGATTTTTGTGTTCTTTCGTTAGGCATCCAATGAATATGGATAAACTGAAACTAGAGATGAGCAAATGTAGTCTAACGAATCGATTTGTCTGATCAGCAACAACTTTCCACCTGTCAGGGGAGGTCCCCGCAGGTGATGAAGCGCCCACCTGCCTCTTGATTCATAGGGCCTGATATCTCACCCGGCGATTTGAAAATCTTGCACCATCAGTGCTGCTCTGTGTATCGGCACATGCGCAGAGACTCTGCTACTGGATACTGCAGCAATTACACATGTACAGCTAGAGTTCAAGGTAGCAGCGCATGAACAGCCACTAGAAACAAAGCCTCTGTGCTTGCACCGCTACTCAGAGCAGCGTGCAGGTGCAAGATTGTCAGGTCCTTCCAATCAAGAGGCAGGTGGGTGCTTCGTCACAGGCAGGGACAGCTCCTCACAGATGAAGAACTCTTGCTGATGAATACATTCACTCATCCCCAGTTTCAGTTCATCCATATTTGATTTCATAAATCAAACACTGCTACTCTTATTAGTAAATAAATAATAGTTATGCATTGATACATTGTAACTGTAATGACAGAGGAGCAGCTCAGTGCCGGCGGCCATGTCTTTGTGAATTTAAAGCTCCTAAGAAGCCACCTGTGTATTTTTCTGACAACTCCAACCAAAACTGTTGAGCTGTGAACTTATTTTCTCACCTAATTCTACATGAAGCCAGTTCCCTAACACTGAGGCTGATTAAACACCAGTTCTTGGTACCAGTCTCGCTGGAATGCGATATACATGGCTTTTGCTTTTTGTCTGATCAAGTCGACTTTTAATAAGTTGCAGAACAAGGTCACTGTGATTCCCCAGATACGTATCTGAAATAGCGGCTACATTTATTTTCTCTGGACGGCAGACACTAATAACAAACCTGCTCAAACAGGAATAAGACCCTTATACTGGTGCTTAAAGTCAGCAGATATTTTTTGAGAAAGCAAACCAGTAAAAAATCCTAAAATATCTCTGGACTTACAGAAAGGCCCCGGCTCTCTGTTACATATCATTTGCACATTCTCAGACTAAAACTTGATTCTTGCTGATTTGTGTTTGATTTCATTGGCTGAAAGAGAATCTGTTCTAAAGGTTTCTCAAACAAGGTTTTTCCTGATGGTAATATTAAAATAAAGTTATAAAATCCTCGGAATGTGGAGCAGACTTCATCTCCTCAACAGCTTTTCCTGCCCGTGCTGGATATGGCCATAGAGCTCTGAAAGAGAGAAATGAACTGTTGGTTGTCAGGACTGTTAGTTGTCAACAAAACTACTTCCTCCAAGAACACGTCCCATGTCATCAGGTCTGCAGCATGGATCGGATAATGCATTGGAGCCAACACTGAAATGGAACATGCCTGTAAATGGCTATTTTAAGGTACCCGCGTTATACCATCATGGGTTCTATCACTGTATGTAAGGGGAAGTTTCAGGAGCAATGAAATCACTTAGTGGTGTTAATACCACAAAAGGGTTAATACTGCAAGTAGGGAATGATTTCATCCTATTTCCGTGGTTGTCTTTAAAATGTTACAGTATCCAGTAAGGAACAGTAAGGAGCAATGGAGTTGTCTTAGCTGATGTGGGCTTCAGGAGGAAGTTTGGCACCAGAAACCACAATTTGGACAGGGTATACAGGGGTCAGCATGAGCACTCTTGCCTCATATATAGCAAGCTGCAATGTCCTATTTGACCTGACACCTTTCTAGCATTAACATTGTCAACAATTTGCTGTGCAATAGCTCTTCAGTGGGATTGGGCCAGACAGGCTAGCCTTCACCCCACACACATGGATGAGCTTTGGCTTCCCATCACCCTGTCACTGGTTCACCCTTCCTTGGACACGTTTTGTAGGTACCAACCACTGCATACCTGGAACACTCCCCAAGATCTGCCATTTTGAAGATGCTCTGACCCAGCCATCTAGATATCAGAATGTGGTTCTTGCCCATTTTCTCTACTTCCAACACAATAATTTCAAGAACTGACTGTTCACTTGTTGCCTACGGTTATGTTTACATCAACATTAAATCAAACTTGTATTTCCATGCCATAAATCTTAGACTGACACACGGATTTCCACCACAGATGGCTCGGCGCCTCTAGTCTTCAGGAACTGAAACCTTGCCTATTGTGTTATTCAGAATAAAAGGTTTGCCCAGAAGGTAGTCAGAGACACAACCCCTGTCAACCAGCCCACCAAGGATAAGTTTAGTGACCAGATCAATTTTTACTGGGCCATTGCTGGACGGAATGTCATCTCACTGGGTCACCATGGATGGTAAATAGGGATGAGCGAACTCGAACTGTATAGTTCGGGTTCGTACCGAATTTTGGGGTGTCCGTGACACGGACCCGAACCCGGACATTTTCGTAAAAGTCCGGGTTCGGGTTCGGTGTTCGTCGCTTTCTTCGCGCTTTTGTGACGCTTTCTTGGCGCTTTTTGAAAGGCTGCAAAGCAGCCAATCAACAAGCGTCATACTACTTGCCCCAAGAGGCCATCACAGCCATGCCTACTATTGGCATGGCTGTGATTGGCCAGAGCACCATGTGACCCAGCCTCTATTTAAGCTGGAGTCACATAGCGCCGCCCGTCACTCTGCTCTGATTAGCGTAGGGAGAGGTTGCGGCTGCGACAGTAGGGCGAGATTAGGCAGATTAACTCCTCCAAAGGACTTGATTAACTGATCGATCTGCAGCTGTGGATCATTGAGCTGCTGATCCTCAATTGCTCACTGTTTTTAGGCTGCACAGACCGTTTGTCAGTCTCATTTTTCTGGGGTGATCGGCGGCCATTTTGTGTCTTGTGGTGCGCCAGCACAAGCTGCGACCAAGTGCATTTAACCCTCAATGGTGTGGTTGTTTTTGGCTAAAGCCTACATCAGGGTGAAGCTGTGACACCAAGTGCATTTAACCAGCAATAGTCTGTTCATTTTTTGGCCATATACAAAATCAGGGGCAAGCTGCGCCTGTCACCAAGTGCATTTAACCCTCAATGGTGTGGTTGTTTTTTGGCTAAAGCCTACATCAGGGTGAAGCTGTCACACCAAGTGCATTTAACCAGCAATAGTCTGTTCATTTTTTGGCCATATACAAAATCAGGGGCAAGCTGCGCCTGTCACCAAGTGCATTTAACCCTCAATGGTGTGGTTGTTTTTTGGCTAAAGCCTACATCAGGGTGAAGCTGTCACACCAAGTGCATTTAACCAGCAATAGTCTGTTCATTTTTTGGCCATATACAAAATCAGGGGCAAGCTGCGCCTGTCACCAAGTGCATTTAACCCTCAATGGTGTGGTTGTTTTTTGGCTAAAGCCTACATCAGGGTGAAGCTGTCACACCAAGTGCATTTAACCAGCAATAGTCTGTTCATTTTTTGGCCATATCCCAGTCTAATTCTGTCACTAAATCCATACCGGTCACCCAGCGCCTAAATACTAGGCCTCAAATTTATATCCAGCTAAATCTGTCCCTAGTGCTGTAGCTGGGCGAGTTATTTAGTGTCCGTTCAAGCACATTTCTTGTTCTGGGTTGAAATACAATTCCCAATTTAGCAATTTCATAATTTAGTGGTTCCTGCTATATCAGAGCTCTTTGAAATCTATCCCAAAAAGGGTATATAATATTGAAGGTGCACATAGGGTCATTCAGAGTAACTTCACACACACCCGCTACTGTGTATTTCCAAGTCTAATTCTGTCACTAAATCCATACCGGTGACCCAGCGCCTAAATACTAGGCCTCAAATTTAATTCCCTCTAAATCTCTCGTTACCCACCGCTGTACTGTTGTTGCTGGGCAAGATATTTAGTGTCCGTCAAAGCACATTTTTTGTTCTGGGTTGAAGTACAATTCCCAATTTAGCAATTTCATAATTTAGTGGTTTCTGCTATATCAGAGCTATTTGAAATCTATCCCAAAAAGGGTATATAATATTGAAGGTGCACATAGGGTCATTCAGAATAACTTCACACACACCCGCTACTGTGTATTTCCAAGTCTAATTCTGTCACTAAACCCATACCTGTCACCCAGCGCCTAAATACTAGGCCTCAAATTTAAATCCCTCTAAATCTCTCGTTACCGTTGTCCTGTTGTAGCTGGGAAAGTTATTTAGTGCCCGTCAAAGCACATTTTTTGTTCTGGGTTGAAGTACAATTCCCAATTTAGCAATTTCATAATTTAGTGGTTCCTGCTATATCAGAGCTATTTGAAATCTATCCCAAAAAGGGTATATAATATTGAAGGTGCACATAGGGTCATTCAGAATAACTTCACACACACCCGCTACTGTGTATTTCCAAGTCTAATTCTGTCACTAAATCCATACCGGTGACCCAGCGCCTAAATACTAGGCCTCAAATTTAATTCCCTCTAAATCTCTCGTTACCCACCGGTGTACTGTTGTTGCTGGGCAAGATATTTAGTGTCCGTCAAAGCACATTTTTTGTTCTGGGTTGAAGTACAATTCCCAATTTAGCAATTTCATAATTTAGTGGTTTCTGCTATATCAGAGCTATTTGAAATCTATCCCAAAAAGGGTATATAATATTGAAGGTGCACATAGGGTCATTCAGAATAACTTCACACACACCCGCTACTGTGTATTTCCAAGTCTAATTCTGTCACTAAACCCATACCTGTCACCCAGCGCCTAAATACTAGGCCTCAAATTTAAATCCCTCTAAATCTCTCGTTACCGTTGTCCTGTTGTAGCTGGGAAAGTTATTTAGTGCCCGTCAAAGCACATTTTTTGTTCTGGGTTGAAGTACAATTCCCAATTTAGCAATTTCATAATTTAGTGGTTCCTGCTATATCAGAGCTATTTGAAATCTATCCCAAAAAGGGTATATAATATTGAAGGTGCACATAGGGTCATTCAGAATAACTTCACACACACCCGCTACTGTGTATTTCCAAGTCTAATTCTGTCACTAAATCCATACCGGTGACCCAGCGCCTAAATACTAGGCCTCAAATTTAATTCCCTCTAAATCTCTCGTTACCCACCGCTGTACTGTTGTTGCTGGGCAAGATATTTAGTGTCCGTCAAAGCACATTTTTTGTTCTGGGTTGAAGTACAATTCCCAATTTAGCAATTTCATAATTTAGTGGTTTCTGCTATATCAGAGCTATTTGAAATCTATCCCTAAAAGGGTATATAATATTGAAGGTGCACATAGGGTCATTCAGAATAACTTCACACACACCCGCTACTGTGTATTTCCAAGTCTAATTCTGTCACTAAACCCATACCTGTCACCCAGCGCCTAAATACTAGGCCTCAAATTTATATCCAGCTAAATCTGTCCCTAGTGCTGTAGCTGGGCGAGTTATTTAGTGTCCGTTCAAGCACATTTCTTGTTCTGGGTTGAAATACAATTCCCAATTTAGCAATTTCATAATTTAGTGGTTCCTGCTATATCAGAGCTCTTTGAAATCTATCCCAAAAAGGGTATATAATATTGAAGGTGCACATAGGGTCATTCAGAGTAACTTCACACACACCCGCTACTGTGTATTTCCAAGTCTAATTCTGTCACTAAATCCATACCGGTGACCCAGCGCCTAAATACTAGGCCTCAAATTTAATTCCCTCTAAATCTCTCGTTACCCACCGCTGTACTGTTGTTGCTGGGCAAGATATTTAGTGTCCGTCAAAGCACATTTTTGTTCTGGGTTGAAGTACAATTCCCAATTTAGCAATTTCATAATTTAGTGGTTTCTGCTATATCAGAGCTATTTGAAATCTATCCCAAAAAGGGTATATAATATTGAAGGTGCACATAGGGTCATTCAGAATAACTTCACACACACCCGCTACTGTGTATTTCCAAGTCTAATTCTGTCACTAAACCCATACCTGTCACCCAGCGCCTAAATACTAGGCCTCAAATTTAAATCCCTCTAAATCTCTCGTTACCGTTGTCCTGTTGTAGCTGGGAAAGTTATTTAGTGCCCGTCAAAGCACATTTTTTGTTCTGGGTTGAAGTACAATTCCCAATTTAGCAATTTCATAATTTAGTGGTTCCTGCTATATCAGAGCTATTTGAAATCTATCCCAAAAAGGGTATATAATATTGAAGGTGCACATAGGGTCATTCAGAATAACTTCACACACACCCGCTACTGTGTATTTCCAAGTCTAATTCTGTCACTAAATCCATACCGGTGACCCAGCGCCTAAATACTAGGCCTCAAATTTAATTCCCTCTAAATCTCTCGTTACCCACCGGTGTACTGTTGTTGCTGGGCAAGATATTTAGTGTCCGTCAAAGCACATTTTTTGTTCTGGGTTGAAGTACAATTCCCAATTTAGCAATTTCATAATTTAGTGGTTTCTGCTATATCAGAGCTATTTGAAATCTATCCCTAAAAGGGTATATAATATTGAAGGTGCACATAGGGTCATTCAGAATAACTTCACACACACCCGCTACTGTGTATTTCCAAGTCTAATTCTGTCACTAAACCCATACCTGTCACCCAGCGCCTAAATACTAGGCCTCAAATTTAAATCCCTCTAAATCTCTCGTTACCGTTGTCCTGTTGTAGCTGGGAAAGTTATTTAGTGCCCGTCAAAGCACATTTTTTGTTCTGGGTTGAAGTACAATTCCCAATTTAGCAATTTCATAATTTAGTGGTTCCTGCTATATCAGAGCTATTTGAAATCTATCCCAAAAGGGTATATAATATTGAAGGTGCACATTGGGTCATTCAGAATAACTTCACACACACGCTTCTGTGCATTTCCAAGTCTAATTCTGTCACTAAATCCATACCGGTCACCCAGCGCCTAAATACTAGGCCTCAAATTTATATCCCGCTGAATTTGAATACAATACATTGGGCCAAATAATATATTTGTTGTTGTGGTGAACCATAACAATGAGAAAAACATCTAGTAAGGGACGCGGACGTGGACATGGTCGTGGTGGTGTTAGTGGACCCTCTGGTGCTGGGAGAGGACGTGGCCGTTCTGCCACATCCACACGTCCTAGTGTACCAACTACCTCAGGTCCCAGTAGCCGCCAGAATTTACAGCGATATATGGTGGGGCCCAATGCCGTTCTAAGGATGGTAAGGCCTGAGCAGGTACAGGCATTAGTCAATTGGGTGGCCGACAGTGGATCCAGCACGTTCACATTATCTCCCACCCAGTCTTCTGCAGAAAGCGCACAGATGGCGCCTGAAAACCAACCCCATCAGTCTGTCACATCACCCCCATGCATACCAGGGAAACTGTCTCAGCCTCAAGTTATGCAGCAGTCTCTTATGCTGTTTGAAGACTCCGCTGGCAGGGTTTCCCAAGGGCATCCACCTAGCCCTTCCCCAGCGGTGAAAGACATAGAATGCACTGACGCACAACCACTTATGTTTCCTGATGATGAGGACATGGGAATACCACCTCAGCATGTCTCTGATGATGACGAAACACAGGTGCCAACTGCTGCGTCTTTCTGCAGTGTGCAGACTGAACAGGAGGTCAGGGATCAAGACTGGGTGGAAGACGATGCAGGGGACGATGAGGTCCTAGACCCCACATGGAATGAAGGTCGTGCCACTGACTTTCACAGTTCGGAGGAAGAGGCAGTGGTGAGACCGAGCCAACAGCGTAGCAAAAGAGGGAGCAGTGGGCAAAAGCAGAACACCCGCCGCCAAGAGACTCCGCCTGCTACTGACCGCCGCCATCTGGGACCGAGCACCCCAAAGGCAGCTTCAAGGAGTTCCCTGGCATGGCACTTCTTCAAACAATGTGCTGACGACAAGACCCGAGTGGTTTGCACGCTGTGCCATCAGAGCCTGAAGCGAGGCATTAACGTTCTGAACCTGAGCACAACCTGCATGACCAGGCACCTGCATGCAAAGCATGAACTGCAGTGGAGTAAACACCTTAAAACCAAGGAAGTCACTCAGGCTCCCCCTGCTACCTCTTCTGCTGCTGCCGCCTCGGCCTATTCTGCTGCTGCCGCCTCGGCCTCTTCCTCCGCCTCTGGAGGAACGTTGGCACCTGCCGCCCAGCAAACAGGGGATGTACCACCAACACCACCACCACCACCTCCGTCACCAAGCGTCTCAACCATGTCACACGCCAGCGTTCAGCTCTCCATCTCACAAACATTTGATAGAAAGCGTAAATTCCCACCTAGCCACCCTCGATCCCTGGCCCTGAATGCCAGCATTTCTAAACTACTGGCCTATGAAATGCTGTCATTTAGGCTGGTGGACACAGACAGCTTCAAACAGCTCATGTCGCTTGCTGTCCCACAGTATGTTGTTCCCAGCCGGCACTACTTCTCCAAGAGAGCCGTGCCTTCCCTGCACAACCAAGTATCCGATAAAATCAAGTGTGCACTGCGCAACGCCATCTGTAGCAAGGTCCACCTAACCACAGATACGTGGACCAGTAAGCACGGCCAGGGACGCTATATCTCCCTAACTGCACACTGGGTAAATGTAGTGGCAGCTGGGCCCCAGGCGGAGAGCTGTTTGGCGCACGTCCTTCCGCCGCCAAGGATCGCAGGGCAACATTCTTTGCCTCCTGTTGCCACCTCCTCCTTCTCGGCTTCCTCCTCCTCTTCTTCCACCTGCTCATCCAGTCAGCCACACACCTTCACCACCAACTTCAGCACAGCCCGGGGTAAACGTCAGCAGGCCATTCTGAAACTCATATGTTTGGGGGACAGGCCCCACACCGCACAGGAGTTGTGGCGGGGTATAGAACAACAGACCGACGAGTGGTTGCTGCCGGTGAGCCTCAAGCCCGGCCTGGTGGTGTGTGATAATGGGCGAAATCTCGTTGCAGCTCTGGGACTAGCCAATTTGACGCACATCCCTTGCTTGGCGCATGTGCTGAATTTGGTGGTGCAGAAGTTCATTCACAACTACCCCGACATGTCAGAGCTGCTGCATAAAGTGCGGGCCGTCTGTTCGCGCTTCCGGCGTTCACATCCTGCTGCTGCTCGCCTGTCTGCGCTACAGCGTAACTTCGGCCTTCCCGCTCACCGCCTCATATGCGACGTGCCCACCAGGTGGAACTCCACCTTGCACATGCTGGACAGACTGTGCGAGCAGCAGCAGGCCATAGTGGAGTTTCAGCTGCAGCACGCACGGGTCAGTCGCACTACAGAACAGCACCACTTCACCACCAATGACTGGGCCTCCATGCGAGACCTGTGTGCCCTGTTGCGCTGTTTCGAGTACTCCACCAACATGGCCAGTGGCGATGACACCGTTATCAGCGTTACAATACCACTTCTATGTCTCCTTGAGAAAACACTTAGGGCGATGATGGAACAGGAGGTGGCCCAGGAGGAGGAGGAGGAGGATGAGGAAGAGGGGTCATTTTTAGCACTTTCAGGCCAGTCTCTTCGAAGTGACTCAGAGGGAGGTTTTTTGCAACAGCAGAGGCCAGGTACAAATGTGGCCAGCCAGGGCCCACTACTGGAGGACGAGGAGGACGAGGATGAGGAGGAGGTGGAGGAGGATGAGGATGAAGCATGGTCACAGCGGGGTGGCACCCAACGCAGCTCGGGTCCATCACTGGTGCGTGGCTGGGGGGAAAGGCAGGACGATGACGATACGCCTCCCACAGAGGACAGCTTGTCCTTACCCCTGGGCAGCCTGGCACACATGAGCGACTACATGCTGCAGTGCCTGCGCAACGACAGCAGAGTTGCCCACATTTTAACCTGTGCGGACTACTGGGTTGCCACCCTGCTGGATCCACGCTACAAAGACAATGTGCCCACCTTACTTCCTGCACTGGAGCGTGATAGGAAGATGCGCGAGTACAAGCGCACGTTGGTAGACGCGCTACTGAGAGCATTCCCAAATGTCACAGGGGAACAAGTGGAAGCCCAAGGCCAAGGCAGAGGAGGAGCAAGAGGTCGCCAAGGCAGCTGTGTCACGGCCAGCTCCTCTGAGGGCAGGGTTAGCATGGCAGAGATGTGGAAAACTTTTGTCAACACGCCACAGCTAACTGCACCACCACCTGATACGCAACGTGTTAGCAGGAGGCAACATTTTACTAACATGGTGGAACAGTACGTGTGCACACCCCTCCACGTACTGACTGATGGTTCGGCCCCATTCAACTTCTGGGTCTCTAAATTGTCCACGTGGCCAGAGCTAGCCTTTTATGCCTTGGAGGTGCTGGCCTGCCCGGCAGCCAGCGTTTTGTCTGAACGTGTATTCAGCACGGCAGGGGGCGTCATTACAGACAAACGCAGCCGCCTGTCTACAGCCAATGTGGACAAGCTGACGTTCATAAAAATGAACCAGGCATGGATCCCACAGGACCTGTCCGTCCCTTGTCCAGATTAGACATTAACTACCTCCCCATAACCATATATTATTGGACTCCAGGGCACTTCCTCATTCAATCCTATTTTTATTTTCATTTTACCATTATATTGCGATGCTACCCAAAGTTGAATGAACCTCTCCTCTGCCTGTGTGCTAGGCCTAAATATATGCCAATGGACTGTTGCAGTGGTGGCTGACATGAAGCCTGATTCTCTGCTATGACATGCAGACTAATTCTCTGCTGACATGAAGCCAGATTGTCTGTTACGGGACCTCTCTCCTCTGCCTGGGTGCTGGGCCTAAATTTATGACAATGGACTGTTGCAGTGGTGGCTGACGTGAAGCCTGATTCTCTGCTATGACATGCAGACTGATTCTCTGCTGTCATGAAGCCAGATTGTCTGTTACGGGACCTTTCTCCTCTACCTGGGTTCTGGGCCTAAATTTATGAAAATTGACTCTTACAGTGGTGGGTGACGTGAAGCCTGATTCTCTGCTATGATATGAAGACTGATTCTCTGCTGACATGAAGCCAGATTGTCTGTTACGGGACCTTTCTCCTCTGCCTGGGTTCTGGGCCTAAATTTATGAAAATTGACTCTTACAGTGGTGGGTGACGTGAAGCCTGATTCTCTGCTATGATATGAAGACTGATTCTCTGCTGACATGAAGCCAGATTGTCTGTTACGGGACCTTTCTCCTCTGCCTGGGTTCTGGGCCTAAATTTATGAAAATTGACTCTTACAGTGGTGGGTGACGTGAAGCCTGATTCTCTGCTATGATATGAAGACTGATTCTCTGCTGACATGAAGCCAGATTGTCTGTTACGGGACCTTTCTCCTCTGCCTGGGTTCTGGGCCTAAATTTATGAAAATTGACTCTTACAGTGGTGGGTGACGTGAAGCCTGATTCTCTGCTATGATATGAAGACTGATTCTCTGCTGACATGAAGCCAGATTGTCTGTTACGGGACCTTTCTCCTCTGCCTGGGTTCTGGGCCTAAATTTATGAAAATTGACTCTTACAGTGGTGGGTGACGTGAAGCCTGATTCTCTGCTATGATATGAAGACTGATTCTCTGCTGACATGAAGCCAGATTGTCTGTTACGGGACCTTTCTCCTCTGCCTGGGTTCTGGGCCTAAATTTATGAAAATTGACTCTTACAGTGGTGGGTGACGTGAAGCCTGATTCTCTGCTATGATATGAAGACTGATTCTCTGCTGACATGAAGCCAGATTGTCTGTTACGGGACCTTTCTCCTCTGCCTGGGTTCTGGGCCTAAATTTATGAAAATTGACTCTTACAGTGGTGGGTGACGTGAAGCCTGATTCTCTGCTATGATATGAAGACTGATTCTCTGCTGACATGAAGCCAGATTGTCTGTTACGGGACCTTTCTCCTCTGCCTGGGTTCTGGGCCTAAATTTATGAAAATTGACTCTTACAGTGGTGGGTGACGTGAAGCCTGATTCTCTGCTATGATATGAAGACTGATTCTCTGCTGACATGAAGCCAGATTGTCTGTTACGGGACCTTTCTCCTCTGCCTGGGTTCTGGGCCTAAATTTATGAAAATTGACTCTTACAGTGGTGGGTGACGTGAAGCCTGATTCTCTGCTATGATATGAAGACTGATTCTCTGCTGACATGAAGCCAGATTGTCTGTTACGGGACCTCTCTCCTCTGCCTGGGTGCTGGGCCTAAATATATGCCAATGGACTGTTGCAGTGGTGGCTGACGTGAAGCCTCATTCTCTGCTATGACATGCAGACTAATTCTCTGCTGACATGAAGACAGATTCTCTGTTACGGGACCTCTCTCCTCTGCCTGGGTGCCGGGGCCTAAATATCTGAGAATGGACTGTTCCAGTGGTGGCTGACGTGAAGCCTCATTCTCTGCTATGACATGCAGACTAATTCTCTGCTGACATGAAGACAGATTCTCTGTTACGGGACCTCCCTCCTCTGCCTGGGTGCTGGGCCTAAATATATGCCAATGGACTGTTGCAGTGGTGGCTGACGTGAAGCCTCATTCTCTGCTATGACATGCAGACTAATTCTCTGCTGACATGAAGACAGATTCTCTGTTACGGGACCTCCCTCCTCTGCCTGGGTGCTGGGCCTAAATATATGCCAATGGACTGTTGCAGTGGTGGCTGACGTGAAGCCTCATTCTCTGCTATGACATGCAGACTGATTCTCTGCTGACATGAAGCCAGATTCTCTGTTACGGGACCTCTCTCCTCTGCCTGTGTGTGTGCTGGGCCTAAATATATGCCAATGGACTGTTGCAGTGGTGGCTGACGTGAAGCCTCATTCTCTGCTATGACATGCAGACTGATTCTCTGCTGACATGAAGCCAGATTCTCTGTTACGGGACCTCTCTCCTCTGCCTGTGTGTGTGCTGGGCCTAAATATATGCCAATGGACTGTTGCAGTGGTGGCTGACGTGAAGCCTCATTCTCTGCTATGACATGCAGACTAATTCTCTGCTGACATGAAGACAGATTCTCTGTTACGGGACCTCCCTCCTCTGCCTGGGTGCTGGGCCTAAATATATGCCAATGGACTGTTGCAGTGGTGGCTGACGTGAAGCCTCATTCTCTGCTATGACATGCAGACTGATTCTCTGCTGACATGAAGCCAGATTCTCTGTTACGGGACCTCTCTCCTCTGCCTGTGTGTGTGCTGGGCCTAAATATATGCCAATGGACTGTTGCAGTGGTGGCTGACGTGAAGCCTCATTCTCTGCTATGACATGCAGACTGATTCTCTGCTGACATGAAGCCAGATTCTCTGTTACGGGACCTCTCTCCTCTGCCTGTGTGTGTGCTGGGCCTAAATATATGCCAATGGACTGTTGCAGTGGTGGCTGACGTGAAGCCTCATTCTCTGCTATGACATGCAGACTAATTCTCTGCTGACATGAAGACAGATTCTCTGTTACGGGACCTCCCTCCTCTGCCTGGGTGCTGGGCCTAAATATATGCCAATGGACTGTTGCAGTGGTGGCTGACGTGAAGCCTCATTCTCTGCTATGACATGCAGACTAATTCTCTGCTGACATGAAGACAGATTCTCTGTTACGGGACCTCTCTCCTCTGCCTGGGTGCCGGGGCCTAAATATCTGAGAATGGACTGTTCCAGTGGTGGGTGACGGGAAGCCAGATTCTCTGCTATGGAACCTCTCTCCAATTGATTTTGGTTAATTTTTATTTATTTAATTTTTATTTTAATTCATTTCCCTATCCACATTTGTTTGCAGGGGATTTACCTACATGTTGCTGCCTTTTGCAGCCCTCTAGCTCTTTCCTGGGCTGTTTTACAGCCTTTTTAGTGCCGAAAAGTTCGGGTCCCCATTGACTTCAATGGGGTTCGGGTTCGGGACGAAGTTCGGATCGGGTTCGGATCCCGAACCCGAACATTTCCGGGATGTTCGGCCGAACTTCTCGAACCCGAACATCCAGGTGTTCGCTCAACTCTAATGGTAAACACTACAAATCTATCTTATTGAGTGATCAGCAATTGAAACAATTACATTAAGTCATTAGGGATAAGAAACATTGTCATTTTATTGATTGTTACAAAATCCATGATAATTGGGACATAGATGGGCATGATGTCACCAGGAATAATAAGATTGTTATTTAGTGTTATGATGGTGGCCCATGCCTTCCTCTGCCCCACTCCCCTCAGTGAACATGGATACTATGTCTCTTATCCTGTCCGGCATCCTGCCTTACCGGCGGTCTGTACCCACATGCCTTCATCTGCCACTTACAGTGAGTCCGGCCACTGGCATTCCATGTGCCCTGCTCCTCTGTTGCAGACCACAGCCTGTGCTCCCCTTCCTAGCTTGTCCTTTGGGCACGCAGTTGCTCAGGGTCCCTGGGTATTTAAGGCACCTTCCTTAGTGAGACGGTGCCTGAGCTTTACATTCCTATCTAGCTAGTTTATCCAGTGAAGTTATCCAGTTATTCAGGCTGTCTACCTATGTACCAGACCTTTGCCTTTTAACTGTGTTGATCCTCAGCTGCCTAGAGGTCTTAGACCAGTTTTATATATATATGCATGAACTCCACCTGCCCTGACCTTTGTCTCTTTTCTGACTGCATGAATTAGCTGTCCCTTCAGTGCTTTCATTGGTGTGTCTGACCCCCATGGGTAAGCTGCCAACTACAGTGGGAATACTCCTGGATGTAGCAACCAGGGTGGTTTTCTGCAGTGAAGTCCAGATCCCTGTACAGTGGTTAAAGGGTGAATATTAGGGAACTACCAGGACAACGCACTTAGGGATAGCCCAAAGCCAAACCTGTTAGTTGCCACAGTGAGTCTATACCCACTGCCAGTTACACTTAGTAGGTCTACCATAATGATCTATCTCAACGCGTTATATGAATGAATTACCGTCATAGTAGGTCCACGACCATCATCCATCTCACTGGGTCATCAGCACCTATAGCAAATCTCCAGTTCAATAAAACAAAATTCACATTTACTGGAGAACACTTACACAGTGATCTGCTTTTCATCTTTTCAGCTCCAGATTCCTAGGCTCCTCTTCTGTCATCCGAGATGTCTACACCGCTTCTCAGACTACCTGATGCCCACCTGATAGTCCAGGACGCTTCCTGCTTGTCCTTCCTTCTCACGGATCAGCCAGAACAACTCATCTGAGCAGTGCTGGCCAATCTAAGGACAGATGTAAGTGTCCTAGACTACTGAATGCACAATGTGCATCAAATAGTCTGAGGAGCAGTGCAGCCATCTTGGATAGCAGCAGAAGAGCCTGGGAATCATTAGATCAGGAGCTGAAAAGATTAAAAGGTGATCACTAGGTAGATGCACTGTTTGTTCCCAAGTTAATATGATTTTTTCCCTTGAACCAGTGGCTTACTTTAAATATCTCACTTAGTCATCTAGACATCACACAACTTTACTTGATCATGAGAGACTAGACGAAATTCCACTGGGTGTGCTGCCAGCGTCCGTGAATCCAGTTATCCTTGGTCTTCCTTGGTTGCGTCAGCACACTCCAGTTCTGGACTGGCAGTCCGGTCAGATTCTGCGTTGTAGATCATCCTGCCAGTCCACCTGCTTATCAGAGGTCCGACCTGCTTCCTCGCCTACTGTACCTGCAGACCTGCCTGGACTTCCACAACAGTATGCCAGTTTTGTAGATGTCTTCAGTAAGAAAGAGGCCGAGACGCTGCCCCCCTTTGTCCTTATGATTGTCCGATTGACCTTCTGCCTGGTGCCACTCCTCCTCGTGGTTGAGTCTACCCACTCTCACTTCCTGAGACCCAAGCGATGTCTGATTACATAAAGGAGAATCTCAAGAGGGGGTTTATCTGAAAATCTACTTCAGGTTCTCTCCGGTGCCAGGTTCTTCTTTGTGAAGAAAAAAGATGGATCCTTGCGGCCCTGTATCGACTATCGAGGACTGAATAAGGTCACAGTCCAGAATCAATACCCTCTTCCTCTAATCTCGGAACTCTTTGACAGGATCCGGGGAGCTATGGTCTTCACAAAATTCAACCTGAGCGGCACATACAACCTTATCCGCATTCGAAAGGGCAATGAGTGGAAGACTGCTTTCAACACTCGTGATGGACACTACGAGTATCTTGTCATGCCCTTCGATCTGTGTAATGCACCCACGGTATTCCAGGAGTTGGTAAACGATATCTTCCGGGACCTCCTCTATGTCTGCGTGATAGTGTATCTGAATGATATACTGATCTATTCTCCAGATTTGACCACTCATCAGAAGCATGTGTGTTTGGTTTTACGGCGGTTGAGAGAGAATCGACTGTATGACAAACTCGAGAAATGCATCTTTAAAAAATCTTCTGTACTTTTCCTCGGATACATAATCTCGGATGCCGGGTTGCAGATGAATCTTGAAAAATTGAATGTATTAATGGACTGGCCCTGCCCACAGTGCTATACAGCGCTTCCTTGGATTTGCTAATTTCTATCGTCAGTTCATCCTGAACTTTTCATCTCTTACATCTCCGATCTCCGCTCTTACTAAGAAAGGGGTGAATGCCAGAGACTGGATTCCTGAGGCGGAGGCTGCTTTCATCCAATTAAAAAGGTCCTTTGCTTCTGCACCTGTTCTGCGTCATCCCAATGTCTCCTGCCAATTCTTTTTAGAAGTGGACGCCTCCTCCATAGGAGCCGGCGCTGTTTTACTACAGAAAGGTTCCAAGGGCAAGATGTTTACATGTGGATTTTTCTCCAAGCTCTTCTCCCCTGCTGAGAAGAAATACTGTATAGGGGACAGAGAGCTTCTGGCCATAAAACTTGCTTTGGAGGAGTGGCGTTATCTTTTAGTGGCCCAGCATCCACTGATAATCTTCACCGACCACAAGAACCTTACATATCTGCAGACAGCCCAACATCTGAACCCTCGCCAAGTCAGATGGGCACTCTTCGTCTCCCGTTTTGATTTTGAGCTTCACTTTCGCCCGGCCGAGAAGAACATCAAGGTGGATGCTCTGTCTCGGTCATTTGATTTCTCCGACCAGCAGAAGGAGCCTCAGTACATCCTAAATCCTGCTCGCTTGATCACGATGGTTCCTGTTCTGGTAACACATTCGTCTGACGGGAAGACATTCGTGCTATCTGCCAAGAGAAAATGTATTCTAGCTTGGGGGCACAACTCCAAACTGGCTGGTCACCCAGGGATCCGCAAGACCACAGAACTTTTATCTCGCCACTTCTGGTGGCCCACACTGTCAAATGATGTGCATGATTAGGTGTCTGCCTGCACCGTCTGTGCTGAGAATAAAGTCTCCAGGACCAAACCACCTGGGCTGTTGTTACTTCTTCCTGTTCCTGATGCCCAATGCAATACATCGCCATGGACTTTGTTACAGATCTGCCCTCTTCTGCTGGATGTACAGCTATCTGGGTGGTCATGAACCGCTTCTCCAAGATGGCGCACTCCATTCCGTTGGCTGGACTGCCCTCGGCTACTGAACTTTCTAAACTGTTCGTGAGACACATATTCCGCTTGCATGGTCTACCTTGCCATATTGTTTCTGTTTGCGGAGTCCAGTTTACCTCAAAGCTCTGGAGAGCTCTTTGCTGGCTGCTCAAAATTGAGCTGGACTTCTATCATCCCCAGACCAACGGGCAAGTAGAGTGGGTCAATCAAATATTAGAGAACTACCTCTGGCATTTTGTTTAAGCCCAACAAGACAACTGGGTACTATTACTACCTTGGGCTGAATTCTTCTATAACAACCACTCTAGTGAGTCTACTGTATCATTTCCATTCTTTGTCGTTTATGCACAACACCCTCGTACTCGTCTCCCTCTTCCTACATCTTCTGGGGTACCAGCTGCGGATTCCTCTTGTAGGGATTTTTTGAAGATTTGGTGTAACACCAAGTACTGCATCAACAAAGCAGTGACCCGCATGAAAGCGAATACAGACAAGAGAAGAAGAAAACCTCCTCAGTTCTCGTCTAGAGATAAGGTATGGCTCTCTTCTAAAAACATTCGCTTAGGGGTTCCCAGTTTCACGCTTGCTCCTAGGTTCCTTGGACCCTTTAAAGTATTGAGGAGTATCAACGAAATGACATATAAGTTACGTCTGCCTTTCTCTCTGCATATTCCTAATGCCTTCCACGTGTCCTTGCTAAAACCAGTTGTCCTTAATCGCTTCTCAACGGCTCCTTCTACTCCAACTCCGGTATCTGAAGATTCTGACGAGACATTTGAGGTCAATGACATCCTGGACATCAAGAAGCATGGTAAGAAGACCTACTATCTGATGGACTGGAAGAGCTTTGGTCCTGAGGAGAATTCTTGTGAACCAGAGGAAAACATTCATGCTCCGAGTCGTGGACTCAAGAAAAGGGGGCGTAAGGGAGGGATACTGTTCCCCTGCTTACCGCCGCGGTCAGTGGCGGATTACAATAGGGACGTTCGGGTCAGCAGCCCCTGGCCCAGCACCGCTGGGGGGCCCAACGCTGACCCGAACGCCCACATACTGCGGCGAGGCACGGGAGCGCATAGCTCCCTGTCCCGTCGCCGATCACCGCCATAGGCTTCAGGCCTTGTAGGCCTGAGGCCTATGCGGTAGTGAAATCCCGGCGCAGGCGTGCGTGATGACGTCATCGCGCGCCTGTGCCGGGATGCAGCACTGTGACGCGCCTGACTCATCCCGCCTTCCCCTGCGAGCAAGCGCCTGGCCCTGGACATAGGTGAGTATTTATCTTTTCATTTTTTGTTCATTTTTTATTTTTTTATTTCATGTGCCTACTTGGGGGGGGGGGGGGGGGGGGACACACAGGAGGACATATTAGGGAAGATAAATCGATTATATGGGGGGGAATGTGGGGGCTGTATGGGGCCAAATTTTTATGGGAAGGAATACTATGTGGGGGCAAATTACTAGATGGGGCAGTGTGGGGGCAAATTGCTATGTGGGGGCAGTGTGGGGGCAAATTATTATGAGTGGGAATACTATGTGGGGGCAAATTACTATGTGGGGCAAATTATTATGAGAGGGACTACTATGTGGGGGCAAATTACTAGATGGGGCAGTGTGGGGGCAAATTGCTATGTAGGGGCAAATTATTATGGGAGGGAATACTATGTGGGGCAAATTTCTATATGGGGCAGTGTGGGGGAAACTATTGTGTGGGGGAAATTGCTATGTGGGGACAAATTACTATATGGGGCAGTGTGGGGGCAAATTACTATGTGGGGGCAGTGTGGGGGAAATTGCTGTGTGGGGGCAGTGTGGGGGAAATTGCCATGTGGGAACAGTGTGGGGTAATTTCTATGTGGGGACAGTGTGGGGTAATTGCTATGTGGGGACAGTGTGGGGTAATTGCTATGTGGGGACAGTGTGGGGTAATTGCTATGTGGGGGCAAATTACTATGTGGGGGCAGTGTGGGGAAAACTATTGTGTGGGGGAAGAGTGGGGAAAACTATTGTGTGGGGGCAAATTATTATGAGAGGGAATACTATGTGGGGACAAATTACTATGTGGGGGCAAATTATTATGAGAGGGACTATGTGGGGGCAAATTACTAGATGAGGCAGTGTGGGGGCAAATTGCTATGTGGGGCAAGGTGGGGCAAATTGCTATGTGGGGGCAGTGTGGGGGCAAATTATTATGGGAGGGACTACTATATAGGGGCAAATTTCTATATGGGGGCAGTGTGGGGGAAACTATTGTGGGGGGGAAATTGCTATGTGGGGACAAATTACTATATGGGGCAGTGTGGGGGCAAATTACTATGTGGGGGCAGTGTGGGGGAAACTATTGTGTGGGGGCAGTGTGGGGGAAATTGTCATGTGGGGACCGTGTGGGGTAATTTCTATGTGGGGACAGTGTGGGGTAATTTCTATGTGGGGACAGTGTGGGGTAATTTCTATGTGGGGACAGTGTGGGGTAATTTCTATGTGGGGACAGTGTGGGGTAATTGCTATGTGGGAAAACTGCTATGTGGGGGAAAATTACTATGTGGGGGAAAACTATTGTGTGGGGGCAGTGTGGGGGAAATTGCTATGTGGGAACAGTGTGGGGAAATTGCTATGTGGGGGCAAATTACTATGTGGGGGCAGTGTGGGGGCAAATTACTATGTGGGGGCAGTGTGGTGGAAATTACTATGTGGGGGCAGTGTGGGGCAAATTACTGTGTGGGGGCAAACTACTATATGGGGGCAGTTTGGGGGAAATTACTGTGTGGGGGCAAACTACTATATGGGGGCAGTTTGGGGGAAATTACTGTGTGGGGGCAAATTACTGTGGGGGATTACTATGTGGGGGCAGTGTGGTGGAAATTACTATATGGGGGTGTTGCTATTGGGGAGGCACTGTAGGGGCAATTCTATTATTTCTGGGGACACTATACAGGGATTATTGCCTGGAGCACAATAGAGGGTGGTGTTATTACCGGGGGTCTCTAGGGGACATTATAGCTGCTGTAGACATTATAGGGACATTTGGGGTCATTTATCAAACTGGTGTAAAGCAGAACTGGCTTAGTTGCCCATAGCAGCCAATCAGATTCCACCTTTCATATTTGACAGCTCTTTTGGAAATCCAGTTCTACTTTACACCAGTTTGATAAATTACCCCAATTATATCTATCAGGGTTACTATTTTTTCAGCAGTATAGTTCCTGGGGCATTGGGGGGCACAACGGGCACAGTATTGGGGGTGGCAGGATGACACTGTGGGGACACCAGGATGAGGAGATTGATGGAAAAATTGAGAAATCTAACGTGTCTGTGTTACAAACTGTAGAGACGAGATGCAGCTGAAAGAATTTGCCATGGTGGTCTGGGTCAAATGGAGGAGAAGAGGAAAGAGAAGGTCTACATGACAGGAGATGTCACTGGATGTAAGAGGCATGTGGTGCTGTATTCTCCTCCATGTATTTTTTATTACAATTATATGTATTTTAAATTTGGAGACCAAATTTTTCAGTTTAGGGGTATTTATTTTTAGTCTGAAGATGTCATATGGCCTAAGAAGAGACTGTGGCGCCCATGAAGCACCGCAGCCTCTTCATACAAAAAAAAACTAAACTAAAATGGGGGGGGGGGGGGGCCCAAGTTGGTTAGACAGCCCCGGGCCTATCATGCACTTAATCCGCCCCTGGCTGCGGTCCCGTGCGCCGTGTTCAGCAGTGATCTGCGGACGGTGCTTCCCATTCACCGCTGCAGTCCTGGGCTCTGTCTGTGTGGGTGCTGTTGTTCTGGGATCCGTTTTCAGCCCTGGCCACAGCATGCTTGCTGCTTGTTTCCTGCAGCACTTCCTTAAGGGCCGGCACGCTTTACTTCCTGGGCTTTATGGGTTAGGTCATGTGACCTCACTGACCTATCCTAGCCTCCTGCGCATATATAAGTGGCTCATCCACCTTCCCAGATGCCTCAGTGTCCTTGTGTCCTGCTAAGGTTCCTGTTTTCAGCTTGTGTTCCTGACTCGTATCTGTATTCCTGGACTCTGCTACCTGTTAGATCCCTATCTGCTTGCCCTTACTCTTTTGTTGTTGACCCGGATTGCCTGACCTGTACCTGTGCCGCCTGCCCTGACCTTTTGCCTGTCTGACTACGCCTCTGTCTCATCCTTCGGTCTTGCACCTCTGGTACCTTTCTCAGGACCAGCTGCCTCGTGTGCCTATCCTCCTCAAGAGGTAACAACCTGGTGTTCCACTCGGGAAAGTCTATCTCCACCATCAGGGGTACTGTGAAGAGCCAGGAGTTCACTTAGACAACACCCTTAGAGGAGGTAGGACACGTGGCACAGTGGGTTCACACCTGCTGGTTTGTGACAAGAAGAATGTGGCATAACATTAAAGTGTTTATGGCAGTTGTGTGATGTAAATGCATTTGAGATTCATGGTGTTCAGAATGAGCGTCATATTTGTGAAACATCTGTCCCACTATTCCCAACATGGAAATCAGATAAAGTGGCAGTGGCCAAGGGTGACTTTTATTTATTTCCTTTTTTAATTTCTTCCATTATTAATGATTCAAAAATCTGGAGCGTTGAGCTATGGTCTCCTTGTTGCCTTAGAATGTTTGACGCGCATGTACTGCCAAACTAGGTGGGGTGGGGGCCATTCGAAGTTTTGCTATGAGGTCATATAAGATCTGTATAAGACCCTGAGCGAGACTGTGATGTAGTACTGTATACTGCACTTCAAGTCACCAGAATCTGGAAATATGAGTTGTAAAGACCAGTAAGCAAGCAAAATAGGCTATATCTCAGATCCCACTGAAGTCCATCAGGGTCATCAAAAATCACCCATACCATATCTTTATCACCTCGCATGAGAAATGTCTTCCATTACATCTTATAATTGTCTGCAAGAGACTGAGCCAAGGTCAGACGTGAACCATTCAGATTATGAAATCAACTTCAAGGAGATAACTGAAGCCAAATACCCATGAAGATGAGGTTAAGTGAGCATGAACACATCAGATGAGGCTCTTGACTTGGACGCTGTTGCGGAATATGTTCACCTCAAGTCAACTCTACGGTAAGATAAACTGATCAATACACACAATCCTTTATCTGCAAGGCTCCAAGTTACATCACATCTCATCTGTCTTTGAGAAATTGCTGTAATGCAGCAGTTTTAAGAATTTTGATAATCTAGAAGCTTCTTTGAAGACCTGCCCAAAAGTACAGTATACCTGTATTTTTGGCCCCTTAGCTAGGGGGGAAATTGCAGTGAATACTAATGAGAGTTTCTATTATAGAAACAGTCATCAGTATGCCGGGGGCCCATGGATTGGTTATTGAAGCGCTGCGCTGGCTGTACTCACAGCTCCCTGGTCTTCTTCCTGGCTCCTCATGGCACGTGTTCTGACTGCGTACAGCCTCAGGACGTAGTGCACGTAGGCACACACTATGACCTGATGCTGTGCGACGTCAGGTCACAGTGCAGAGCTAGGCTGGCAGAAGACCAGGGAGCGGTGAGTGTCAGCGGCATTTGGAGAAGGAGAGGTAAGTTCATTTTAACTTTTTTTTTGTCTGCTGGAGCTTGTCTGATGGAGCGAAGGGTTATGATCTGAGGTCTGATGGAGTTGAAGGGTCTGATACAGAGGTCTAATGGAGCTTGGGGCTTTGATGGGTGCCTGAGGAGGAACGGGGGTCTGAGTTGAGGTCTGAGGAAGAATGAGGGTCTGATCTGAGGTCTGATGAAGCTTCGGGGTCTGATCTGACCTATAACCTAGGTGTGTCTTATGGAGCAAAGAATATGGTTTATGTGTTCTGGTTACGTGTCTCCAATGTATCCCTATCTTTGATGTATTTCTGCTATTTCTTGTCTTCAGTTTAGGCATCTATTTAGCGTTGGTCCATGATAGCAATGGTCAATGACTCCAGCTTAGCTGCATTGCCTATTGGAGTTCTAAGGTATTACAAAATCCATTTGCTATCCCTTCAAAGGCTCATTGTACTGCTGTGCCCTTCTCTCATAATTTACGCTGCAACTCTGCTCCATTAGGGCACATTGGATTCAGTAATGTCGTAGATTTTGGAGTAAATTGTGCCAATGTGGCGCAATTTAGTAAAATATGGAATATCTAGACTTCGAGAAATTGTATGCACCTAGCCCAAAAGGAAAATGGCTTTTTAGGAAAGGAGGCATGACTTAAGATGCAACATTTTGGTCTAAAATCCACTTCCTCTTGTTTCAAATTATCAGGCCATTGCTGTGCCCTTCCCCTATGATTTACACTGCAGCTCTGCTCCATTAGGATACAGCCATATTCAGTGACTCCAGCTTAACTACTCTGTCTATTGGATTCTGAAGCAGTCTGAAATGTACCTCTCTTCATCTCTTCGAAAGGCTTAGACTGCTAAAGTAATCGAAAATTGCCAGACCGAGGCTCCATCTGCTTCCTTGCTTTAGACTGCAGCTCTGCTTGTACAGATTGGCTTCTGTGTATATGCACAAGCTCAGCAGACAGTCAGTGCACTGAGAACCCATTTCTAGTACAAGAAGGGCAGACGTATAATAATCTACACATATCCTCCAGTGAGAACATTTAGAGGAACTGCTGCAGATAGACAGGGGAGGAGTCTCAATCAGGAGGAGGGGTTTAAATAAAAAGGGGGCAGTGCTTGTAAGTTTATTTTAAACCATTAAGACACTTGCATTTGTATCATATTTATATGGTTTCTGCCCTAACATGCTGAGACCTCCTTCCTCCTGTATCCAAACATTATATCCCCTTGCAGGAATAAAATTTGCACGAGCAAAGAGAAAAAAACGCATAAAATGTTGCACAAAATTTGGCGTAAGCAAAGCTGACACTCTATAACGCGACAGTATGAGTGACCCCCATATAACAGTGTCATACATGATGTTATAGATATCTACAGGAGCAAATAACAGCGGGATATACGACATCACTGCACGGAGAAGTACATGGAAAGCCTCGCTCACATCTTGTGCTTTCCTGCTGATGACTGGGAGATTTAAAAAAAAACATATAAAAATAGCAGTGAATTTGGGAAACAGGAACCTTTTCCCCCTCGTCTAAATTCTACTTGTGCGAGACATCAGGTCCCTGCTTCTATTTTTGGCTCCTCTCAGCTGTAGATTAAACCATGACTCTGGTTTCGAGGACTGGTTAACCAGGAACAAGAGCTGCATTTGATTTTCGGTGGCCTGCAGGCAAGCATGAGAACAGACTGTAATTGTCACAATGAAGAAACCACAGAGGCATTAATAGCTGCAGAATAGCCCTCGTTTTACATTCTTTCCATCTTCTTGGGGTTTGTCTTATCCGTTTCCTTTCAAACTGTCTATTATGATGGATGGAATTAAGGGCGCAGTCCGTCCAAGATTGCAAAATGCAGTAGATTCAGTTTTTTTTTTTCTTCTTTGATAACTTAAGTCAAGTAAAATTCTGCTTTAAAAGTAGCCAGGAACGTTCTCAAATTTGCCTCTTACACAATAGAGGCAATAATTCCAGGACCTATAGAAAACATACAGTCAGGTCCATAAATGTTGGGACATGGACACAATCCTAACATTTTTGGCTCTATACACCACCACAATGGATTTGAAATGAAACGAACAAGATGTGCTTTACCTGCAGACTGTCAGCTTTACCTGCAGACTGTCAGCTTTACCTGCAGACTGTCAGCTGTAATCTGAGGGGATTTACATCCAAATCAGGTGAACGGTGCAGGAATTACAGCAGTTTGCATCTGTGCCTCCCACTTGTTAAGGGACCAAAAGTAATGGGACAATTGGCTTCTCAGCTGTTCCATGGCCGGTGTGTGTTATTCCCTCATTATCCCAATCACAATGAGCAGATAAAAGGTCCAGAGGTCATTTCCAGTCTGCTATTTGTATTTGGAATCTGTTGCTGTCAAATCTCAAGATGAGATCCAAAGAGCCGTCACTATCAGTGAAGCCATCATTAGGCTGAAAAAACACAACAAACCCATCAGAGAAACATTAGGCCTAGCAAAACAACTGTTTGGAACATTGTTAAAAAGAAGGAACGCACCGGGGAGCTCAGCAACACCAAAAGACCCGGAAGACCACGGAAAACAACTGTGGTGGATGACCGAAGAATTCTTTCCCTGGTGAAGAAAACACCCTTCACAACAGTTGGCCAGATGAAGAACACTCTCCAGGAGGTAGGTGTATGTGTGTCAAAGTCAACAATCAGGAGAAGACTTCACCAGAGTGAATACAGAGGGTTCACCACAAGATGTAAACCATTGGTGAGCCTCAAAAACAGGAAGGCCAGATTAGAGTTTGCCAAACGACATCTAAAAAAGCCTTCACAGTTCTGGGACAACATCCTATGGACAGATGAGACCAAGATCAACTTGTACCAGAGTGATGGGAAGAGAAGAGTATGGAGAAGGAAAGGAGCTGCTCATGGTCCTAAGCATACCACCTCATCAGTGAAGCATGGTGGTGGTAGTGTCATGGCGTGGGCATGTATGGCTGCCAATGGAACTGGTTCTCTTGTATTTATTGATGATGTGATTGATGACAAAAGCAGCCGGATGAATTCTGAAGTGTTTCGGGCAATATTATCTGCTCCTATTCAGCCAAATGCTTCAGAACTCATTGGACGGCGCTTCACAGTGCAGATGGGCAATGACCCAAAGCATACTGCAGAAGCAACCAAAGAGTAAGGGAAAGAAGTGGAATGTTCTGCAATGGCCAAGTCAATCACCGGACCTGAATCCGATTGAGCTGCATTTCACTTTCTGAAGACAAAACTGAAGAAAAATTCCCCAAGAACAAGCAGGAACTGAAGACAGTTGCAGTAGAGGCCGGGCAGAGCGTCACCAGGGATGAGACCAGCGTCTGGTGATGTCTATGCGTTCCAGACTTCAGGCTGTAATTGACTGCAAAGGATTTGCAACTAAGTATTAAAAAGTGACAGTTTGATTTATGATTATTATTCTGTCCCATTACTTTGTGGCGAAAGGCACATATGCAAACTGTTGTAATTCCTACACTGTTCATCTGATTTGGATGTAAATCCCCTCAAATTACAGCTGACAGTCTGCAGTTAAAGTACATCTTGTTTGTTTCATTTCAAATCCATTGTGGTGGTGTATACACCCAAACATGTTAGAATGGTGTCCATGTCCCAATATTTATGGACACGACTGTAGGTGTTACTGATATAGATGGTTTCTAGTAGGGATGAGCGAACTCGAACTGTATAGTTCGGGTTCGTACCGAATTTTGGGGTGTCCGTGACACGGACCCGAACCCGGACATTTTCGTAAAAGTCCGGGTTCGGGTTCGGTGTTCGTCGCTTTCTTGGCGCTTTTGTGACGCTTTCTTGGCGCTTTTTGAAAGGCTGCAAAGCAGCCAATCAACAAGCGTCATACTACTTGCCCCAAGAGGCCATCACAGCCATGCCTACTATTGGCATGGCTGTGATTGGCCAGAGCACCATGTGACCCAGCCTCTATTTAAGCTGGAGTCACATAGCGCCGCCCGTCACTCTGCTCTGATTAGCGTAGGGAGAGGTTGCGGCTGCGACAGTAGGGCGAGATTAGGCAGATTAACTCCTCCAAAGGACTTGATTAACTGATCGATCTGCAGCTGTGGATCATTGAGCTGCTGATCCTCAATTGCTCACTGTTTTTAGGCTGCACAGACCGTTTGTCAGTCTCATTTTTCTGGGGTGATCGGCGGCCATTTTGTGTCTTGTGGTGCGCCAGCACAAGCTGCGACCAAGTGCATTTAACCCTCAATGGTGTGGTTGTTTTTTGGCTAAAGCCTACATCAGGGTGAAGCTGTCACACCAAGTGCATTTAACCAGCAATAGTCTGTTCATTTTTTGGCCATATACAAAATCAGGGGCAAGCTGCGCCTGTCACCAAGTGCATTTAACCCTCAATGGTGTGGTTGTTTTTTGGCTAAAGCCTACATCAGGGTGAAGCTGTGACACCAAGTGCATTTAACCAGCAATAGTCTGTTCATTTTTTGGCCATATACAAAATCAGGGGCAAGCTGCGCCTGTCACCAAGTGCATTTAACCCTCAATGGTGTGGTTGTTTTTTGGCTAAAGCCTACATCAGGGTGAAGCTGTCACACCAAGTGCATTTAACCAGCAATAGTCTGTTCATTTTTTGGCCATATACAAAATCAGGGGCAAGCTGCGCCTGTCACCAAGTGCATTTAACCCTCAATGGTGTGGTTGTTTTTTGGCTAAAGCCTACATCAGGGTGAAGCTGTCACACCAAGTGCATTTAACCAGCAATAGTCTGTTTATTTTTTGGCCATATCCCAGTCTAATTCTGTCACTAAACCCATACCTGTCACCCAGCGCCTAAATACTAGGCCTCAAATTTAAATCCCTCTAAATCTCTCGTTACCGCTGTACTGTTGTTGCTGGGCAAGATATTTAGTGTCCGTCAAAGCACATTTTTTGTTCTGGGTTGAAGTACAATTCCCAATTTAGCAATTTCATAATTTAGTGGTTCCTGCTATATCAGAGCTATTTGGAATCTATCCCTAAAAGGGTATATAATATTGAAGGTGCACATTGGGTCATTCAGAATAACTTCACACACACCCGCTACTGTGTATTTCCAAGTCTAATTCTGTCACTAAACCCATACCTGTCACCCAGCGCCTAAATACTAGGCCTCAAATTTAAATCCCTCTAAATCTCTCGTTACCGCTGTACTGTTGTTGCTGGGCAAGATATTTAGTGTCCGTCAAAGCACATTTTTTGTTCTGGGTTGAAGTACAATTCCCAATTTAGCAATTTCATAATTTAGTGGTTCCTGCTATATCAGAGCTATTTGGAATCTATCCCTAAAAGGGTATATAATATTGAAGGTGCACATTGGGTCATTCAGAATAACTTCACACACACCCGCTACTGTGTATTTCCAAGTCTAATTCTGTCACTAAACCCATACCTGTCACCCAGCGCCTAAATACTAGGCCTCAAATTTAAATCCCTCTAAATCTCTCGTTACCGCTGTACTGTTGTTGCTGGGCAAGATATTTAGTGTCCGTCAAAGCACATTTTTTGTTCTGGGTTGAAGTACAATTCCCAATTTAGCAATTTCATAATTTAGTGGTTTCTGCTATATCAGAGCTATTTGAAATCTATCCCTAAAAGGGTATATAATATTGAAGGTGCACATAGGGTCATTCAGAATAACTTCACACACACGCTTCTGTGCATTTCCAAGTCTAATTCTGTCACTAAATCCATACCGGTGACCCAGCGCCTAAATACTAGGCCTCAAATTTAAATCCCTCTAAATCTCTCGTTACCCACCGCTGTACTGTTGTTGCTGGGCAAGATATTTAGTGTCCGTCAAAGCACATTTTTTGTTCTGGGTTGAAGTACAATTCCCAATTTAGCAATTTCATAATTTAGTGGTTTCTGCTATATCAGAGCTATTTGAAATCTATCCCTAAAAGGGTATATAATATTGAAGGTGCACATAGGGTCATTCAGAATAACTTCACACACACGCTTCTGTGCATTTCCAAGTCTAATTCTGTCACTAAATCCATACCGGTGACCCAGCGCCTAAATACTAGGCCTCAAATTTATATCCCGCTAAATCTCTCGTTACCGCTGTACTGTTGTTGCTGGGCAAGATATTTAGTGTCCGTCAAAGCACATTTTTTGTTCTGGGTTGAAGTACAATTCCCAATTTAGCAATTTCATAATTTAGTGGTTCCTGCTATATCAGAGCTATTTGAAATCTATCCCAAAAAGGGTATATAATATTGAAGGTGCACATTGGGTCATTCAGAATAACTTCACACACACCCGCTACTGTGTATTTCCAAGTCTAATTCTGTCACTAAACCCATACCTGTCACCCAGCGCCTAAATACTAGGCCTCAAATTTAAATCCCTCTAAATCTCTCGTTACCGCTGTCCTGTTGTAGCTGGGAAAGTTATTTAGTGCCCGTCAAAGCACATTTTTTGTTCTGGGTTGAAGTACAATTCCCAATTTAGCAATTTCATAATTTAGTGGTTCCTGCTATATCAGAGCTATTTGAAATCTATCCCAAAAAGGGTATATAATATTCAAGGTGCACATTGGGTCATTCAGAATAACTTCACACACACGCTTCTGTGCATTTCCAAGTCTAATTCTGTCACTAAATCCATACCGGTCACCCAGCGCCTAAATACTAGGCCTCAAATTTATATCCCGCTGAATTTGAATACAATACATTGGGCCAAATAATATATTTGTTGTTGTGGTGAACCATAACAATGAGAAAAACATCTAGTAAGGGACGCGGACGTGGACATGGTCGTGGTGGTGTTAGTGGACCCTCTGGTGCTGGGAGAGGACGTGGCCGTTCTGCCACATCCACACGTCCTAGTGTACCAACTACCTCAGGTCCCAGTAGCCGCCAGAATTTACAGCGATATATGGTGGGGCCCAATGCCGTTCTAAGGATGGTAAGGCCTGAGCAGGTACAGGCATTAGTCAATTGGGTGGCCGACAGTGGATCCAGCACGTTCACATTATCTCCCACCCAGTCTTCTGCAGAAAGCGCACAGATGGCGCCTGAAAACCAACCCCATCAGTCTGTCACATCACCCCCATGCATACCAGGGAAACTGTCTCAGCCTCAAGTTATGCAGCAGTCTCTTATGCTGTTTGAAGACTCCGCTGGCAGGGTTTCCCAAGGGCATCCACCTAGCCCTTCCCCAGCGGTGAAAGACATAGAATGCACTGACGCACAACCACTTATGTTTCCTGATGATGAGGACATGGGAATACCACCTCAGCATGTCTCTGATGATGACGAAACACAGGTGCCAACTGCTGCGTCTTTCTGCAGTGTGCAGACTGAACAGGAGGTCAGGGATCAAGACTGGGTGGAAGACGATGCAGGGGACGATGAGGTCCTAGACCCCACATGGAATGAAGGTCGTGCCACTGACTTTCACAGTTCGGAGGAAGAGGCAGTGGTGAGACCGAGCCAACAGCGTAGCAAAAGAGGGAGCAGTGGGCAAAAGCAGAACACCCGCCGCCAAGAGACTCCGCCTGCTACTGACCGCCGCCATCTGGGACCGAGCACCCCAAAGGCAGCTTCAAGGAGTTCCCTGGCATGGCACTTCTTCAAACAATGTGCTGACGACAAGACCCGAGTGGTTTGCACGCTGTGCCATCAGAGCCTGAAGCGAGGCATTAACGTTCTGAACCTGAGCACAACCTGCATGACCAGGCACCTGCATGCAAAGCATGAACTGCAGTGGAGTAAACACCTTAAAACCAAGGAAGTCACTCAGGCTCCCCCTGCTACCTCTTCTGCTGCTGCCGCCTCGGCCTATTCTGCTGCTGCCGCCTCGGCCTCTTCCTCCGCCTCTGGAGGAACGTTGGCACCTGCCGCCCAGCAAACAGGGGATGTACCACCAACACCACCACCACCACCTCCGTCACCAAGCGTCTCAACCATGTCACACGCCAGCGTTCAGCTCTCCATCTCACAAACATTTGATAGAAAGCGTAAATTCCCACCTAGCCACCCTCGATCCCTGGCCCTGAATGCCAGCATTTCTAAACTACTGGCCTATGAAATGCTGTCATTTAGGCTGGTGGACACAGACAGCTTCAAACAGCTCATGTCGCTTGCTGTCCCACAGTATGTTGTTCCCAGCCGGCACTACTTCTCCAAGAGAGCCGTGCCTTCCCTGCACAACCAAGTATCCGATAAAATCAAGTGTGCACTGCGCAACGCCATCTGTAGCAAGGTCCACCTAACCACAGATACGTGGACCAGTAAGCACGGCCAGGGACGCTATATCTCCCTAACTGCACACTGGGTAAATGTAGTGGCAGCTGGGCCCCAGGCGGAGAGCTGTTTGGCGCACGTCCTGCCGCCGCCAAGGATCGCAGGGCAACATTCTTTGCCTCCTGTTGCCACCTCCTCCTTCTCGGCTTCCTCCTCCTCTTCTTCCACCTGCTCATCCAGTCAGCCACACACCTTCACCACCAACTTCAGCACAGCCCGGGGTAAACGTCAGCAGGCCATTCTGAAACTCATATGTTTGGGGGACAGGCCCCACACCGCACAGGAGTTGTGGCGGGGTATTGAACAACAGACCGACGAGTGGTTGCTGCCGGTGAGCCTCAAGCCCGGCCTGGTGGTGTGTGATAATGGGCGAAATCTCGTTGCAGCTCTGGGACTAGCCAATTTGACGCACATCCCTTGCTTGGCGCATGTGCTGAATTTGGTGGTGCAGAAGTTCATTCACAACTACCCCGACATGTCAGAGCTGCTGCATAAAGTGCGGGCCGTCTGTTCGCGCTTCCGGCGTTCACATCCTGCCGCTGCTCGCCTGTCTGCGCTACAGCGTAACTTCGGCCTTCCCGCTCACCGCCTCATATGCGACGTGCCCACCAGGTGGAACTCCACCTTGCACATGCTGGACAGACTGTGCGAGCAGCAGCAGGCCATAGTGGAGTTTCAGCTGCAGCACGCACGGGTCAGTCGCACTACAGAACAGCACCACTTCACCACCAATGACTGGGCCTCCATGCGAGACCTGTGTGCCCTGTTGCGCTGTTTCGAGTACTCCACCAACATGGCCAGTGGCGATGACACCGTTATCAGCGTTACAATACCACTTCTATGTCTCCTTGAGAAAACACTTAGGGCGATGATGGAACAGGAGGTGGCCCAGGAGGAGGAGGAGGAGGATGAGGAAGAGGGGTCATTTTTAGCACTTTCAGGCCAGTCTCTTCGAAGTGACTCAGAGGGAGGTTTTTTGCAACAGCAGAGGCCAGGTACAAATGTGGCCAGCCAGGGCCCACTACTGGAGGACGAGGAGGACGAGGATGAGGAGGAGGTGGAGGAGGATGAGGATGAAGCATGGTCACAGCGGGGTGGCACCCAACGCAGCTCGGGTCCATCACTGGTGCGTGGCTGGGGGGAAAGGCAGGACGATGACGATACGCCTCCCACAGAGGACAGCTTGTCCTTACCCCTGGGCAGCCTGGCACACATGAGCGACTACATGCTGCAGTGCCTGCGCAACGACAGCAGAGTTGCCCACATTTTAACCTGTGCGGACTACTGGGTTGCCACCCTGCTGGATCCACGCTACAAAGACAATGTGCCCACCTTACTTCCTGCACTGGAGCGTGATAGGAAGATGCGCGAGTACAAGCGCACGTTGGTAGACGCGCTACTGAGAGCATTCCCAAATGTCACAGGGGAACAAGTGGAAGCCCAAGGCCAAGGCAGAGGAGGAGCAAGAGGTCGCCAAGGCAGCTGTGTCACGGCCAGCTCCTCTGAGGGCAGGGTTAGCATGGCAGAGATGTGGAAAACTTTTGTCAACACGCCACAGCTAACTGCACCACCACCTGATACGCAACGTGTTAGCAGGAGGCAACATTTCACTAACATGGTGGAACAGTACGTGTGCACACCCCTCCACGTACTGACTGATGGTTCGGCCCCATTCAACTTCTGGGTCTCTAAATTGTCCACGTGGCCAGAGCTAGCCTTTTATGCCTTGGAGGTGCTGGCCTGCCCGGCAGCCAGCGTTTTGTCTGAACGTGTATTCAGCACGGCAGGGGGCGTCATTACAGACAAACGCAGCCGCCTGTCTACAGCCAATGTGGACAAGCTGACGTTCATAAAAATGAACCAGGCATGGATCCCACAGGACCTGTCCGTCCCTTGTCCAGATTAGACATTAACTACCTCCCCATAACCATATATTATTGGACTCCAGGGCACTTCCTCATTCAATCCTATTTTTATTTTCATTTTACCATTATATTGCGATGCTACCCAAAGTTGAATGAACCTCTCCTCTGCCTGTGTGCTAGGCCTAAATATATGCCAATGGACTGTTGCAGTGGTGGCTGACATGAAGCCTGATTCTCTGCTATGACATGCAGACTAATTCTCTGCTGACATGAAGCCAGATTGTCTGTTACGGGACCTCTCTCCTCTGCCTGGGTGCTGGGCCTAAATTTATGACAATGGACTGTTGCAGTGGTGGCTGACGTGAAGCCTGATTCTCTGCTATGACATGCAGACTGATTCTCTGCTGACATGAAGCCAGATCCTCTGTTACGGGACCTCTCTCCTCTGCCTGGGTGCTGGGCCTAAATTTATGACAATGGACTGTTGCAGTGGTGGCTGACGTGAAGCCTGATTCTCTGCTATGACATGCAGACTGATTCTCTGCTGACATGAAGCCAGATCCTCTTTTACGGGACCTCTCTCCTCTGCCTGGGTGCTGGGCCTAAATTTATGACAATGGACTGTTGCAGTGGTGGCTGACGTGAAGCCTCATTCTCTGCTATGACATGCAGACTGATTCTCTGCTGACATGAAGCCAGATCCTCTGTTACGGGACCTCTCTCCTCTGCCTGGGTGCTGGGCCTGAATATATGCCAATGGACTGTTGCAGTGGTGGGTGACGTGAAGCCTCATTCTCTGCTATGACATGCAGACTAATTCTCTGCTGACATGAAGCCAGATTGTCTGTTACGGGACCTCTCTCCTCTGCCTGTGTGTGTGCTGGGCCTAAATATATGCCAATGGACTGTTGCAGTGGTGGCTGACGTGAAGCCTCATTCTCTGCTATGACATGCAGACTGATTCTCTGCTGACATGAAGCCAGATCCTCTGTTACGGGACCTCTCTCCTCTGCCTGGGTGCTGGGCCTAAATTTATGACAATGGACTGTTGCAGTGGTGGCTGACGTGAAGCCTGATTCTCTGCTATGACATGCAGACTGATTCTCTGCTGTCATGAAGCCAGATTGTCTGTTACGGGACCTTTCTCCTCTACCTGGGTTCTGGGCCTAAATTTATGAAAATTGACTCTTACAGTGGTGGGTGACGTGAAGCCTGATTCTCTGCTATGATATGAAGACTGATTCTCTGCTGACATGAAGCCAGATTGTCTGTTACGGGACCTTTCTCCTCTGCCTGGGTTCTGGGCCTAAATTTATGAAAATTGACTCTTACAGTGGTGGGTGACGTGAAGCCTGATTCTCTGCTATGATATGAAGACTGATTCTCTGCTGACATGAAGCCAGATTGTCTGTTACGGGACCTTTCTCCTCTGCCTGGGTTCTGGGCCTAAATTTATGAAAATTGACTCTTACAGTGGTGGGTGACGTGAAGCCTGATTCTCTGCTATGATATGAAGACTGATTCTCTGCTGACATGAAGCCAGATTGTCTGTTACGGGACCTTTCTCCTCTGCCTGGGTTCTGGGCCTAAATTTATGAAAATTGACTCTTACAGTGGTGGGTGACGTGAAGCCTGATTCTCTGCTATGATATGAAGACTGATTCTCTGCTGACATGAAGCCAGATTCTCTGTTACGGGACCTCTCTCCTCTGCCTGGGTGCTGGGCCTAAATTTATGACAATGGACTGTTGCAGTGGTGGCTGACGTGAAGCCTGATTCTCTGCTATGACATGCAGACTGATTCTCTGCTGACATGAAGCCAGATTCTCTGTTACGGGACCTCTCTCCTCTGCCTGTGTGTGTGCTGGGCCTAAATATATGCCAATGGACTGTTGCAGTGGTGGCTGACGTGAAGCCTCATTCTCTGCTATGACATGCAGACTAATTCTCTGCTGACATGAAGACAGATTCTCTGTTACGGGACCTCTCTCCTCTGCCTGGGTGCCGGGGCCTAAATATCTGAGAATGGACTGTTCCAGTGGTGGGTGACGGGAAGCCAGATTCTCTGCTATGGAACCTCTCTCCAATTGATTTTGGTTAATTTTTATTTATTTAATTTTTATTTTAATTCATTTCCCTATCCACATTTGTTTGCAGGGGATTTACCTACATGTTGCTGCCTTTTGCAGCCCTCTAGCTCTTTCCTGGGCTGTTTTACAGCCTTTTTAGTGCCGAAAAGTTCGGGTCCCCATTGACTTCAATGGGGTTCGGGTTCGGGACGAAGTTCGGATCGGGTTCGGATCCCGAACCCGAACATTTCCGGGATGTTCGGCCGAACTTCTCGAACCCGAACATCCAGGTGTTCGCTCAACTCTAGTTTCTAGGTGATGGCTAAAATTCTTGCTGCCTTGCTTACACCCATTTTCCAGTGGGCCAAGAAGCCGACATATCTGACTCTTCCACCAGCTCATTCAGGAAGAATTCTAATTTTACTCCATCTAAGCCATGATTTTATCACTGGTTCTGCACATTGGTTGGTCCATGCTTAGTGATTTAATGGAATGTCATTGGGGGAAACTCATGACAACTCCATACACATTAAATATTCATCCATTCCCACTGAAATTGATGGGTCTGAATGACTTACATCTAATATGTATGGACATCTTTACAACACGGGCACCTACTACTCTCCTAACTTCTGCTGATCCATAAGGCACCGGTGTCCTATTACATTCTTCATCCCAAAGTAGTGTAATTTGATAAAAGAAGCCCCAGGTATGTTGAAAGAGATTGAAGGAGGGCCCATGCTATGCTGCCCAGGAGCCCATGTAGATTTCATCTGACATGTAACCAGTAAGTAATAGATTGGAGGGCCCATACTAGGCTGCCCAAGGGCCAAAATAGATATCTCCTGACATGTAGCCAATAAGGAAAGAGATTGGAGGAGGGCCCATACTACACAACCTAAGGGCCCATTTAGATGTCATCTGGATATAGATAGTAGGGTAAGAATTTGGAGAAGAGCCATTACTCCAATACCCAGGGGACCATGTAAATATCATCTGGAGAGGTAGTTAATAGGGTAAAAGAATGGAGGAAGACCTATGCTGTCCAGGGGTCCATGTACTCTTTATCTGGACATTTACAGTAGTTGGTGAGATAAGAAATTGGAAGAGGGCCCATACTTTGTTGCCCAGGGTTCTATGAAGATATTGTCTGGACATTTAGCAAGTAGGGTAAGAAATTAAAGGACCCATAATACACTGTTCCGGGCCCATATAGATATAATCTGAACAGATTGGAATGAGATTGGATGAGGACCCATACTACATGGTCCAGGGTCCACTATAGATATCAACAGAACCTGTAGCCAGTGTGCTAGGAGATTGGAGGACCCATATTTTGCTGCCCAGGAGCCCATGTATATTTGTCTGGAGATGTAGCCATTAGGGTAAGAGATTAAAGGACCCATTCTATGCTATCTAGGGGCCCATGTAGACATCATTTTGAGGCAAATAGGAAAATAGATTATGGGGTCCATACTACGCTGCTAAGGGTCCATGCAGATATCATATGAACATGTAGCAAATAGGACAAGAAGTTTGAGAAGTGTCCATTCTATGATACTCAGTGGCCTATGTAGTAATCATGTGAATTTGTATCAGGTAGGACAGAGACTAGGAACGGCCCATACTACGCTGCCTGGGGCCATATAGACAGGATGTGGGTCTGGAGACAGCTATCCTCTATATGTCACATTTCTATGCTGAGCTCATAGGACAGCTATGTAAACATTGAAATTGTGTTGCAACACAGCATCCGACTGTGTGAACACATATATTCTGGGGTCCCCCCCATTCATTACATTTGATATGGATGACTAAACAGCTTTCACATGGTAATCACCTTTCTTGATAAAACACTGACTTGACCGAATGACCTAGACTTGAACTCTCAGATGTTGTTAGTACCAGTCCCCAGAGACAGTCCATCCCCCCTCTCCCCATTAAATGAATCTCCTCCTTAATTTCAGTAGCATTGACTGCCAACCACATTTTAATGAGGACACCTGTTAGAGGAAATTGGATCGAGACCTCTTAATTCACTTCGTTTGGGAGAAAATATGTCAGAAGTTCCCAGCCGGAAAACACAGATTTGTGAGCCTCAATGTAACAATGTAACAATCCGTGTGACACGAAAAGAGATCAGTCCTAGAACATGTAACATAATGGAATGCTTGAAACAGGACACATTGTATCTCCTGCTTCTTGCATAATTCATTCTGTCCCAATGAAAGGATTTTTCAGGTTCATTGACAAACGGCTTTTAAAAACTCTCTAAACCCTTCATAGTAATGGATCCCTGTAGATGAAGTCCAAATCATCTTTAATAATAACTCACACATTACATTAACCATGCAAGTAGTGTCCGGCTTTTACTGATATTGGGGTTTGGGCCCACTGTGTCAACTAACCGGTTTGGCTTAGGGATCAACCTTAAAGCGTTATCTTGGAAGATCCCTGATATTCACCCTTTAAACCCTATACCGGGATCTGGACTTTGCTGCAGAGAACCAACCAGACTACTACCTCTTGACAAAGTCCTGGTGTAGTTGGCAGCTGACCCATGGGGGTCAGAGACACCAGGGCAAAGTATCAGTGGATCAGGCAATATACTTAGTCAGAGGCAGAACAGGCTGAGTTTGTGCATATCCGTGAAACTGTGGTCGGAGCAGGCAGCAAATGTTCAATATGTTAAACAGGCTATGGTCAAGGCAGGCAGTGGACAATTAGAGTCAGTGAACAGACAGATGTATGGTACAAAACACATCCCTTAACTAGCACACTAGGAACCTAAAGTTCAGTCACCTTCCTACTGGGGAGGTTGCCTAAAATACCCAAGGACAGCTAGCCATTGGCTGGGGAAGCATTTGGACAAGCGCTTGCTGGCCCTTTAAAATGCCATAAAGAACAGGCTGGGAGGCCTAGCAGAAGATGCGCAGGCCGTAGCCTGCATATATTGTCAAGAATGCTGGCAACTGAGAGCGCCGCTGGCAGGAGAGCGATGCCAGATCGTGGCAGGATGAGTAGCGTGGCGTCTGTGCCTGCAGGGGAGAACAAGGCTGCAGCAGGCACAAACTACCAGCATATTACTGGTATTTATTGCCCATGTTAAAAACTTGTTAGGCTGGTGGATGGTGGCATCGCATCACTGATGTTTAGGCAGGTGTGGAAGAATTGCAGCACAGTAAGAATGCTTTCAATAATAGAAGTATTAATAGTTTATTTTATCAATTAACATAATGCTAAGTGAATGAACAAAAGAGAAATCTCAATCCAATCAATTTTTGGTGTGACCGCCCCTCAGTTCTTCTAGGGCTCTGTAGGGACCACATCATCACTTTCCGGGCCCCTTGTTCTTCTTCATGCTGAAGATAGCTGTTAATATCAGCTGGATGTTTGGGGTCGTTGTCCTGTTGCAGAATAAATTGGGAGCCAATCAGACTCCTCCTTGATGGTATTACATGATGGATAAGTATCTGCATGTATTTGTCAGAATTGAGGACACTATTAATCCATTAATACCACACCCCCGTTTGCTGAAATGCAGCACCAATCTTGCCAGGAACATCTGCCATCTTCCTTGCTGCCTGCAGACACTCATTATTGTACCGCTCTCCAGCTCTTCAGCGAACAAGCTGCCCACTGTTAAAGCCAAGAATTTCCTATTTTGAATGTCCAGTCCAGAGCACCATCTGCCATTTTCTGCACCCCAGTTCCTATGTTTTCGTACATAGTTGCTTGACCTTGTCTCCACGTCAAAGGTATGGCGTTTTGTCCATGAAGGCCACTTCTGGACAGACTTCTATGAACAGTAAATGGGTGTGCCTAGGTCCCACTAGTTTCTGCCAGTTCTGAGCTGATGGCACTGCTGGACATCTTCCATTGGGAAGTGAGCGTGATGTGTGTTTTCTTGGCCGACCCCTGCCTTTATGGTCCTCAAAATTGGCCGTTTCTTTGCACTTCTTCAAAAGAGCTAGAGCAGCACATCTATCTAGTGTCTTGTGCTCAGTCTTGCCATAGTGTATGATATGTGACATGAAGCTGTCTTCCACAACCTCACCTTTGTAGCAGCATTTGGCTGTTCCTAGCCCAATGTTAAGCCCTCTGCATAGCTTTTTCCATTTCAGTTGATTACTGTGTTTCAATCTAAATATGAAAATAAAGATAATTATCAATTGTTTGGTATAACTGGTTAAATACCGTATGGGGCGAATTCTAATGAGCTCTGTACTTACCGCTTCCTGGTCCTCGGCTGTCAGCTGTGCGCACCAGTTCACAGCACAGCCAACAGCAAGAGGAAAAGGATCGCGCTGGAGGAGAGGAGCAGCAGTGTCCAGGAGCAGGAGAGGTAAGTGGTTTATTTATTTAGTGATCTGAGGCTGGGGGCTGATGAATAATGGCTGGGGGCTGATAAATAATGGCTGGGGGCTGATGATATATATGGCTGGGGGCTGATTATATATGGCTGGGGGCTGATATGAGGCATGGAGGACTGATATAAGGCATGGGGGTCTGATCTGAGGTTTTATTAACATTGGGGGTCTAATTGGGACTATCAGCTGAGGTCTGATTAACATTGGGGGTCTGATTGGTGGTTTGACCTGAGGTGTAATGAAAAATATTTTTTTCTTATTGTCTCACTCTAAAACCTACGTGCGTCTTATAGGGTGAAAAATACGGTATACATCTGATTATAATCCTACAAAATCCCTGGCTGTGTGCAAGCGTACATAGATGCTGTTTTGAAGGCAAATGATAGTCACAGGAAATATTGATTGGACTTAGATTTCTCTTTTCTTCATTCACTTTGCATTTTGTTATTTGATGAAAACTAACCTATCACCACTTAAATTTTTTAAAACATTCTTACTTTGTAGCATTTTGCCTTAAACTTTTGCACAGCAATGTCGTTTTTATGGCCACATACAGGGCCGTCTTTACCAAGGGGCAAAAGCGGCAGCTGCCCAGGGCCCAGTTGCTCCTGGGGGGCCCAAGGCAGCTGCCTCTTGAGCCCTGCTAGCCACTGCCCCTGGTTTCAAGCTGGCACTGAGTCCAGGCATCATGATCGTACTGTGTTAAAGTTGTGATCTAGGACCTTAATGACATCATCACCATGTGACCAGTAACCTAGCAATTACTGGTCACATGGCTATGAGGTCATCACAGGTCCTACCAGGAGTGTTGCAGAAGTTAACTGTGGAGCTTTTTTGTGTGAAGATTACATCAGAAAAAGGTGACAGGGGCTGTTATGTTAATATACTGTAAACTACTGTATAGTGGGGTGCTGTATATTGTGTGGGGGCCTGTATACTGTGGGGGGCTGTATACTGTGTGGGACTGTATACTGTGTGGGGGCTGTATACTGTGTGGTGGGCTGTATACTGTGTGGGGCTGTATACTGTGGGGGGCCTGTATAGTGTGGGGGGGCCTGTATAGTGTGTGGGGGGGGGCTGTATAGTGTGGGGGGGCTGTATAGTGTGGGGGGCCTGTATAGTGTGAGGGGGCCTGTATAGTGGGGGGGGGGGCTGTATAGTGGGGGGGGGGCCTGTATAGTGTGGGGGGCTATACTGCTGTACTGTATACTGTGGGGGTCTGTATACTGTGGGTGCGGTATAGTGTGGAGTTCTATACTGCTGTACTGTATAGTGTGGGGGGCTGTATTGTGTATAGTTTGGGGTGCTGTATACAGTGAGGTGTTGTATACTGTGAGGTGTTGTATACTGTGGGGTGCTGTATACTGTGGGGTGCTATACTGCTCTACTATATACTGTGGGGTACTGTATAGTGTGGGGTGCTATACTGCATACTGTGTGGTGCTGTATACTATAGGGTGCTATACTGCATACTGTGGGGTGCTGGGGTGCACTGTAACACTAGGGTGAGCCGAGCCCTGATCTACTTCCTGCAGAGCGGTGCCCACTTCCAGCCTGAGCCCAGCTGCCCAGAACACTGATCCTGAGCCACTGGAGTCTTCAGAACTGGAAGTATTTACAGTCATTCACTGTACTCTACCAGATGTGCAGATTTTTTGTGTGTGTGTTGTGGTGGAGGCGTGATTGCCTGCTAAGGTGTGGGAAGGCGGGATCCAGGGGGCCCAAGTAAATTTTTGCCCAGGGTCCAATCAATATTAAAGACGGCCCTGGCCACATACTAGAATGTGGAGCAACTAAGCCACAATCCATTTGATGCGGATTAGACTTTGGATTAGACTTTGGTCCTGAGTGTCTGAAATCTCCTGTTTTCCACCCTTAACTTTTCCAAAGAGGTTGTAGGAATATTGACAGGTTGCTTTCTCCTGAACAGTCATGGATTGGCTGTGATAGGGCTATCAGAGCAGTGGCGTGATCATAAAATGGAGCCAGTGTTGGTGACCAGGTAAGCAGAGAGGAAGCAACAAGCCAAGTGATGAAACAGAAGTGAACTCTGGAGATAACCAAGAGCCAGGACTAGAGAGAGAAGTAAAAGTACCAGAGACAGTATACTCAGGAGCATAGTCAGAAACATGGTCAAAGTTGGGACTAGGAGGTACCAGGGGCAGTACCCAAAGGGCTAGGCATGAACCAGACTGAAATCAAGATCAGTGGTAGGATTAGGAGTGAAACTACAAGTACCAGAGTAGTACTCCAAGGGCTAATCAAAAATAAGATCAAGTCCAGGATCAGTAGTCAATAACAATTCAGACGCACAAGAACAGAGCCAGGAAATGTGAAACTTAATTATCAGACAAGACATTGCAGGATGATTCCACCTTAAATACCAGATGTAGCAGGCGTAACACACACACACACACACTCTAAACTCAAATTTCTTAACTCATCGTGTTATCTTGAAACAAAAGCCATTGAAAAGCAATTGCTTAACGCATTTACTTGCATTTAGTTTAGATAACATGTCTCATAAAGCATGTGTGTTACAGACAGCCAGACCTGTTGTATATACGGGTGGCCTGGCAATGCAATGTCATTGTATGAGAAATGTCGGAAGGCACAGCAGAAGGAGAACTAACACCTGGTTGTCAGAGATCAGGACCCCCAACCTCTCAATGGGGCACACACTGGAGTAATAATATCCTTATTATACAGATAGTGATGACATGGCCCCAGCAGACCAGTCCGCTCCATGAGAAGGTGAATTTATGGGTCTACTGTTAGGGGTTGAGTCCTTGGTGTCTTGGACCCTGCATAATACCACCACTGGTCCCAGAATCCTCCATAAGGATCCAGGAGAGTTATTGATAACATCCAATTGTCACTACCAGAGCTTTGAGACGTTCTCACAGCTCTGTGTCTCCACCCCTGTGATGATGTCACTTAGAGTTTGGAGGTGTTCTCACTGTTCTGTTTCTCCGCCCCTGTGATGAGGTCTTTACTCCCAGCTGTTCCTCCTGCGTTTGATTTCCCTGCCTTTAAATCACCCCTCCTCCTATTGCAGGGTGTGGATTATATTTCTCTTTTCAGTTGTAGCTCTGCCTTGAGTATCTTCACTTGTTAAGCTATTAGTTCTCTGGACCTGTGTTCTGTTGCTGCAAGCACTCCGGATATTGCCAGCGGCCCTTGGATCCGTCTTCTCTGCGGCTGCAGCTCCATCAGCTAAGTGTGCAGACATTGTTGTGTACCTGGTGATTTTCTGACTGGATCTGAGGTGGCCACGGTTCCCTCCATATTCTGAGCAGGGCATCGGTGGCCGTGCCCCTTCCACTATTGTAGGGGTTACAGGGCTCATCAGTCTTAGGCACGCGGGCATGCCTCGTTCCACCACATGGATCCGGGCATGTGCTTTAGCAGCATAGGGAGAGTGTTGAGGGTCTGACAGGGGTCACCCTTTCTCTTCCCTAGTTTGGGTCCGGTCAGTAGCTCTTTTTACTGTGTATGCTCTTGTTACCCTTAAACAGCCGTGACATTATAATCCACCAAAACCGTCCTTGTTGACATGGATCCGCTTTCTGGCTTGGTTGACCGCATGCAGGGTCTTTCTTTGGAAGTAGCGGATCTCCGTCAATCTGTGACTCAGCTACAAGCATTGGGCTCTGCTCCGGCTCATGGAGTCTGTTGCGAGCCAAAGGTCTCACTTCCGGAAACGTTCTCCGGGGGCAGTGAGAATTTTGTTCGCTTCAGAGAGGCATGTAAACTCCATTTTTGTTTGTGTCCCCACTCCTCTGGTAATGAGGAACAGAGGGTGAGGATTGTCATCTCCCTGCTCAGGGGTAATGCTCAGACTTGGGCTTTTTCGCTGCCATCAGGGGATCCTTCCCTTCGATCCGTGGAAAGATTTTTTGTGGCCCTGGGGCAGATATATGATGACCCGGATCGTGTTGCTCTGGCAGAATCGAACTTACGTGTTTTATGCCAGAACAAACTGTCTGCGGAGCTTTATTGTTCTGAATTTCGGAGATGGGCAGCTGATTCAGGCTGGAATGATGCTGCACTCCGAAGTCAGTTCTGTCATGGTCTCTCAGAGGGTTTGAAAGATGCCTTTGCTTTCCATGAGAGACCAACGTCCTTAGAGTCTGCCATGTCATTGGCGGTACGCCTTGACAGGCGTCTAAGGGAAAGAAACAAGACCTCTCCGTCCAGCCATTGTCAGTCTAGGGGCAATGGTGCGGACTCATTCAGTATGCAGGGGTCTCATCCTGTCTCGCTCCCCTCTGAGGAGGAGCCCATGCAGCTAGGCCGACTTGCCCCTGATAAAAGAGGATTTAGTCCTCAGAATATGGTGTGTTTTTGTTGTGGGGGCATAGGTCATTTGGCAAATGTTTGTCCGTCTAGGAGATTCCTGAACTGTACTAAGAGCGATAATAAGAGAAAAACCTCAAGAGGTAGATCATCAAGTTCTGCTTCATCTGCTACTTTGGGCAAAGTTGATGTGGGAATTGATGCTATTCCTCTGACCTGCAGTTCCCGTTTTCTCCTGTCTGCCAGGGTGGCGCTAGAGAGCAAAGTCATTCCTTGTGAGATTTTTGTCGATAGTGGAGCGGCCGTCAATCTTATTGACACTCAATTTGTAGCCTTGCATGGTTTTCAGGTTTGTACATTAGAAAAGGATATACCTGTTTTTGCTATTGACTCTGCCCCACTCTCGCAGAGATCTCTGAAAGGCATTGTTCACAATATCCGGCTAGCTGTAGGTGACACTCATGTGGAGGAGATATCTTGTTTTGTCCTTAACGGATTGCCTTCTCCTCTAGTTTTGGGGCTACCCTGGCTCACTAGACATAACCCCACTATTGATTGGCAAGGAAGGCAAATAAATGAGTGGAGTGACTTTTGTAGAGAGAATTGTCTCACAGCGACTTTTGCAGAGGTGTCTACTAAAACTGTGCCATCATTTCTCTCTGATTTCTCGGATGTGTTTTCCGAGAGCGGTGTTCAGGAGCTACCTCCTCACCGGGAGTTTGACTGTCCCATTAACCTCATTCCCGGCGCCAAGCTGCCAAAAGCACGCCTCTACAATCTCTCACAACCGGAAAGACTCGCAATGCGAACCTATATCTCCGAGAGTCTCGAGAAGGGGCATATTCGTCCCTCAAAGTCACCTGTTGCCGCGGGTTTTTTTTTTGTTAAAAAAAAAGATGGCTCTCTGAGACCTTGCTTAGATTTTAGGGAGCTGAACCGTATCACGATTCGCGATCCCTATCCCCTTCCTCTGATCCCGGACCTCTTCAACCAAATTGTTGGGGCCAAGGTGTTTTCCAAATTGGATCTGAGAGGCGCGTACAACCTGGTCAGGGTCAGAGAGGGGGATGAATGGAAAACGGCCTTTAATACCCCTAACGGGCATTTCGAGAATCTCGTTATGCCTTTCGGCCTGATGAATGCTCCGGCCGTCTTTCAGCATTTTGTTAATAGTATTTTCTATCATTTAATGGGGAAATTTGTATTGGTGTATCTTGATGATATTTTGATTTTTTCCCCTGATGTTCAGACCCATCAGGATCATCTTTTTCAGGTCCTGCAGATACTGCGGGAAAATAAACTGTATGCCAAGCTGGAGAAATGTCTTTTTATGGTATCGGAGATTCAATTTCTGGGTTTTCTCCTCTCTGCTTCTGGTTTTCGCATGGATCCGGAGAAGGTCCGTGCTGTGCTGGAGTGGGAGCTTCCTGAAAATCAGAAGGCATTGATGCGCTTTCTGGGTTTTGCTAACTACTACAGAAAGTTCATTTTGAATTATTCCTCTATTGTCAAACCCCTTACTGACATGACAAAAAAGGGGACGGATTTTTCCTCTTGGTCGGAGGAGGCGCTTGCAGCCTTTTCTAAGATTAAAGAGAGTTTTGCGTCTGCTCCCATCTTGGTGCATCCCGATGTTTCCTTACCTTTTATTGTTGAGGTGGATGCTTCCGAGGTGGGTGTGGGTGCAGTTTTGTCCCAGGGCCCCTCTCCTGCCAAATGGCGACCTTGTGCCTTTTTCTCTAGAAAACTCTCCCCGGCAGAGAGAAACTATGATGTGGGAGATAGGGAGTTGTTGGCCATCAAGTTGGCTTTCGAGGAATGGCGCCATTGGTTGGAGGGGGCCAGGCACCCTATCACCGTTTTTACCGACCATAAGAATCTGGCGTACTTGGAGTCGGCCAGGCGTATGAATCCGAGACAGGCCAGATGGTCTCTGTTCTTCTCCAGATTCAATTTTGTTGTTACTTTCCGCCCTGGGATCAAGAATGTGAAGGCTGATGCTCTCTCTCGCTGTTTTCCGGGAGGAGGAAACTCCGAGGACCCGGGTCCCATTTTGGCGGAGGGGGTAGTTGTTTCTGCTCTATATTCCGATTTGGAGGCCGAGGTCCAGGCTGCCCAGACTGAGGCACCTGCCCGTTGTCCCTCCGGGAAGTTGTTCGTGCCTCCTGAGCTACGTCACAAACTCTTTAAGGAACATCATGATACGGTTCTTGCTGGTCACCCCGGGAGTAGAGCCACGGTAGATCTCATTGCTCGGAGATTTTGGTGGCCGGCTCTTCGTAAGTCTGTGGAGGGTTTTGTGGCGGCTTGTGAGACGTGCGCTCGCGCTAAGGTCCCTCGTTCACGACCTTCAGGTTCCCTTCTCCCGTTACCCATACCTTCCCGTCCTTGGACACACCTGTCCATGGACTTTATCACGGATCTTCCTCGTTCCTCGGGGAAGTCGGTGATCCTGGTGGTCGTGGACCGTTTTAGCAAGATGGCTCATTTCGTTCCTTTCCCTGGTTTACCCAATGCTAAAACGTTGGCGCAAGCTTTTGTCGACCATATTGTTAAATTGCACGGCATTCCCTCTGATATTGTTTCCGATAGAGGCACGCAGTTTGTGTCCAGGTTCTGGAAGGCTTTCTGTTCTCGCCTGGGGGTTCGGCTGTCCTTCTCTTCTGCTTTTCACCCGCAGTCGAATGGTCAGACTGAGCGCCTCAATCAGAATCTGGAGACATATTTGCGCTGTTTTGTGGCAGAGAACCAGGAGGATTGGTGTTCATTTCTCCCTCTTGCTGAGTTTGCTTTGAACAACCGTCGTCAGGAATCTTCTGATAAGTCACCATTTTTTGGTGCATATGGGTTCCATCCGCAGTTTGGGACATTCTCGGGAGGGGCTCTTTCTGGTTTACCTGAGGAGGAGAGATTTTCCTCGTCTTTGTCTACCATTTGGCAAAAGATTCAGAGTAATCTCAGAAAGATGAGTGAGAAGTATAAGCGTGTGGCTGATAAGAGACGTGTGCCTGGTCCGGACCTGAATGTGGGTGATCTGGTGTGGTTGTCTACAAGAAATATTAAACTGAAGGTTCCCTCCTGGAAATTGGGTCCCAAGTTTATTGGGCCTTATAAAATTTTGTCAGTCATCAATCCTGTTGCCTTCCGCCTTGATCTTCCACGGGTTTGGAAGATACATAATGTATTTCACAGATCTCTCTTAAAACCATATGTCCAGCCCACGGTACCCTCCTCTTTGCCTCCTCCTCCGATTTTGGTTGATGGCAATCTGGAGTTTGAGGTTTCCAGAATTGTGGACTCTCGCATTGTCCGCGGTTCTCTTCAGTACCTCGTTCATTGGAAGGGTTATGGTCCTGAGGAGAGGATGTGGGTTCCGATGTCGGACATTAAAGCCACTCGCCTTATCAGGGCATTTCATAGGGCTCATCCTGGGAAGGTGGGTCCTGGGTGTCCGGAGTCCACCCGTAGAGGGGGGGGGTACTGTCACTACCAGAGCTTTGAGACGTTCTCACAGCTCTGTGTCTCCACCCCTGTGATGATGTCACTTAGAGTTTGGAGGTGTTCTCACTGTTCTGTTTCTCCGCCCCTGTGATGAGGTCTTTACTCCCAGCTGTTCCTCCTGCGTTTGATTTCCCTGCCTTTAAATCACCCCTCCTCCTATTGCAGGGCGTGGATTATATTTCTCTTTTCAGTTGTAGCTCTGCCTTGAGTATCTTCACTTGTTAAGCTATTAGTTCTCTGGACCTGTGTTCTGTTGCTGCAAGCACTCCGGATATTGCCAGCGGCCCTTGGATCCGTCTTCTCTGCGGCTGCAGCTCCATCAGCTAAGTGTGCAGACATTGTTGTGTACCTGGTGATTTTCTGACTGGATCTGAGGTGGCCACGGTTCCCTCCATATTCTGAGCAGGGCATCGGTGGCCGTGCCCCTTCCACTATTGTAGGGGTTACAGGGCTCATCAGTCTTAGGCACGCGGGCATGCCTCGTTCCACCACATGGATCCAGGCATGTGCTTTAGCAGCATAGGGAGAGTGTTGAGGGTCTGACAGGGGTCACCCTTTCTCTTCCCTAGTTTGGGTCCGGTCAGTAGCTCTTTTTACTGTGTATGCTCTTGTTACCCTTAAACAGCCGTGACACCAATGGTGCGATAATGGAACCACAAATCCAGTAGAAGATAACCCCACTTGGAATTGACCTTGCAATCTCTAAGGTTTGCTTTGCATTTAATATCATTCAGCGATAACCTGTTAGACGGGAGTCATAAATAAGCATCTCAAAAAGTCATTCTATAGGCTGACAGAGGATGCTGGGAGTTGTAGTCTTACAACAGCTGGGAAGTCTTAGGTTATGGATCACTTCTCTACACTGCAATGTCAGTGACTAGACAAACAGGGTGACACCGAAAAGCAAATTGCAGCATTGTCGGGCTCTTAGGGCTAATCACCCCGATCCCTCTCAGCGCCGCGGCACACAAGGAAACAGTAAGGCAATATGAGAAACATCTGCGAGTCGCTCTTTGAAAAGTAACATCATTCATATGCTTCAGGAATGTCTGAGAATTGAACCCTGACAGCTGAAAAGAGAAGTTTTCTGTCATTTTAACACGGAAGGTAAAATCTTCAGCGATGGAGACGCTTATAGAGGCGGGAGGATTTCTGCAGCAGTCGATTTCCATGACTATGATGATAATTGCAGCCCAGTAATATTCTCTGGAGATAGGAGGGCCGGGCAGAGTCGGGAGGACTGCCATGCTCTCAGGGACAGCTCGAGTTACACGGACAGAACGCCTATTGTTGTTACTGCAGCTTGATGAAGATCAGCTTTTGATGTGGAAACAAATTTAGAAAATTGCTGTTGTGATGGTTTACTAATTCTTTTTCCGTTTTTGACGCAAATGCAAATTTTACATCCTTGGGTCTAAGGCCCCAGCACAGAGCAAGCTGTGTGACAACCAATATCAGTTTCCACCAGGGTTGTCACACAGTTTTTAGGGCTTTAAGGGGGTTGTCCCTCTGTCCATATACCACATTAGGAAAGTTAGGAGCCCCCTGTATTAGTCACTGCAATGAACACTTGTCTCTCTGGTGGACTCCTCACCATGTATTGTATGATCCTTAGGGCGGACCACGATCAACTGATTGCAAGGATGGCATGGCATAAAGTAGACTCTGCCCAGTTCCACTAGATTCTTCCAGCCTAGTAAGCCTATAATCTGTACTGGAGTGGCACTGAGTGATGCTATCTTCTGCACTGCAGCAAAGTTTGGTGGGAGATGTGGCGCCTAGCTCATGGTGTAGCTCCCGTACTGCAGAGTAGTGTCAGAGGACCCTCAAACTTACAATCTGATTAACACTGAGCCATGGAGTCTGGGCGTTTCTGGTATTCATCCTTTAACCCCTGTGCAGGCATCTGGTCTTAGCTTCAGGGAATTCTCAGGTCACAGTCCTTGGACTAGGACTGTGACACAGGTCAGGAGCTAAGCCAGGATGGATGACCAGGAAGGCAGGAGAAGTCAGCTCTGTCCAATTTTTACAAGTATGTGAACCTCAGAAAAACATCAATGGATGACAACAGGCTATTAAGCTGAAAAATTACCAAAGAAAAAAAAAATCACTTGATTCAAGGCCAATTCTGGATTTGTCTGATATCTGCTATTCTCATTATACGGTAACCTATGGATGATAATTCTCCAGGCAGAGAATCGATCATAATATTCAGCAGGTTACATCTGATAAGGACAGGACACAAAATAATAAATGCAGTCACTGTCACTATTCTGTTATTAAATAAAGAAAAAAATGTAAAATGTCATGTTATACCGGATGGACATTGAGCTGAATGTCCAGTAGTATATACAGAATATCCAGTAATGTCCAGTGGAATATATGGAATGTCCAGTCGTATATACGGAATGTCAAGTGGTATATACTGAATGTCCGGTGGTATATAAGGAATGTCCGGTGGTATATACTGAATGTCCGGTGGTATATATGGAATGTCCGGGGGTATATACTGAATGTCCAGTGGTATATAAGGAATGTCCGGTGGTATATACTGAATGTCCGGTGGTATATATGGAATGTCCGGGGGTATATACTGAATGTCCGGTGGTATACTGTATAAGGAATGTCTGGTGGTGTATAACAAATGTCTGGTGGTATATACAGAATGTTGGATGGTATATACGGAATGTCCGGTGGTATATACTGAATGTCCGGTGGTATATATGGAATGTCCGGGGGTATATACTGAATGTCCAGTGATATATAAGGAATGTCCGGTGGTATATACTGAATGTCCGGTGGTATATATGGAATGTCCGGGGGTATATACTGAATGTCCGGTGGTATACTGTATAAGGAATGTCTGGTGGTGTATAACAAATGTCTGGTGGTATATACAGAATGTTGGATGGTATATACGGAATGTCCGGTGGGATATAAGGAATGTCTGGTGACATATATTGAACGTCCGGTGGTATATAAGGAATGTCCGGTGGTATATATGGAACATCCAGTGGTATATACGGAAAGTCCGGTGGTATATATCGAACATCCGGTGGTATATAAGGAATGTCCGGTGGTATATAAGGAATGTCCGGTGGTATATACGGAACGTCCGGTGGTATATACGGAACGTCCGGTGGTATATATCGAACGTCCGGTGGTAAATATACGGAACGTACGGTGGTATATATGGAACATCCAGTGGTATGAACGGAATGTCCAGTGGTATATACGGAATGTCCAGTGGTATATACGGAATGTCCAGTGGTATATACGGAACGTCCGGTGGTATATAAGCAATGTCTGGTGACATATATTGAACGTCTGGTGGTATATACAGAATGTCGTGGTGTATACAGAATGTCTGGTGGTATATATGGAACGTCCGGTGGTATATATGGAACGTCCGGTGGTATATAAGGAATGTCCGGTGGTATATAAGGAATGTCCGGTGGTATATATGGAACGTCCGGTGGTATATACAGAACGTCCAGTGGTGTATACAGTGTTGCATTATGTTGCGCTATGTGATTATTGTAGAAGGAAGACAGGTCAGCAGTTCTCCAGCCGTCCATAGCCGTGCAAGAATTAAAACCCCTTACAGGCGGCGCTCGCGGTGTCAGGCTCAATTTCCTCACCCCCAGGATGGAGATCTGTGAAGAAGAGCGCAGCACTCTGGGGATGGATTTACCAAAACTGGTGTAAAGGAAAACCGGAATGGTTAACCATAGCAACAAGTCAGATTTAGCCTTTCATTTTCCAAAGGAGCTCTGAAAAATAAAAGGTGGAGTCGGATTGGTTGGTTTCACAACTATCTCACCCCATGTCTTTGTGAAATAAAGGAATAAAGGTGATTTTATTCACCCGGCAGGGCAACGTTGCGACTGTACAGATAAAATCACCTTTATGTCTACGCTCTTCTTCATACTTAGATATTGTCCTATACAGTGACGATGCTTTACATTGTGCACAGCGGTCAGTCCGGCTCTCACCTCATTGACATCAGTGCTGTATACACTATATGCATCATGCAGCGGTAGGCACGGGTGCACAGGGTACTTACTAGTACTGTACACTGTGGTGTACCTCTAAGACCATGCAGCTGTGAAAACCTAGCTAGGTGTGCAGAAGGACCTGCGAAGATGTCATCAGCATGTGATCAGGGAAGCCATGCAGAGTAAGTAGTTTTACAGCTGAAGGACCTGTGATGTAATGTCAGCTCTCTGGTTCTAGGATTGCTGGAGGTTATCGAATAGCCCGCCGGCCCCATTGTACCTATAGAGCTCCGGCAGGCTGTACTTTGCCAGAACAGCTTGCTGGAACTGTTGTCGGCAGTGTGAAACAGGACTAAACTGGTCATGATGAGACTTGTAGTTCTCTTTTCAATATTATGATGTTCTGCAGCTTATTAGGCTTTGTTCACTAGTGACGTTCGCTGTTCTGCTCTGTCATAGAACACAACAACGAAAATCACTATAGTGTCGGATCTGGCGCATCTGGACATCGGGGCCCAATTCTGATTCTTGCTATGGGGCCCAATGATTTTTATGTACGCCCGATTGTACATTTTGAAAAATTTAACAACATTCACTTAGAATAATCTTTTATTAAAGAGATTATCAGAGATTATATATTGATGGTGAACTATCCTCAGGATCGGTCATCAGTATCAGATGGGTGTGGGTTTTACTCCCGACACACCCGCTGATCAGCCGTTTAAAGAGGCAAGATCATTCAAAAGAGCCCTATTGCCTCTTCACACTGTATCAAGGACAGCGCCATCTAGTGTATAGTGGTCGTGCTTGGTATTACAGCTTAATCCTGAATGTGGCTGCGCTGCACAAAGGCCATATGACCGCTGGACATCCAGTCACAGGCAGAGGCCACAGCGCTCACCCAAGTGTCACAACCTTTTCAAATAGCTGGTTGGTTGGGGTGCCAGAAGTTGGACCTCCATGGACCAGATGTACCGTATATGACCTATCCTCTTGAGAATTCTAGCAGCATTTCGAGAAATGTTAAATTTATTGTGCAATGGGGGGGGGGGGGGGTCATTTACCAAACCCTGTCAAGATTTTTTGCCCCCCATTTGCTGACTTCACCATGGATAGGGGGAAGAAGACGGAGTCACCAAAGCCCAACACATTCATCAAGACTACCCCAGCCGAAAGCTGTCATAAACTTCCATTTCTGGTGCACAAACTGCTCGAAAACTGCGCCAAATCTATTAGACATTCATAATAAATCTGCCCCAGTGTGCTAATTTCAGCTCCTTCACGTTCCTCCAATTTACCAGTCTTCCTATTAGACCTCAGTGACATGATGACATCAGCGCTGAGGTCATAGTACTCAGGTAACTTGTCATCATCACATGGTCACGCAAACCAATGACCAGTGACAGTGAGCAACTGACGAGCAATGCAGAATAGAAAGCCAAGGCCGAATTTTTATTTTATTATTTTTTTATTTTGCACCCATAGACTTTTATATTGTGGAAAACCGCCTTGAGCAGGTTGTTTGAAATTCCTAGAAAGGTAATTAATTCCGCATAGCAACCTTGTAGCGGCAGCCAGAAAATAAACCGTTCATTATCACCCTCACACTGAGGGGTGAAATTAAAACATTAGGCAAAAATGACTCATCAATTATTACTCTCCGTTTTAACAATGCTTCGGTCTAGTGAGTGACATCATCCAGAAATCATCCTGTGCAGAGCACTCATTACAGAGATGACCCCGACCACAGAGATCGCTGGGTATAGTGTGACTACATTAAGTGACCTGCGGAGAAATCCACTACAAAGGATAGAAGGACATTGCACCCTGGACGGGGAAGGCAAGCAGTCAAACATGCACATCTAAGGATAGGGCCACGCGGAGCAGTCATGATCCAGCCAGGTTGCGGCCGTGCTGCAGTCAAGAACCGAGCAGCCAATTAGCCCGCAGCTTCCTTCCATTTAACTAATGAAGACTGCACTGCATAGCCTTAGCCGGATAGTCTTCATTGTTAATTTCCGCGTGGTATTGAGGGTGCCACGGGGCCAATAACAATGAAGACCCCCCATGCAATGCAGTCTTCATTGGTTAAATGAAAGGAAACTGCGTGCTAATTGGCTGCGCGGTTCTTGACCACAGCATGGCTGCTCCGTGACGCCGTCACCTATAAGTCAAATCTGAAAGTCTCCAGTAGCCCGAGTCATCTACTCAAGATATGCAGATGTCTGATTTATCTCATACATGGTAGATGACAACCAGTAACCAAAGCCAAAAATCTAACCAAAAGACCAATCAATAACATTATTATAGTAATATATTGTGACGATACAGAAAGGTTGGGTTCACACCTGAGCGTTTTACAGCGCATTCCTACGCGCTGTAAAACGCTCAACAAGGAGAAACCAATGCTTCCCTATCGGCATGGTTCTCACCTGGGCGTTTTACAGCGCGTACGATCGCGCTGTAAAACGCCCGATGCCCCAAGAAGTACATGAGCTTCTTTGGGGCGTCTTGTCGCGCGTTCCCGTACATAGACTTTCGGGAACGCGCGACAATGGGCGTTCGCTTGTCTCTGTATGCGCGATTGCAAACGCCGGTACAATCGCGCATACAGAGCGCTCCTTTCAGAACGCTCAGGTCTGAACCCAGCGAAATACACCGATCCAGAGCCCCAATCACCCTGCAAAGTTATACAACTGTTAATTCTAATACCACTCATGTTACTATGTAAACTACAGCTATGGATTTATATTCAAGAGATATCAGGAAAAAGTCTAGAACAGGGATCAGCCACCTTTGGCACTCCAGCTGCTGTGAAACTACAACTCCCAGCATGCACGCTTTTACTTCCTTCTTATAAACGGGATGTATAGTATTTTAGTAGTTATATTCTTGTACATAGGAGCAGAATTATAGTAGTTATATTCTTGTGCATAGGAGGCAGTATTATAGTAGTTATATTCTTGTACATAGGAGCAGTATTATAGTAGTTATATTCTTGTACATAGGAGGCAGTATTATAGTAGTTATATTCTTGTACATAGGAGCAGTATTATAGTAGTTATATTCTTGTACATACGAGCAGTATTATAGTAGTTATATTCTTGTACATAGGAGGCAGTATTATAGTAGTTATATTCTTGTACATAGGAGGCAGTATTATAGCAGTTATATTCTTGTACATAGGAGGCAGTATTATAGTAGTTATATTCTTGTACATAGGAGGCAGTATTATAGTAGTTATATTCTTGTACATAGGAGGCAGTATTATAGTAGTTATATTCTTGTACATCGGAGCAGTATTAAAGTAGTTATATTCTTGTACATAGGAGCAGTATTATAGTAGTTATATTCTTGCACATAGGAGCAGTATTATAGTAGTTATATTCTTGTACATAGGAGCAGTATTATAGTAGTTATATTCTTGTACATAGGAGCAGTATTATAGTAGTTATATTCTTGTACATAGGAGGCAGTATTATAGTAGTTATATTCTTGTACATAGGAGCAGTATTATAGCAGTTATATTCTTGTACATAGGAGCAGTACTATAGTAGTTATATTCTTGTACATAGGAGCAGTATTATAGTAGTTATATTCTTGTACATAGGAGCAGTATTATAGTAGTTATATTCTTGTACATATGAGCAGTATTATAGTAGTTATATTCTTGTACATAGGAGCAGTATTATAGTAGTTATAGTCTTGTACATAGGAGCAGTATTATAGTAGTTATATTCTTGTACATAGGAGCAGTATTATAGTAGTTATATTCTTGTATATCGGAGCAGTATTATAGTAGTTATATTCTTGTACATAGGAGCAGTATTATAGCAGTTATATTCTTGTACATAGGAGCAGTATTAGAGTAGTTATATTCTTGTACATAGGAGGCAGTATTATAGTAGTTATATTCTTGCACATAGGAGCAGTATTATAGTAGTTATATTCTTGTACATAGGAGCAGTATTATAGTAGTTATATTCTTGTATATCGGAGCAGTATTATAGTAGTTATATTCTTGTACATAGGAGCAGTATTATAGTAGTTATATTCTTGTACACAGGAGGCAGTATTATAGTAGTTATATTCTTGTACATAGGAGCAGTATTATAGTAGTTATATTCTTGTACACAGGAGGCAGTATTATAGTAGTTATATTCTTGCACATAGGAGGCAGTATTATAGTATTATGACAATAAACAAGATTACTCGAGAAAGCGAGGGACTTAGGCCCCTTGCAGACGAGTGCGTCCGGATTAGGTCCGGATGAGTCCCGTGTGCATTGCGGCAAACCCGAGCGAGTAGGTAAGCAATTTCAGTCAGTTTTAATTGCGATTGCGTTACTTTGTTCAGTTTTTATCTCGCGGGTGCAATGCATTTTGCACGCGTGTGATAAAAAACTGAATGTGATAATCAGACCAGAACTTCTTCACTGAAGTTCGGGTTTGGGTTCGGTGTTGTGTAGATGTAATCATTTTCCCTTAAAACATGGTTATAAGGGAAAATAATAGCATTCTTTAATACATAATGCTTAGTAGAAGGTCAATTGAGGGTTAAAAAAAAAAAAAAATTAACACCTCCTCCAATTGATCGTGTAGCTGCCGGTCTCCTGTTCTTTCTTCAAGACCTGTCAAAGGACCTGTGGTGACGTCACTGAGCTCATCACATGGTCCAATCACATGGTCCATCACCACAGTGATGGACCATGTGATTGGACCATGTGATGTGACGTCACCACAAGTCCTTTAGCTGACAGCTAAAGAAGTTAAGAAGTGATCGGCAACTACGCGATCAAAAGTAGGAGGTGAGTTAATTTTTTTTATTTTTTAACCCTCAATTGACTTTCTACTAAGCATTCTGTATTCAAGAATGCTATTATTTTCCCTTATAACCACGTTATAAGGGAAAATAATACAGTGAATAGACTGTCATCTTAGCAACCATGCGTGAAAATCGCACCGAATCCGCACTTGCTTGCGTATGATTGCGATTTTCACGCAGCCCCATTCACTTCTATCAACGTGATAAACGCACAATATAGAGCATGTGATGCCTGAAAATCACCGCTCATGTTCACAGCCCCATAGAAATCAATGGGTCTGGATTCAGTGCGGCTGCAACGCGTTCACCTCACGCATTGCAGCCGCGCGGAAAACTTGCCCGTGTGAAAGGAGCCTTAGACAGAAAGGAGACCCCACTGCAACTTAGACCGTGTTCAACATCAGCTTAATTACAGTAACTACACGTGTTGATGAGCGTGAGAACTCAACTCCACATAGGTGCGAGTACTAACAAAGGGGGAAATGAGAGGAAAAAAAAGAAAGGTGGGAGAGCGGGGGTTTGGTACATTATTGAAGGGTGTAGAACATTGTGAATAGCCTCTGATGAACAGATACTCTCTTCCGAGAGTTGGGGCAGGCCTTCTGGAAGTAAAGTGAGGTTGGGATTTAAATTTTAAGTAAGTTCTAGCTCATGGTGTGTATGTGTTTTCTGGGGGGATGTGAATTTGATAATAATTTTTCAAACCAGGTTAGCTCAGACTGTTGGTTGACTTAAGGCAGGCCTTCCTTCAGAGCAGTCTGTATAATAGCATATTGTAAATTGTTTAGTACCTGGAACTTGATTTTAATAGCATTTATATCAAGGAATGCCCCTTCTTGGTCCAATAGTTCTCCTAGAGAAACTTTTGAATTTCGCAATTTAGTCTGTATGGAATTGTAGCCATCTCCGGCAGATATGAGACTATCTCCTACAGTTATCAGCTGTGAGGGATATTTGGAGCATAGTTCCCTTATTTCTTGTGTTTTCCACATGGATAGAGTAGCTTTTAGAAGGATGGTATCTCTTGGAATGGTGGGGATGTTTTGTGGGTTAGAGAAGATCAAACATCTGAGTGGGTAGTTTGCTAACTTCTCTTCCATTTGGATCCAATGTTTATGAATCGGTTGTCTGATCCAGTCAACCACACGACTTGGGTGAACTGCTCTATAATATCGAGACACAGATGGTAGGCCTATTCCACCTTTAGTAAATGGGAGCTGTAATATTTTATTGGACATTCTTGGTCTCACTTTGTCCCAGATGTATCTAGAGCAGAGTTTGCAAATTGTTACATAAAAGAGGCGCGGTAGTGTTATGGGGAGAACTTGTAATAGATACAATATTTTGGGGAATATAAGAGTATTAAACATATTCTTGTGTCCTTGTGACCAAGGACTCAGAAGCTCTGGGATGGATTTTAGTAAAGGGAGATAGTTTAGGTCATATAGTTTATTAAGGTTCTGGGGAATATTGATTCCTAAGAATTTTAATAATTTGTCTGTCCAATCAAAGGGAGAGTCTGTCTGTAGTTTCTTCAGTTCTTTGGGTAGGATATTTATGCCCATGGCTTGGGATTTAGTTATGTTGATTTTGAAGTTGGAGATAGTACCGAATGCGTTGAAGCTTTCGATGATTGTTGGGAAGGCTTGTGTGGGGTTTGAAACAAGTAATAGGAGATCATCAGCGTAGGCTGCTTGTTTGATTTCGAAGTCTCCGCAGGCTAGGCCTTTAATCTCTGTGGATTGTCTAATGTGCTGCAGTAAAGGTTCCACTGTCAAAATAAATAGAATCGGGGATAGTGGGCACCTGTCTGGTACCGTTACTTATATTGACTGCCTGAGACAGAGCGTCATTTACTCTAATGTAAGCACTAGGGGATTCGTACATTGCAAATATTGCTTTAACGAAAGGGCTAGGAAATCTGAACTTTGTCAGTGTGGTTTTAATAAAGGGACACGCCATTCTATCAAAGGCTTTTTCAGCGTCAGTCCCTAGCAGGACTATAGAGTTATTTCGCCTTTTCACCAAAGTAATAGCGTTTATAATTTTATATGTATTGTCTTTGACTTCTTGGCCAGGGATGAAACCTGTTTGGTCAGGGTGAATTAAGTCTGCAAGTAGAGGTTTTATCCTGGCTCATAGTATTCTTGAGTAAATTTTGAGATCTAGATTTAGCAAGGATATCGGCCTATAGCTTGAGCATAAAGTAGGATCTTTTCGTGGCTTGTGAATCAATGTGATATGCGCATTTAGGGTTTGGGGTATAAAGGAATTACCGGATAGTGCTGAATTGAAGGTTTGGATCATATATGGAGAGAGGGTATCGATGAAGGTTGTGTAATACAAGACCGGGAGGCCATCAGGGCCTGGGGATTTCCCTTTTGCTATGGATTTTATGGTCTCGGTTATTTTTCGTGTGGAAATGGGGGTGCATAAATTTATTACCTGGTCGGTGGTGATGGATGGTAGGTGTAACTTTTGAAGAAAGTCCGTTGTAAGCTTGGCCTCCAAGGTTCTGCAAGTTTCTGTGTCTGCGTCATTAATGTTATATAGCTCTGAACAGAAACCGTGAAATGCCATAGCAATCCTACCATCCTTTCTTTTTATTTGAGTCCCTTCAACTTTAATGGCAGGAATTCTTGATTTGCGTTGCCTTAGAAGTGCTAGCATGAATTTTGTAGGTTTGTTTCCATGTGCAAAGAACTTCTGCTTTAGGGATAAGTAAAGCTTAGCAGATTGCGCATTTAATAACTTTTTCAGTTCATCTCTTGAGGCTGACAATTTTTCTAGGCATCTTCGTTTTTTGGGAGTATTTATGTGTGCATTCTTGTTGAGAAAGTTTATCTTGTAGATCTTTTATATCTTTAAGTTTTTCTTTGTTTAGGTTAGAGGCGATGGAGATGAATTCTCCTCTTATTACAGACTTTGGCCTGTCTAAGAGAGTTTCATTCAGTCACCAGGTAAAGGTCTTGGGGTAGGGAGTAGGAGGGTTGAATGAGGCTATCACTGGTGCATGGTCTGAGTGGATCATTGGACCAATTATAATTTCTGTACATAGGTGAACTTGAGTTGCTGGGAATAGTATGTAATCTAATCTTTGATAAAAAAGTATGAGGTGAGGAATAATGAGTGTATTCCTTCATTTTGGGATTGAGTATTCGGCATGTATCTAGGGCGCTTTTGTGAATCAACCTTTTTATGTTGTTTAGAGTTCTTTTGGGAATGGCTGACTTTCCAGTTGAGGTATCTATTCGGGGGTTAAGGGTGACGTTAAAATCTCCTGCCACTATGACAAATCCTTCTCTGAATCCCTCCAACTCCAACCAGAACTCCCCAAACCATTGTCTGTGTGCTATATATTGGGCATATATATTAACGAGGGTGTAGAGCTGCCTATTAATTTTCCCTTTCACCATTATGAATCTTCCTTTGTTATCGGACCAACTATCTACCAAAGCAAAGTCAGTGTGATTATGTATCCCTATGCTTGCTCCAACTTTATTGGAATGGACTGAAGAACTGTGGAACCAGAGATTATATCTGGTATGTGAGAGATCGGGAATTTTATTGTCCCTGAATTGTGTTTCTTGTATAACTATAATGTCAGCTTTGTCTTTGTGAAGCTGGTGTGTAATTTGACTTCTCTTAATTGGGGATTTGAAGCCTCTGACATTATATGTTCAGCGTAAGTAAAGTGTTGGTGGTAAGTGTCGTGTAACAATCATACTCACTGTTGAGGAGTCATGGAGAGGCAGAGGCTCAGATGAGAGATGGGGATTTATACCCGGGTCAGTGAAGGTAAAGGTGGAAGATATGGGGAGGAGATAGCTAAGGTAAGTATAATAGAAAACAAAGATGAACATTAGTGACAACATTGTAATAAATTCAGAAATCTTGGGGTGGTTTCTGGACCTTACATAAGAACTGTTAAGGTCAGAACCTTTGGATCTAACTTTAGGTTGACAGCTCGTATAGAGGTGAGAGAGCCGCCTGTTCATAATAAGTATGAAGTGGGTGGTTCAACTGTTAAACTAACAATTAAGACTATTCGAGCAAGAGAGGTTTTTCAGTGGATGAAAAACCAAAGGTAAGTAGAACAAAATTTAGTAATTAAGGTGTGTGAGGCCTCTCCACGCCCATACGGCTAAGTCCATCAGTGTGTAACGAGAAAAAAAAAGGAAAGATGGTTAAAGCGTGGCGAGGGCCTCGTCTCAGTCAAATGACCGAGATTGGTTCTGGCTCAGTGATGTCACACTAGGGCCAGATTTCCAACAGGAATGAAACATAACACGAGAGGACTTTCAGTCTTCTTCCATAAAAATGGCCTTGGTGTCATTGTTCCCTGTTTCTTCTTTGTTCTTTGTGCTTTGCTGGAGGTGACTGTTTCCCAGGAGGTAGAGGAAAAGATCTCTGGAGGAATGCAGACGTCATTGGTGGCTGACCAGTCTGGGATATCAATGTCCTCAATTTCTAGTGCTGCAAATATTTCTGGGAAGTCCTTTGGAGATCTTATGATGTATTTCTTCTCCTTCCATGTAATCATCATTCCAAATAGGATTAGCCATCTGAAGGCGATTCTTTTGTGTCTCAGATAGTCTGTCAATGGTTTGACTATGCGTCTTTCATTTAGAGTGGCTGGGGTCAGATCTTGAAATAGTAGTATGGAGGAACCTTCATTCTCTATATGGGCTGTTTCTCTGGCTTTCTTCATTACTTATGGGTAGGGCTGAACGCGTCTTGGTCGTGGGTGAGGCATGCCGAACCTGAACTATATGGCTGGGTTGTGCCTGGAGCCACGGGCGTGGGTAGGCCTGGATAGGGCATACCCTGTTGGAGTGTATGAGAAAAGGGGATGGGAGGGAGGGGTAAGTGAGTCACACCACTAGAGAACAGGGGAGGCAGGTATATATAGGGTGCCGACGCCCTGCCCACAAATACAGGCTGACCTCAGCCTTAATACTTGTTCCTTCTGTGCAAAAATTAAGAAGCTTGCATTTTATATACTTGGAGGGTCTCCAGTTTTTGGTTTGGGACGTAAAGCTCTTGTGAGCTCTTTCAATTGTGATGGGATCTGTATATTCTTCACCCAATAGAGATTGGCAAATTTCTGACACTGCTTTGTCTACTGCATCAGGAGCAACAGACTCAGGGATTCCTCTGAAGCGAATGTTGTTTCTTCTGCCTCTATTGTCCTGGTCCTTGATGTAGTCATATAAGTGGTTGATATGCTGTTGATATATGGATAGAGTGTCTGTGGCTTGTTTTGTATAGTTGGTAATGGCGGTCTGGGTAGACACTAGGGCCTCAACTCTATTGCCAATCTTTTTCATCTCTCTTTTAATTTCAGACAGTTCCTCCAGTTCTGGACTGAGAGGTTTTGAGAGAGCTTGAGAGATAAAGGATCTGTATATGGGTAGATCTAATGAACTTTCTGTATTTTCTTCTTCGCTGTCTCCATCTTGTTGAGTAAGTGGTAGCCGTGCGGAGGAGCTTTTTGGAGTGGGCTCCTGTTGATGCTTGTGTGTTTTTCATTATAAATTTGTCTAGGTCCGATTGGGACAAAGTGGGAGTCTTAGTGGGTCTCTGGGTTTCTTGGCTGGTGCCCCTTAATCTGCCCACTTTAACCATATGTGTTTATGATCGGTGCCCCTATATAGCTTTAAACCACCCGTATCATTGATAGTGAAGGGAGAGGTTAGAACATGTTTTCTTCTTCACAGAGGGTGCTGGAATTAGGGGGCTCAGGAGGAATCAACTGCCTCACCTTTTGAGGTATAGAAGGTGTACCAATTGCAGCCAAATGGGAAAGGGAGAAGGACCTGAGACAGACTGATGAGAACCAAGAGATGGAGTTTACAGTCTGGGAAAATTGGGTCAGTGACCTTTAAAAAGGTAATTTAGGCAGATCTCTGTAAAGACATCCAAAGAAAAATTTAGGCACTGCCTATTTGACTCGGTGGATGTTCAAATCTGCATATTGGGAAGGAGAGTCTCCAGGTTAAGTGGCATGGGAGCGAGATACATGTGGGGGAGGGGGTGGCGGAAAATGCGCGGTGGCCCGCGGACTCAGAGAACACTGAGACTTTTGTAGCTCTGGTACCCAGTGTCAGTCCAGTTCCGACCTAAGTTCTCACCGGGTCTTTTGGCAAGATCTTGCGTGAAGTCTTGATGGGTCTCAGCGGGTCTCTACTGCCAGGGATGTCTCGCGGGAGCTGGCAAGATGGCAATTGTAACAGTTCTAGACTTGCCTGTTGAGCGGGTTTCTGCTCTGGAGGACTTTAAGGGACGGTCGGATGTGGTAGATACCTCACCCACCTCAGGATCTGCCACGTCGCGTCGTAAATTTAACATGTGGTCTTCCACGGCGACCAGGCTCGAACAGTAACTTCCCTCTTGGGTCACCGAGGAGCCCCAAATTTGGCTCTAAATGTGTCTTAGGGTATCCCCCGTTGTTAATTGGTAGTTTTGGGGTCCGTTGACGTTGAGCCCTCTAGGCATTTGGATTGAGTCGGATTAGATAATCCTTAGCAGAGCTCAGTCAATGCCATCTTTTCTTTTCAGCTTCCACCCCCCCCCCACGCCCATATTTTCTTATAAATTATTCATTCTTAGAATCCCCTTTGATCTACTTTCATATTATGCTTTTATAGAGTGCATTATATAGATCATATAACTATACCTCTTTTTACACTATGATTTAATAACTCTTTGGACTGTGATTATTACATTTATGAGAGATATGTCAATTATCTACTTGTGCCAAATCCATTAACACAATTTGAAGGCCCCATGTTGTAGAGCAATTGAGCAAATCATCACACTGTGTGACTTCACTCCTATTTTAGGATCAAATGCACAAACATCATTTTTGACCTTTAGAGGTGTTGAATGACAATTCCCCATAATGTTTCAGGCATTAATTTCTATCTCTCTGGGATGGGTGGAAACTGTTATAAAAATGTCCTTTGGTGTAAAAAGATATGAACCCCTCTACATGCCAGAATTCAGGGCCAAACAACTTGTTTCACATCTCCAGTCTTATCCTATTTTACCTACAGTATGTTATGCTCAAGCACTGAGGGTGTGGACCGGCCGATGGTTGGGATCTTTTATAAAGTTACTCTGCTCTGAGAACAAAAACCATTGGGCCCAGGAATATGATAAAATAAAATAGAGCCCCTTCACTACCAACAGCAACACATAACCACGGTACAGTTTAAATTATGCTCCAGAGCTGCACTTACTATTCTGCTGGTGCAGTCACTGTGTACATACATTACATTACTTATCCTGAACCGATCCTGAGTTACATCCTGTATTATACTCCAGAGCTGCACTCACTATTCTGCTGGTGCAGTCACTGTGTACATACATTACTTATCCTGTACTGATCCTGAGTTACATCCTGTATTATACTCCAGAGCTGCACTTACTATTCTGCTGGTGCAGTCACTGTGTACATACATTACTTATCCTGTATTGATCCGGAGTTACATCCTGTATTATACTCCAGAGCTGCACTCACTATTCTGCTGGTGCAGTCACTGTGTACATACATTACTTATCCTGTACTGATCCGAAGTTACATCCTGTATTATACTCCAGAGCTGCACTCACTATTCTGCTGGTGCAGTCACTGTGTACATACATTACATTACTTATCCTGTACTGATCCTGAGTTACATCCTGTATTATACTCCAGAGCTGCACTCACTATTCTGCTGGTGCAGTCACTGTGTACATACATTACTTATCCTGTACTGATCCTGAGTTACATCCAGTATTATGCTCCAGAGCTGCACTCACTATTCTGCTGGTGGAGTCACTGTGTACATACTCTACTTATCCTGTACTGATCCTGAGTTACATCCTGTATTGTACTCCAGAGCTGCAATCACTATTCTGCTGGTGCAGTCACTGTGTACATACATTAAATTACTTATCCTGTACTGATCCTGAGTTACATCCTGTATTATACTCCAGAGCTGCACTCATTATTCTGCTGGTGCAGTCACTGTGTACATACATTACAATTATTATCCTGTACTGATCCCGAGTTACATCCTGTATTATACTTCAGAGCTGCACTCACTATTCAATGTACACTCACCTAAAGAATTATTAGGAACACCATACTAATACGGTGTTGGACCCCCTTTTGCCTTCAGAACTGCCTTAATTCTACGTGGCATTGATTCAACAAGGTGCTGGTAGCATTCTTTAGAAATGTTGGCCCATATTGATAGGATAGCATCTTGCAGTTGATGGAGATTTGAGGGATGCACATCCAGGGCACGAAGCTTCCGTTCCTCCACATCCCAAAGATGCTCTATTGGGTTGAGATCTGGTGACTGTGGGGCCATTTTAGTACAGTGAACTCATTGTCATGTTCAAGAAACCAATTTGAAATGATTTGAGCTTTGTGACATGGTGCATTATCCTGCTGGAAGTAGCCATCAGAGGATGGGTACATGGTGGTCATGAAGGGATGGACATGGTCAGAAACAATGCTCAGGTAGCCCGTGGCATTTAAACGATGGCCAATTGGCACTAAGGGGCCTAAAGTGTGCCCAGAAAACATCCCCCACACCATTACACCACCACCACCAGCCTGCACAGTGGTAACAAGGCATGATGGATACATGTTCTCATTCTGTTTACGCCAAATTCGGACTCTACCATTTGAATGTCTCAACAGAAATCGAGACTCATCAGACCAGGCAACATTTTTCCAGTCTTCAACAGTCCAATTTTGGTGAGCTCGTGCAAATTGTAGCCTCTTTTACTATTTGTAGTGGAGATGAGTGGTACCCGGTGGGGTCTTCTGCTGTTGTAGCCCACCTTTCTTTCCCATTCTGACATTCAGTTTGGAGTTCAGGAGATTGTCTTGACCAGGACCACAACCCTACATGCATCGAAGCAACTGCCATGTGATTGGTTGACTAGATAATCGCATTAATGAGAAATAGAACAGGTGTTCCTAATAATTCTTTAGGTGAGTGTATGTACACAGTGACTCCACAAGCAGAATAGTGACAGTTATCCAGTCTGATGACATGAAGACACAGAAGGATTTGAGCAAGCCTATATACATAGAAGATCTGTGTTATTTCTCCAAGATGTTTGGAACAATCCCCCCACGCCCTCCTCCCAAGTTCCATCAAAACTATCTACTAGTGTATAAGAAGAATTGATAATGAATTCAAAGCGTGATCATAGCAACTATTGATTTGATCCAGATTTCCCTTTTTTTCATTCCCTTTGCATTTTAATTGATTAAAATAAACTATTAACACTTCTCCTTTTGAAATCATTCTCAACGAGCGGCATTTTTTCTGCACCTGCATAAAACTTTTGCACCGTACTATACACACACAAACACACATACCGTATATAAATCTTCAATGTAGCTGCTTTTATAATTTTCATTATTCTTATTACTTTTAAATTCAGGATTGTTTTCTCAGATATTTCAGGATTACTGAACGAAACGTTGTGGTTCATTTCCTTTTGCTGAGCTGCTCCTTCTCTTCACTCTTCACTTGCCCCTTATATGGGATATTCTCCTGAGAATAATAAATCTATGAGACAATGAAACATTATAGCAATTTATGTTCCGACGTGCGGCTTAAGACTTTCCATTTACAAATGAACATCAAACCGGCAGAGAAGTTTTACTTTTCTAATGATTCAAAAAAATGGCTGGCTCACAGTAATTTGCATCTAACTTTACTAATTCGTGTATGTAATACAACACACTAAAAACCAATACATAAATATAAATAAAAAAAACTCAGAATTCATAAACCCTATTATATTATCCTGGTCCCTTTAAATGCGGAGCTATCGTATATATAATTCCATATATAAAATTCATATGTATAAAAATTTTAAAAACACGGTTTCCTTGTCTTGTCGTTCTTCTCTTTGGCGCGTAGTTAGTAGTGTCAGTTAATATTTGGCAATTTTATCTCTCTTCACTTGCAAGGTTCTCTTAATTGGTAACAAACTTATAAAACATCCTAACAGTCCGCTCCAATATTCCCTTGTAGTAGAATGGCTTATTGTATTGTTTGCCAGTTAAAGGGCTTCTGTCACCCCCCTAAAGTCTTTTTTTGGCTACTTAAAATCCTTTTACTGCGATTTATCAATATATAGGGCTCTTACTCTTTTTCGTTCAGTAGTTTCTTAAAAAAACTGACTTTTATAATATGTAAATTAGCTCTCTACCAGCAAGTAGGGCGGCTACTTGCTGGTAGAAGCCACATCATCCTTTCAAAAAGACGCCCCCTCCTCCTGTTGATTGACAGGGCCAGCGAACGCGCTCGTCCTCTGGCTGGCCCGGTCTGCGTTCTAAATCTTGTGCCTGCGCCGTACCGGTCTTCAGTTGGCGCAGGCGCACTGAGAGGAGGACGCTCGTGTAGATGTGACGTCATCGGCGCAGGCGCATTGAGGATGGAGCGGCCGAGCGAGCGTCCTCCTCCTCTCACTGCGCCTGCGCCGCCTGAAGACCGGTACCGCGCAGGCGCGAGATTTAGAACGCAGACAGGGCCAGCCAGAGGACGAGCGCGTTCGCTGGCCCTGTCAATCAACATGAGGAGGGGGCGTCTTTTTGAAAGGAGGATGCGGCTGCTACCAGCAAGTAGCCGTCCTACTTGCTGGTAGAGAGCTAATTTACATATTATAAAAGTCCGTTTTTTTAAGAAACTACTGAACGAAAAAGAGTAAGAGCCCTATATATTGATAAATCGCAGTATAAGGATTTTAAGTAGCCAAAAAAAGAAAAATGAGTTTAGGGGGGTGACAGAAGCCCTTTAACTCGTATGTACTGCACATATGTTATATTAGTAAAGTACTTTCTTTATTCCGTAGTTGTTTTCAGCGATGTTTCATGTATTTGTTACTAATGAAACTGTCTTGGACACAAATGATGGCAGCCCTAGAAAAGATTGAAAATAATTTGACAATAGGGACATGTTAAGCTGAGATGTGTCCTGTAATTAGGATCACATGTGTCTTCAAACTTATAGTCAGTCAGTCTGCATATTTATTGGATGAAAAGTAGTCAGTTTGCTATTTGGTATCACGGTGGGCACCACACTGAACATGGACCAAAGAAAGCTGAATTGTCTCAGGAGATTAGAATGAAAATTATAGACAAACATGTTAAAGGTAAAGGCTATAAGCCCATCTCCAAACAGCTTGATGTTCCTGTTACTACAGTTGCACAAATTGTTCAGAAATTTAAGGTTTATGGGACTGTAGCCAACCTCCCTGGATGTGGCTGCAAGAGGAAAATTGATGACAAATTGAAAAGATGGATAATATGAATAGTAACTAAAGAGCCCAGAACAACTTCCAAAGAGATTTGAGGTGAACTCCAAGGTCAAGGTACATCAGCATCAGATCGCACCATCCGTTGCTGTCTTAGCCAAAGTGGACTTAATGGAAGATGACCGAGGAGGAAACCACTGTTTCATATCATAAAAAGCCAGACTGGAATTTGTGAAAAAAGTGAATCTACTGGGAGAATGCCCTTTGGACAGAAGACAAAACTGGAGTTTTTTTACAAGTCACATCAGCCCTATGTTCGCAGATGTAAGAATGAAGCATAGAAAAAAAGGAACCTTGTACCTACTGTGAAACACGGAGGAGGCTCGGGTATGTTTTTGGGCTGCTTCGATGCATCTGGCACAGAGTGTTTTGAATCTGTGCAGACTATCAAGGCATTCTGCAGCTAAATGTGCTGCCCAGTGTCAGAAGGCTTTGTGTCAGTCGCAGGTCATGGGTCCTCCAACAGGATAATGACCCAAAACATAGCTAAAAACATCCAAGAATGGCTAAGAGCAAAGCATTGGACTATTCTGAAGTGGCCTCTATGACCCCTGATCTAAATCCTATTGAACATCTGTGGAAGGAGGTGAAACTTGAAGCCTGAAGAAGACACCCTTCAAATCTGGAGCAGTTATCTCACGAGGAGTGAGTTAAATACCTGTGGACAGGGGCAGAAGTCTCACTGAGAGTCACAGAAATCGCTTGATTGCAGTCAAAAGGTTGTCCCTTATTAAGTTAAGGCTTCGTTCACATCACCGTTCTGGCTTTCCGTTCTCCTTCTCCGTCTAGGAGCAGGAGAACGGAAAGGACGGAAAAGGCACATAACTGACGCCAAACTGAGTCAAACGGAGCCCTTAGGACCCCATAGATTATAATGGGGTCCGTTATGTTTCCGCTCAGAAGATGATTTTTAAGCGGAGACAAAAGTCCTGCATGCACGAGTTTTGTCTCCGCTTAAAAATCATCTTTTGAGCGGAAACATAACGGACCCCATTATAATATTATGGGGTCCTAAGGGCTCAGTTTGACTCAGTTTGGCGTCAGTTATGTGCCTTTTCCGTCCTTTCCGTTCTCCTGCTCCTAGACGGAGAAGGAGAACGGAAAGCCAGAACGGTGATGTGAACGAAGCCTAAGGGAACCATCATTTGTGTCCCAGACATTTTCATTAGTTTGTTTTATAAATTATTCTGTTGAACCACAAAAGTAATTGTCTGATTTTCATTAGTTGATTTTCAGTAACTTTTTATTTATTATTACTTTTGTCAGTTTCAAGTTATTTCAGTGTGGGTTTTTGTCCACATGTGTAAACGTCGCATAGAATAAGGAGCTCCAGCAGCACATATTTTTAAGGGGATGAGTGTGTAGGTGGTAAAAGTTCATGGTGAAGATCCCCAGCAGCACAGAGTATGTCAGCTGATCTGTCCACTCATGTAATGAAGGCAGACATGTTCTGAGTGTGAACAAGGGCAGAGTCGTGATGTCACAAGTCAGGAATGGCAGTGTAATGCTGTGAGGCTCGGACCCATACATCCAGTCGGTTGAAGACTACATGAGTCGTCTCGCTTTTCTTGTGTTGTTTATAGGAGAATTTACATCTGTTCCTAATTGCAGTCTCTTTCCACTTTCGATGTCTATGGCGGCCATTAGTTTCACCTATTGTTTATGTGCTGTGCATAGACTTTTTTTTTTGTGTCTTTGCTTCTATGGGCCTGATGTTATCAGGGGTCTTTATTCATGGATGGAAACAATTTTATGTCCTGACAGTTCATCCGCTGCTGACCTGCATTATAATGTCATGATGAAGCTATTTATGGCGGTTACTATAACATTACTTTTCCTTGTTTCTGCATTTGTCTCCGGTCTTTGGATAAATTCATGTCTTCCATTTCTAAAAGGCATGAAAAATGCATTATTTACTGAAGGGGTTATCTGGATTAGACAATGTGTAGACATAAGGCCTATGGGATCAAACAGTAGTAATGCGTGGAGCCCATCATCCCCCACCCAAACCCCACACCCCACTAGGTAGAGCTAAAATTAGTACCCAATGGAAAAAAAAAAAAAAAAAAAAAAAACATTACCTTAAGAGAACAGCAAAATGTGTTTCCTTCCAGACAGCTAGACACCCCTTCTCCTTGGTTTTGGTGCCTTACAGTGCTGATCCGGAGAAGAAACCCTCCAGAATACGCTGTTATGACAAAGAGAAGTTGTGACGAGCCATACATTTCTGTGGCAGTAGCAATGTAGTATTACACGTCAGTCATTCATATTCATATTAAAAATATAAAAAATAAATATAAATATTTTAAAAAAAGGCAAGATGGAAGATGATACAGAGAACATTACAAAGGGCATTATCCCAAGTGTAGTGATCCGTGCCTACAAGATATACGATGGAAATAAAAGGCGCTACTGAGCATATCACTACCAAGATAATGGGATACAAAATCTCCAATAATCGGCAACAGATCAAAAAAGAACATCAATATGTTCCGTTATTAGATAACAAAAAAAGCAGCATAGGCACACAGGTATGTCAAATATCCGTAGGGTTGCATTGGCGGCAGTGTCGCTGAACAAATCAAAATAACCAAAGATGATATAAAAGGTGTAATCACAGAGAATGATAACCGCCATGCATAAACTGCACTAGCATTGAAAATACTGTTGTTCCTCAAGATACAATAATAATTGGTTCCAGGACGACCATTGTAAGTTGAAACCATTGTAAGTTGAGCAATTGGTTCCAAAGCCCCAAAGTTTCATCCAAGATAAATGAAGATTTAAGAAAAATAAGCAGATAACTAACAAGTTCTTACATATAACAGTCAGGAATAGCTGCTAACTATAAGGCCTCTTTCACACGGGCATTGCGGGTGACGTGCGGTAAAAGATGCGGGTGTATTGCGGGAAAATGCACGATTTTTCGACGCAAGTGCAAAGAGTTTTAATGCGTTTTGCACGCACGTGAGAAAAATCGGCATGTTTGGTACCCAGACCCGAATCCGGACTTCTTCACAGCAGTTCGGGTTTGGGATCGGTGTTGTGTAGATTTAATTATTTTTCCTTATAACATGGTTATAAGGGAAAATAATAGCATTCTTAATACAGAGTGCTAAGTAGATGAGGGGTTAAAAATAAATAAATAATTAAACTCACCTCATCCACTTGTTCGCGAAGCCCGGCTCGTCTTCATTCTTCTTCTTTGAGGACCTGGGAGGAAAAGGACCTTTGGTTACGTCACTGCGCTCATCACATGGTCCATCGCCTGGATCAGGTGATGGACCATGTGATGAGCGCAGTGACATCACCAATGGTCCTTTTCTCCCAGGTCCTCAAAGAAGAAGAAAGAAGACAAGCCGGGCTGCGCAAACAAGTGGGTGAGGTGAGTTTAATTATATATCATTTTTTTTAACCCCTCCAGCCCTCATCTACTTAGCATTCTTTTATAAGAATGCTATTATTTTCCCGTATAACCATGTTATAAGGGAAAATAATAAAGATCGGGTCCCCATCCCGATCGTCACCTAGCAACCATGCGTGAAAATCGCACCGCATCTGCACTTGCTTGCAATTTTCACGCAGCCCCATTGACTTCTATGAGGCCTGCGTCGCGTGAAAAACACACAATATAGAGCACGCTGCGATTTTCACGCAATGCACAAGTGATGAGTGAAAATCACCGTTCATGTGCACTGCCCCATAGAAATTAGAGGGTCTGGATTCAGTGTGGGTGCAATGCGTTCACCTCACGCATTGCACCCGCGAGGAAAACTCGCCCGTGTGAAAGGGGCCTAACTAATCGAGCTGGTTGGATCTGAGTCTGAGACATTGTATGTTGAGTCTAGTTCCATCTTACGATGGGTCAGAAAAGACATTGTATGTTGAAAATATTGTATCTTGAGGGATCACTGTATATAATCCATACAGCAGCACTGAAAATGCATTGAATATACCATAAAATTCACATATAATACGCCTCAAAATAAAGCATAACTATCCTAAGCAAACATACCCTGTGACATGGTTCACTTAGGCCCCTTTCACACGGGCGAGATTTCCGCGCGGGTGCAATGCGTGAGGTGAACGCATTGCACCCGCACTGAATCCGGACCCTTAATTTCTATGGGGGTGTGCACATGAGCAGTGATTTTCACGCATCACTTGTGCGTTGCGTGAAAATCGCAGCATGCTTCTCTTTGTGCGTTTTTCACGTAACGCAGGCCCCTTAGAAATGAATGGGGTTGCGTGAAAATCGCAAGCATCCGCAAGCAAGTGCGGATGGGGTGCGATTTTCACGCACGGTTGCTAGGTGACGATCGGGATGGGGACCCGATCATTTTATTATTTTCCCTTAATCCACTTGTTCGCGCAGCCGGCATCTCATCTGTCTTCTTTTGTGAGGAATAGGACCTTTGATGATGTCACTACGTTCATCACATGGTCCGTCACCATGGTGATGGGCCATGTGACGGACCACGTGATGAGCGTAGTGACGTCATTAAAGGTCCTATTCCTCACAAAAGAAGACAGAAGGAGATGCCGGCTGCGCGAACAAGTGGATTAAGGTGAGTTAAATAATTTTTTTATTTTTTTTAACCCCTCCAGCGCTATTGTACTATGCATTCTGTATTTAGAATGCTATTATTTTCCCTTATAACCATGTTATTAGAGAAAATAATACAATCTACGCAACCTTGAACCCAAACCTGAACTTCTGTGAAGAAGTTCGGGTCTGGGTACCACATTTAGTTTATTATCACGCGCGTGCAAAACGCATTGCACCTGCGCAATAAAAACTGAACAACGGAACAAAGTAAGTATTACACAGCTCTTATTGAAATTAATGAGCTGTTTGAGTAAAAAATTAAAGAGTTAAGTCCAAAGCAAAAGATGAACTTTGCAGCTACTTTCTCCTCTCTAGGTTCATTACATTGGACCCCACATTCAGAATATCCTAATAAGAGATTTTAAAAAGTAATTCCAGTGACTTCTGTGTTATTTGGGTCTCTTCAGCTAGAATTGCTAAAAAAAAGGAAGAAACAGAATATGTGATGTTTCCTAATAGGTGCATTGGTAAAAATGAGTTAATGTCCATGGAACCCATGGAAAAAAAAACAAAAAAAAAACGGAAAAATAATGTTTTAATGGTTACACTCATGTGGTTTACAAGCACTATTGTGTGCATGAAGTATATTATGCAAGGGGAAAGTCGGAACGCATACCAAATGTATGGCTGCGTGCATTCTCTGGAGGAGACATCAGTAACGAAGCCTCGCAGTTCAGTGAAGTTTAATGCTCTGTTTCCATAGTTGTATGCGAGAGAACAACCTCAGCGCTTATTGTATATGTTTAAACAGTAAATGTTTCAGCGTTTGCGCAATACCTGTCTCTTATCCTTGACTAACCTCCAGCAATTAAAAAGGCTCTGACTGGGTGATAAACCTGCCCTCCAGGCCAAGATCAATAGGTGCTGTTCAATGTATTGATAAAAGACATTTTCCAGCTTAAAAAAGCAGGCGTTCAATTAAAGGGAATGAATCATCTGTAAATGACAGGCATATTATATGTTTATACATATGTTTTTGGTATATTTTTTTTGGGTGACTATGATCCACCTTAAATAATCCTGAAATTTTGCAAGGTCAGCACAGGCATTTCATTAGAGGGCAGGTTCACCAGAGTTCTCATTATGATTGAAGGCCAAGGTCAGCAGAGTCATGTGACCATTATAAGGAGGCAGGGTCATATAATTACCATTAGGGGGTGACGTCAGCAGTAATCTATTTACATTAGAGGGCAGACTCAATAGAGTCATCTCATTATCATTAAAGGGTGGGATCAGCAGAGTCATCTCATAAAAATTTGAGGATGGGGTCAGAAAATTCATCTCATCATTAGTGGGAAAGGTCAGCAGAGTCATCTCATGATAATTATAGGGTGGGGTCAACAGAGTCATCTCATCATTAGAGGATAAAGGCAACAGAGTAATCTCATGATCACTTGAGAATGGGGTCAGAAGAGTCATCTCATTATTTTATGGAAGTGGGGTCAGCAGAGTCTAATTATCTAATTATGCTTAGTGAAAAAGGTTGACAGAGTCTTCTCATCTTTAGAGGTCAAAGTCCCCAGAGTTATCTCATTATCATTTAAGGGCAAGGTCAGCATAGTCATCTCATGACCATTAAAGTGTGGGGTCAGCAAAGTCATCTCATTACCTTTAGAGGGCAAGGTCATCAAAGTAATCTCATTGTCATTAGAGGCTGTGGCCAGCAGAATCATCTCATGAATATTAGGGGGCTGGGTCAACAAGTCATATCATATTCATTAAAGGGTGGGGAAAACAGAGTAATTTCATCATCATTTAAGGGTGGGGTCAACAGAGTTATCTCTTTGGTTTTAAAGGGTGGGCTCAGCAGAGTCATCTCATTATCTTTAGAGGACAAGGTCAGCAGAGTCATCTCATTATCTTTAGAGGACAAGGTCAGCAGAGTCTTCTCATCTTCAATAAAGTATGAGGCAACAGAGCCATCTCATCATCATTTATGGGCAGAATCAACAGAGTCATGTCATTATTAGTAAAGTGTGTGGTCAGCAGAGTCATCTTATTATCATTAAAGAGTTCAGTGAGCACGGCCATATCATCATTATCATCAGAGGGCAATGTTAGCAGAGCCATCTTGTTATTATTAGGAGGAATGCAAAATCATCTCATATTCAGAGAACAGTGTGAGCAGAGTCATCATGTTACCATTAGTGGATGGGGTCAGCAGAGTCATCTCAGTGGACGGGTTATCTCATTACTATTAGATGGCGCAGAGGCTGTAATGAGATGCAAGCCCCCTGTGAGGGAGTCTGCTTCATCACTACCTGGACACTGTACCAGTCTATTGACTCATCTCTGACCATTAACCTCCATTCTTTCCAGTTGCCATAAAGTGCACATTTCCTACGGCACTGACTATGCAGACAATGTGCACCTCCAATATGGCCGACATAGGGAGCTTTTGGAAAATAAACAATAAATAGCTTCATCATTTTCTTTCAAAGAACAATTACGTTGTTTCTCTTTTATGGGCTGAAATCTAATTATTGAAACTCAGATGATGACGATCCACTTCCTTTACCAACATAAATAAAGAAAGAAAAAAGTACAAAAAAAATTCCTTTTTAATCAAAGTAACAAAGTTTTGAAAACTTTTCTCTGGAATTTTCTTTGAACTGTTCCCTTGCTGCAATTTTCCATTCCACTGGCCTTAATTAGACGCTTTGTAAATTAGCACATTAAACAGGCAAATAATACCAAGCTGAAGTATAATGTAACACAAAAACCTGAATTGTCGTCTTAATGAAGTTCCTAATGCAAAAGCAATTAAAGAAGACGCTCACTGTAGACCCAGCCATGCAATTACAGAGACAAGAATGTTCACCTAAAAATAGGTTCATGCAAACAGCCTGGAATTAAAATGGAACTAACGTCTCATCAGGAAATATAGCCGTGGAGCAATGGAGGCCACTGCGGTGTGGAAAATAGAATATTAGACCATTGGAAAAAAAATGCAATTATGCCAAGATGTTTGATGGCTCCGTACATATTTTTGTATTAAAGGTACACGATCCCTTTAATCACAGCAGGAATTTTTGCATTAGTTAAATCTTACAAATGCTAACAGTCCCCTGAAGTTTCCTTGTCAAATAATTTGGTGGCTATATGCTGTATTTCGTGACCACATGGACAGCATAGAGCGGCTTTTTGTAAATTAATCAGTGCCCTGGTTCATATGTGGGATCTTGACTGAGAATTTAGAGTCTAAGAATTTCCAGATTACTTAATATGACTAGAGATGAGCGAAGTTCTTAAAAATTCCATTCGGCTGCTTCGCTGAATTTTACAAAAAATTTGCTTTGAGACAAACTATTTAATCGCAAAGTGTATTTTTTTTTTTATTAACGGGTCCAATGATAGGGAACGGCGATTGTGCCGCCCCCGTCATTGAACCCCTCAGATGCTGTATTAATTGCTGATGGCGGCATCTGAGATCAATATTAAAGCATTTTAGGGGATACAGATTGAAAAATAAATTAAATTGTACTTAACCTCATCCATTTGATAGAGAAGAGGCCACTGCGGGCATCTTGCTTTAAGATCGAGCACAAACTCTCGAGATTTTGCGTGGGATCTTCAAGAAAAATGGCAGTGGCGGCCTATTCGCACTCAAATGAATGAGGTAAGTATGATTTTTTTTTTTTTTTTACCGCCATTTCAGGGAAAATCAATTCAATACCGTGAGGCACGAGGAAATTTGGCTTGGCGCCGAATCAAAGTTTTCCTGCTCAACACGAAATCCATCCCATCGAAAAATGGACAATTCTTTTAAAAGGGTTTTCACTGTTCAACATATCTATACATGTAGTGGCCTCCTGCCTCTCCCCCAGTGGCAGATGCTGCGGAGGGTAAGCTGAGTATGCATCTGTATGGAAGGAATGGGACAGATAGCTGTTAATTGAGAGTTTGGCTTACAACTAGGGATGAGCGAACTTGACCTTTACAGATTTGAGTTCGGAGTTCGGGCGGTGGAGGAAATTAGTGTTGGGCGAGCATGCTCGGCCGAACACTAGTTTGGCTCGAGCATCGCTATGCTCTGAACATCACAGTGTTTGGCCGAATATCGCGTGTGCTTGAGCGCGATGCTCGAGTCAGTATATTTAAATCTAGTTTAGCCTCTATTTCTGAAAAGTTTCAGGCGGGATTTGAACTCACAACCTTCTACATTACAGCCAAGAACCTTAACCACTACACTATGAAGCTGCATGGCCAGTTACTAAAAATTAAATAAGTAGTAGTAGTAAGTACTAGTAAGCATTCATATACAGCAGAAGTCTCATATTATTATTATTTTTTTGTAACTGGCCATGCAGCTCTATAGTGTAATGGTTAAGGTTCTTGGCTGTAATTTAGAAGATTGTGAGTTCAAATCCTGCCAGAAACTTTTCAGAAATAGAGGCTAAATTAGATCTAAATACACTGGGTGTCCCAAAGCACTGACTCCATATATGGACATAGCTATATATGGCGTCAGAGTAGGAACTCCTAAGCCAAACTAGAGTCCCGACACCCTCCCCTCTTCAGAGCAGGGTTTAATGCTTGGGTTCTCCCATTGACTTCCATTGTGCTCAGGTGCTCAGGTGCTCTGTAGAGCACCCGAGCATCGCAAAAGTGTTCTACTCGAGCACCAGCGCACTTGAGCACTTTGGTGCTCGACCAACACTAGAGGAATTCCGTTAGCACAGAATATAACAGAATTCTATGACGAAATGCAAAACTAAAGCCTTTAAGAGGCATTCCATTTTGCATTCCATCATAATAGAAGTCTATGGGGAGCATAACAGATCTGTCAGGTTTCCATTATACAGGACAGGACTTTGTTTTCCATCCTGCATAACGGAAACCAGACACATCTTTTTTGCTGCCTATAGACATCTATTATGACGGAATGCCTCTTAAAGGCTTCCGTTTTGCATTCTGTCATAGAATTCCGTTATATTCCGTGCTAACGGAATCTATAATGGAATTCCTCCAAAGCCCGAACACCGAATCCGAAAACGTTGGGATCGCTCATCCCTTCTTACTTAACTATCTCATGTGTATGGCCAGCTTAACTCCTAGCACCCCCATGATCAGCTGATTGAAGGGGCATCTCCTTCATTATGTACCCAGTACAGCGCCATGTATATGGTTGTGGCTTTGCAGGGTACTGCAGCTCAGTCTCATTCAAGTGAATGCAAGTGAATTGAGGAGATGCCCCCTCAACTGATCGATGGGTTGCCAGGAATTAGACTACCACTCGTCAAATATCGATGGCCTGTCCTTAGGGTATGCCATCAATATTGGTGTTCTGCAAATCCCCCTTACATTCAAACAAGACAGAAGATTGACTAAAGGCCAGTATTTCTATAAACCACCATTATCCATAGTGGGGGTCACTGGCACCTCCATACAAACTGTAAGTCTCATCTAGTGAAAATGTGACATGTCTAGTATAGACGTCTCATCCTTTTCTCCGTTCTGCTGCTCCTAACTTTCCATCAGCTGGAACACAGGTAATGTATTATAGCTCTATGAGTCAGGAGATTGGGGAAAGGCAGACAGGGGCCATGCGAGTTGACCTTCTAGGAACGGTTTGTTCCTGGCGTCAACTCAAGATTCCACATAACTTCAAGTTCACTTGTCAAACAATAGTTTGCATCAGAATCTTTATCCTCCACAGGTACAAGTCCTATAAGATCATCATCTCCTTTATTGGACATATAAGGTGCAATCTCCCAAGGACTAACTTTGGCTTCTGTGTATGGTACATGTGGGGTCACGTCTACTGGTGTAGTCTTAAAGGATTCTCCAGTCCTCATCCAGTCTGGTCATTTCTAGCAGGATATGTGTGTCATGGTTCTGTGAATCTAAGGCTTTGTAAGAGAAAAAGAGACTATGTATCAAAGAGTTAACCAATAGACTTGGGTTGCTACAATGTAGATACTGTAACCTGTAAATAAAGGAAGCACAGGACTGCTACATTGTACTCTAAATGGGGTCAAACAGTGCCAATCTGGACGTCAGTAAATGATAGTATTGTACCTAATTAACTAAAGCGACCATCTGGGGGGAGTGAACAGAACACTTATCTGGTGCCCTTCCATCTTTTCAGCTGTAGATCCACCACTTCTGGGCTCCTCTTCTGCCATCCAAGATAGTCCCACCACTTCTCACACTACTTGGTGCATACTGTGCATTTGGTAACCTGACACTTCCTGCTGCCCTCGGATTGGCCAGCACCTCTCACATGAGCAGTGCTAGCCAATCTGAGAGACAAGTAGGAAGTCTCGGGCTACCGATGCACAGTGTGTATCAGTCTGAGAAGTGGAGCCTCAGAATAAAGGGATCAGCAGCTGAAAAGATGAAAAGGAAGGCACCATGTAAGCGTTTTGTTCACTCCTTCAGTTCAGTTTTTAGAACCAGAGGGTCACTTTAAAGGGGTGATCACTTACATGTTTTAAAAGGTTATTCTGGTTGTGACAAGCTATCACCTATCCACAGGATTAGATTGGTGAGGGGACCCCCACCGATCACAAAAATGGACACCTCAACAGAGTGGCAGGTCACTGATGACTTTATTGATATGGCCAATAAGAGACATGGTACTCCTGGTGTCTAAGTTGTAAAGAGGTAGAATAGATAACTATTAGATCCGTGGGGGCCCTACTGCTGGGACCCCTACCAATTATGAGAATGGAGACCCCATACCTCTTAAGGCACTGTTACTCCTGCCACTCCATTCATCATTAGGAGAGTTCTAGAGACAGCCAAGCACAGCACCGGGTTATTTCCACAAGGCCCATAGAGATGAATGGAGTTGCAGTAAGCACGCCTGACCTGCAGTTCTTTTCAGGGGGCCTTGAGAGTTATGAGGTCTCCACTCTCATTCTGGGAGTACCAGCAATAGGACCCCCACTTATCTAATAGTTATCAATTCTACCTCTTACCTACTTAGACACCAGGGGTCCCATGACCACTATTGGCCATATCAATAAAGTCATCCGCGACTGCATTTCCGTCGTGATCAGTAGAGAGGTGGCCACCCTTGCATGTTATTCTCCAGACTGATGTAAGACAGTGGTGTACATACATCAATATGACCTCACCATTATGGTGCCCCACAGGATTGAGGGACCTACTGTTTGCCTCCAATCATTCTCCATAACTTTTGGGTGGATGCCCACCCCCATGCTTTTCTACCAATACAGTTTAGATAGGGGAGTCCAGTAGCAAAGGGGATGCAACCAACTAGGAATTAATCTTTTCTCTTCATGTGCCCAATGGGATCCACATGTTCTGACTCTATGGTACATATAACCTTAAAGGCTACCTGGAAGTGTGCCATATGGTTTATGGAGTCTAGGTCTCCTGAGCATTACCATAAGGGTAGATTCATCCGTTATGGCGATATGTCATTTTTTGCTGTGATTTTTGTAAAATCATGACCACATATTTGCTATATTTTTTAAATTTTTGTGGAAATTGCAGCAAGATTAGGATATGAATGCAACATTAGAAGCTATCCTAGACGGGTGAAGTTCAGATGCACCAGATCTAATGCAGGTTCCCTATCAGTCAGCACACAGTTATTCAGAGATGGCCACCTCCATGCACAATGCTGCAGATCCTAATCCTCGTGATACCGGCAGAAAAATGATAATAACGAAACAAATCCCTTAAAGCTTTCATGTCAGTTTAGTGGAAAGAAATAAACAGTAACATATTTGGCTCTGAAAAGAAAGGAGAAAGCGAACGACTGACGGTTTTGTCCATTTGAAAGCAGAAGGATCAGCAAAATTCTTTCCATTTTACACACAGCTCGTCATGAAATTCTTAAAAGGACAATAAACCGGCTTTATGGCAAGGACGAGAAGGGAATGTTTGGCTGATTGTCTGTTAAGCCTCATCCCAGATCTCAGGGCGGGATGGCGAGATTTAAAAGCTTAGAATTAAATTCTGCAACAGCAAAGTGACTCAGCACAAACTCCACCTCTGATGCACGGCACGCAGACCCCGCTCCCCCTCCTCCTGCTATGAAATAGGCTGCTGCGATAAATGCCTCAGAATCTTCCTGTAAGAATTGTACAACAAAGAAACTTGTATCATCAGAAAATGATACAATATATACTTGCTTTCTGCAGCTCGCTTCTCAGCTTTACCATGTAGATAGGGACAGAATAAGCAGAGTCATATCATCATGATAAGGCCAGATCAGATGACAGTGTAAAATAATCGATTGTGTTGCAGCTGCAAAACATAAAAGGATTTTAATATGCGGTGAGGACGCAGATCTGGCAACTACTTCAGACCATTATCTCCAATACCCTCCACGTCTGAACTCCATGAGATATGGGCCAGAATAGTGAACATAATGAATTTCTTTGCACAGATCCAAGGTCTTTGCAGAAATACAGAAGTGTGAATTGTACTACGGCCTGGTATTGGTCCGTACCATAGCACATGGTTCAGGCATAACAGGCTGAAAACCTGCCCTGATATAGACACAAATGAGCTCTTAGCAAGCTCTGCCTCTGATGCCACCAGATGTGAGGCAGCTATCCTATAACTCAATGTTTGACCCTTTAAATAGGTCTTTGAGACATGACTCGGATATTAAATAAGCCAGCATCTCTACTGCAGACAGCTGTTTCGGGGTGATTGTCCCTCATCAGTGCAAAGCAGAGACAACTGGCTTAACTGGTTGAGAGGCTTAGGTCAGGTATTGGGGACTGGGAGTACTATCTCTCCTTAATCGATGGGGGAGACTTATAGGCCATACACGCACCTCTGGAATTCTGTGAAGAAAGGGATGCAAATGAGCTCTTAACAAGCCACGCCTCTAATGCCACCAAATGTCCATGTCCTGATATAGCTTACAAATCTCCTGTTCTGAACCCTGTGCTTATCCTTATTGACACATTGTAACAAAGTTATCAGTTAAGTGAACAGAACAAGGTTGAGACCTTGGGGTTTCAATGACAGCACGCAAAGCAGATCTTCAATTGGCAAGAAACTCACTGGGAGGAATTTACATGCTGGTGAGCTGGAATGCGATACTTACCTGTCCATGCATCGGAATCTGCACATCTGCCTCAGATATGATTTGTGATATCATTAACTCTAGTTTCCAGTGGAAATCTGTTGGGCCGCAGGAGACCACACTCTTATGCTAACTTTTATAAAAAGTTACAAGTGTGGCATAAAATGGCAAAAAATACATGCCACTATGTGTAAATTCTTGACGCCAGGTTTCTTGCACAAAGGGGATTACAGATTTCTCCCCAGAGGTTATGCTAGAAAATTGCAGTCATTAAAGAGGTGGTCTGACCATAGATAGCCCCTCTAATCCAAGAGCTGAATCAGCTAAATATCACAAGTCGGGCCCACGGAGAGCAGATGATTTTGCTGGAGGATGAGGTGACAGGATGTACGGTATTATTACTGGCGACGTCAGATTATTATGAGGTAATATAGCTACGGTATATAATCTGGATGATAGGGCTCTATAGGGGATACAGAACCATATAGCAGGTAAAAAAACTATATAGGACAAGCAGTATGGATGGGAGCATGCTGCGGTGTATAAAAGTAATAGAAGACATGATGCTGCGCAGCGCCACCAGATGTGGAGCACATTATTGGTACCATATTCCGCTCTCTACAGTATATGTCGAGTACATCATTCATGCCATGTGGTATCCATTATACAGTACATTTATAGCCAAACCCGTGTGCGCTATGTAAGGCTATACGCCTCTGACAACTGCTTCCTTCCATTTTCCACAATCATGTCAGCTAACTATTACTGCCCTGCATTCTGCACGGATGCAATATTCAGGGCCCACTTTATTTTAGGCTCCTATTAGGCTCAGTTATACTGTACAAGGGATTTGGGATTTTTCCACCATAGAACTTTGGGGCAGTGTGAGCTGGTGGGCGACCGGCTGCAGGACCCCTCCCCCCCCTTCCACATATCCTAAATACTCATGGGAAAAGTGACAACCACATTAGAGTGGATTCATATGGGGCATAAAAATATCCAACAGCTAAAAAAAAAACCCAGACGGAATTTAACAGGGGCATAACTATAATTCACGGCAATATAAGATGGAGCCTAACAACTAGTGTGACAACAGCAGCACAAGTAGCAAGAACTAGTTATATATAATAGCACAATACATCAGAAAACCCACATTAACCCGTCATCAACGTTATGCTGACCTCACTGAGCGCAGCATAAAATGGTGACAGAAATGCAGATCTCAGCCGTGTGTCACTCATGAGCTAAAAGTAAGAGGTTGCTGAGAACCAACATCATAATCATTGCAGCCCAGGCCTTGAGAAGAGTCAAATCTACCTGAGAAGAGTCCTGGTTATTCATAATCTCCTGCTCTCCCCCATCTGCCGATGATTGGCAGTTCTATCCTTTATATATAAAGGGAGAAAACTAGGTAAGAGACGGTCAGTCACCAGCAGATGGGGGAGAGCAGGACTTCATCAATAACCAGGACTCTTCTCAGGTGTCTGGGACTCTTTTCAAGGCCTAATCTGCAATGATTGTGATGTTGGTTCTCGGCAACCGCTTACTTTTAATTTATAAATGACAGACCGCTTTCACACGGGCGTCATATTTTTGGTCCGGATAAGAGGCGGGTGCGTTGTGGGAACACGGGCGATTTTTCTGCGAGAGTGCAAAACACTGTAATGCGTTTTGCACGCGCGTGAGAAAAATCGCGCATGTTTGGTACCCAAACCCGATGTTCGGGCTTGGGATCGGTGTTCTGTAGATTATATTATTTTCCCTTATAACATGGTTATAAGGGAAAATAATAGCATTCTGAATACAGACTGCATAGTAAAATAGCACTGGAGGGGTTAAAAATAAATAAATAATAATTTAACTCACCTTAATCCACTTGCTCGCGCAGCCCGACATCTCTTCTGTCTGATTGCAGTCAAAGGACCTGTGGTGACGTCACTCCGGTCATCACATGGTCCGTCACATGATCTTTTACCATGGTGATGGATCATGTGATGGATCATGTGATGACCGGAGTGACGTCACCACAGGTCCTTTGACTGCAATTAGCAAAGAAAGAGACAGGAGAGATGCCGGGCTGCGCGAACAAGTGGATTAAGGTGAGTTAATTATTATTTTTATTTTTTTTAACCCCTCCAGCGCTATTTTACTATGCATTCTGTATTCAGAATGCTATTATTTTCCCTTATAACCATGTTATAAGGGAAAAAAATAATGATCGGGTCTCCATCCCGAACGTCTCCTAGCAACCGTGCGTGAAAATCGCACCGCATCCGCACTTGCTTGCGGATGCTTGCGATTTTCACGCAACCCCATTCATTTCTATGGGGCCCGCGTTACGTGAAAAATGCACAAAATAGAGCTTGCTGCGATTTTCACGCAACGCATAAGTGATGCGTGAAAATCACCGCTTATGTGAACAGCCCCATAGAAATGAATAAGTCAGGATTCAGTGCGGGTGCAATGCGTTCACCTCACGCATTGCACCCGCGCGGAATACTCGCCCGTGTGAAAGGGGCCTAACACTTTATGGTGCCCGCTGCATGTAAAGTACTGACAGAGGGAGCGGACTCCCTCTGTCTCCCATCGGCACCCATCAAATGTGATTGCGGGGTACCGATGTGTGTGAAGCAGGGGTCAAGTCCTGGGAAAAAAAGTGTGGGAACTCACCCAAGATCCACTGCAACCCCCCCCCCCCCTCCAAAAAATAAAAAAGCACAGAAAATCTAGCATGCTGTAATTTGTGCCGCTGCGGACTAAAAAAATAAATAAAAAAAATAACACTTTTAGAAAAGTTTGTCCTGGGATTCGATCTCATGACCTCTACACAGGAGAAGCCAGGCATATGCCCTCACAGCTATGAAAGCTGTCTAGCTTGTTACTTTAAAAAAAAAAAAATATAAGACTTCTACTGTAGGTAACTTTGCCCACTGTGTATGGATGTAGCAGAGCTGGGTGTGTTGGGGCAGCTGTCATGTGTATGGTTGTACACTAGGTATCAGTACACTAGGTATCAGTAGAAGTATCAGAAAAAGAAAAAAAAAACACTTTTAGAAAAGTTTGTCCTGGGATTCGAACTCATGACCTCTACACATTACAGGCAAGGCATTTACCCTCACAGCCATAAAAGCTGTTGAGGTAGTTGCTTAAAAAAAAAAAAAACTAAGACTTCTACTTATACCTAGTGTACTGATACCTAGTGTACAACCATACACATGACAGCTGCCCCAACACACCCAGCTCTGCTACATCCGTACACAGTGGGCAGCTGTCATGTGTATGGTTGTACACTAGGTATCAGTAAACTAGGTATCAGTAGAAGTCTTATAAAAAAAAAAACACTTTTAGAAAAGTTTGTCTTGGGATTTGAACTCATGACCTCTACACATCAGAGGCAAGGCATTTACCCTCACAGCCATAAAAGCTATCTAGGTAGCTGTTTAAAAAAAAAAAATAAGACTTCTACTTATGCCTAGTGTACTGATACCTAGTGTACAACCATACACATGACAGCTGCCCCAACACACCCAGCTCTGCTACATCCATACACAGTGGGCAGCTGTCATGTGTATGGTTGTACACTAGGTATCAGTACACTAGGTATAAGTAGAAGTCTTATATTTTTTTTTTTAAGCAACTACCTAGACAGCTTTCATGGCTGTGAGGTTAAATGCCTTCCTCTGATGTGTAGAGGTCGTGAGTTCGAATCCTAGGACAAACTTTTCTAAAAGACATTCTAAATGAATGATCTCATAGTGAAGGAGATGATGTCATTAGGGGGCGGGGCGCCATGAGAGGAGTCGCAGGCAGCGGCACAGACAGCTTCCTCTCAACTGAAGCCGCCCCACCTCCCTTAGCCTGCCCTGCACAGTGCGCTCCGTCTCCCCCTGTGAATCTGATTCAGCCGTGTTCTCCTGACTTGAGGCTGAAAGGGAACGGCGTTCCTGCCATGAAAATAGTGCAGGAACGCCGTTCCCATGCGTTCCCCCTCCACTCGACCCCTGGTGTGAAGGCTGCCTGGTGTCTGATGTAGGCCCCAGACCAGCCTTCAGTAATTTCCTCTCTGGCGCAGCCTGCTGGTCAATATTAGAATAGCATTGCCATTAAAATGCATTGCACTATAGGGATAATGCATTGCATTTTAAAAGTAATCAAAATACAGTCTGTTATAGTCCCCTTGTGGGACTATTAAGTGGTAAAAAAATAAAAAATAAAAACACATTTGTTAAACAAAAAAAATTCCATCAATTTTTTTTTTAATGAAATATATTGCAAAAATAAATAAATCCCCCCCATATGTTTGGTATTGCCACATATGTAACGACCCAGACTACATAAATATCACATAAATTATTCCCTATGGTGAACGCAGTAAAAAAAAAGAAAGACAGAATTGGTAATTTATTCTTAGTTGCCACCGAAAAAACTTAATAACAAGCGATCAAAACGCGCCATTTGTTCCAAAATGATACTAATGAAAAATACAAGTCGTCCAGCAAAAATCAAGTCCTCAATAGCCCTCGATAGAGAGAAAAATATAAAAGTTATAGGTCTTGGGAAGCAGCAATGCAAAAGAAAAAAATATTCTTAAAAAAAAGGGGGTTTTATTGCAAAAAGTGGTAAAATGTAAAAAAAGAAATATATGTATTTGGTAGCACTGTAATCGCACTGACCCATAGAATAAAGATATTATGTTATTTATACCGAAAAATTAACTCTGTAAAATGTATAATGTAAAAACACTGTGGCAGTATTGCTGTTTTTCCCATCTCTCTCCCAGAAAGAGTTAATAAAAGTTAATCAGAAAGTTATGTGTACCCCAAAACAGCACCATTAAAAACTTCAACTTTTCCTGCAAAAAACAAGCCCTCATAAAGCTTTATAGATGGAAAAAAAAAAAAAGTTATAGCTCTTGGAACACGACGATGCAAAAAGAAAGAAAAAAACGCTTGGTCAGTAAGGCCCAAAACAGGCCAGTCACTAAGGGGTTAAGGCAAAAAGCTGCCATATTGTTATTAAAACCCCAAAATATGTCCTTGCACCTGTTTGGGCCCCTCAACCTCTGGGCCCTATAGCAGGTGCTGTGGCTGCAATAGTTACACCCATAGTTGCAGATTTTGCAGCACATTCGCTGCATTTGATAAATCCTTTAGAGAAATTCTGCATCCAAAATTTCCAACATTTGTTAAAACTTGTTGCAGAAAGTTTAATTCAGCATCAAAATTAAAACCTTTAACACCTTGATGGAAATTATGTACGGTACCTGTACCTGTAATGAATGTATGGAGCAGGCTCATTAGCTGAGCTTGCTCCATACATGGCTGGTGGCCTCTGTATGACTCAGGATTGATGATAACTCCGATCCTAGTCATTTAACCCCTCAGTCTCCATCCTCTGATCAGAGCCCCTGTGACTAAGGACTCATGTACACGACCGTATGTATTTTGAGGTCCGCAAAACATGGATCTGCAAAAAAAAAAAAATGGTTGACGCTCATGTGACATCTGTGTTAAATCCGTTTTTTTTTTTTTTTTTTAAGATTAATTGTAACAATGCCTGTCCTTGTCTGCAAAACGGACAAGAATAGGACAGATTCTATTTTTTTGTGGAATGTACTTGCAGACATACAATACGGAAGTACGATACGGGAGTCCACAGTAAAATGAATAGTTATGCATACGGGCCGCAAAAAAGAAAAAAAAAAAAACAGAACAGACACCGACAAAAAATAAGTTTGTGTGCATGAGTCCTAAGTCACAGGTCTCTGATCAGTTACTATGACAGCCTGGGGGCTTGTGAAGGCTCCCAGGCCTGTCATAGTTAGCTACCTGCAAAGCCATGCCCAAGGCACATCCTGACATACAGCCTGTAAAAATCCCATAGACTGCAATAGTATTCTATTGCAGTCTATGTGACAAACAGAGATCACATGTAAAAGTCCCCTAAAGGGGCTAAAAATTACTGTAAAAAAGTATGCCACAACAATTTAGCTCAGACTAATAATTCATCTTTATAGACCATGATGTATGAGTAGGTGAGCGACATACCTATCGGAAATGTTAAGGCTGCCATTAGTAGATGTGACCAGAATAGAACATAAGGAGGCAGCAGAAGGGCCGCGCATAATTCAATGTATACAGCTTATTTCTTACTATTGGTTAATTCCATAGTACATTGCGGTCATAAACACAGAGCGGTCTACCGGGTAGCAGTGAATGCTCAGTGTGTTACATTGGTCTGGAGTATAAATCTTTCCACTGTATATCCATATTCTGGGGGCTAGGCACGATGCCAGGATTTCATGCGGACTGGTGAAGAGAAGGTGGACCATTGTGGTCAACGTGTTGATCTTGAATAAATAACCTTGAGTTTGATCGCAGCTTTAGCCACTTACACCGAATCTGTGTCATCTTGGGCAAATCCTTCTACATGAAAATCTCCAGCCTTCAGAACCCACCTGTCAGCGCTGCATAATGACACCTCTGTTCCTTGATGTTTTTTATTTATTTTTTTATTTTTGGACTGGACACCGGAGAGCTTCAGGAATCTGCTGGAAACCTGAATGCCATATACTGTACACCAACACGAGTTCATCTCATGCAAACCATATTTCAGCTTGAAGGTATGCATTCGAGATATTCTATCCCGGAGCATCGCAGTCCAATTCCACTTTTGGGAACAGTTTGAAGAGTTTCTGAAAAGTTGAAATTCCTTCTCCTCTGTTGTTGGTCATCTTATAATACCCAGAGGAGGTTAGGTTATTTGCAGGTCTATATTCGGGTGCGGATTGGGGATGTGTGTTGCGTCTCAGGAATTTCAGGATTGGGTTACCAGAACAAAGATAAGGAGAGATCTTGGGATTTTATTCAGAACTTGATTTATATACATATATTTTTTTAGCTAATGCAGCATTAACCTTAAGATCAGTGAGCGGCAAATCCACAGTGATTTAAAGTGCCAGCAAAGGGGATTAGACTTTAAGAAACTTAAAAAAAATGCACAGTGTAAATTGACCTGAAAATTTTATATCTTCAACATGCCAATTTATGCTGCAGATTTCCGGCATGAATTTCTTCCTTTGCGATGCATTCTGTAGGGTGAAATCCACTGCAAATCCACATCGAACGTCCACTGATTTGTCACAGATGCTGCTTCAGAAATGCAGAAAACTTCAACAGAAATTCCACCTGCCTTGGCCTTCCACCCTTAGGCGATGCTCACATGGTCAAAATATACGTTGGAAAAATGTCATGTGTATTGGCTACAGAATCCACATCAGCAATCCAAGGCTGATACTTCGATTTCTGCCCCGGATTTCCAGTTTTTAGGCTGGTGCATCAACTTGCGAATTTAGCCCCATTCAACGTAATAATTCACAACTGCAGATTCATTGCAGAAAATGGTTAAATAATGCTAATTGGATTTATAATCCACTAGCAGAAATATCAGTGTCATATGAACTACTTTGCTCATTCCCATTGATAGGAGATGGAGTATACATGGTCTCCCATTGGATTTTGGCACTGAATGCACTCTGAAAATCTGATTGGAAATTCTTCCTCGTGAACATTTCAATTTCTGCTACAAAATCTAGAACTTTCATTGTTTTTAATTAGAATTTTTGGTGGCTCAGTGCGTGGCGTAATTCACTTCCAGCACTGGTGTCCTGGATTAAAATCGGACCAAATGCTACCTCTGCATGTAGCTTATATGTTTTTCCCATGTTTGTATCGGCTTCCCATTCTAAAGTCTTCTGACAGGTTAATGGAGATGGAATAAGGAAGACCTAAAACTTTTATCTTTGGTTCACATTGTTGCCTTGCAGTTTGGACTTTGCAGGTTGAAACAAGTTTTCTTTATATATGTCATCACTTCCTCATAGTTGAGGGTCCTTATGGTTGAGAGGCACTGCCATGCAAGGAAGAGTTGAAGGAGCTTCTGACCCTTCAGTCAGCGAGGGTCTCAGTGGTTGTGTAGTGTCCGGAGAAGCTGTTGCAGTGCTGGGACATAGAGACCTGCTGTCATCAATTTCAGTCCAGTAGAGGGACTAGTTCCCATCTAGAGATAACAAGGGAAGACACAGCCTGCTATACAGGAAGAGCAGCTCAGCCGCTGCTTGGAGAGGAGAGCAGTGCAGTGCAGGAGATCCAGAGCAGGATCCATTACCAGAGCTCAGGGGTGGTGTGATGTGGTCACCCAAGTAAAGCACTGCAGCCCAGACACGTACAGAGAGGCTGCAGCAGCAGGCATTGTGTGGCACTGAAGGAAGAGTTAACACGGACCAGTGCCATGGAGTAGAGTGTGGAGCACATGTGCCAGACAAGCAAGGCCTCAGAAGTCCCTTGCCAGATTCTCCACTGCAGCAAAGAGAAAGGACATAGGGACATAAAGATCAAGCACCAGAAGGGTCCCTCGGCTGCTAGCAGAAACAGTAAGTGCGGCCTCCTGAGAGACTGTATAAAGCTAAACCATGATCCCGGTGGGGGCACTACTGAGCCACCTTACGAAGTTTAAAAAATCCAATATGTTTCACATCTGAAAGCAGAACTTGCCTTGAGCATATTAGAAGGGGAAGCCGGGACGACAGTACTGCTGAAGCTGACGAGGCTGAGACAGACGTTTGAGCAGATATCATGCATCCTGGAAGATGTGTATGGGGATACAAAGTCTGAAGCTAAGCTGAGAAAGAAATTCTTCACCAAATACCAGGGGGAAGATGGAACATTGCCCCAGTATGCAAATGGCCTGCAAGTGCTTATGGCCACACTACAAGGAAAAGAAGGATAAGAAGTCACATCTTTCACTAATACGGCAGTGATCCTGCAAGATCAGTTTCTCTTCGGTCTAAGGAGTCAGCCATTACAGAGGACCCTACGCGAGAGACTCAAGCTGGAGCACCACTTATCCTTACACCAGGTGCTTCAGGAACCTATTACCCTGGAAAAGGAGGAACAGGGCGCAACAGTCCCAATAGCCTAGCAAATTGAAGTAACACAACCACAGAAAAGAGTGTGGAGGCCTTGGTGTCATCATTGGAAGAGGAGATTGGAGAACTATAGGGGGCACTGACAGTGAGAAAGGAGACAGTGGCACCTCAGACTCATGATAGAGGACAATCCTCTCCCACACCCAGCCCGACCTACAGAAGAAGCTGGACATGTAACTAGGAGGGGCATTTAGCCAGAAAATGCCCCAACCGTGACATTATCAGCTACCAGAGAGATTTAAATTAGTTCCACCTGGGATTGAGGGGCAAATCACAGGAAGAAGTACAGATTTGTGCTCCTTGCTGGAAGCTATGGTCTTAGTGGGAGAGAGCCCAGTTGTTACAGCCAAGTTTAATGGAGTAGAACTGTCCTGTCTAGTAAGTACACAAGTAACGACAATGGCCAAGAAAGTCATCAAGACCCACTTTCCCTCCGCCCTGCACCAAGGAAGTGCAGACTGCGTGAATCTGAAAGCTGCCAATGGTGCGCCCATTCCAATGGTTGGAGTCATGCAAGCTCACAGTGAGCTTTGGGGCTGGACGGTGAAAAAGAAAGGAGTAGTGGAGGTATAGAGCGCAATGGACCCAGAAATCCCTGCGATACTAGGAATTAATGTATTGCGGGAATTAGATGGACTGATACATCGAGAGCTGGGTCCCAAGTATTGGAAGAATGTCCCAAATTCGAAACCACCACAGGTGGCCCTGCAGAGGTGGCCCAAACAGTGCCAAATGCAAGCAAACCTGTATGGCCTTGTAAGAAAAGTGGGATGTGTGGGAGTACTAGTACATAGAGGTTGATTGCCTCCTACAGATGAGCCCACCATACCTGAGGTCAGTTTTAGTTAAGAACTCCAATTTATCAATAAATCAATTCAATACAATATCAGACACGTTAGCAAAGCCACAAACCCCTGTCAGCATAGACACAGTGTTGTGAAATCAGGTATTTATTTATTGGTCATCTTTAGTGATGAGCAGCGGGGGTCATATTCGAATTCGCAATATTTCATAAATATTTTGTAGAATATTCGTTGAATACTCGCGAATTCGAATATTCGTAATATTCTACATAATTTTTTTTTTTTTTACTAGAAAATCGTCAAGGTAATGATCACGTAATATGCGAATATTACGCGATCAATACAGGCGTGGGTCAAAAACGAATATATAGCACTATAGAATATAGTGCTATATATTCATTTTTTGAATATTCGTCATTTTTTTCCATCTGAAGTTATCATTCCTCCCTGCTTAAGTTTCTTGACAAGCAACTTAAGCAGGGAGGAATCATAACTTCAGATGGAAAAAATGATGAATATTCAAAAAATGAATATATAGCACTATATTCGAAATATTAGCGAATTCTCTAAGTTTCGATATTCGTGATAAATATTCGTCATTCGAATATTCACGCTCAACACTAGTCATCTTCTGGAATATGTTGAGCCAATAGGAAAGGTAAGAAAGGACATATCCTATAAAGTTGGGTCCTTGCATGAGGTAATGTAGGGGAATTGTGAGACCATTCACCAGGCAGGTTAGTATTCGAGGTTCTGCTACGAAATCTGGACAATAAAGCCTCATTCGCACGTCCGTGTCCATGCTCAAATCCGTAAAAAAAAAGGCGGTCTGTGATGCATCCTTGAAGTTGTCTGTGATGGATCCGTGAGTCCGTTTTTTGCTGTCCGTGTGCCATCCGTGTTTCACTGATATCGAACAGCTGAAAAATAATTTTCAAAGCATCTCTTCCTAATGATCCGTGAAACACGGGTGGCATCTGTGTTGTATCCGTGATTTTCATGGACCCATAGACTATAATGAGCATGATGGATCCCTGAACAAGGACAAAATAGAGCATGCATCCGTGCTAAAAACATGGACCCATGGACCATTAAAATGAATGGGTACGTGGAGAACGTGTCTGTGGAGAACATTGACGTGTGAATGAGGCTTAAGTTACCATGAGTTCAGGTAATTAAGGATAATGACTCTGGCTTCATACAGATACTTTATAAGTATATGACATTGTAGCACAGAAAATGTGAAGCTCCATCGTGGCCCCAGCAAAAGCCACCCATAACTGATGACAATATATTTACTTGGCCGTTTACGAATTTAGAGAACAAAACAAGATTCCGGATTTGGTATTGCTCAGCAATAACCACATCTAATATCAGCTACTTAGAAGAATATCATTCTTACTTTTCCAGGAAATCTGACATGAAATGCAGTTAGTCATCTGTGCTGTATCTCAATCACAGTGGAACAGTGGAATCCATGTACAGACAACCAACGAAGAACTGGATCCTGCCCAATCCTGAGAAGCCTCCATATGACATCCGGATAACATTAATAGTGACACAGAGAGAAAACAGCCGGGATGATAATTTATTATATGTTATGGAAGTGGGTGTGGAACCACTGTTGCAGCGTCCCACTCAGGAACACGTGGGAACTGCAAAATAGCTTTAAAACTGCAGTTTCATATCGTATGCTATTTTGCACTGCAACACCTGTTGTATCCCTGTTCATAGGCTGGTCTGGTGTAATTTATACATCCCACCACTAGATGGGGATAGCACTTAGGTTGTATAAATACCTAGAGACATAAGCCATAAGGTCTTGTTTTAAATCTGAAAACCTAAGCTTTAAAACAAGACCAGGATCGCAGTGCTATCATTAGAATAGCAAATTAGAGTCCTTAGAAATCAGGTCAGGTGCATCACAAGCCTTCTCCAAAAAGAGAAGACCATCCAAATTACTCCCCAAATATGACCACCATTTGCCTCTGTGCTCTGCGAGCACTTGAAACACATCTAGGTTTAGGGAGTCAAGCTGGGGCGGAGGGGCATGAAGAATGCGATGGCCATACATAAAAACCAACCAAAAACCCCAAAGGGAAACCCATCAAGGCAATGGCACCATTAGAAAACCTTGTGAAAAAAATGCACAACATAAAAATAGAATTGAAATAGAAAGAAGAATATGTCATGACAATCAAGACTTCTGGGACCAGTAGGACCAAGGAGGTTTGCATTTTCTAGCAACCAGATGCCTAGACCATCTGGAAGCCAGGGAAGAAAGAGTAGAGGTGAGCATATCATTGGTGGGGTCCATTAGAGTGAATAGAGCTAAGTTTAATGTCAGGCCTAGTGAGGGAAGATGCTGGGTAGGCCCCAGGACTTCCCTAAGGGGCACATACACAGTGAAGTGAGGGGCACAACCCTGGTTTAAGTGGTCTCCTGCCTGCTGCCGACTGGGGTGCCCTTGGTGTTGGTAATTAGAGTGCATTGTGAGCAGGGTTGCACTGCCAATTAGGCGAGGTGAGCGCCTCAGACGGCGCGGCCTTGGTGACAAGTAGGGGCAGCGGCAGGGCAAAGGGAGATGAGAGCTTCCATTGTGGAAGTGCTCATCTCCATAGTCATCTGTATCGCCATCCTGAGGACAGCAATACTGATGGATGCTGCGGGGCAGGGGAGAGGCGTCTCCCTTCCCAGTTCCTCTGATAGGCTTCAGGCACTAGGCCTGCAGCCTATCATAGGCCGGTGCATGCGGCGTGATGACATCATCACGCCATCTGAGCCATACAGCGCAGGACACAGGCCGGAAGAGGCCTGCATCACTGCCAGCCTGATGGAGGTAAGTATAAGTGTTTATTTTTTGTATATGGTACAATACAGGAGAGGAGCGCTGTGGTGGCACTTCTTACTGGTACATGATTGGGGGCACATGATTGGGTGGCACTTCTTACTGGCATATGATTGGGGGGCATCTATGAGGGGGCACTTCTTACTGGCACATTGGGGGCACTTTTTTCACTGGCACATAATTGGGTGACACTATGGGGGCATCTATAAGGGCACTTCTTACTGGAACATTATTGGGGGCATCTATGGGGGCACTTATTACTGGAACATTATTGGGGGGCACTATGGGGGCATCTACTGAGGCCACAAAGAAGTGTATTTTATATGGGGCACTATGGGGGAAGGGGGAAGAGGAACACTATGGAGGCATCTACCGAGGCCACAAAGAAGGGGTATTTTATATGGTGGGGGCTCTGTATAGGGGCATTTTACCCTGGGGAACATTATTGTTGGTACTATGGGGAAGGGGGGAGAGGAGTACTATGGGGTCATCTACGAGGGGCACTAGGAAGGGGTATGTTATACTTGCAAATATTGGGGAACACTGGGTCACTATATAGGGGCATTTTATAGTGGTACAATTATGGGGGGCACTAGGAGGAATGGGGGAGATGAGCACTATGGGAGCATTTACTAGGGGCACTATATATGGGCAATTTTATACTGGTACATTATTGGGGCACTAGGAGGAAGGGGGGAGAGGATCACTATGGGGGCATTTACTGGGGCACTATATAGGGGAATTTTGTATTAGCACATTATGGGGGCACTATGGGGAAATTAGCTCAATTGGGGACATTAAAAGGGAGTATTTTTTGCACTGGCACATATTATAAGAGGGTATTATTTTGTACTGTCACATTATAAGGAGAATTATTGCTACTGGGGTGCATTATGATGGCCTTTACTACTACTGGGGGTTTATGGGGAACATGATTACTAGTATGGGCACTATGGGAGCATTATTACTTCTGGGATCACAGTGGGGACATGTTGGGGGCACTGTAGGAGCACTATTACTACCATGTGTGCTCTAGCAGAGAGTTATTCCTATTGGTGGGACTTTTGGGAGAACTATTACTGTGGGGGCACCTTGGCACAGTATCAGCTTATAACAATTATTTTTGGGGGACGTATGTTTACACTATTAGTGTCAGGGGCACTATTTGCTGGGCGCAGTTATTTTAGGGTACTGTGTGCCAATAATTATTGAAGGGCACTATCTGCATGGTACTAGTATTATCAGGGGGTCTATCTGTTTCTGCAGTATAGTATTGGGGAGCACAGCGGCACAGTATTGGGGGTGGTAGGATGATTTGTCCAGAAGATGGGAGGATGATGGAAGAGTAGTAAACTAAGATATTTTTTGTCAAACTGCAGAGACGAGAAATGGCTGAAAAATGGTGGTCTGGTCTGAAGGTCTGAAAGGAGAAGATGAGGAAAGAGAACATCTACATCAAAGAGACGTCACTGGATGCAAGAGGTATGAGGCGCTGTATTACCCTGTATGTTCTGTAGGGATATACGTAATGTTAGGAGGGAAGGGGTTAAGTTGAGAATTTAGTATAGGTGTGGGGGTTGGGGCGCTTTTTAAATTTTTGCCTCAGGCAGCAGAAAGGCTAGGTACACCCCTGATTGTGAGGTGCAAGGCAGATAGACATGCACGGAATACTTCCCAATGATGAGGCTGGATTCATGAAACCAGTAAACTTTTCATTACTGAAACTTTTGGTAGTTTATCTATACACTTACTTTTAGCGGTACGAACAGTTCTTATTAATGGTTCCCATAAAATTCTGACAGAGCAGAAGTGAACTCTACTTGCCACATGCAGATGCTGTCACGACTGAGGATGGGGAAAACCCTCAGCCGTGCGATGCCCGATGATGTTGTGGCTGCTCGGCCAGGAGAACAGGATAGGGAGCAGGTCACCTCCTTAAGCATCCCTAACCTGACCCTAACTCCTACCTGCATGGGCCGACCTTTAAGGTAGGAGGACCCATGCGCAGGAACCTCGGAGCCCTGACTTACCCTCCGCAGATCCCTGAGCTAGGAGCTGGGTAAGACGACCCTACTCCTCCAAGGTACGGAGGAGCAGGAGTCTCAATGGCCAAGCTGCTGGGAAAAAGGGGAACCGAAACAGACTAATGGAAATGGCAGGTGAACTAAGGAGTTCCACCAACCTGCCACAGCCTTGCTGACTGGATCCCAGAGCACACACAGAATCCAGAACCATTAGCTGCACAAACCAAACGAACAAAGGTCCCAACAGTACATCACATGGACATCACATACAACATGACATAAAACATAAAGTGACATTCTCTTTTTCTATGACCACAGGGGTGGCTCTCACTGGCAGGTAATATGCACAGGAGGCTGCTCCAGCCAAGCATGACTGAAGCAACCTACTGAGCCATGCCAAACACGGAGGCTATATAGGCCGAGTAGCCACACCCCACAGTCGGACACACCCAGTGACATCACACACACAATGGGAAGGGCGTTAACCCTTCCAGCACCACAGAAGGGAAGCACACATAAAGGGGAAGTGACCAAACTGAGATCACCCTGTGGCTGTTGCCGCAGGCAACGACATGGGTGGCAGCCGTCCTGGGAAACAGCCCGAAGGCCGGGACACTGCAACCACATGTACAACATACCAAACGTTGCCACGGGCAGCCACAGAGAAAGGAAGATGTCAAAGTGCACACCAGACAACACAAAGTGCACACCAGACATACAAACGTGCATACACACACGCACACAACTCCCAGGGAACCGCACACATAGCTGTTGTCCGCGGCAACTGCACTTGAGGCAAACAACAACATGCCTCAAGCTGCGGTTGAAACAACTACCCAAACCGCGGGCAACTGTATGCGGCTCCCAAGGAGTCACGGCCATAACCGTGGCCGTGACAGATGCATTCTTTAAGTATGGCTATGCTTCATTCTAGTCCAGACTGGTGATGCACTATATTTTCAACAGCAACATCCTCCCAAAAAATGTGGTTCTACAATGCCCATTGTGTGGTGTAGTCTTTTAACAGACTTGTATCTTTCCAATTTGACTAGGGACCTGACACCTTTATCTCTAGTCAAAATACCATGAAGTCCATAACCCAGTATACGTGAATCAATATGGCTGCTAAAACTTCTGTAAAGTTGCTTTCTCTACTCTCTGTGTGGATGGACGGCTGAACTAAAGTTCCTACTAGGCCCTACTTACTTGGTTGTATGTCTCCTCATCAGACTCGGGTTCCTGCAGAGCTGCTTACTGCTCAAACTCCAACTTAGAGCAACCTACTAACTAAGGGTGGAGGCTAAAATGAGAGGGCTGAGACCATCCCTGCCTAGTAACCACAAAGCAGCAGAATTGAACCCTTTTTGTGCCAGCCAGAAGTTAACATTGCATTACAAAACGGCAATGTTCAACATACCTACTCTTAGACTTGGTTATTGGGGACAACTCTCATCTTTAGCGGTGGTCTCCTGGTTGATGCATGAACTGATGGCTATTGATGCGTTTCAACTTCATCAAAGAGGCAGTCATGCTCCTTCAATCATAAGGGGAACCTCCATGTGGGTGGCCATCAGACACTAATAGAAATCAATGCAAAATCCTAGAAAATCCCTTTAAATATCAAGTAGTCATTCATGAGAACCACCATACTTGGTCAGCTTCTCAGAACCACTGTCTTTTTCCATGACTGGTTGAATCTTTGGGTATGCATATATCCATCTTTCTCTCAACGAACCCAAGCAATATCTTGATTTTTTTTTATTATGCTCACCCAACATTACCTAAAGTTCCTTTTTTTAAGTTGTATGATGAATTACCTTTGTGTGTTTTTGCCCTTAGGCATTCTGGTCAGTTACCGGGCAAGGAATTAGTACAAGAATCTGAAATGAATTAGCTCAGTCATTTCTAATAAGGAGTCTGACAATCCACTCAGTTGATGCAGTCCTCTCCGTAGAGAGTTCATGTGAGGACATTGAGCTTCATTAGAATAGCCGCTGAGTACGGGGACCAAAAAAATTCAGTTCATTGAACCCTGCGTCGAGGAGACTTTCATTTACATTCAACCTGGACAAGCGCGAGGAACATTGTTTTCTTTGAATAAGAATTTCAAGCTGGACTTGGGACGTCTATAACATTGTTCTCTCTGTTTGCCACCGCGGGACCCCCACTGATTCTGGACAGTCATTATCCTTCTAAACAAACTTATCGCCACTGTAGTAACTGGAAGAGATTCAAAGTTTTCTAAGATAAAGCTTAAACCCTTCTTAGCAACCCAGAGAACGAGCAGAAGAATGCTTAGAAGTTCAAAATGGATGGAAAATAGACGAAAATACTGAAAAGTTTCCAGACGACCCTTGGTGTTTTACATGTACAGTCACCAAAGGGTGGGAGAGGAGGGCAATAGGAGGCCCTTAACCCCTTCAGGCCTATTGTTGTCTTCAGGACACTGTGATTTTGTTCGCTATTTCATCCCTCCCTTTTGAGAAACATACATTTAGATTTGTTAAACTTGTTCTTTTGAGGGATGAGTTACATTTTTGAATGGGTATATATACAGACGTGGACAAAATTGTTGGTACCCTTTGGTCAATGAAAGAAAAAGTCACAATGGTCACAGAAATAACTTTAATCTGACAAAAGTAATAATAAATTAAAATTCTATAAATGTTAACCAATGAAAGTCAGACATTGTTTTTCAACCATGCTTCAACAGAATTATGTAAAAAAATAAACTCATGAAACAGGCATGGACAAAAATGATGGTACCCCTAACTTAATATTTTGTTGCGCAACCTTTTGAGGCAATCACTGCAATCAAACGCTTCCTGTAACTGTCAATGAGACATCTGCACCTCTCAGCAGGTATTTTGGCCCACTCCTCATGAGCAAACTGCTCCAGTTGTGTCCGGTTTGAAGGGTGCCTTTTCCAGACTGCATGTTTCAGCTCCTTCCAAAGATGCTCAATAGGATTGAGGTCAGGGCTCATAGAAGGCCACTTTAGAATAGTCCAATTTTTTCCTCTTAGCCATTCTTGGGTGTTTTTAGCGGTGTGTTTTGGGTCATTGTCCTGTTGCAAGACCCATGACCTGCGACTGAGACCAAGCTTTCTGACACTGGCTAGTACATTTCTCTCTAGAATTCCTTGATAGTCTTGAGATTTCATTGTACCCTGCACAGATTCAAGACACCCTGTGCCAGACGCAGCAAAGCAGCCCCAGAACATAACAGAGCCTCCTCCATGTTTCACAGTAGGGACAGTGTTCTTTTCTTGATATGCTTCATTTTTTCGTCTGTGAACATACAGCTGATGTGCCTTGGCAAAAACTTCGATTTTTGTCTCATCTGTCCACAGGACATTCTCCCAGAAGCTTTGTGGCTTGTCAACATGTAGTTTGGCATATTCCAGTCTTGCTTTTTTATGATTCGTTTTCAACAATGGTGTCCTCCTTGGTCGTCTCCCATGTAGTCCACTTTGGCTCAAACAACGACGGATGGTGCGATCTGACACTGATGTTCCTTGAGCATGAAGTTCACCTTGAATCTCTTTAGAAGTCTTTCTAGGCTCTTTTGTTACCATTCGGATTATCCGTCTCTTAGATTTGTCATCAATTTTCCTCCTGCGGCCACGTCCAGGGAGGTTGGCTACAGTCCCATGGATCTTAAACTTATGAATAATATGTGCAACTGTACTCACAGGAACATCTAGTTGCTTGGAGATGGTCTTATAGCCTTTACCTTTAACATGCTTGTCTATAATTTTCTTTCTGATCTCTTGAGACAGCTCTTTCCTTTGCTTCCTCTGGTCCATGTCGAGTGTGGTACACACCATATCACCAAACAACACAGTGATTACCTGGAGCCATATATATAGGCCCAATGGCTGATTACAAGGTTGTAGACACCTGTGATGCTAATTAGTGGACACACCTTGAATTAACATGTCCCTTTGGTCACATTATGTTCTGTGTTTTCTAGGGGTACCATCATTTTTGTCCATGCCTGTTTCATGAGTTTATTTTTTTACATAATTCTGTTGAAGCATGGTTGAAAAACAATGTCTGACTTTCATTGGTTAACATTTATAGAATTTTAATTTATTATTACTTTTGTCAGATTAAAGTTATTTCTGTGACCATTGTGACTTTTTCTTTCATTGACCAAAGGGTACCAACAATTTTGTCCACGTCTGTATATATTTTCTATATTAAAACATTTATTTTTTGTGAAATGGAAAAAAACAGCAATTCCAAAATTTTGGGGTGTTTTGTATTTTGTTTTTATGGTGTTCAAAGTGCAGTACAATGAAAACATAAAAAAATAATAATCATTGGCCTTTATTGTGTTGCCCTATTCTGAGATCCATATGTTTTTGTTTTTTTTCTGTCTTGTTTTTTGTGAGATTAGTTTATATTTAGATTAGATTAGATTGTGAGCCCCGTTGGGAACACTATGATGCTAATGTCTGTAAAGCGCTGCGGAATATGGCAGCGCTGTATGGGTGAGTAAAATAAATAAATAAATATTAAAATGTTGGGCTACATACAACTAACTGATCATTTCTTATTCTGTTTTTAATTGGCTGGATGATCAAACACAATCTAGCAGTTTCCGTACAGGTTATAGAATGTTGTAGTTTTAAAGGTCCTTATGGATGAGACAACACTAATTGTGTGCACTTTTTTTTTTTTCCTGTAAAAAGTTTTAGTGTTTTCGTTTATTTTAAAAGAATATTTTTAAACATTTTAACTTTTTATATATTTTCTTTTAGTCCCACTAGGGGACTAAATCACACAGTCTCCTGATCGGTAGGGGTCTGGCATGGCCTAATGGGTATTAGTAAGATGGTACTAATGGGGGTCATTTGTGGGACATATAAACCCATTGGCACCCTGTGACTGCTTTGCAGGAGCAGATGGGATGACAAAGCGCCCTCCGTATGTCTAACCACCTAAGTTCCATAGTCATTATGACTACAGGGTCCAAGGCATTGAATGGCTGGGTTTAGAGGTATTTGCAATCCTGGCCACTGCTGAACATTTTACTGTTTTTTATTTTCTTATGCCCTCTCTATTTGCATTACATATGAATACATTGCAAAGCCAAGGATGCATATGCATGGGAGGATCGGGATAGGTAGGCCAGTTATCTTATTGTGCTGTCTCACCTGGTGAAGTAATTGAGGGTGTATATGTGTCTCCCAGGTTCCTAACATATGCTGAGGAAAGCTATTTAGGAAAGGGTTAAAATCTAAGCCTGGGTCCTGATGAGGTGCACCTGGCGAGTTGCTAGATAACCAGGCTGGCAGTGCACTTGCTCTCAACTTTGGGAGAGGGAGAAGCAGCTAAAGGTCCTGTGCAAGGAAACAGCAAGTATCACAGGTTGCTGTTCAGACGGTGTGCTTATTAGTGATGAGCGGGAGGTGCCATATTCGATTTCGCGATATTTCGCGAATATTCGAATGAATATTCGTGTTATATTCGTCGAAATCGAATATTCGTAATTATTCCAATTATCGCGAATAATATCCGAAATTTTTTTTCGCGTATTGCGATTATTTATCTTGATAGTATAAGGCAACATTCCTATGCTCATTGACTATGGCTAGGCTAATATGTGTATTTTACGAAATTTCGTGATTTGCTCTAACTTCGTCTCTTAGAATATTACGAATATTCTAAAAGACGAAGTTAGAGCAATATTACGAAATTTCGTAAAATACACATATAGATTGGAATTTAGCTAATATAGTGCTATAATCCCTTTTTTTTCCTCAAATTTTTTTTTGCCTCTTCTGAACTTAAGTTTTGTAAAATATGTACACTATTAAAAAATATTACTATAGCAGTATATTAGCTTAAATACAATCTATGTGTATTTTACGAAATTTCGTAATATTGCTCTAACTTCGTCTTTTAGAATATTCGTAATATTCTAAAAGACGAAGTTAGAGCAATATTAAGAACATTTTCAAAAGCCGAAATTGCGATGCGAGTAATATAATACGAAATAATCGCATGAAGATTTCAACTTAGCACTGCTATATTCCACACTAGGCTAGAATATGGAATATAGCAGTGCTAAGTTGAAATCTTCATGCGATTATTTCGTATTATATTACTCGCATCGCAATTTCGACTTTTGCAAATGTTCTTAATATTGCTCTAACTTCGTCTCTTAGAATATTACGAAATTTCTAAAAGACGAAGTTAGAGCAATATTACGAAATTTCGTAAAATACACATAGATTGTATTTAAGCTAATATACTGCTATAGTAATATTTTTTAATAGTGTACATATTTTACAAAACTTAAGTTCAGAAGAGGCAAAAAAAATTAGAGGAAAAAAAAGGGATTATAGCACTATATTAGCTAAATTACAATCTATATGTGTATTTTACGAAATTTCGTAATATTGCTCTAACTTCGTCTTTTAGAATATTCGTAATATTCTAAGAGACGAAGTTAGAGCAATATTAAGAACATTTGCAAAAGTCGAAATTGCGATGCGAGTAATATAATACGAAATAATCGCATGAAGATTTCAACTTAGCACTGCTATATTCCATATTCTAGCCTAGTGTGGAATATAGCAGTGCTAACTTAGCACAGCTATATTCCATATTAGGCTAGAATATGGAATATAGCAGTGCTAAGTTGAAATCTTCATGCGATTATTTCGTATTATATTACTCGCATCGCAATTTGCGAAATTTCGTAAAATACACATATAGATTAGATTGTAATTTAGCTAATATGGAATATAGCAGTAAGTTGAAAACGCCACTGACTGGAGCAGCCAGGAAGCCAGGAATCCAAAGGACAGGTAAGAACAACTTTAGAGAAGTGGGAAAGAAAAAAATATAATAATAAAAAAAAAAAACGAATATTCGAATTCGCGAATATATAGAACGATATTCTAAATATTCGCGAAATCTCGAAATTGCGATATTCGAGAAAAAAATTTGCAATTCGAATATTCGCGCTCAACACTAGTGCTTATTTGGTTGGGCTGAGGATAGCTCAGCCACGTCCTAGGGAGGGACCTAATGTGTAGTTAGAGCCTGGACAAGGCTAGGTGTTGTGTTTATGATTTTGTTTCATGCAACCTGTGGAGATAAAACTGGCAGGACATCAGTTTAAACACACTTGTGTGTTATGTATATTCCCTTACGTTTCACCCCTGGAAAGGTGAGCTGGCAACACGCATTGTCACATTATGTATATGCCCAGCCTTAGCCAGATCTCCTGCAGTACAACAGAACTGTTTACTCTCCCACCTTTTATAGATTAAATTACTCTTCCCATTTCACCCTAGAATGTGCAAGAGCTCTGCACATTCTGCCCCAGTCTATACAGCAAAGCTGGTACATGGATTAAAGAATACAGAACATGTCAACCAATTGCAACAATAGCTGTTATGTCCATAAGTCATAATTTCCCATATCGAAAAAGATGGCAACCATATCAACAGCTACATAGTCATATAGTTGCTTGGATTGAAGCCCTAGTTGCGACCACTGGGGGGCGCTCAGCAGCATTGTGAGTACAATGCTATTTTTGAGTTCAGGGTATAACAGTCTGCAGTTAGCTCCTGAGCACCCCCTAGTGGTGGTTGCAGGCAGAATTTTATCATGTAGCGCTAGGTCTATGCAGGGAGTTTGGCAGTCACAGATGTGATATCTATAAAAATCTATTGAGAAGGTAATCAGCACAAAATTTTGAATCTAAAAGGGATTTTATTTAAAGGGAACCTGTCATGTGGATATTTGATTATAATCTAACTAATTATATACAATCATTAACTACTAAAAAGTGCCTTAGATGTATTCACTTACTGGTGTGACAGATGGTTACCTCATAATATACACACAAAGATGCCACATGCCACATGCTAATGAGCTGATTTGAGTCCAGCATGATGTCACTGAGTCCAGCGTTTATTTATTTAACAGCTATAGTCACTCCCCTGCCCACCTGCTGCTGATTCATAGGAAATAAAAATTGTCATTCAGCAGCAGGTGGGCGGGGAGAGTCAGGAGCTCATGAATATTCAGGACTCATCATTATCAGCTGGAGATTTTCAATACAAGATGTTGGCAGATTGACTGGGTCAATTAAAGAAAGTGACCCAGCATTTTGCTAAGAGAATCAGTCACTTAATTATGTTGCCCTTAGTTAGGACACCATAAAACTGGTGACAGGTTCCCTTTAAAAAGCCACCCTTCACTTTTTTGGGTTATACTGAACTTTTTTTCATCAGGTATGTCTCCTATTATTAGACTTAAAAAGGGACAGAATATGCATTTACTCAAAAACTTGAAGAGATCAGGTGTTTGTGCTTCATCTCAAAGGCAGCATTACGTAATGCGGTTTCCCTGCACCAGTAAGACCTGCGAAAAGAAGCCCCTGTATAGACTATGGGGGTCATTTATTAAATTCAGCATTTTAGACGTCGGTCTTAATAACCCCTATATCTGGCGGTGGATCCCTGAAGTTATGTAGAGGCGCCGGCCTCTACATTACTTCGGCGCATCCAGTGTCAGTCCAAATATAAGACGGCTTCCTTGCTCTCTTACATTTAGACCATTTTCTACAGCTAAAACAGGCGTAGAAAATGGTATATGAGACGGGCCTGCCACCCGTCCCCTTCCCCTCCCAAACCATGTCCAATTTTTTAGACCTGGCATGAGTGTGGAAAAGTTGCATATTGCGGCATATCCAGCCGTTGTGCTGCAATCTACGCCTGTAATACGCCTACTGTAGGCATATTTCAGGATAATAAATGACCCCCTATGTTCTCTGAGGTCAGGCACAGCCATCCCCTGTTCTCCAACCTTAATGACTGTTCTGTTGATTGTTTCTTTAATCTTACACATAAACTTTGATTATCTTCTGCTTATTTTTTAAAGGAGCTTTGGAACAAAAAAAAAAAACACAAACTGAAAAGGAGTCATTAAGGCAAAGCCGCAATAAAAGGAAAACAAAAAAATTCTTTGCTGTGCAAGCTGCATTATACTGCTCTGTGAAAACATACCGCCACAAGACTTCACTTAACTAAACATTAGCAGTCATCATTTTTCCATGATGAGGAACCAATTAGCCAAAAGTGACATTACCAGAAAAAGAGGGGGTCATAAGAGGGATAGCAGAGGAGGTCACATGTAACACCTAAGGGCACTTAATAGCCAATTAGGAAATTCTGAGCTAGTAAATGGGAGAGGAAGATTGGCTATTAGCGAGAGGGGCTACAAAGTGTCAAATCCATGAACTACCACAGAAAGCCCATTGACCTCAATCAAAATGTAACAGGAAATAGAACATTTGTTCATGAGATAAGTCATATTATAGCTGAACAATGCAGCAGTGGAATATTCTAAATGCGATTATTATAAGAAGAAAAATCAAAATAATTGGGTAAAAAGCCTTTTCCAGTGACTCTACTGATCATAATTTCTGGTGGCAGTATTATAGTAGTTATATTCTTGTACATAGGAGCAGTATTATAGCAGTTATATTCTTATACATAGGAGCAGTATTATAGTAGTTATATTCTTGTACATAGGAGGCAGTATTATAGTAGTTATATTCTTGTACATAGGGGGCAGTATTATAGTAGTTATATTCTTATACATAGGAGCAGTATTATAGTAGTTATATTCTTGTACATAGGAGCAGTATTATAGTAGTTATATTCTTGTACATAGGAGCAGTATTATAGCAGTTATATTCTTGTACATAGGAGCAGTATTATAGTAGTTATATTCTTGTACATAGGAGGCAGTATTATAGTAGTTATATTCTTGTACATAGGAGGCAGTATTATAGTAGTTATATTTTTGTACACAGGAACAGTATTATAGTAGTTAAATTCTTGTACATAGGAGGCAATTTTTATTGTGCTGTACATAGGAGGCAGTATTATAGTAGTTATATTCTTGTACATAGGAGGCAGTATTATAGTAGTTATATTCTTGTACACAGGAGCAGTATTATAGTAGTTATATTCTTGTACATAGGAGGCAGTATTATAGTAGTTATATTCTTGTACATAGGAGGCAGTATTATAGTAATTATATTCTTGTACATATGAGGCAGTATTATAGTAGTTATATACTTGTACATAGGAGGCAGTATTATAGTAGTAATATTCTTGTACATAGGAGCAGTATTATAGTAGTTATATTCTTGTACATAGGAGCAGTATTATAGTAGTTATATTCTTGTACATAGGAGCAGTATTATAGTAGTTATATTCTTGTACATAGGAGCAGTATTATAGTAGTTATATTCTTGTACATAGGAACAGTATTATGGTAGTTTTTTTTTTCTTGTACACAATGTGAACCATTATACTAATAATATACTTCTACAGAGGAGCACTGGGCTGTCCTATTACCCTAAGGTCATTAGTCTGCTGTAAATAACTTTACCACAGCCTGTTACATGGTGGTAACTATGGCCATAGCAGCCATGGTACTTGTTATGGGGCCCCAGAGGTTGAGGAGGACCAATCAGTTGGAAAAGTATTGTACCTTTTTTGTGAGGAATAACAATATTGTGGCTTTTTGCTATAATGTAAGTTTTCTATGTGCTGCTTTTATACATACCTTTATTTATTGCTCTTATAGCTTTTCTTACACAAGGTGATGAGGGCCTTATCTTATTTTGCTATAGGGGCCCTATGAAATATAGTTACGCCCCTGGCCTAAGAATGGTTACATCTGCATTATCCCATTTCTGCTCTTTCCTCTTTTCTTTAGCCTTTGTCTGGTAATGCAGTGTGGGGTCAGCACTAATCACCCTCACTGCAGGTAGTCGTCCAGTGCAAGCTTGCTGACAGCCGACATTAGAAGCAAAAATGAAATGAAATTCTCCTTTAATCCATCATGTATGAGTCTATCACTTATCTTCTGCCTCTGGTGTGTGCTGCCATCAGTTTTGCACTTGACTATTGACTGCTGTACTTTAGAGATCTATTGCTGCAGGTATGGGTAGTGATTAGAGATGAGTGAATTTATGAAAATTGATTTGCCAGATTTTACGAAAAAATTTGCTTCGTGACGAATAAGTTCATCATGAAGCGCATTTTTTGTAAGTAGCAGGTGCAATGCGCCGCCCCCCCCCCCCCCCATTATTGTACCCCTCAGATGCTGCGTTCACACATAATCGCAGAATCTGAATGTAAAAAAATAAATAAATCAAACTTACCACCTCCATTTGCTCGTGACGGGCCGGCCACCACCATTTTGCTTGAAGATCTGGAGAGAAATCTTACGTCACCACGCACGGGATTTCGGCCGAGATCCTTAATCACGATGGAGGCCGGCTGGCCCATCGCGAGCAAATGGAGGCAGTAAGCATGATTTTTTTTTGTTTTTTACACTATTTCAGGTTAAATCGATTTGCTGACATGGAGCATGAGGAAATTCGGCTTCGAGGCAAAACTAATTTATCCTGAAATTCGGATCGAATTCCAGTTCGTGAAATTCGATTCGCTCATCTCTAGTAGTGATGATGTCATTTTTGCACACTGGACAACTTGCTCAGCATATTCATTGTGCACAGGGGTCAAGTCCTGGGAAAAAAAGTGTGGGAACTCACCCAAGATCCACTGCAAACCCCCCCCCCAAAAAAAAAATATATATTTCGCTGAAAATTCAGTGCAACATTTATTGTAAAGTGCCAGTTTACGCAAACAACTGCAAAATTAACCATCTGCCACCCGCCCGTGGCCTGCTGCCCCCCTTGGCCGTCCTCACCCAGCTCTGAATCCTCCTTCTGCAAATGGCAGGGGAAGGAGCCAGAGCATCTCCTCTCCTACATAGCGCCCCATACCTCTTACATCCCGTGATGTCACCTTTGTTGTAGACGTTCTCTTTCCTCATCTTCTCCATTCAGACCAGACCGCCATGATGATTCTTCAGCCATCTCCCGTCTCTGCAGAGATTGACAAACAGACATTAGTTTCCCACATTTTCATCATCTTCACATCTTCTGAACACCCTTTCCTGCCACCCCAATACTATACTACAGAAACAGTCCCCCAGGAAATACTTCTACCAGATAGTGCCCCCAATACTGTGCCCGCTGTGCCCCCAATACTATACTGCAGAAACAGTCCCCCTGGAAATGCTACTACCACACAGATAGTGCCCCCTTCAACAATTATTGGCACACAGTGCTCTAAAAATAACTGCGCCCAGACACTAATAGTATAAAGATAATGTCCCCCAAAAATAATTGTGCTAAGCTGATACTATGCCAGGGTGCCCCCCAAAGTAACAGTGCTTCCCAAAATCCCACCAATAGAAATAATTATCTGCCAGAGCACACTTAGTAGTAATAATGCCCCTATAGTGCCTATACTAGTAATCATGTTCCTCATAGCCCCCAGTAGTAGTAAAGCTCCCCATAATACCCCCTAGTAGTAATAATTCTCCCTATAATATGACAGTACATGAAATACCCCCGCTTAGTGCCCACAGTTGAGCTAATGTCCCCATAATGTATGCCAGTATTATAAAATACCCCTATATAGTGCCCCAGTAAATGCCCTCATAGTGCTCCTCTCCCCCTTCCCCATAGTGTCCCCCATAATATGCCAGTAAAAAATGCCCCTTCTTAGTGCCACTATATGCCCCAATAGTGCTCCACTCCCCCATAGTGCCGCTCTCCCCTATAGTGCCTCCCATAATGTGCCAGTAAAAAATGCCCCCTTAGTGCCACCAAATGCCATAGTGCCCCCATAATATGCCAATAAAAAAGGCCCCTTTAGAGCCCCCACTTCCCCATAGTGCCCCCAAATAATGCCCCTATAGTGACACCAGATGCCCCATGGTGCCTCTCACCCCTATAGTGCCCCCATATTGTGCCACTAATTTTAAAAAGCCCCTTTAGAGCCCCCAGATACCCCCATAGTGCTCCGCTCCCCCATGGTGCCCCCCCATAATGTGCCAGTAAGAAGTGCCCCCATAGTGCCAGCTCCACCCCCATAGTGACAGCTCCCCCCATAGTGTCAGCTCCCCCCATAGTGCCAGCCTCCCCCATAGTGCCAGCCCCCCCCATAGTGCCAGCTCACCCCATAGTGCCAGCCTCTCCCATAGTGCCAGCCCTCTTCCCCTATAGTGCCAGCTCCCCCCATAGTGCCAGCTCCCCCATAGTGCCAGCCCCCCATAGTGCCAGCCCCCCCATAGTGCCAGCTCCCCCATAGTGCCAGCTCCCCCATAGTGCCAGTACCCCCCATAGTGCCAGTACCCCCCATAGTGCCAGTCACCCCCATAGTGCCAGCCCTCTTCCCCCCATAGTGCCAGCCCTCTTCCCCCATAGTGCCAGCCCTCTTCCCCCCATAGTGCCAGTCCCCCCCATAGTGCCAGTACCCCCCATAGTGCCAGTTCCCCCCATAGTGCCAGTCCCCCCCTTAGTGCCAGCCCTCTTCCCCCCATAGTGCCATCTCCCTCCATAGTGCCAGCCCTCTTCCCCCCATAGTGCCAGCTCCCTCCATAGTGCCAGCCCTCTTCCCCCCATAGTGCCAGCTCCCTCCATAGTGCCAGCTCCCCCCTCTAAGAAAAAAAACAAAAACACTAATACTTACCATCATCAGCAGCGATGCAGGCCTCTTCCGGCCTGTGTCCCTGCTGTGTGCTGCCTACGCCGGCCTCTGATAGGCTGCCGGCCTAGTAGTGCCGGCAGCCTATCAGAGGAACAGGAAAGGGACACACCTCCCTGCCCTGCTCCTCCGCAGTCTTCTGTTTGTATCGCTGTCCTGAGGACAGCGATATAAACAGAAACAGATCACCATGGAGATGAGCGCTTCCACAATGGAAGGAAGCGCTCATCTCAGTGCCTGCCCTGCCGCCGCCGCACACTGCCTGCCGCCGCCCCCGCCGCCACACACTGCCTGCCGCCACTGCACACTGATGAAAGGGAACGGCGTTCCTGCCATGAAAAAAGTGCAGGAACGCCGTTCCCATGCGTTCCCCCTCGACTTGACCCCTGATTGTGCACCCCAGACCCTCAGGCACATGATCAACATCAAAGCAGTAGCCTACTTGCTGACTTCCGCTGATTCACCAGACTTGTTTTTATTTGCTCATCCAAAAGATAACATTTCTCTAAGGATATCTGCAAACCCCCGGAAAGGATGCAACAACCTCTGAACTCTTCATTTTCTTGTATAACAGGTTTTGGAACAGAATTTCATCGCAGCTGGTCATTCAATGAATCATGATAATATTTATTTGCTTATGAAAGTCTGATTACTTAACATTATTTGCTTCTCCATCCGTGCACATAATCACAGCTGACATTATCCAGAGATAAAGTATTATAAATGTTACAGATTTAGACATTTACTTTTGAAATGGGAAACAAATGTAATTTTTTTTATTTAGCAGATATTTTCAGCCTTGTGATCTAGATCTAAGATCAATCTGTAGCTGCCCAGCTTACTACAACTCACAGCATGGGTTGTCATGAAGCTCCCGTGTATTAGAGCCCAATGCTGTGAAAAAAGGAGCTTTTATGGCAGGCTTGGCCAACCGGCGGCTCTCCAGCTGTAAAACTACAACTCCTACCATGCCCTGCTGTAGGCTGATAGCTGTAGGTAGTCTGGGCATGCTGAGAGTTGTAGTTTTGCAACAGCTGGAGAGCCTCAGGTTGGCTATCGCTGCTATATGGCAGCACACTGGGTTCCTAAGGTCTATATAGCAGACCTGAAGCAGTCTATATGCTGAGGTATGGTACTGTATGGTTCCTCTGTGAGACACCATATTCCCCATTAGAAACAAAGCTTCTGAATGGAGAATACTTCATAATACAGTATATGATGGAGAAAACCCTGGTTTGGAAGATACTTGGCCTTGATTACTGCATTAATATACTCCACCACCTTTCCGCCAATAAAACATTACTAGGAGTTCCCATTTATACAAATCTGCATTACCCTTGCCTCTTTGAAGGACGTTCCCATAATGTGATTGCAATAGAGAAGAAGATAAAGCACATCTTAGCTTTGTGCTTGAGCCTTTCCTGTAGATACACCGAATTTAGGGCTCAAACATAATGTAAACAAAAGACTAAATGGAAACATTATAAACCCCTTAACGCAAAATTCTGTGCATGTACGGTGGGGGATGCTGTGCGAGCAGATCGGGCAGGTGCAGGAGCTGCGCCCGCCCGATCACTGCAGTCCCTGGTAGCCCTGGTAGTCCCTGTATCTGCCGACATAGCTTTTTACAGAAATGCCGGCGGATTAACCCCTTCTATGCTGCGGTCAGCACTGACCGCAACATAGAAGTGGTTTGCAGCAGGTGAAGGAGCACATCGGGTCCCCGCGCTGCTGTGGCGCGGGGACCCGATGTGTGACGAGGCAGCCTGATGCCGTGCAGAGGCTGCCCAATGCCTTCTACAGGTGCCCAGGAGATCCAGCCTCAGGCTGCGTCTCCTAGTCAACCTCTTCGTGTATGACTCAGTGTCATACACTAACAGGCAATGCATTACAATACAGATGTATTGTAATGCATTTCAGAGGGGATCAGATCCCCAAAAATTCAAGTCCCAGAGTGGACAGAAATAAAGTTTAAAAAAAAAAAGTAAAAAAAAGTGTTTTCAATAAAGAAAATTAAGTTTCAAGTTAAAAAATGGAAACAAAAGCCCCTTTTCCCTGATTTTATGATAAAAAATAGAGAAAAAAAAGAAATAACACACATATCAAGTATTGCCGCGTCCGTAACGACCGGCTCTATAAATATATCACATGATCCACCCCGTCCGATAGACACCATAAAAAATAAAAAACATTTTTGTCACCTTGCAACACCAAGTGATCAAAAAGGAGTATGCCCCCAAATAGTACCAATCTAACCGTCACCTCATCCTGCAAAAAATGAGCCCCTACATAGGACAATCAGGCAAAAAAATATAAATATGGTGTCATGGACCATGTGATGGACCATGTGATGATCGCAGTGACGTCATCAAAGGTCCTTTTCCTCCCAGGTCCTCAAAGAAGAAGAAAGAAGACGAGCTGGGCTACACGAACAAGTGGATGAGGTGAGTTTAATAATTTATTTTTATTTTTTAACCCCTCCACCCCTAATTTATATTCCCTTATAACCATGTTATAAGGGAAAATAATAAAGATTGGGTCCCCATCCCGATCGTCACCTAGCAACCATGCGTGAAATTGTACAGCATCCGCACTTGCTTGTGATTTTCACACAGCCCCATTCACTTCTAAGGGCCTGCGTTGCATGAAAAACGCACAATATAGAGCATGCTGCGATTTTCACGCAACGCACAAGTGATGCATGAAAATCGCAGCTCATCTGAACAGCCCCAATCGGAATATTATCAGGCTGACACACAGTGTTTTGGCAGTATTTGGAGGAGTGCGCTAGGGCTTTGAGGCGGCGGAGAGTGGAGTCAATAATTACCGTAAGGTACAATATTTTGATGTATTTTTTAATAATGGATCCGGCACCATTGACTTACAAAGGATTTAGTGCTGGATACGTTTTGTTCAGTATCCCACGACGCACTCAAAAATGCTTTTTTCAGCGCTTTTGTGTGCATCATGGGAAGGCAACAAAACAGAACCGAATGCATTCTGGTGCACTCCTTTCCATTCAGTTTTGTCACCATGGACAAAACTGAAGCATTTTCCGCCGTTTTTGAAATACTCTGACGAATCTCAATACCGGAATGGAAAACACAGATGTGAAAGTAGCCTAATTCTGGAGTCCACAACAGGAGGTAGTTTTTTTCTGCTAGAGTTTTTCAATCCTAAGGACTCCCCCAGACTGATACATTGTAGCAGCAGTAAATCAGGATTGGCTTTTCAGTTTCTAAATGCAAACAAGTAGAGAGTAAAAAAAAATAAAAAATTTAGAAAATGAAACAAAAGTTGTAGCATTTCTTTTAAAATAATATAATGACTGAGCTTTGTACATAAATCATTTCTGAAAACTAAATTTCTAAAAAATATAGAAAAATTCATTTTCTGTGTCTGATTTCTTTAAATTCATGTAACAGCGGATCATTTACCCCCAGAATGATCCGGCCTAGACAAGAATTAATGAAGTTAATACTTCCACTGGTTTTGCTCAGTAACATGAGAATATTCATCCAGCGGAGTGAGATAGAGATCACAGAAACATTTGATGCGAGATTATTATACTAACAAAACACATTCGCGAGTCCCCCCGATCCTCACTTTTAAGTTTATTTTGTCAGTTGTTCCATTAGAGTGGTTTTTATAGTGGTAAATGCACTGGGGAAAGGTCTTCAAAACATTCTGTGAAGAGCCTGGGGGGGAAAAGAATCTCTCAAGTATAAAATCAGAGTTATAATGAATAAATTGAAACTTGGTGAAGAAAGTTTTCCGTACCAAACTGCCAACTTTCTAAGAAGAAAGCTGAAACAATATCTCCATAGGAGAGGCCACCCTTGCCCATGAAAGACCCACATAGACATAGGGGAGGAATATGTGCTGCCCTAAACTCCACCCCACCTCTGTCCCTGCCTACTTGAATGGCCCGTCCTAACCGATGGCGTACAACTTGGTGGCAGTCCCTTACTTAGATATGTGCAGGGGCCTAAGAAGATAAGTGGAATACCGTAACAGAGTCAGGCAAGCCAAAGTCAAAACCAGGAGGCCACGCAGGTACACAGGGAGCAATACAATAACGAGGTCAAAACACAATCCAGAGTCAGAAACCAAGAGGTCACATCAAATCCAGGGAGGTCCCAAGGTCAAGGTAAAAAACAGAGCTGAGGTCCAAGAACACAGAAATGCACAATAGGAAACTGCTGTTGAGTGTAGCAAGACCAATCATAGGCAACCTGTGACCAGCAGGTTACCTGTTTAAATAGTTCCTCCTGATGGGTCATGTGATGTGGCCAGCGTCACATGACCCGTCCCCCGCAACTCAGAACAGCTGAGCGCCGACTCATCAATATTGGCGCTCAGTTCCCCACGTGCTCATTGCCTAGGGGATGGAGGACGCCAGCCACGCCGAGGAAGTGTGTGCGGCTGGGGCCTCCCCGCCCTCTGGTTGCTATGGAGATGAGGACACCAGTTGCGTCCTCGCTCCTCTTTACTAGCGGGATGCTGGCGGCGCTGCAGAGGGGAAGCGTGTCACCGGCTCCCCGTTACAGTACACCCCCTTCTACGAGGGGCCACTGGACCCATATTCACTGGAGATGGTTTTTCTGTGTGAGCTAAATGGAATCTCCTCACCAACCTTGTAGCATGCATTTTACTCGCTGGTACCCAAGATCTTTCCTCGGGACCAAAACCCTTCCAGTGAACTAAATATTGCAAATAGTTACGAACCTTTCTCACATCAATAATCCTAGAAACCTCGAATTCTAGTTGACCGGCAACCTTCACTGGCGGCGGAGGTTTCTGTGCAGGAGATACAGGAGACACATACTTTTTGAGTAAGGATTTGTGAAAAACATTATGGATGCAAAATGAGTCAGGCAACCGTAACTTAAAATACACTGGATTAATGATGTCAATGATTTCATAAGGACCAATAAATCGAGGTGCAAATTTACCCGAAGATACTTTTAGAGATAAATTCCTGGTAGATAACCACACCTTATCTCCCAACCCGAAATCTACCCCTCGAGCGCCTCTTTTGAGCATTAATTTTTTTAACCTCCTGAGCTTTTTTCAGGTTCGACTGAACCTGAGCCCAGACTGTGCACAGTTCTTTACCCACTAGATCGGCTACCGGAATCTGAGAGGAAGATGGCGAAAATGAGTTAAAGCGCGGATGAAACCAAAGATTACAAAAGAAAGGAGACATACCAGTAAACGAGTTCACCTGATTATTAATGGCAAATTCAGCCAAGGACAAATGTTTCATCCAAAGATGTTGGTTGTCGGAGACACAACACCTCAAATACAGTTCAAGAGACTGATTAAGACGTTCAGTTTGACCATTGGTTTCTGGGTAAAAGGCCAAAGAAAAAGACAGAGATATAAAATTTATGACAAAAGGCCCTCCAAAACTTTGAGACAAATTAATTGAACGCCTCTGTCCGAAACTACATTCTCCGGAATTCCATGTAAACGTTTTACATGATCCACAAACAGGGAAGCTAGAGTCTTAGCATTAGGTAATTTTGCCACAGGAACGAAATGAACCATTTTGCTAAACCTGTCAACGATTACCCACACAACTGATTTACCCTTCGGAACCGATAGGTCGGTGACAAAATCCTTGGAAATATTAGACCACAGTCTACTAGGGACGGGCATCGTAACTCACCCATCGGACGGGACCTAGGAGTCTTGGACCTGGCACAAACTTCACAGGAGGATACATATGACTAGATATCTCTAGACCAGGCATGCTCAACCTGCGGCCCTCCAGCTGTTGCAAAACTACAACTCCCAGCATTCTCAGACAGCCTACAGCTATCAACCTACAGCAGGGCATTGAGGGAGTTGTAGTTTTGCAACAGCTGGAGGGCCGCAGGTTGAGCATCCCTGCTGTAGACAAAGGACCACCAGTAAAATCTGGACACTAGTTTCTTGGTGTCATTAATATCTGGATGCCCACTGAAAACAGAATTGTGGCACTCACCTAGCACTCACAAACAGCTAATCTTTAGGGGATTGTACTGGAACCAAGTGTTGCCCCGCAGTGATCTTGGTCGTCAAATCGGAGGAGACCGAAGCCACAATGATACCTGCTGACAAAATAAGTTCTGGAGGAGTATCAGGAGACTGAAAGTCACGAAAACTCTGGGATAGGGCATAACCTTTAACATTATTACTTCCTGGCCTAAAAGTAATGCAAAAATGTAAACGTGTAAAGAATAATGCCCACCTAGCTTGTCTGGGATTTAAACGTTTAGCAGATTCCAAAAACATAAAATTCTCATTATCAGTAATTACTGTAACTTGATGTTTAGCCTCCTCCAAAAAATTGTGCCATTCCTCAAAAGCCCATTTAATAGAAAGTAACTCTTGATTACTAATGTCATAATTTATCTCGGTAGAAGAGAATTTACGAGAAAAGACAGCACAAGGTCTCAGGTTAGTGAGAGTTGATGACCCCTGGGAGAGTATTGCCTCAACTCCATCCTCAGAAGCATCAGCCTCCACCACAAAAGGCCGCTCTTGGTCAGGTTGAATTGATACTGGGGAGTCAATGAATCACCTCTTGAGTGTTCCAACAGCCTCCTAGAAATGATAAATAAATAAAAAACCCACGTCAAATATACCAAGAAGAAAAGTAAATAATACATCAATTGTGGCCAATGGTTTAAAAGCAATAAACCATAACACACACAACACAGAAAAGTGAAAGGAGAGCTTTTCATCAAAAATAATGAAGACACCAAGGACTTATAAAATATTAGAAAGGTTCCAAATATTAGTAAAATAAATTACTCATCAGTTCATCTAAGGTTATGATGACGATGAGGTAATGGACAATGGAGCCCCAGTTATGAGCAATTTGGATATTTCACCGTTTTCTGGGGCACATTCTCAGGCTTAATTGAGTTGCTCTCCAAGTACAGATGTAGCAGGCTTAACAAACAAACTCTTAACTCAAATTTCTTAACTCATCGCGTTATCTTGAAACAAAAGCTATTGAAAAGCAATTGAAGGTGTTTGCTTAACGCATTTAGTTTAGATAACACGTCTCATAAAGCATGTGTGTCAACTCCACTACATCTGTATATTAGTGGTTTGACGCTGGTTGCACTTTTTGGTTCTCCAGCTCATATTTTATTGACATAGATGGGGCATGAGGATGGGGCTGTGATGGAAAACTTAAACTCAGCTCTACTGTCACAAGTTAAGGGGAAGGGAAAACAATAAATACACACCACAACGAATAGACAACAATCTCGGCCTCAAAAGCTAAGGAAGAGGGATGTGACCTCCTAGTAATCCCTAGGCCTTTCCCTAACTTCTACCAGTATGAGCAGATCCTGATGGTGGAAATACTCATACACCGGATACCTAAAGTCCTGCAAAAATGGACGAGCCCTAGGATAGATAGCAAGGGATGAGACAGTTGGTTCCTTCCAGAATTCAGGAACCTACGTCTCCCTGAGGCCTAGAAACAACACACGCCAGATAATAAGAAACAGCAAAGGCAACAAGTACTTAGCTTAGAAATGTATGGAGAAGCAAACCAGCACTAGCAACTCCAAGCAGAAGCTATCAACCGCATGGTCAGCAGTGTTAGGCAGATCTAAATAGAGCCTCATCACTGATAATGAGCGGCACCTGAGGAAAGGTGAGATCCTGCCAAACAACAACATACATAGAGGAAAACAGAGAGACCTGTTAGATAGCCTCACGTGCAGCAAGTCTATCCGATCTTCTCACCTCTCTCACAGGAGTGACCGTGACATCTACTATATAATGACCAATGCTGTACAGGTGAAGCTGAGTTTGTCATTTGGCATTGCTCATGACATTACAATGCATTATATTTGAGAGAAGATCAGGTAAACCTACCTCATTGTCTTACAAAAGGCTTTCCAACATACAGAGAGTGCAGAATTATTAGGCAAATGAGTATTTTGACCACATCATCCTCTTTATGCATGTTGTCTTACTCCAAGCTGTATAGGCTCGAAAGCCTACTAAGAATTAAGCATATTAGGTGATGTGCATCTCTGTAATGAGAAGGGGTGTGGTCTAATGACATCAACACCCTATATCAGGTGTGCATAATTATTAGGCAACTTCCTTTCCTTTGGCAAAATAGGTCAAAAGAAGGACTTGACAGGCTCAGAAAAGTCAAAAATAGTGAGATATCTTGCAGAGGGATGCAGCACTCTTAAAATTGCAAAGCTTCTGAAGCGTGATCATCGAACAATCAAGCGTTTCATTCAAAATAGTCAACAGGGTCGCAAGAAGCGTGTGGAAAAACCAAGGCGCAAAATAACTGCCCATGAACTGAGAAAAGTCAAGCGTGCAGCTGCCAAGATGCCACTTGCCACCAGTTTGGCCATATTTCAGAGCTGCAACATCACTGGAGTGCCCAAAAGCACAAGGTGTGCAATACTGAGACATGGCCAAGGTAAGGAAGGCTGAAAGACGACCACCACTGAACAAGACACACAAGCTGAAACGTCAAGACTGGGCCAAGAAATAGCTCAAGACTGATTTTTCTAAGGTTTTATGGACTGATGAAATGAGAGTGAGTCTTGATGGGCCAGATGGATGGGCCCGTGGCTGGATTGGTAAAGGGCAGAGAGCTCCAGTCCGACTCAGACGCCAGCAAGGTGGAGGTGGAGTACTGGTTTGGGCTGGTATCATCAAAGATGAGCTTGTGGGGCCTTTTCGGGTTGAGGATGGAGTCAAGCTCAACTCCCAGTCCTACTGCCAGTTTCCGGAAGACACCTTCTTCAAGCAGTGGTACAGGAAGAAGTCTGCATCCTTCAAGAAAAACATGATTTTCATGCAGGACAATGCTCCATCACACGCGTCCAAGTACTCCACAGCGTGGCTGGCAAGAAAGGGGATAAAAGAAGAAAATCTAATGACATGGCCTCCTTGTTCACCTGATCTGAACCCCATTGAGAACCTGTGGTCCATCATCAAATGTGAGATTTACAAGGAGGGAAAACAGTACACCTCTCTGGGAGGCTGTGGTTGCTGCTGCACGCAATATTGATGGTGAACAGATCAAAACACTGACAGAATCCATGGATGGCAGGCTTTTGAGTGTCCTTGCAAAGAAAGGTGGCTATATTGGTCACTGATTTGTTTTTGTTTTGTTTTTTAATGTCAGAAATGTATATTTGTGAATGTTGAGATGTTATATTGGTTTCACTGGTAAAAATAAATAATTGAAATGGGTATATATTTGTTTTTTGTTAAGTTGCCTAATAATTATGCACAGTAATAGTCACCTGCACACACAGATATCCCCCTAAAATAGCTAAAACTAAAAACAAACTAAAAACTACTTCCAAAAATATTCAGCTTTGATATTAATGAGTTTTTTGGGTTAATTGAGAACATGGTTGTTGTTCAATAATAAAATTAATCCTCAAAAATACAACTTGCCTAATAATTCTGCACTCCCTGTACTTACCATATTGAAGTTGTGTGGATTATCCATTCTAGAACCTGGTCATGTAAGGCTCCTCTTTTTCTGACTTCACATTCCTTACCAGGTTTTCTGTCTGATCTATAGATGGGGATGTCACTTCTGCAGCCCTGAATGAAGGAGGTCCTGTGGACTGGGCCAAAACTATCCATCCCCCTGGCGTCTGCGTAGACTAGGTGAATTCAGGTATTTGTGCATGCGCCAGGGAGAGAAGTAGTTATGGCCCCATCTTGGGCTGTGGAATTAACATTCCCATCCATAGACCAGACTGTAAATCTGGATGTAGAAAACACGAGACCAGGTTCCAGAGCAGCCGATCCACGAAAACTTTGAGATGGTAAGAATATCGGAAACTTTCGTATACAAGCAAGATAGTAACATAGTAAAATTTTTGTCCTCCCTCTTTATATAGCCCTTTCCTACTCAACGCTGAGAAAAGGATATCACAGGGAAGAAGTATAATTTGCACACACGGGGGTTGGTGTGAAATGCAAAAAAAAATATAGACAAGTTGTACTGGTGACCAAAGCAGGGGACTTAGTCTAAAGTAATGACTGTCGGCACACTCATTTAAAGGGATTTTCCAGGAGTTAGCTATTGATGGCCTATTCTCAGGAGTCTAATACTCAGCACCACTGCCGACCGCTGTTTAAAGAGGCTGCGGCTCTCTGTTGAGCCGCACAGTCTCTTCCTAGGCCAGTGATGTCACACTAATTGGTCACATGACCTATGTGCAGCTCTATCCCATTCACATGAGCCTGGGGTGCAATACCAAGTGCAACCACTATACAATATATAACACTGTGTCACAGTGCTTACTGGCCTCTTCGAAAAGCTATGCTGTGAGTCAGACCTCTGCTGATCAGATATTGATGACTTATCCTCTGAGGATGTTCTCCCTCTTTAATTGCCCCCTTGTCTTAATTTCTTTATAAATATACACGCCCCACTTTCTTCCATTCCTGTCATGGTCTTACCTTCTTGCTGTTCTCCTTCGTTTGACATGTGCTGGCGGCCATCTTGGTTTCTGGGTTTCTTGTAGCCTCCCACCCTGCGGCTTCTCCTTCCCACTGGGAGGAGCTGGATGCCTAGCTCATATATATAGGAGGTCTGTGGCTTCAGTTCCTTGCTTGGTCCTCCTGTGTTCACATGCTTCTAAGACTGCTGCTGCTTCTGGTTCCTGATCCTGGCTTCGTCTGACTACCCTGCTGGTTCCTGATCCAGGCTTCGTCTGATTACCCTGCTGGTTCCTGATCCTGGCTTCGTCTGACTACCCTGCTGGTTCCTGATCCAGGCTTCGTCTGACTACCCTTCTGGTTCCTGACCTCTGGCTTCGCAAGACCCTGCTTCGGTTTAGCCATCCGTTTGGACTTTTGCCTTGCGGCTTGATTTTCAATAAAGCCTTCTTATTTCCACTTATCTCTTGTTGTACGTCTGGTTCATGGTTCCTTGACAATTCCCTTATCCACCCCTGTCATCAGTTAGTGGTAAATTCATTGTTTTTTTATGTTTTTATTTTTATAGTATAGAAATTGCCTCTGTGGTACCCAAGGCAGCTGCCTAATCTGCCTACCCTTTGTTCTAGTCCCGTGCTGATGGTGGAGGATAGGGCAGAGCAAGGCTCCACTCCAAGCTTTGCTATAGTGCCCCATGCTGAGCTGCTAAGCCCCTACCCCCTAATATATCTCTCCAGGTCTTCTCTCTAGGTATCTGCCCTCCACAATGACCAGTCAACCTGAGCTCAGTTTGCCTTGGAAAGTTACTGACCACCTTCAAATGTTCCCAATTTGTTTAGAAGCCGAGTTCACATCTGATTGCTTTCACAAGGAGTAAGAGTTTCCCTGTTTAAAGTCAAATTGGCATTCATCGCCCCTGGCTACTTTATTTTCAGCTCTTTGAACTTTGGAGATATGTGTTGTATATTTATATGTGGAGACATATACACAAGCATATTTTTGGCACCGCTTTCCTGGGCTTCAAGAAGCGGACAATTAAAACTATTTTCCATTATGTATTTTTCAGCTGCGTGGATCTAAACTTACAAATTGTGGCAAACATTATCCATGAAATGTGTTATTGATGAGCACGTCATCATATAATGGCCTCTCAACAACCAACGTGGAAGGAATGCATTGTTTTGATGCTTGCTGGGGTTCATTAAAGGGTTGGACATTTATAGAACTTTCTCCCAAAGGCGGATGGTTGAGAGCAGTCATTGCCGGTAGACCCTGGATCTGCTGAGAGAAGCGATTTCTGTGTCCATTGTCTGAATCTGAACAGGGCAACATCTGCATGGAGTTTGTATGCTCTCCACATGTTTTTCGGCTTTCTCCTCAATTTAAAAACATGCTATTAACTAGCTTCCAATGAAAGTGATCCTAGTATGGTTGTGTTTCAGATTCTCATTCTGGGCGGTCATTGCCGGTAGACCACCTGGACATTCATTGCAAATGGCTAGTAATTTATTCATAACTTCCAGCAGAAATAATAAAGGAATTGCAGAACATAGAGTCTCTGGCAAAACTTTGCATGCCACCTCTCCTAGGGCCAGTTAGTCTGAATTTATTGGAGCTCTGCTGGCACCAGGAGAGGTACGTTGCATACAGAGTGGATCCAGCATATATGTGGAGCCTGCCTTTCCTAAATTCATTGGAGGTCGGTTGGCTCCAAAAGAGGTAGCATTTAGCATAGGTTCCCATCCAAAAGAGGTCACCTTGCCATGGCGGATGGGCACAAATAATTTTGATCAAAATATATTTTTTTAAGTAGTACCTAACGTTTATTCATATAGTAAGTACAGAGTGGCATTAAATTCTGTTACATAGTTACTAAGACAGACATGTCTGGAGAGGGAATCCCGGCAATCAAAGTTTATACTTGTATCATTGTATTGTAAGGGTATTTTTAAGTAACTGATTGGTTGTCCCCATTTAATTCTGTTTAATACTCTATGTAATAGTTTATACGTTTTCCTTGCAATGAAGTAGGTTAGAGATAGTAGCCATCCCCAATTGTGCTGATGAGACCACATTCCTGAGTGATCTCAGAGACATGCGTGATGCACACTGAAGCAGGAGCTAACAGGTTTAAACTCTGCGACCCACATTTTCACAGGAGACCACCAGGCTCTCCATTCTAGGTAGGATGTGAGTATGATTGCCCTATCTCTCTTGTACACCCTGGGGTGTCGGTCATGTGTTGTAACGGGGTAGACAGCCATGGGTTATAGCATGATTGACAGAGTCTCTACCCCTTTTAGGCTAGTCATGTTTACTTACTTTTTATTCTGTATGTGATTTCTTTGTATTATCATATATTTATTTACTTAGTAAACATATTTATTGACATAGCCTATGTCTTATTCATTCTCAAATCTTTCAAATTCACTTTACGTTACAATCATGTATACATGGACACGTTTCGTCTAATGCGCCTTCATCAACAGGCGCATTATCTGAAACGCGTCCTTGTATACACAATGTTTTGTGTGTAATACAATTAAAGCATAAACTTTAAAACAAGCTACGATTGCCGGGATTCTTCTTCTTTGCTTGATTCTGGGGTTAGCTCCTTCCCACTGCAATGTCTACTACAGATCGGATGCTGGCCGGATTACTACTAGGTCAGGAATGGGGGCAGGTGCTATTTAAAGAAAACGTTAAAAATGTTAGCTAGAATAAAATTCTTTCCCAAATAAAAAATGCAATACTGTGCAAAAAATATAAAAATTAAAAGTACACATAAATGATATTTCATATGGTGAACAGTGTAAAAGACCGGAAAAAAAAATGTCACAGTAGTTTTTTGATCATCCAGCCTCACAAAAAATGGAATAAAAAGTATAATATAAAAGTGGAAGCACAACAAAACGAAACTACAAACCTCACACATCTCCACTGATGGAACAATGAAAAGGTAAGGCTTCGAGAATATGGTGTATATTTCATGCAAAGTAACAAAGCATAAAAAAAAACTATACACGTGGTACCAACCCTCACAGAAAATGTGAAGGTAATGTTTATGCCAAATGGTAAAAGGCACAAAAAAAAGTTGATAAAATGATTCCATAGAAAAATATAACTTGTCCTGCAAAAACAAGCCGTCATAGGGCTACACTCTCTGAACACATGCTTGGGGGGGGGGGGGGGGGGGGGGAGGGGGGTTGGTGCTAAGAAGATAAAATTCTGTATGAAATCTCTTATTCATAATTCATAAGTGATTTTTACCATACATTCTCTTTAATAGAGAAGCTTCACTACAGCCTTTCCAGGACCTTTCATACAGTGAACACTGGAAGGGGACGATTTGTAGTCAGCTTATTGTAACGAGATCCTCCTAATAAGCTTCAAGGTACTTGAAGGTTGTAGGTGTGGCTCCAAGGAAGAGCTTCCCAGATCTGGGAATTTTTGGGTAAAAAAATTAACAGTCTCTTCTATCTTTTTCCTACTTTTATTGTTAATGAAAGGAGTATGGAAGTTTGAGGTCCCCTCATGTTAGAGCCCCTAATAATGCCAAGGAACCCCCCCAGTTACACATGGCTTAGGCCTTATGGGTGAAGACAAAGTTGACTATGGAGCCGATTATATTCAGTTTCGTATGATGTAACATCCTCTGATGAAACCTCTCTGACTTTACAAAAGAACGACTTTGCTTATTTGCTGTTCTCAGAGCGGTGAAAGATTGTAACAAATATACATTACATGTTATTCCAAGTGTCAGAGCCTCTTGATGAAATAACAAAAAGAGGAAGAAATTGTTTAGAACACGAGTTGTGTCCGGGTTAGCCGTAGTGTCACAACATGAACACAGACCATAATATAAACGCGAATCGCATCTGGCGACTTTTACTCTGTACATTAAGATTTTCTCCTTTTACGTAAAGATGAGATAATCTATACAGATATGACCATATGCAATGTCGGAATGGGATCCTTGGGTCCCTCAAAGATGATTATTCTGAGGGCCACCCACCATCTCTACAGAACATGTACAGTCGTGGCCAAAAGTTTTGAGAATTACATAAATATTGGAAATTGGAAAAATTGCTGCTTAAGTTTTTTTAATAGCAATTTGCATATACTCCAGAATGTTATGAAGAGTGATCAGATGAATTGCATAGTCCTTCTTTGCCATGAAAATTAACTTAATCCCCAAAAAACCTTTCCACTGCATTTCATTGCTGTCATTAAAGGACCTGCTGAGATCATTTCAGTAATCGTCTAGTTAACTCAGGTGAGAATGTTGACGAGCACAAGGCTGGAGATCATTATGTCAGGCTGATTGGGTTAAAGTGGCAGACTTGACTTGTTAAAAGGAGTGTGATGCTTGAAATCATTGTTCTTCCATTGTTAACCATGGTGACCTGCAAAGAAATGCGTGCAGCCATCATTGTGTTGCATAAAAATGGCTTCACAGGCAAGGATATTGTGGCTACTAAGAGTGCACCTCAATCAACAATTTATAGGATCATCAAGAACTTCAAGGAAAGAGGTTCAATTCTTGTTAAGAAGGCTTCAGGGCGTCCAAGAAAGTCCAGCAAGTGCCAGGATCGTCTCCTAAAGAGGATTCAGCTGCAGGATCGGAGTGCCACCAGTGCAGAGCTTGCTCAGGAATGGCAGCAGGCAGGTGTGAGCGCATCTGCACGCACAGTGAGGCGAAGACTTTTGGAAGATGGCCTGCTGTCAAGAAGGGCAGTATCACAGTCGTTACCTTTGGCTGTGACCTTCTGTCTATTCTCTCGCTGCAGCTCCGTTCCTGTGTGTTTGTGGTTCTTTGTGGGTTAACTCCCCTGTGTGCCTATTAGGCGTTAATCCTCTGTCTGCTCCATGGGTGTGGCCTCTCTTCTGCACCCATGGAACCTGTATATAAGGCTGAGGTTTCCTCAGTTCTGTGTCAGCTCTCCTGGTGTGTGTTGTCTTGTCCTGCTCCTAGTTTGTACTCACTCTCCCATGCTGCTGACCCATGGGATCAAGTGTCTGTCTGTCTGTGCTCTGTGGGTTTCCTACTTGTTCATTCCCGTCCTCTTTCCTGTGTCTTGTTATCTGTTCTGCCAGTTATGTTTTAGTCACCTAGTTTGTATTAATATGTCTCTGTTCAGCAAGCCCTTGCTGCACTTTTCTTTGCAGCAGAGTGCCATGGGCAAGGCCATACAGTTTACTACTGGTGGAGCTAGTCCTTCTCTGCTCATTGTCACTCTTGTTTCCTTGCTATGAACTCCTGCTTGTGTTTTTAGCTGCCTGCTTGTATTTGCCTGTTTGTTATGTTTGCCTATGTACCGTCGGTACCTTCTGGTACCTGTTGTCCGTTTGCTCCTGTTGTCACTGTCTAGTTCACGCTCCAGAGTGGACCCTGGCAACTCCCAGCGGCAAAGCCTAACCCTACCATCTGGGGCCCTAGTGAATACCAGGAGTTGCTTAGTCACGCCCCTCTGGAGAATTACTAGACAGTGGCACAGTGGGGGTTTTCCTCCCACTGTGCGGACGGTACATAGAGCTCTCTATGTCCCTGTGTTTCCCTCCTTGGATTCTGTTGTGCAATAAACTCTTGTGTGTCTGTACCTGAGTTCGGTTTGTTTATTGCTTGATGATGCGGAGGTCTCTCCTGGGACCTCCAACTCGTGACAGGCAGCAAAGAAGCCACTTCTCTCCAAAAATAACATCAGGGACAGATTGATCTTCTGCAGAAAATATGGTGAATGGACTGCTGAGGACTGGGACAAAGTCATATTCTCCGATGAAGCCTCTTTCCGATTGTTTGGGGCATCAGGAAAAAGGCTTGTCCAGAGAAGAAAAGGTGAGCGCTACCATCAGTCCTGTGTCATGCCAACAGTAAAGCATCCTGAGACTATTCATGTGTGGGGTTGCTTCTCATCCAAGGAAGTGGGCTCACTCACAATTTTGCACCAAAACACAGCCATGAATAAAGAATGGTACCAAAACAATCCAACAACAGTTTGGTGAAGAACAATGCTTTTTCCAGCTCGATGGAGCTCCGTCCCATAAGGCAAAAGTGATAACTAAGTGGCTCGGGGACCAAAACGTTGACATTTTGGGTCCATGGCCTGGAAACTCCCCAGATCTTAATCCCATTGAGAACTTGTGGTCAATCCTCAAGAGGCGGGTGGACAAACAAAAACCCACTAATTCTGACAAACTCCAAGAAGTGATTATATTAAAAGAATTGGTTGCTATCAGTCAGGAATTGGCCCAGAAGTTGATTGAGAGCATGCCCAGTCGAAATTGCAGAGGTCCTGAAAAAGAAGGGCCAACAAATACTGATTCTTTGCATAAATGTCATGCAATTGTCGATAAAAGCCTTTGAAACGTGTGCGTGTAATTATATTTCACTACATCACAGAAACAACCGAAACAAAGATCTAAAAGCAGTTTAGCAGCAAACTTTGTGAAAACTAATATTTGTGTCATTCTCAAAACTTTTGGCCACGACTGTACACATTCACTTACGATAACATCATGGATTTTGGGGTTGTCTTCTTCTGGACCTTTGAGGTCCCATTATTCTGTCATATCCTGGGTTCACTGAACGATCCTCCTCTACTCTTTTGGGCCAGTCCAACCCAGGACCCCTTAGCTGGTGAGAACTTGGGCCCACTAGAGTATCTTCAAATCCTCTGGTGGGCTTTTCCAACCTTGACTATAGTTTAGCAGACTTTGAAAATTTTGTCCCCAGTCTCCTGTCCAGTATACCTAAAAGGGCTATACATTAGGACTGCTTTAAAGGGATTCTCCAGTTTGATTAGTTTTTCGAAAAATCAGATTAATACTGCAATCTGAGATGGGGACTATAATGGTGTGACTCCTTCCAAGCTGCCTTTCGCCTTCTGGGCTGGTAGTGAAGTGCCACTCTAGCTTTGAAAAGTCATTTATGCAAATCTGTCAACATATTCAGGACATTTAGGTCACACCCCTAAGACCACCGCCAAAACACACAGGAAATGGCAAAAAATTACTCACTTTAGGGTAAATTTGCATAATCCCATCCCCTTCCTGTCTTTTTGTGGTTAGCGTTGCTTGTTTCCCACCTGTTTTACTTTTCCAACTTTTGTCAGTCTGGTTTCTGGGGATAGTTTGCCTAACAACCATCGTCTTTTATGTAAGGATTGTCAGACACAAGTCCCTAACTACCAGTCGGTTGTAGATTACTCTCGCAATCAGAACAAGGACAATCTGGTGCTCAGAAGAAGGCATCAAAGCTTGGCAGGACTTTTCTTTATTTTTTCAGAAGGGACATCAGTATTAGTGATGGGTGATCCGAAATCGATTTGTTCAACACTTCCGAATAATACTGTACGGAGATCCATCTCTGTACAGTATTAGAATGTATGGGCTCCGATAAGCTGAAGTAAGTTATTCACAAAGTCACGGGGGACTTCGTTGAATCATTTTGGTAGTTGATTTTTTAAGTGGAAAACCATTTTAAAACTTAAAACCAAACTCGGCTTCGGTACCAAGGTACTAGTCGGAACTGAAGCCAAGTTCGGTTTTAAGTTTCAAAGTGGTTTTCCACTTTAAAAATGAACTACTGAAGTTATTCAGGAATAACTTACTTCGGCTCATTGGAGACCATACATTCTAATACTGCAAAGAGATGGATCTCCGTACAGTATTATTCCGAAGTTTTGAATGAAGCAACTTCGGATTAATCATCCAAAGCTCGCTTCACTCAACTCTAATCAGGATAATTCTGAAAAGGGTGCAAAACGTATTAAGATTAAAATACCTCGTGAAAAATTACTTAGCGCATTTCTTTGTAAGTAGTGGGTGCAATGACAGGGAGTGGTGATTGCGCCGCCTCCCATCATTGTACTCCTCAGATGCCGCGTTCATAGCTAATCACGGCATCTGACAGTAACAATGTAAAATTTTTAAAAAATAAGTTAAATCATACTTACCTAGTCCTTTTGCTCGCAATGAGCTGGCCGTCGCCATCTTGATTGAAGACCTAGTGCAAAATCTCGCGTTGCCCATCAAACGCCACCATGCATGGGATTTCGTGCAAGATTTTCAATTAAGATAGCGGTGGAGGCCCATAGCGAGCAAATGGATGAGTTCAGTATGATTTTTTATTTTTTTTGTTATCTCCATACAGGAAAAGCATGAGAAAATTTGGCTTTGCAGGGAATCAAATTTTCCCTGAAATTCTCTCAACACTAATTCCTATGAGATGACTCTTGCGCTATAAATCTTAGTGGGCCCTGTGGCTACCATGTCCCCCTGTGGCTGCCACACAGCTGTCTGAGCGTGAGCTACTGAAGGGTTGTGTCCGTCCAGGCCCTGCGCCAGATGGAGGACAGGGAGCCAGAAAACCGGACTGTCTGGCTTAAAATTGGACATCTGGCCACCCTACTGCTGGGCTGGGCCTGGAGGAGAGAAGGAGCGGAGGGAGATGACTCTCCTGTGCTCCAGCAATGAGATGGAAGCTCTCCTAGCAGCCGGCACCCCCCTGTGAGCCTGCACCCGGGGTCTACCGCCATCTTCCCCTGGCACGCCACTGTACAGTTGGCCCAGGGACGGTTTTAGACAAAATGTGGCCCTGGGTAAAATCAAAAGTGGGCCCCCAGATACTAACACAGTCATATTTTGTCGATTCCCGCCCTCCCTCACAGATTTACACCCCATAAAGTCCCTCACAAATCTGCACCCTCATGGCCCCCGGAATACACCACATGCCCCCTCCCCTCACAAGAATGAGTTCTCCTCCCTCACAAAAAGCTACAGCAATGGAGCGGGTGGTTATACCCCAGGACTGCACAGCACTAGACCCTCCCTCACCCGGTGGTCATACAGCATGTACCCCAGGACTGCACAGCACTAGACCCTCCCTTATCCGGTTGTCATACAGCAAGTACCCCAGGACTGCACAGCACTGGACCCTCACTCACCGGACGCTTGCAGGCATACACCCAAAGTAACTGCACGAGCTCCAGTGTCCTGTGACCAGTAAGCCCTATCCGGCATCCGCCGTAAATGTACGGAACATATCAGGTCTTTAAAGATGGCGTCCGCTCTGCAACCAGGCACCCGTTACCAATGTCTACGATCTGCGGTAATGCTGACCTGGACATTTAACCAGCCCGATGTTGAGGTCAAATGTCTTCATGGCATCTGAGAGTGTTAAAAAACACGTCCTGCTCAGACGCGCTTTCCCTCAGCTGAGACCGGGAAAAGCACCCTGTTCTAAAAATGAGCCCAGCCTGTAGTAGGCTTCCAGGCTTATTCCAGGTATATCCCAGTTCAGGTCACTAGGTGACAGCACTGATCTGTGATATAGTGATTTCTAAACAGAATAATGGAGCAATTTCCATTATTCTGCATAAGTTGCAATCTGATAATTGTAAGTTGTGGTCCACTCGGGGACGTAACAAAAAGTAATGAAAAAAAGTTTTAAAAAAGTTTTCAAAATATAAGAAAATTATTAAAATGTAAAATCCCCAAAATAAAAATAAACAAAAAAAATTATATTATGGGCATCGTTGCATTCGAAAACACTCATACTATTAAAATAAAATAAAAAGTTAGCCCATATGGTGAAGGATGTAACAGAAAAAAAATAAAAAAAGGCTGAATTGCCGTTTTTTCAGCACTTTATCTCACAAAATACACACTCCAAAATGGTATTGTCAAAAAAGACAGATTTGCCTCAAATGAGGCCCCACACATCTTTGTAGACATAACTATAAAAAGGTTATGGGGGTCAACGGGGAGTGGGGGTTCTGTTAGGGTTGCCACCTTTCCCAACAAAAAGTACTGGTTACTCAAATTAAAAAGGTTGGCATGTGTATTTAAGTTTTATTTAGTCTCTATTTTTGAAATGATTCTGCAGGGATCCAAACTCACAGCCATCTACATTAAAGTCAAGAACCTTAACCACTGAGCTATAGAGCTTCTTGTAAACCTACTGTACATATATTATGGTTAAAAACCTCAGTAGTAGTTTCACACATTTTATGCATTCATATACAGTACAGACCAAAAGTTTGGACACACCTTCTCATTCAAAGAGTTTTCTTTATTTTCATGACTATGAAAATAGTAGATTCACACTGAAGGCATCAAAACTATGAATTAACACATGTGGAATTATATACATAACAAAAAAGTGTGAAACAACTGAAAATATGTCATATTCTAGGTTCTTAAAAGTAGCCACCTTTTGCTTTGATTACTGCTTTGCACACTCTTGCCATTCTCTTGATGAGCTTCAAGAGGTAGTCACCCTAAATGGTTTTCACTTCACAGGTGTGCCCTGTCAGGTGTAATAAGTGGGATTTCTTGCCTTATAAATGGGGTTAGGACCATCAGTTGCCTTGTGGAGAAGTCAGGTGGATACACAGCTGATAGTCCTACTGAATAGACTGTTAGAATTTGTATTATGGCAAGAAAAAAGCCGCTAAGTAAAGAAAAACGAGTGGCCATCATTACTTTAAGAAATTAAGGTCAGTCAGTCCAAAAAATTGGGAAAACTTTGAAAGTGTCCCCAAGTGCAGTCACAAAAACCATCAAGCGCTACAAAGAAACTGGCTCACATGCGGACAGCCCCAGGAAAGGAAGACCAAGAGTCACCTCTGCTGCGGAGGATAAGTTCATCTGAGTCACCAGCCTCAGAAATCGCAGCTTAACAGCAGCTCAGATTAGAGACCAGGTCAATGCCACACAGAGTTCTAGCAGCAGACACATCTCTAGAACAACTGTTAAAAGGAGACTGTGTGAATCAGGCCTTCATGGTAGAATATCTGCTAGGAAACCACTGCTAAGGACAGGCAACAAGCAGAAGAGACTTGTTTGGGCTAAAGAACACAAGGAATGGACATTAGACCAGTGGAAATCTGTGCTTTGGTCTGATGAGTCCAAATTTGAGATCTTTGGTTCCAACCACCGTGTCTTTGTGCGACGCAGAAAAGGTGAACGGATGGACTCTACATGCCTGGTTCCCACCGTGAAGCATGGAGGAGAAGGTGTGATGGTGTGGGGGTGCTTTGCTGGTGACACTGTTGGGGATTTATTCAAAATTGAAGGCATACTGAACCAGCATGGCTACCACAGCAACTTGCAGCGGCATGCTATTCCATCCGGTTTGCGTTTAGTTGGACCATTATTTATTTTTCAACAGGACAATGACCCCAAACACACCTCCAGGCTGTGTAAGGGCTATTTGACCATGAAGGAGAGTGATGGGGTGCTGCGCCAGATGACCTGGCCTCCACAGTCACCGGACCTGAACCCAATCGAGATGGTTTGGGGTGAGCTGGACCGCAGAGTGAAGGCAAAAGGGCCAACAAGTGCTAAGCATCTCTGGGAACTCCTTCAAGGCTGTTGGAAGACCATTTCAGGTGACTACCTCTTGAAGCTCATCAAGAGAATGCCAAGAGTGTGCAAAGCAGTAATCAAAGCAAAAGGTGGCTACTTTGAAGAACCTAGAATATGACATATTTTCAGTTGTTTCACACTTTTTTGTTATGTACATAATTCCACGTGTTAATTCATAGTTTTGATGCCTTCAGTGTGAATCTACAATTTTCATAGTCATGAAAATAAAGAAAACTCTTTGAATGAGAAGGTGTGTCCAAACTTTTGGTCTGTACTGTATATCAGAAGTATGATTTTATATATATATATATATATATATATATATAGTTCAATGAAAGCAGGACTGCACTCCAAGTAAAAGTGAAAAAATCTGTGGAGCTTTATTCACCCATAACTTTGGCAACTTTGCGACGTTTTGGCTCACAAGAGCCTTCTTCCAGCTGGAAGAAGGCTCTTGTGAGCCGAAACGTCGCAAAGTTGCCAAAGTTATGGGTGAATAAAGCTCCACTGATTTTTTCACTTTTACTTGGAGTGCAGTCCTGCTTTCATTGAACTGTATTGTTGGGGCATTGCCGCTGCCTCTGTGGATATTGCACCCGATTCCTGGTGGTGCTCCCGCTGGATTTTCTTCTATATATATATATATATATATATATATATATATATATACAGTACAGACCAAAAGTTTGGACACACCTTTTCATTCAAAGAGTTTTCTTTACTTTCATGACTATGAAAATTGTAGATTCACACTGAAGGCTTCAAAATTATGAATTAACACATGTGGAATTATATACATTACAAAAAAGTGTGAAACAACTGAAAATATGTCATATTCTAGGTTCTTCAAAGTAGCCACCTTTTGCTTTGATTACTGCTTTGCACACTCTTGGCATTCTCTTGATGAGCTTCAAGAGGTAGTCACCTGAAATGGTCTTACAACAGTCTTGAAGGAGTTCCCAGAGATGCTTATGTCATGGTCTTACCTTCTTGCTGTTCTCCTTCGTTTGACATGTGCTGGCGGCCATCTTGGTTTCTGGGTTTCTTGTAGCCTCCCACCCTGCGGCTTCTCCTTCCCACTGGGAGGAGCTGGATGCCTAGCTCATATATATAGGAGGTCTGTGGCTTCAGTTTCTTGCTTGGTCCTCCTGTGTTCACATGCTTCTAAGACTGCTGCTGCTTCTGGTTCCTGATCCTGGCTTCGTCTGACTACCCTGCTGGTTCCTGATCCAGGCTTCGTCTGACCTCCCCTCTGGTTCCTGACCTCTGGCTTCGCAAGACCCTGCTTCGGTTTAGCCATCCGTTTGGACTTTTGCCTCACAGCTTGATTTTCAATAAAGCCTTCTTATTTCCACTTATCTCTTGTTGTACGTCTGGTTCATGGTTCCATGACATTAGGACCAAGCCATGAATTCTGACGGTACAGGGCCATCCTCGCTACCTACGCTGGTTGCCAGACTTGATCAGCAGGATCACCTGTTGGGTCGGTTCGCTGTGGCGTTGCAAACCCTGCTTGAACGCACGGCTCATTTAGCTTCCGTTGCCGATGGGTCGGTTGTCGCTCCTGGGCCCGCTCCTACTGCCGCTCCGGTTGTTGCGCCAGAGTCTACCCCGACACCTGTTGCTGCGCCTGCGGTGTTTCGGGGTATGACCGGTTCTGCCCCCCTTCCACAGCGCTTTGGGGGAGAGCCAACTCAGTGCCGAGGTTTCCTTAACCAGGTGGGCATTTATTTCGAGTTGCTGCCACATGCCTTTCCTACTGAGAGATCAAAGGTGGGCTTCTTGATCTCGCTGCTCTCGGACAAGGCCTTGGCCTGGGCCAGCCCTTTATGGGAGAACAACAATCCGGTGGTTGCAGAGTTTTCCGGTTTTGTTGCTTCTCTTCGGAAGGTATTCGATGTGCCGGCTCGTGCTGCCTCTGCTGCGAAGCTCCTTATGTCCATCAGACAGGGTTCACGATCCGTAGCTGAATACGCCATTGAGTTTCGTACCCTGGCAGCAGAGGTGGGCTGGAATAATGAGGCTCTGGTCGCTGCTTTCTCTCATGGTCTCTCGGATGCCTTGAAGGATGAGGTTGCAGCTAAGGACCTACCAGTGGAGCTCGAGTCTCTTATTTCTTTCCTGATTTTGATTGACACCAGACTCAGGGAGAGACCTTCCTTTAAGGAGAGCCAGCGGAGGTCTTCTAACAGATTGGCGCCTACGTTTGCTGTCCCACCCGTGCCTCCCTCTCCTCCCACGCCTCCTGGGGATGACTTGTCTGGGGGTGAACCCATGCAGCTGGGGTTTGCTCGCCTGTCCGAGGGGGAGAGGGCACCCCGGAGACGCGAGGGCCGATGCATGTACTGTGGTCTCGGTGGGCATTTTCGGTTGGCATGCCCGAACCGTCTGGGAAACGCTCGCACCTGAGATCCTGTCGGGGGCAGATCTTGGGTGGAGTCTCCTCGTCCCCGGTTTCCCGTGTTGACAAACCACTGATTACTGTTGTCCTCTCCTGGGTCGGGGGCTCGGTGACGACCCAGGCGTTGGTGGACTCTGGTGCTGGTGGTTTGTTCATTGATAGTGTGTTCGCTGCCGCCAGTTCCATTCCTCTGCAGCCTCGAGGTTCCCCACTGGCTCTTGAGGCGATAGACGGCAGACCCCTTCTGCCGCCACACGTGACTCATGAGACCCTTCCAGTGGGGATGGCCATTGGTGCCGTTCACAGAGAGTCGGTCTGTCTCCAGGTTATTTCGTCTCCACACTACTCGGTGGTCTTGGGGTACCCCTGGCTCCAGAAGCATAATCCGACTTTCGATTGGAGATCGGCCGAGATCCTCTCGTGGTCACCGCAGTGTGGGGCTAGTTGCATCCATGGGTCTGTCAAGTTGCTGTGTACTTCCTCGGACTCTCTGTTGCCTCCTGAATACGAGGAGTACCGGGATGTATTCGATAAGGTGCGTGCGGTTGCCCTACCTCCGCACCGCCCATACGATTGTGCCATAGAGTTACAATCTGGTGCCGTTCCTCCTCGTGGCAAAGCCTATCCACTGTCGGTAGCGGAGAATGAGGCCATGGAGGAGTACGTGAGGGAGGCGCTTTCACGCGGACACATTCGCAAATCCTCGTCCCCGGCAGGGGCTGGATTTTTCTTTGTGAAAAAGAAGGGCGGTGAGTTGAGGCCTTGCATCGATTACAGGGGTCTCAATCGCATCACGATCAAGAACGCTTACCCGATACCCTTGATTTCCGAGCTGTTCGATCGCCTCAAAGGGGCCACGGTCTTTACCAAACTCGACCTGAGGGCGGCATATAACCTGGTAAGGATCAAGGCGGGCGATGAGTGGAAGACCGCGTTTAACACCAGGACCGGTCATTATGAATCCTTGGTTATGCCCTTTGGGTTGTGCAATGCGCCCGCAGTCTTCCAGGAATTCATCAACGATGTTTTCCGTGACCTGTTGCAGCAGTGTGTGGTGGTCTATTTGGATGACATCTTGGTATATTCTGAATCCATGGAGGCCCACATTCTGGATGTCAGACGAGTGTTGCAACGGTTACGAGAGAACAAGCTGTTCGGTAAGCTTGAGAAATGCGAATTTCACCGATCCCAGGTAACCTTCTTAGGTTACATCATTTCCGCTGAGGGGTTCTCCATGGATCCTGAGAAGGTTTCGGCTGTCTTACAGTGGCCCCAGCCCAGTGGTCTTCGTGCCCTGCAGCGCTTTTTGGGCTTCGCCAATTATTATCGGAAGTTCATCAGGGACTTTTCCATGCTAGCCAAGCCTCTCACGGATCTGACCAGGAAGGGCAGTAATCCCCAAGTCTGGCCGCTCGAGGCCATCCGAGCTTTTGAGGCTCTAAAGTCCGCCTTTGTGTCGGCTCCGATTCTGTCGCATCCCAACCCTGGGTTGCCTTTTGTCCTCGAGGTGGACGCGTCTGAGACGGGAGTAGGCGCCCTTCTGTCTCAGCGTAGAACACCAGAGGGTCCTCTGCTTCCTTGTGGGTTTTACTCCCGGAAACTGTCTTCCGCGGAGTGCAACTATCAGATTGGTGACAGGGAGTTATTGGCCATCGTGCAGGCCCTTAAAGAATGGAGGCACTTGCTCGAGGGCTCGGTGGTTCCGGTCTCATCCTGACGGACCACAAGAATCTGACCTACCTCTCTGAGGCCAAGAGATTGACACCACGTCAGGCCAGATGGGCTCTGTTCTTGTCACGTTTTAATTACGTGGTCTCCTACCTACCCGGTTCCAAGAACATCAGAGCGGATGCCTTATCACGGCAGTACTCCGAGCTGTCCGGGGAGGAGTCGATTCCGACTTCGGTCATACCTCCGAATCAGATCCTGGCCGCCATTCGCACCAGCCTGACCTCTCCCCTGGGTGAGCAGATTTTGGCGGCTCAATCTGGTGCTCCCTCTGGGAGACCCAACGGCAGATGTTTTGTGCCTGAGGAGTTGCGCACTCGGTTGTTGCGAACCTACCATAACTCCAAGGCTGCGGGGCATCCTGGAAAGAATCAGCTGTCATGGGCTGTTTCACGTCTGTTCTGGTGGCCTTCTCTACGTTCCGACATCGCCGCATATGTAGCGGCATGCTCCGTTTGTGCCCAGAGTAAATCCCCTCGGCACCGTCCGTTGGGACTTTTGCAACCCATAGCCACCGGGGAGCGTCCATGGTCACTCCTGGGGATGGATTTCATTGTGGACCTCCCTGCATCCCGAGGCCATACGGTCATTCTCATGATTGTGGATCGGTTTTCCAAAATGTGCCACTGTGTTCCTCTCAAGAAGTTACCCTCTGCACGAGAGTTGGCCACGATTTTTGCCAGGGAGGTCTTCCGGTTGCACGGTTTGCCCAAGGAGATTGTGTCGGATCGGGGGAGTCAGTTTGTGTCCAGGTTCTGGCGCTCCTTTTGCTCCCAGTTGGGGATTCATCTCTCTTTCTCCTCGGCCTACCACCCTCAGTCCAATGGGGCCGCAGAACGATCCAATCAGGCCTTGGAGCAATTCCTTCGTTGCTATGTCTCCGATCACCAAGACAATTGGGTTGACCTCCTGCCTTGGGCTGAGTTTGCCAGGAACACGGCGGTGAACTCTTCCTCTGGGACGTCTCCCTTCATGGCCAATTATGGGTTCCAACCTGCCGTGTTACCGGAGGTATTCTCTCCCCAGGATATTCCGGCTGTGGAGGATCACCTTTCCGTCCTACGTGCTTCTTGGGTACAGATCCAGAGGTCCCTTGAGGTCTCTGCGCAGCGCCAGAGACTCCAGGCTGATCGCAGACGAGCGCCCGCTCCTTCCTACCAGGTCGGAGACCGCGTATGGTTGTCCACCCGCAACCTCAACCTTCGAGTGCCCACTCCCAAGCTGGCGCCTCACTTTGTTGGTCCCTTCCGAGTGCTTCGCAGGGTAAACCCGGTAGCCTATGCCCTTGCACTTCCTCCTGGCATGCGGATCTCCAACGTGTTTCATGTCTCCCTGTTGAAGCCACTGGTGTGTAATCGTTTCACTTCCTCGGTTCCTCGGCCTCGTCCGGTCCAAGTGGGCAATCGTGAGGAGTATGAGGTGAGCAATATCCTGGACTCACGCCTGGTCCGCGGTCGGGTGCAGTTTTTGGTCCATTGGCGTGGTTATGGTCCAGAGGAGCGTTCCTGGGTTCCCTCCGCAGATGTCCATGCTCCTGCCTTGCTCCGAGCCTTCCACGCACGCTTCCCTCAGAAACCGTTCTTTACTCCGCGGAGGAGGGGCCCTTGAGGGGGAGGTACTGTCATGGTCTTACCTTCTTGCTGTTCTCCTTCGTTTGACATGTGCTGGCGGCCATCTTGGTTTCTGGGTTTCTTGTAGCCTCCCACCCTGCGGCTTCTCCTTCCCACTGGGAGGAGCTGGATGCCTAGCTCATATATATAGGAGGTCTGTGGCTTCAGTTCCTTGCTTGGTCCTCCTGTGTTCACATGCTTCTAAGACTGCTGCTGCTTCTGGTTCCTGATCCTGGCTTCGTCTGACTACCCTGCTGGTTCCTGATCCAGGCTTCGTCTGACCTCCCCTCTGGTTCCTGACCTCTGGCTTCGCAAGACCCTGCTTCGGTTTAGCCATCCGTTTGGACTTTTGCCTCACAGCTTGATTTTCAATAAAGCCTTCTTATTTCCACTTATCTCTTGTTGTACGTCTGGTTCATGGTTCCATGACAGCTTAGCACTTGTTGGCCCTTTTGCCTTCACTCTGCGGTCCAGCTCACCCCAAACCATCTCGATTGGGTTCAGGTCCGGTGACTGTGGAGGCCAGGTCATCTGGCGCAGCACCCCATCAATCTCCTTCATGGTCAAATAGCCCTTACATAGCCTGGAGGTGTGTTTGGGGTCATTGTCCTGTTGAAAAATAAATGATGGTCCAACTAAACGCAAACCAGATGGAATAGCATGCCGCTGCAAGATGCTGTGGTAGCCATGCTGGTTCAGTATGCCTTCAATTTTGACTAAATCCCCAACAGTGTCACCAGTAAAGCACCCCCACACCATCACACCTCCTCCTCCATGCTTCACGGTGGGAACCAGGCATGTAGAGTCCATCCGTTCACCTTTTCTGCGTCGCACAAAAACACGGTGGTTGGAACCAAAGATCTCAAACTTGGACTCATCAGACCAAAGCACAGATTTCCACTGGTCTAATGTCCATTCCTTGTGTTCTTTAGCCCAAACAAGTCTCTTCTGCTTGTTGCCTGTCCTTAGCAGTGGTTTCCTAGCAGATATTCTACCATGAAGACCTGATTCACACAGTCTCCTCTTAACAGTTGTTCTAGAGATGTGTCTGCTGCTCGAACTCTGTGTGGCATTGACCTGGTCTCTAATCTGAGCTGCTGTTAACCTGCGATTTCTGAGGCTGGTGACTCGGATGAACTTATCCTCCGCAGCAGAGGTGACTCTTGGTCTTCCTTTCCTGGGGCGGTCCACATGTGAGCCAGTTTCATTGTAGCGCTTGATGGTTTTTGTGACTGCACTTGGGGACACTTTTAAAGTTTTCCCAATTTTTCGGACTGACTGACCTAATTTCCTAAAGTAATGATGGCCACTCGTTTTTCTTTACTTAGCTGCTTTTTTCTTGCCATAATACAAATTCTAACAGTCTATTCAGTAGGACTATCAGCTGTGTATCCACCTGACTTCTCCACAACGCAACTGATGGTCCCAACCCCATTTATAAGGCAAGAAATCCCACTTATTAAACCTGACAGGGCACACCTGTGAAGTGAAAACCATTTCAGGTGACTACCTCTTGAAGCTCATCAAGAGAATGGCAAGAGTGTGCAAAGCAGTAATCAAAGCAAAAGGTGGCTACTTTGAAGAACCTAGAATATGACATATTTTCAGTTGTTTCACACTTTTTTGTTATGTATATAATTCCATATGTGTTAATTCATAGTTTTGATGCTGTCATGGTCTTACCTCCTTGCTGTTCCCTTCGTTAGACATGTGCTGGCGGCCATCTTGGTTTCTGGGTTTTCTTGTAGCCTCCCACCCTGCGGCTCCTCCTTCCCACTGGGAGGAGCTGGATGCCTAGCTCATATATATAGGAGGTCTGTGGCTTCAGTTCCTTGCTTGGTCCTCCTGTGTTCACATGCTTCCAAGACTGCTGCTGCTTCTGGTTCCTGATCCTGGCCTCGTCTGACTACCCCGTTGGTTCCTGATTCCGGCTTCGTCTGACTACCCCGTTGGTTCCTGATTCCGGCTTCGTCTGACTACCCCGTTGGTTCCTGTTCCTGGCTTCGTCTGACTACCCTTCTGGTTCCTGACCTCTGTCTCCGCAAGACCCTGCTTCGGTTTAGCCATCCGTTCGGACTTTGCTACGGCTTACTCTTCAATAAAACCTTCTTATTTTCCACTTATCTCTTGTTGTACGTCTGGTTCATGGTTCCATGACAGATGCCTTCAGTGTGAATCTACTATTTTCATAGTCATGAAAATAAAGAAAACTCTTTGAATGAGAAGGTGTGTCCAAACGTTTGGTCTGTACTGTATATATTTGAGCAATTACACATTTATATTGTGCCATTCGTTTTTTTTTTACAATTACTAAAAAAAAATATAAAATGATGCTTTGGCTGTATAAGAATACCTAATACATGAGAAACTACTATGATTTTTTTGTAGCATTGAACTCTATAGCTTGGTGGTTAAGGTACTTACCTCTAATGTAGAAGGTTATGAGTTCAAATCCTGGCAGAAACATTTCAGAAATAGAGGCTAAATTAGACTAAAATACACTGGGTGTGCCCAAGCATACTGACAATGCTTGGGAATACCCCCTTTATGTTCATAGCACTGACTCCATATATGGACATAGCCATATATGGAGTCAGAGCAGGGACTCCTCAGCTGGGAACTGGAGTCCTAACTCTTCAGTAACACTAGGAAATTCCCTACTGTACAGTCATCTTCCCCATAGACCTGAGTGGGCCCCCCTCAGGAGCAGTGGTTTCTTGGGTGCTGACACCGGCCCTGAATACAGCCCCCAGGTCCCTCTGAAATAAGACCACACATCAGGCCCCATTAATACAGACCACCCCCTCTGAAATCATACTATAGACCCCAGATCCCTCTGAAATCAGACCGGACCCCATTAATATAGATGCCAGATCCCTCTGATATCACACTACAGATCAAACCCCATTACTATAGACCCCAAATCCCTGTGAAATCATACAACTGAGCTGTTGTAGCTATTTTATCTATTATCATATATACATATATTTCTATACTGCTACCCTTGTGATACCGGTCACGTGCAACTGGCGCCCCACTATACTGTTATGTAAATCATACAACAGACCAGACCCCATTAATACAGACCTCAGATCCCTGTAAAATCTGACCACAGACTAGATGTTTATAAACCTCATCCCACTCCTTCCGACCTCCTCGCACCCTTCACCCCCACAGATAGCGCTCTGACACCAGGAGGGTGGCAGGTATGAAATAAATGTAGGCCCCTTTAACTACATGCTCCCCTGTTGTATTCACAGCTATTATTATATAAGAACATGAGCAATGGAAAACATCAAATAAACTCATGAAAAAGATCTTGGATGAAATATGTAAATAGAACCGTTCGTCATTAATTAACCTTGCCTAATCCGCATGTTGATAGGCATTTATCTTGGGCTCCATCCAAGCAGCTAATGGGCGAGATCCATCAACTACAATTTGGGAGCAGATGCTTAATATCGCAGCAAACTTTGTCTAAGATGCTTTTTCTTTTTTTCATGAAGACTTACCAGTGTTCTTACTTTAATGTGGGATATCCGCTCATTAGAAAATTAAATCAAAAGCATTCCTGTCCGTGCCCCGGTGGTAGACGAGACCTGCGCACATTAACCCATACGGCAGGAGGAGGAATCCAAACTAGAGCAACCCTGTTATTAACTCTTTATACAGCGGGGACATAGTAGCTGTTGTACTCACAGTCTCACCCAAGGCCGAACTGGGGCAAAAATTAAGCCCTGGCATTTTAAAACAGACAGGCCCACTTGCTGGCTGATGAATATGAAATAAGTGCCCCCTCCTCTCCCTCTTCCCCAGTGCCAATGGTATATTTGGATGTACATTGCATTCGGCACCACCAAACATCATACAGTACAGTAATACAGCACTACATACCTACTACATCCAGTGATGTCTCCTCTGATGTAAACGCTCTTTTACCTTATCTTCTCCATTGACAGCAGACCACCATGATAACTTCTTTAAGCAAGGTCTGTTCTTTGCAGAGTTTGCCCCACAGACATCTTAGATTCTTTTCTTTTCCATCATCCACCCCCTTCCTGGTGCCCCAACAGTGTTATCCTGCTGCCCCCCAATACTGTCCCTGCTGTGCTCCTCACTGCCCACAAACACTATACGGAAGCAATACCACTGTCATTCAGATAGTCCTGCACATGCTAATATTTCTCCCAAAAGTCCCATTAATTATAATTCTCTCCCAGAATAACCTAATTAGTAGTAGTGCCACCCATATTGTGCCTTATAGTAATAATGCCCCCACAGTATCATCAGTAGTAATAACGCCCCATAGTGCCCTGAGTAGTAATAAGGCCCTCTAAAATTCCCCCCAGCAGTAATAACGCCCCCTAACAAGCCCTCAGTAGTAATAAGGCTCATGAAAGTGCTTCTAGTAGTAATAGGGCCCTCTAAAGTGCCACCAGTGCAGTAGTAATATGGCCCCATAAAGTGACACACATAACAGTGTCATCCACAGATCCCCCATAACAGTGTCATCCACAGATCCCCCATAAGGGCTCATGCACACGACAGTATTTTGCGTTCAGTATACTGGCCGTTTTTTTAGTTCAGTATGCGGTACATATACTGAACCATTCATTTCAATGGTTCATTAAAAAAAAAATGGTGTCTCTGTGTGCATTCCGTTTCAGTATTTCCATATTTCTGTACAATGAAAAGATAGAACATGTCCTATTCTTGTCCGGTGCTTGGCTCCATTCAAGTCAATGGTTCCGCAAAAAAAAAACAGAACACATACGTATATGCATACGTATGTCTTCCGTATCCGTTCCGTTTTTGCTGAACCATCTATTGAAAATGTGATGCCCAGCCCATTTTCTTCTATGTAATTACTGTATACTGTATATGGCATACGGAAAAACGGAATGGAAAAACGGAAAGGAAACGAAAACACAACGAAAACAAAGAAACAGAACAACGGATTCGTAAAAAACGGACCACAAAACACTGAAAAAGCCATACTGTCGTGTGCATGAGCCCTTACAGTGTCATCCACAGATCCCTCAAAACATTGTCATCCGCAGATCCCTCATAACAGTGTCATCCACAGATCCCCCATAACATTGTCATTCACAGATCTCCCATAACAGTGTCATCCACAGATCCCCTAAAACATTGTTTACCACAGGTCCCCCATAACAGTGTGTCACCCACAGGTCTCCCATAACAGTGTGTCACCCACAGATCCCCCATAACAGTGTCATTCACAGATCCCCCATAACATTGTCATTCACAGATCTCCCATAACAGTGTCATCCACAGATCCCCATAACAGTGTCATCCACAGATCCCCATAACATTGTCATCCACAGATCCCCATAACAGTGTCCTCCACAGATCTCCCATAACATTGTCATTCACAGATCTCCCATAACAGTGTCATCCACAGATCCCCATAACAGTGTCATCCACAGATCCCCATAACATTGTCATCCACAGATCCCCATAACAGTGTCATCCACAGATCCCCATAACAGTGTCATCCACAGATCCCCATAACATTGTCATTCACAGATCTCCCATAACAGTGTCATCCACAGATCCCCCATAACGGTGTGTCATCCACAGATACCCCATAACGGTGTGTCATCCACAGATCTCCCATAACAGTGTGTCACCCACAGATCCCCCAGAACGGTGTCACCCACAGATCCCCCATAACGGTGTGTCATCCACAGATCTCCCATAACAGTGTGTCACCCACAGATCCCCCATAACGGTGTCACCCACAGATCCCCCATAACGGTGTGTCATCCACAGATCCCCCATAACGGTGTGTCATCCACAGATCCCCCATAACGGTGTGTCATCCACAGATCCCCCATAACAGTGTGTCACCCACAGATCCCCCAGAACGGTGTCGCCCAGAGATCCCCCATAACGGTGTGTCATCCACAGATCCCCCATAACAGTGCGTCACCCACAGATCCCCCATAACAGTGCGTCACCCACAGATCCCCCATAACAGTGTGTCACCCACAGATCCCCCATAACAGTGCCATCCACAGATCCCCCATAACAGTGCCATCCACAGATCCCCCATAACAGTGTGGTCAGCCACAGATCCCCCATAACGGTGTGTCATCCACAGATCCCCCATAACGGTGTGTCATCCACAGATCCCCCATAACAGTGTGTCACCCACAGATACCCCAGAACGGTGTGCATTCGCAGCATTATCTCCATTCACTGCAATGGAATTATCAGTGATCGCTATTTTCAGAACACTATTAGCATAATTGAGGATGACCATGCATGCACACTGTGCTCTCCCTTCACTTCAGGGGCCCGGATGGGACAACCCCTTTTTTTCTGCTTAAAATCTTCACCATGAAAAAAATGAACTGCCCTGGCCGTTCTTTATGCGGGTTCCATGTCCAGAATTCCCTTTGAAAATGGGCATTAATGAAAATCCACAGCAAAACTGCATCAAAAAGCTTGTTATAAAATGCGACAGAAAAAATCAGATTCTGCATTAGGTTCTTTTAAGCACAGACAATTCTCTGTGTGAACATACCCGAAGAGGCTGCAGGATCAGCAGCTTACAGTGGAAAGGCTAACGAGATATAATAAGGCCTTCTGCAATCAGCTGCTGTGGTTGCAAAAGCTGTCCGTGCCTACAAAGTCCTGTCAGACTTCTGGTCTAATATTTCAGGATTTGGGGCCCCTCTTTCAATTTTGCCGGCCCTGTCTATGGCACTGAACGTCCCATCCAAAGTGGATCATACCAAGTGCTCAGTGGTGACGCACTTATGGTATATAATGAGGGTCACTACTGCCCCCCCCCCCTGACTTTTACCCAGTTAATCTGGAATAATCTATGATAATGGTGCGTTTACACATTACTGGTTATGTGCTTCCTAGCGTCTCATTCCTCTTCTTCTGTCATTCTACATTTCTCCCCCTCTGTATGTGAGCCACGTGGATGTCCCACTTGCACAGCGGTATACGTATCTAAGCGGGATCGCATACAGCCTGATCGCTGACTGGTGAGAGGCAGAACTTATAGTGGTTTGTCCCACTCTCGCTCTCTCACTGGCGGTGGCTGCGTATCCCGTCCCGCCCAGGGGTGAGTTCTTATCTTCATTAATGGGCCCTGTGTATGCGCTCGCTCACGGCCATACTAGCGCCGGACGCCGCACCACACTCCACATGTGTGGTCACATCGCTCTTCTGTTACAGTTTTTTTTGGGGCTCCTGATGATACTGTATTGTTGAAACGCGTTAAATACTGAGTCCTTCTCATTCAGTCTGTGAAGCAAGCCACAGGCCTCTTACTGCCTGCCAGCTGAGTTGCCTGCGGCCTGGCACAATGATCGCATTGAGACCAGGCACAGGCGGTCATGGTGATGTCATCACTTCACGACCACCTGCGCTGCTCATAGGCTTCAGGCCTAGTGGCCCATAGCCCCTAAGAGAGTGAATGGCGAGGCCAGAAACCATTGGTTCAAGACTCCGTGTTCTGCCGCACTATTCGTCTACATTCTGAGGATGGCAATAAAGTTGTATCTGCAGTAGGCACTACTTTCAGGGCCCTGGGCAAAATATCTAAGGCTTGGGTGGCCGACTCCAGTACCAGTCCATCTGAAAGCCCTGATCACAACCCAAAACCCCAGTACAGCCGCGTCACAGTCCACATATATCACGGTATGTGGACTAATTACTCCACCAGGAATTAGCATCATGCTACTTTAAAAAAATCTTGGAAACAATGTTGAACTGTAATAATGGGTTGACTGGAATTTTTTTACTTTTTTTGTACATTGTACAGGATCATAGATGCTATCTGCACTGGTTGTACACTTTTCACGCAGACCTGGCTTCACTGATTCTCCCGACCCCAGTGGCGTAGAGTGAGGGGGATCAGAAGGGTGGTTCAGTGTCTCGCAGGCCACACTCTAAATGCAAGCTGGTTCAGGCCTCTAGTGGCCAATGAGAGAGCCGGGCGTTAACAATTGATCAACAGTACCTCGCTCCCACTGTAATGGTGGATCTATGGATGACACACTGTTATGGGGGATCTGTGGATGACACTGTTATGGGGGATCTGTGGATGACACTGTTATGGGGGATCTGTGGATGACACTGTTATGGGGGATCTGTGGATGACACTCTGTTATGGGGGATCTGTGGATGACACTGTTATGGGGGATCTGTGGATGACACTGTTATGGGGGATCTGTGGATGACACTATTATGGGGATCTGTGGATGGCACCGTTATGGGGGATCTGTGGATGACACTATTATGGGGATCTGTGGATGACACTGTTCTGGGGATCTGTGGATGACACTGTTATGGGGGATCTGCAGATGACACACTGTTATGTGGGATCTGTGGATGACACTGTTATGGGGGATCTGTGGATGACACTGTTATGGGGGATCTGTGGATGACACACTGTTATGGGGGATCTGTGGATGACACTGTTATGGGGGATCTGTGGAGGACACTATTATGGGGGATCTGTGGATGACACTGTTATGGGGGATCTGTGGATGACACTGTTATGGGGGATCTGTGGATGACACACTGTTATGGGGGATCTGTGGATGACACACTGTTATGGAGGATCTGTGGATGACACTGTTATGGGGGATCTGTGGAGGACACTATTATGGGGGATCAGTGGATGACACAGTGTTATGGGGGATCTGTGGATGACACACTGTTATGGGGATCTGTGGCTGCAATTCTTACTGGGCCATGTGACACAGTTGTGTCTGGCAAGGCAGGTATTTTCCTCCCAGCATGTGCGGCTGGGCTGGTTTTCAGCCAGGTGAGGTCAAATACCGGACCGGAGTTTAAGTGCCGATCCGGGTTTTGGCAGCACTTGGCTGTCCTTTAATAGGCAGCTGGGCTCAGCAGAGAGATCTCTGTTTTTTGGATCTGAGGCTTTGTGCTGTGCTGGAGGGCTGAGATTCGCATGCTGGGGAAACAGGCCCCCTAAAGCCTGCTGTGGACTACTGGAGGCAGAACTACCAGCAAGGTGACTTGTGTTCTATGAACTTTCCATTGTGTGTGAATTAACACCAAGACTTCAAAGTTACTGCTGTTTTATGCAGTTGCCTCAAGTGTGAATAAACACTGACGTTTTGAGTTAAGAACTTGTATTTTGCCTCTGTACTGCGCCCGCTTACCTTATCTACCAGAGCGAAACCCCACAGCCACCAGCCTATCTCAGATTTATACACTGGGTGACATTTTTTTTGTCAGTTTTGACACACTCTATTTGCACCATAATTTGTGACTTTTCAAGAGTTGCAAGAAAAGGGAGCGAGGCTCAGTGGGAGCTGTGGTGCTTGTCCCTGCCAACCAGATCTACTAGAACCGGCATAAGCTATAGCTCAAGTCTGCGCCAGCTCCAAACTAGCAGAGGGTTGAGTTTCTGGCGCACGGACTTCCAGAGATGCGGCTTATTTATTAGGAGGAATCTGCGCATCTTCCTCCAGCGCAGGGAGATCAAGGCAGCGTGTTGGAGCCCCAGTCTTGATAAATCTCCTCCATTCAGTTTCATATGGCGCTGTCTTTCCATGGTTGGAAATCAAAGCTCTGGGTTCCAAGCAGAGAAGATGAATCTCCATAAATGTGTTGTGATTTCTCACATAATTTATTTAAAAAAGGACGAAATTCTTGCATAAACTCAGTGGCTAAAAAAAGGTCTTCACAAAACATCTTCAGCTTGAAGCCATTTCTGCAATATGTAAACAAGGCATTAATTTAATCTCTCGCTTTTACCACAAACCGGATTTATCTCCACGATTTCAAATCAAGAGAAGTTTGACATATGTACATCTGGGCTCTAAACCCCGAGCGGCTCTCAAGTAAACAAGAGATGACAGAACCGTGTCAGCACTGCCAAACACCATTAACTCTTCCTGTCCTGAAGGCGGAAGAACGTCTCCAAACAGCGCCAGTAATGCAGCCTGCGCGACACGGATCATTGTCAAGGACCAGGACAGCGTCTATAGAATCATCATGAAAAGTCACATACTGTTATTACAACTACCTCTGGTAGAATATATGTACAGCTGGTATAAGTTATACATCTTCTTGTATATAGTGATATGGAGCATGCTGGTATAACCTGGGTATCTCCTGTATATAATTATATATGTACAGCTGGTATAAGTTATACATCTTCTTGTATATAGTGATATGGAGCATGCTGGTATAACCTGGGCATCTCCTGTATATAATTATATATGTACAGCTGGTATAAGTTATACATCTTCTGTATATAGAGATATGGACCATGCTGGTATAACCTGGGCATCTCCTGTATATAATTATATATGTACAGCTGGTATAAGTTATACATCTTCTTGTATATAGTGATATGGAGCATGCTGGTATAACCTGGGTATCTCCTGTATATAATTATATATGTACAGCTGGTATAAGTTAGACATCTTCTTGTATATAGTGATATGGAGCATGCTGGTATAACCTGGGCATCTCCTGTATATAATTATATATGTACAGCTGGTATAAGTTATACATCTTCTTGTATATAGTGATATGGACCATGCTGGTATAACCTGGGCATCTCCTGTATATAATTATATATGTACAGCTGGTATAAGTTATACATCTTCTTGTATATAGTGATATGGAGCATGCTGGTATAACCTGGGTATCCCCTGTATATATTTATATATGTACAGCTGGTATAACCTGGGCATCTCCTGTATATAATTATATATGTACAGCTGGTATACGTTATACATCTTCTTGTATATAGTGATATGGACCATGCTGGTATAACCTGGGCATCTCCTGTATATAATTATATATGTACAGCTGGTATAAGTTATACATCATCTTGTATATAGTGATATGGACCATGCTGGTATAACCTGGGCATCTCCTGTATATAATTATATATGTACAGCTGGTATAAGTTATACATCATCTTGTATATAGTGATATGGACCATGCTGGTATAACCTGGGCATCTCCTGTATATAATTATATATGTACAGCTGGTATAAGTTATACATCATCTTGTATATAGTGATATGGAGCATGCTGGTATAACCTGGGCATCTCCTGTATATAATTATATATGTACAGCTTGTATAAGTTATACATCTTCTGGTACATAGTGATATGGAGCATGCTGGTATAACCTGGGCATCTCCTGTATATAATTATATATGTACAGCTGGTATAAGTTATACATCTTCTTGTATATAGAGATATGGAGCATGCTGGTATAACCTGGGCATCTCCTGTATATAATTATATATGTACAGCTGGTATAAGTTATACATCTTCTTGTATATAGTGATATGGAGTATGCTGGTATAACCTGGGCATCTCCTGTATATAATTATATATGTACAGCTGGTATAAGTTATACATCTTCTTGTATATAGTGATATGGAGCATGCTGGTATAACCTGGGCATCTCCTGTATATAATTATATATGTACAGCTGGGAACGGCTGCTGGAGACTGGGGGACCTCAAATGGAGTGGCCTGCATGTTCTCCAGACCTGAATGCCATTGAAAACCTATGGGATCAGCTGAGTTGCCACATAGAGGCTAGTAACTCTGAAGAGTGTTGTGCCATGCCTCAGAAGACAATAAGTCGATGTCACGGCACAGTGTGGTAAATACACTCCACACTGAACACAGAAGGGAAAGGGTATTAGGCCTGGAACCTAGAGAAAGGAAAATGGTCACACCTAGTGAGTCCCTACGCTGAGAACCGTGACAGTAAACCCCCCCCCCCCTCCCTTCTATGGGTGGCCTCCGGACACCCAGGACCAGGGGCGTAGCTATAAAAAAAATTACGGGCACCCCCCTCCCGGATCTCCCACCCCCACATACCTCTCGGATCTCGCCGCCACATCCACAGCTCCTCATGCACTTGCGACGGTTACGCGTAGGACTGAGCACAGACAGTTTGTCACTGGCAACGCATCTGTGCCAGTGTAGGAAATGTATGAATCTAAATGTCTGTGTAGTAAAGAAGATTGTTAAATTGTACAGGGGTCTGTAGCACAAGAAGGGGAAAGTACATATCGTGGAGTGTGTATGTGTATTAGACAGAAGGTAGAGATATGTATCTTGTGTAGTTTGGGTATTAGGGAGAGTAAGGGGTATATATCTAGTGCTGATACACGTGTAGGTGAAGAGCCGCTCTGACATAATTCGTCTCTTTCATATTATAAGCTCCCCTTATATATAATATACTTATAGTTCTGCAGATTCAGGGGTGCTATCAGGCTTGTCCTCGGAGGTGCTGGCTGGCTTGTCCTCGGGGGTGCTATCAGGCTTGGCCTCAGGGGTGCTGGCAGGCTTGGCCGGGCAGAAGAAGTGTGGGAGACTGTGAGGCCTTTTTTCTCCAAGCTGCTCCGGAAAAAATACATTTTTCATTACACCTCAGGTCAGATCACCAATCAGACCCCCAATGTTAATCAGACCTCAGCTGACAGCCCCAATAAGATCCCCAGTGTTAATAAGACCACGAAAAGACTTCACACCTCAGCTCAGACCCCAATATAAATGACCCCCAATCAGACCTCAGATAAGAGCCCCATTCCTCATAGCAGCCCTCAGTAGCCTCATAGAAGCCCCCAGTAGCCTCTCCATCAGCCCCCATAAGCCCCCAGTGCCTTCCCACCAGCCCCCAGTGCCTCTCCACCAGCCCTCAGTGCCTCTCCACCAGTTCCCAGTGCTTTCACCAGCCCCCAGTGCCTCTCCATCAGCCCCCAGTGCCTCTCACCAGCCCCCAGTGCCTCTCCATCTTTCCCCAGTGCCTCTCACCAGCCCCCAGTATTCGCTCCATCAGCCCCCAGTACCCTCTCCATCAGCCCCCAGTGCCTCTCACCAGCCCCCACTACCTGTCACAGCCTTTGGTGTGCGCTGTGACACTTATGCCACTCTTGCTGTTGCCTGTGGCAACGTGTTGCTGTTTCAGCATGCGGGGGCAGTGTCATGGCCTTTGTGGTGTGTGCCGTGACATGGTTGCCTTGCATGTTGCTGCCTGCGGCAACGTGTAGCTTTTTATGCTGGTGTGTGCACTTCCCCTTTCAGTTGTCCCCTCCTCTGTTCGGTGCTGGAGGGGTTAACCTGTGGCTAGAGGCCAGGAGTCAGTGGTACTCCAGCCATGGTGTGTGTTGGAGTTATGCTCCTGGTCTTCATGTTCCATCTCCCAGAGTGAGGGCCTCCTAGTGGGACATCAAGGTCTCCAGCGATGTCTTCCCTCCCTTACATGTGTTGCTAGACTTCCTCGTCTGTATGCAGTGCCACCTAGGGCTGCCATGCACCTTGAGGCATGGGAGTCCTGGCGAAGTCTGCTGTGCTGGATACCTTTGTGAGTTGCTGGTACGGTGTCCTGTTTGGTGTTAGGGCTCCGGTACGTATTCACGGGTTCCAGTCGTGGTGGCAGCGGCAGGTAAGTGTGTTGTCTTGTTTTCTTACCTGCCGATTCTCTTGCTGCATATGGTCTTTTCCTTTCCCTGCTTCTTGGCCTTTTGAGACTCCTGTTCTTCCTTGTCTTGGAAGAACAGGGCGCCTCTCCTCAGCTCCTTTGTGAGGGATTCTCAGGGCGACTCAGGGCATTAGGTATACAGGGTATGAGCCGTCCTACCATCCAGGTCCGCTCATACGGTGAGGAGTTAGGGCTAGGTTTAGGGACGCATTAGGAGGTGACCTGCTCCCTTATCCTTGTGTTCAGGCCTAGTTGATTTGCTTATCCCCCAGTCATCGTACAGTGGGGTGTTTTCCCCTCTCCCCACCGTGACAGTACCATTTACATCAGCCCCCCTTCCCCGGTATTAAAATCATTGGTGGGCAGTGTACCCTTCCCTAAATCCCCCCCCCCCCCCGGTATTAAAATCATTCATTGGTGGGCAGTGTGCACTCCCCCCAGGTATTAAAATCATTGGTGGGCAGTGTGCCCCCCCTCCCCTGTATTAAAATCATTTATTGGTGGGCAGTGTGCCCCCCTCCCCTGTATTAAAATCATTCATTGGTGGGCAGTGTGCCCTCCCCCCGGTATTAAAATCATTGGTGAGCAGTGTGCCCCCCCTCCCCTGTATTAAAATCATTCATTGCTGGGCAGTGTGCCTCCCCTCCCCTGTATTAAAATCATTCATTGGTGGGCAGTGTGCCCCCCTCCCCTGTATTAAAATCATTCATTGGTGGGCAGTGTGCCCTCCCCCCGGTATTAAAATCATTGGTGAGCAGTGTGCCCCCCCTCCCCTGTATTAAAATCATTCATTGCTGGGCAGTGTGCCTCCCCTCCCCTGTATTAAAATCATTCATTGGTGGGCAGTGTGCCCCCCCCTGGTATTAAAATCATTGATGGGCAGTGTGCCCTCCAGCCCCCCCATCAGTGGTGTCAGCAGCAGTTGGTCAGTTACTCTGCAGCATACTTACATGCGCTGTGGCCGCCTGGCGCCCCTTCTTCTTGTAACTTGTCACAGGTCTATGCGGCACATTGCTTATGCTTATAGCAATGCGCCGCACAGACCTGTGACGAGTTACAAGAAGGAGGAGCTCCCGGCAGCCACAGCGCATGTAAGTATTCTGCAGAGTAACTGACCATGGCAGCCAGGAATTCAGTAGCGTCCTGGCTGCCATGGTAACCGATCAGAGCCCCAGCATTACACTGCTGGGACTCCGATCGGAACTGCCGCTGCCACCAATAAGTAGAGGGGGGGCCTCTATCGCACCGATCGCACCGCATCTTGAATTATTATTTTTTATCCTCAGCCGGCAGCCTGGGCCACCATTGGCGTAGGGCCCCATAGCCATTGCTATGGCTGCTATAGAAATACCTACGCCACTGCCCAGGACCATCTTTATCCGGATGAGCCCTGTGAAAGCTTTCACAAGACGATTAGCATTAACGTCGGTTGCTGGAACCCACATCCTTTCCTCTTGTCCGTAACCCTTCCAGTGAAGGAGATACTAGAGGGATCTACGAAGAATTCAGGAGTTCACTATTCTGGCTATTTGAAATTCTAGATTACCGTCTATAATGACAGGTGGCATGGCAAGGAGGACGGTTCCACTGGTTTGACATATCTCTTTAACAACGACTTATGGAACACATTATGAGTCTTCAAAGCCTGAGAGAGTTCAAGAAAAAAGGCAACCGTGTTAACAATGGCAATGGTTTTATATGGACCAATAAACCTTGGACCCAACTTCCAAGAGGGGACTTTCAACTTAATGCTCTTGTGGACAGCCACACAGAATCACCCACTCTCAGGTCCGGACCATTCATACACCTCTTATCAGCCATACGTTTATACTTATTGCCCATTTTTTGGGGATTATTTTTAATCTTCCGCCAAATACATGACAAAGAACACGAAAATCATTCCTCTTATAACTGTCTACGGTTATTTATGGCAAATTCGACTAAAGACAAAAATGAAGACCACTCCTCCTGGTTCTCCAAAACAAAACATCTCAAGTCTGGTTAGTGCGCTCAGTTTGTCCGTTCGACTGAGGATGAAAGGCCGAAGAGAAGGACAATTGTACCCCCAGACGAGTACAGAACGCCTTCTAGAATTTGGAAACAAACTGAGTCCCTCTACCAGACACCACATCAGAGGATATGCCATGTAGTTTCACAATGTTATCGACAAACATTTGTGCAAGAGTTTTAGCATTAGGTAGACCTGACAATGCTATAAAGTGTGCCATCTTACTAAAGCGATCAACAACCACCAAAATCACAGTTTTTCCTAAAGAATTAGGCAAATCTGTGATAAAATCCATGGACAAATGAGTCCAAGGTCTGGATGGGATGAGCAATGGAAGTAAAGATCCGGAAGGCCGAGTATGTGTGGCCTTAGCACAAGTACTACAAGCAGACACATAGTCCTCAACACTCTTACGCAACCCAGGCCACCAGAATCTACGAGACATGAGATCGACAGTGGATCTGCTCCCAGGGTGTCTTGTGAGAACCGCACAGTGATGTTCCTCGAACACCTTGTGATGTAATTCAGAAGGAACAAACAACTTCCCCGGAGGACAAGAATCCAGTGCATCTCCCTGAGCCTCCAACACCTCTGCCTCAAGGTCAGGATATAGGGCGTAAATGACTACCCCTTCAAACAATATCAGACCAGGATCTTCCGAATCACCCCTTCCAGGGAAGCTACGCAACAAAGCATCAGCCTTGATGTTCTTAGGGCGATAAGTGACAATGAAATTAAATCTGGTGAAAAACAACCACCATCTGGCCTGCCTTGGGTTCAGTCGTTTAGCCGACTCCAGATAAGCCAGATTTATGTGATTATGTGATGTGTGGTAAGCACAGTAATAGGATGAATAGCTCCTTCCAACCAATGACACCATTCCTCAAAAGCCAACTTAATGGCCAGCAACTCTCTATTACCCATGTCATAATCCCTTTCTGCATCTGAGAGTTTCTTAGAAAAGAAAGCACATGGGCGCCATTTACTAGGTGAATGACCCTGTGACAAAACTGATCCTACCCCCACCTCGGATGAATCAACTTCCACAATGAATGGTTGTGACACATCAGGTTGCACCAGTATAGGAGCAGAAGCAAAACACTCCTTCACCACAGAAAAGGCATGTAATGCCGCATCAGACCAGACTGAGAAATCCGAACTTTTCTTACTCATATCCGTCAAAGGTTTGACCACAGTCGAATAGTTCAAAATGAATTTACTGTAGCAGTTGGTGAATCCCAAAAAACGCCTAAGCGCTTTCAGATTTTCGGGTCGATCCTAGTCCAACACAGCACGGACCTTCTCAGGATCCATACAAAAACCTGAAGATGAGAGTAGGTAACCCAGGAATTGCACTTCCTGAACTGCAAATACACACTTCTCCATTTTAGCATACAACTGATTCTCTCTTAGAATCTGTAACACCTGTCTCACATGATCCTGATGAGTCTCCATATCTGGAGAATAAATTAGAATGTCATCTAGATATACAACAACAAACCTCCCCACCAGATGATGAAATATATCATTAACAAAATGCTGAAAAACCGCAGGAGCATTAGTTAATCCAAAAGGCATGACCAGACTCTCAAAATGACCCTCTGGGGTATTAAATGCTGTCTTCTATTCATCCCCTTCGTTGATCCTGACTAGAGTTGAGCGAACACCTGGATGTTCGGGTTCGAGAAGTTCGGCCGAACATCCCGGAAATGTTCGGGTTCGGGATCCGAACCCGATCCGAACTTCGTCCCGAACCCGAACCCCATTGAAGTCAATGGGGACCCGAACTTTTCGGCACTAAAACGGCTGTAAAACAGCCCAGGAAAGGGCTAGAGGGCTGCAAAAGGCAGCAACATGTAGGTAAATCCCCTGCAAACAAATGTGGATAGGGAAATTAATTAAAATAAAAATTAAATAAATAAAAATTAACCAAAATCAATTGGAGAGAGGTTCCATAGCAGAGAATCTGGCTTCCCGTCACCCACCACTGGAACAGTCCATTCTCAGATATTTAGGCCCCGGCACCCAGGCAGAGGAGAGAGGTCCCGTAACAGACAATCTGGCTTCATGTCAGCAGAGAATCAGTCTTCATGTCATAGCAGAGAATCAGGCTTCACGTCACCCACCACTGTAAGAGTCCATTTTCATAAATTTAGGCCCAGCACCCAGGCAGAGGAGAGAGGTCCCGTAACAGACAATCTGGCTTCATGTCAGCAGAGAATCAGTCTTCATATCATAGCAGAGAATCTGGCTTCCCGTTACCCACCACTGGAACAGTCCATTCTCAGATATTTAGGCCCCGGCACCCAGGCAGAGGAGAGAGGTCCCGTAACAGACAATCTGGCTTCATGTCAGCAGAGAATCAGTCTTCATATCATAGCAGAGAATCAGGCTTCACGTCAGCCACCACTGCAACAGTCCATTGTCATAAATTCAGGCCCAGCACCCAGGCAGAGGAGAGAGGTCCCGTAACAGACAATCTGGCTTCATGTCAGCAGAGAATCAGTCTGCATGTCATAGCAGAGAATGAGGCTTCACGTCACCCACCACTGCAACAGTCCATTTTCATAAATTTAGGCCCAGCACCCAGGCAGAGGAGAGAGGTCCCGTAACAGAGGATCTGGCTTCATGTCACCAGAGAATCAGTCTGCATGTCATAGCAGAGAATCAGGCTTCACGTCACCCACCACTGCAACAGTCCATTTTCATAAATTTAGGCCCAGCACCCAGGCAGAGGAGAGAGGTCCCGTAACAGAGGATCTGGCTTCATGTCACCAGAGAATCAGTCTGCATGTCATAGCAGAGAATCAGGCTTCACGTCAGCCACCACTGCAACAATCCATTGGCATATATTTAGGCCTAGCACACAGGCAGAGGAGAGAGGTCCCGTAACAGACAATCTGGCTTCATGTCAGCAGAGAATCAGTCTTCATATCATAGCAGAGAATCAGGCTTCACGTCAGCCACCAATGCAACAGTCCATTGTCAGATATTTAGGCCCAGCACCCAGGCAGAGGAGAGAGGTCCCGTAACAGAGGATCTGGCTTCATGTCAGCAGAGAATCAGTCTTCATGTCATAGCAGAGAATCAGGCTTCACGTCACCCACCACTGTAAGAGTCCATTTTCATAAATTTAGGCCCAGCACCCAGGCAGAGGAGAGAGGTCCCGTAACAGACGATCTGGCTTCATGTCAGCAGAGAATCAGTCTGCATGTCATAGCAGAGAATGAGGCTTCACGTCACCCACCACTGCAACAGTCCATTTTCATAAATTTAGGCCCAGCACCCAGGCAGAGGAGAGAGGTCCCGTAACAGAGGATCTGGCTTCATGTCACCAAAGAATCAGTCTGCATGTCATAGCAGAGAATCAGGCTTCACGTCACCCACCACTGCAACAGTCCATTTTCATAAATTTAGGCCCAGCACCCAGGCAGAGGAGAGAGGTCCCGTAACAGAGGATCTGGCTTCATGTCACCAGAGAATCAGTCTGCATGTCATAGCAGAGAATCAGGCTTCACGTCACCCACCACTGCAACAGTCCATTTTCATAAATTTAGGCCCAGCACCCAGGCAGAGGAGAGAGGTCCCGTAACAGAGGATCTGGCTTCATGTCACCAGAGAATCAGTCTGCATGTCATAGCAGAGAATCAGGCTTCACGTCACCCACCACTGCAACAGTCCATTTTCATAAATTTAGGCCCAGCACCCAGGCAGAGGAGAGAGGTCCCGTAACAGAGGATCTGGCTTCATGTCACCAGAGAATCAGTCTGCATGTCATAGCAGAGAATCAGGCTTCACGTCACCCACCACTGCAACAATCCATTGGCATATATTTAGGCCTAGCACACAGGCAGAGGAGAGAGGTCCCGTAACAGACAATCTGGCTTCATGTCAGCAGAGAATCAGTCTTCATATCATAGCAGAGAATCAGGCTTCACGTCAGCCACCAATGCAACAGTCCATTGTCAGATATTTAGGCCCAGCACCCAGGCAGAGGAGAGAGGTCCCGTAACAGACAATCTGGCTTCATGTCAGCAGAGAATCAGTCTGCATGTCATAGCAGAGAATGAGGCTTCACGTCACCCACCACTGCAACAGTCCATTTTCATAAATTTAGGCCCAGCACCCAGGCAGAGGAGAGAGGTCCCGTAACAGAGGATCTGGCTTCATGTCAGCAGAGAATCAGTCTGCATGTCATAGCAGAGAATCAGGCTTCACGTCAGCCACCACTGCAACAGTCCATTGTCATAAATTCAGGCCCAGCACCCAGGCAGAGGAGAGAGGTCCCGTAACAGACAATCTGGCTTCATGTCACCAGAGAATCAGTCTGCATGTCATAGCAGAGAATGAGGCTTCACGTCAGCCACCACTGCAACAATCCATTGGCATATATTTAGGCCTAGCACACAGGCAGAGGAGAGGTTCATTCAACTTTGGGTAGCCTTGCAATATAATGGTAAAATGAAAATAAAAATAGGATTGAATGAGGAAGTGCCCTGGAGTCCAATAATATATGGTTATGGGGAGGTAGTTAATGTCTAATCTGGACAAGGGACGGACAGGTCCTGTGGGATCCATGCCTGGTTCATTTTTATGAACGTCAGCTTGTCCACATTGGCTGTAGACAGGCGGCTGCGTTTGTCTGTAATGACGCCCCCTGCCGTGCTGAATACACGTTCAGACAAAACGCTGGCTGCCGGGCAGGCCAGCACCTCCAAGGCATAAAAGGCTAGCTCTGGCCACGTGGACAATTTAGAGACCCAGAAGTTGAATGGGGCCGAACCATCAGTCAGTACGTGGAGGGGTGTGCACACGTACTGTTCCACCATGTTAGTGAAATGTTGCCTCCTGCTAACACGTTGCGTATCAGGTGGTGGTGCAGTTAGCTGTGGCGTGTTGACAAAAGTTTTCCACATCTCTGCCATGCTAACCCTGCCCTCAGAGGAGCTGGCCGTGACACAGCTGCCTTGGCGACCTCTTGCTCCTCCTCTGCCTTGGCCTTGGGCTTCCACTTGTTCCCCTGTGACATTTGGGAATGCTCTCAGTAGCGCGTCTACCAACGTGCGCTTGTACTCGCGCATCTTCCTATCACGCTCCAGTGCAGGAAGTAAGGTGGGCACATTGTCTTTGTAGCGTGGATCCAGCAGGGTGGCAACCCAGTAGTCCGCACAGGTTAAAATGTGGGCAACTCTGCTGTCGTTGCGCAGGCACTGCAGCATGTAGTCGCTCATGTGTGCCAGGCTGCCCAGGGGTAAGGACAAGCTGTCCTCTGTGGGAGGCGTATCGTCATCGTCCTGCCTTTCCCCCCAGCCACGCACCAGTGATGGACCCGAGCTGCGTTGGGTGCCACCCCGCTGTGACCATGCTTCATCCTCATCCTCCTCCACCTCCTCCTCATCCTCGTCCTCCTCGTCCTCCAGTAGTGGGCCCTGGCTGGCCACATTTGTACCTGGCCTCTGCTGTTGCCAAAAACCTCCCTCTGAGTCACTTCGAAGAGACTGGCCTGAAAGTGCTAAAAATGACCCCTCTTCCTCCTCCTCCTCCTCCTGGGCCACCTCCTCTTCCATCATCGCCCTAAGTGTTTTCTCAAGGAGACATAGAAGTGGTATTGTAACGCTGATAACGGTGTCATCGCCACTGGCCATGTTGGTGGAGTACTCGAAACAGCGCAACAGGGCACACAGGTCTCGCATGGAGGCCCAGTCATTGGTGGTGAAGTGGTGCTGTTCTGTAGTGCGACTGACCCGTGCGTGCTGCAGCTGAAACTCCACTATGGCCTGCTGCTGCTCGCACAGTCTGTCCAGCATGTGCAAGGTGGAGTTCCACCTGGTGGGCACGTCGCATATGAGGCGGTGAGCGGGAAGGCCGAAGTTACGCTGTAGCGCAGACAGGCGAGCAGCGGCAGGATGTGAACGCCGGAAGCGCGAACAGACGGCCCGCACTTTATGCAGCAGCTCTGACATGTCGGGGTAGTTGTGAATGAACTTCTGCACCACCAAATTCAGCACATGCGCCAAGCAAGGGATGTGCGTCAAATTGGCTAGTCCCAGAGCTGCAACGAGATTTCGCCCATTATCACACACCACCAGGCCGGGCTTGAGGCTCACCGGCAGCAACCACTCGTCGGTCTGTTGTTCAATACCCCGCCACAACTCCTGTGCGGTGTGGGGCCTGTCCCCCAAACATATGAGTTTCAGAATGGCCTGCTGACGTTTACCCCGGGCTGTGCTGAAGTTGGTGGTGAAGGTGTGTGGCTGACTGGATGAGCAGGTGGAAGAAGAGGAGGAGGAAGCCGAGAAGGAGGAGGTGGCAACAGGAGGCAAAGAATGTTGCCCTGCGATCCTTGGCGGCGGAAGGACGTGCGCCAAACAGCTCTCCGCCTGGGGCCCAGCTGCCACTACATTTACCCAGTGTGCAGTTAGGGAGATATAGCGTCCCTGGCCGTGCTTACTGGTCCACGTATCTGTGGTTAGGTGGACCTTGCTACAGATGGCGTTGCGCAGTGCACACTTGATTTTATCGGATACTTGGTTGTGCAGGGAAGGCACGGCTCTCTTGGAGAAGTAGTGCCGGCTGGGAACAACATACTGTGGGACAGCAAGCGACATGAGCTGTTTGAAGCTGTCTGTGTCCACCAGCCTAAATGACAGCATTTCATAGGCCAGTAGTTTAGAAATGCTGGCATTCAGGGCCAGGGATCGAGGGTGGCTAGGTGGGAATTTACGCTTTCTATCAAATGTTTGTGAGATGGAGAGCTGAACGCTGGCGTGTGACATGGTTGAGACGCTTGGTGACGGAGGTGGTGGTGGTGGTGTTGGTGGTACATCCCCTGTTTGCTGGGCGGCAGGTGCCAACGTTCCTCCAGAGGCGGAGGAAGAGGCCGAGGCGGCAGCAGCAGAATAGGCCGAGGCGGCAGCAGCAGAAGAGGTAGCAGGGGGAGCCTGAGTGACTTCCTTGGTTTTAAGGTGTTTACTCCACTGCAGTTCATGCTTTGCATGCAGGTGCCTGGTCATGCAGGTTGTGCTCAGGTTCAGAACGTTAATGCCTCGCTTCAGGCTCTGATGGCACAGCGTGCAAACCACTCGGGTCTTGTCGTCAGCACATTGTTTGAAGAAGTGCCATGCCAGGGAACTCCTTGAAGCTGCCTTTGGGGTGCTCGGTCCCAGATGGCGGCGGTCAGTAGCAGGCGGAGTCTCTTGGCGGCGGGTGTTCTGCTTTTGCCCACTGCTCCCTCTTTTGCTACGCTGTTGGCTCGGTCTCACCACTGCCTCTTCCTCCGAACTGTGAAAGTCAGTGGCACGACCTTCATTCCATGTGGGGTCTAGGACCTCATCGTCCCCTGCATCGTCTTCCACCCAGTCTTGATCCCTGACCTCCTGTTCAGTCTGCACACTGCAGAAAGACGCAGCAGTTGGCACCTGTGTTTCGTCATCATCAGAGACATGCTGAGGTGGTATTCCCATGTCCTCATCATCAGGAAACATAAGTGGTTGTGCGTCAGTGCATTCTATGTCTTTCACCGCTGGGGAAGGGCTAGGTGGATGCCCTTGGGAAACCCTGCCAGCGGAGTCTTCAAACAGCATAAGAGACTGCTGCATAACTTGAGGCTGAGACAGTTTCCCTGGTATGCATGGGGGTGATGTGACAGACTGATGGGGTTGGTTTTCAGGCGCCATCTGTGCGCTTTCTGCAGAAGACTGGGTGGGAGATAATGTGAACGTGCTGGATCCACTGTCGGCCACCCAATTGACTAATGCCTGTACCTGCTCAGGCCTTACCATCCTTAGAACGGCATTGGGCCCCACCATATATCGCTGTAAATTCTGGCGGCTACTGGGACCTGAGGTAGTTGGTACACTAGGACGTGTGGATGTGGCAGAACGGCCACGTCCTCTCCCAGCACCAGAGGGTCCACTAACACCACCACGACCATGTCCACGTCCGCGTCCCTTACTAGATGTTTTTCTCATTGTTATGGTTCACCACAACAACAAATATATTATTTGGCCCAATGTATTGTATTCAAATTCAGCGGGATATAAATTTGAGGCCTAGTATTTAGGCGCTGGGTGACCGGTATGGATTTAGTGACAGAATTAGACTTGGAAATGCACAGAAGCGTGTGTGTGAAGTTATTCTGAATGACCCTATGTGCACCTTGAATATTATATACCCTTTTTGGGATAGATTTGAAATAGCTCTGATATAGCAGAAACCACTAAATTATGAAATTGCTAAATTGGGAATTGTATTTCAACCCAGAACAAAAAATGTGCTTTGACGGACACTAAATAACTTTCCCAGCTACAACAGGACAGCGGTAACGAGAGATTTAGCAGGATATAAATTTGAGGCCTAGTATTTAGGCGCTGGGTGACAGGTATGGGTTTAGTGACAGAATTAGACTTGGAAATACACAGTAGCGGGTGTGTGTGAAGTTATTCTGAATGACCCAATGTGCACCTTGAATATTATATACCCTTTTAGGGATAGATTTCAAATAGCTCTGATATAGCAGAAACCACTAAATTATGAAATTGCTAAATTGGGAATTGTACTTCAACCCAGAACAAAAAATGTGCTTTGACGGACACTAAATAACTTTCCCAGCTACAACAGGACAGCGGTAACGAGAGATTTAGCAGGATATAAATTTGAGGCCTAGTATTTAGGCGCTGGGTGACAGGTATGGGTTTAGTGACAGAATTAGACTTGGAAATACACAGTAGCGGGTGTGTGTGAAGTTATTCTGAATGACCCAATGTGCACCTTGAATATTATATACCCTTTTAGGGATAGATTTCAAATAGCTCTGATATAGCAGAAACCACTAAATTATGAAATTGCTAAATTGGGAATTGTACTTCAACCCAGAACAAAAAATGTGCTTTGACGGACACTAAATAACTTTCCCAGCTACAACAGGACAGCGGTAACGAGAGATTTAGCGGGATATAAATTTGAGGCCTAGTATTTAGGCGCTGGGTGACAGGTATGGGTTTAGTGACAGAATTAGACTTGGAAATACACAGTAGCGGGTGTGTGTGAAGTTATTCTGAATGACCCTATGTGCACCTTCAATATGATCTACCCTTTTAGGGATAGATTTCAAATAGCTCTGATATAGCAGAAACCACTAAATTATGAAATTGCTAAATTGGGAATTGTATTTCAACCCAGAACAAAAAATGTGCTTTGACGGACACTAAATAACTTTCCCAGCTACAACAGGACAGCGGTAACGAGAGATTTAGCAGGATATAAATTTGAGGCCTAGTATTTAGGCGCTGGGTGACAGGTATGGGTTTAGTGACAGAATTAGACTTGGAAATACACAGTAGCGGGTGTGTGTGAAGTTATTCTGAATGACCCAATGTGCACCTTGAATATTATATACCCTTTTAGGGATAGATTTCAAATAGCTCTGATATAGCAGAAACCACTAAATTATGAAATTGCTAAATTGGGAATTGTATTTCAACCCTAGAACAAAAAATGTGCTTTGACGGACACTAAATAACTTTCCCAGCTACAACAGGACAGCGGTAACGAGAGATTTAGCAGGATATAAATTTGAGGCCTAGTATTTAGGCGCTGGGTGACAGGTATGGGTTTAGTGACAGAATTAGACTTGGAAATACACAGTAGCGGGTGTGTGTGAAGTTATTCTGAATGACCCAATGTGCACCTTGAATATTATATACCCTTTTAGGGATAGATTTCAAATAGCTCTGATATAGCAGAAACCACTAAATTATGAAATTGCTAAATTGGGAATTGTACTTCAACCCAGAACAAAAAATGTGCTTTGACGGACACTAAATAACTTTCCCAGCTACAACAGGACAGCGGTAACGAGAGATTTAGCAGGATATAAATTTGAGGCCTAGTATTTAGGCGCTGGGTGACAGGTATGGGTTTAGTGACAGAATTAGACTTGGAAATACACAGTAGCGGGTGTGTGTGAAGTTATTCTGAATGACCCAATGTGCACCTTGAATATTATATACCCTTTTAGGGATAGATTTCAAATAGCTCTGATATAGCAGAAACCACTAAATTATGAAATTGCTAAATTGGGAATTGTATTTCAACCCAGAACAAAAAATGTGCTTTGACGGACACTAAATAACTTTCCCAGCTACAACAGGACAGCGGTAACGAGAGATTTAGCAGGATATAAATTTGAGGCCTAGTATTTAGGCGCTGGGTGACAGGTATGGGTTTAGTGACAGAATTAGACTTGGAAATACACAGTAGCGGGTGTGTGTGAAGTTATTCTGAATGACCCAATGTGCACCTTGAATATTATATACCCTTTTAGGGATAGATTTCAAATAGCTCTGATATAGCAGAAACCACTAAATTATGAAATTGCTAAATTGGGAATTGTACTTCAACCCAGAACAAAAAATGTGCTTTGACGGACACTAAATAACTTTCCCAGCTACAACAGGACAGCGGTAACGAGAGATTTAGCAGGATATAAATTTGAGGCCTAGTATTTAGGCGCTGGGTGACAGGTATGGGTTTAGTGACAGAATTAGACTTGGAAATACACAGTAGCGGGTGTGTGTGAAGTTATTCTGAATGACCCAATGTGCACCTTGAATATTATATACCCTTTTAGGGATAGATTTCAAATAGCTCTGATATAGCAGAAACCACTAAATTATGAAATTGCTAAATTGGGAATTGTACTTCAACCCAGAACAAAAAATGTGCTTTGACGGACACTAAATAACTTTCCCAGCTACAACAGGACAGCGGTAACGAGAGATTTAGCAGGATATAAATTTGAGGCCTAGTATTTAGGCGCTGGGTGACAGGTATGGGTTTAGTGACAGAATTAGACTTGGAAATACACAGTAGCGGGTGTGTGTGAAGTTATTCTGAATGACCCAATGTGCACCTTGAATATTATATACCCTTTTAGGGATAGATTTCAAATAGCTCTGATATAGCAGAAACCACTAAATTATGAAATTGCTAAATTGGGAATTGTACTTCAACCCAGAACAAAAAATGTGCTTTGACGGACACTAAATAACTTTCCCAGCTACAACAGGACAGCGGTAACGAGAGATTTAGCAGGATATAAATTTGAGGCCTAGTATTTAGGCGCTGGGTGACAGGTATGGGTTTAGTGACAGAATTAGACTTGAAAATACACAGTAGCGGGTGTGTGTGAAGTTATTCTGAATGACCCAATGTGCACCTTGAATATTATATACCCTTTTAGGGATAGATTTCAAATAGCTCTGATATAGCAGAAACCACTAAATTATGAAATTGCTAAATTGGGAATTGTACTTCAACCCAGAACAAAAAATGTGCTTTGACGGACACTAAATAACTTTCCCAGCTACAACAGGACAGCGGTAACGAGAGATTTAGCGGGATATAAATTTGAGGCCTAGTATTTAGGCGCTGGGTGACCGGTATGGATTTAGTGACAGAATTAGACTGGGATATGGCCAAAAAATAACCACACTATTGCTGGTTAAATGCACTTGGTGACGGGCGCAGCTTGCCCCTGATGTAGTATATGGCCAAAAATGAACAGACTATTGCTGGTTAAATGCACTTGGTGTCACAGCTTGACCAACCACACTACTGAGGGTTAAATGCACTTGGTGACGGGCGCAGCTTGCCCCTGATGTAGTATATGGCCAAAAAATAAACAGACTATTGCTGGTTAAATGCACTTGGTGTGACAGCTTCACCCTGATGTAGGCTTTAGCCAGAAAACAACCACACCATTGAGGGTTAAATGCACTTGGTGACAGGCGCAGCTTGCCCCTGATTTTGTATATGGCCAAAAAATGAACAGACTATTGCTGGTTAAATGCACTTGGTGTGACAGCTTCACCCTGATGTAGGCTTTAGCCAAAAAACAACCACACCATTGAGGGTTAAATGCACTTGGTGACAGGCGCAGCTTGCCCCTGATTTTGTATATGGCCAAAAAATGAACAGACTATTGCTGGTTAAATGCACTTGGTGTGACAGCTTCACCCTGATGTAGGCTTTAGCCAAAAAACAACCACACCATTGAGGGTTAAATGCACTTGGTGACAGGCGCAGCTTGCCCCTGATTTTGTATATGGCCAAAAAATGAACAGACTATTGCTGGTTAAATGCACTTGGTGTGACAGCTTCACCCTGATGTAGGCTTTAGCCAAAAAACAACCACACCATTGAGGGTTAAATGCACTTGGTGACAGGCGCAGCTTGCCCCTGATTTTGTATATGGCCAAAAAATGAACAGACTATTGCTGGTTAAATGCACTTGGTGTGACAGCTTCACCCTGATGTAGGCTTTAGCCAAAAAACAACCACACCATTGAGGGTTAAATGCACTTGGTCGCAGCTTGTGCTGGCGCACCACAAGACACAAAATGGCCGCCGATCACCCCAGAAAAATGTGACTGACAAACGGTCTGGGCAGCCTAAAAACAGTGAGCAATTGAGGATCAGCAGCTCAATGATCCACAGCTGCAGATCGATCAGTTAATCAAGTCCTTTGGAGGAGTTAATCTGCCTAATCTCGCCCTACTGTCGCAGCCGCAACCTCTCCCTACGCTAATCAGAGCAGAGTGACGGGCGGCGCTATGTGACTCCAGCTTAAATAGAGGCTGGGTCACATGGTGCTCTGGCCAATCACAGCCATGCCAATAGTAGGCATGGCTGTGATGGCCTCTTGGGGCAAGTAGTATGACGCTTGTTGATTGGCTGCTTTGCAGCCTTTCAAAAAGCGCCAAGAAAGCGTCACAAAAGCGCCAAGAAAGCGACGAACACCGAACCCGAACCCGGACTTTTACGAAAATGTCCGGGTTCGGGTCCGTGTCACGGACACCCCAAAATTCGGTACGAACCCGAACTATACAGTTCGAGTTCGCTCATCCCTAATCCTGACCAGACTATATGGCCCCCTAAGGTCTAACTTGGAGAACACATTGGCACCCACAATCTGATTAAACAAGTCAGGAATCAAAGGAAGGGGGTACAGATCACGGACCATAATACAATTGAGCTCATGGAAGTCCAGGCATGGCCTAAAGGTTCCATCTTTCTTCTTTGCAAAGAAAAAACTCGCCGCCACTGGGGACGGTCTAATAAGTCCCTTAGCCAAACTCTCGGCAATATACTCTCGCATGGCCGCTCTTTCAGGTTTAGAGAGGTTATATAAACTTCGCTTCGGGGATAAGATTGGTAGGACAATCATATTCCCGATGTGGGGGTAACCCCTGGCAACCACTCTCAGAAAATACATCACAAAAATCTGAAATAAGAGGGAACAGCGTTAGTGGTCAAGACAGAAGGAGATGTAGGATTATGTTTGCTTAACCATGGTAAACCCAGAACCAATGGAGCAGGCAGACCCTCCAGTACAAAACATGAAATGGATTCCTGATGAAAATCACCCACTCTTAAACGGATGTCCTGCACCATCTGTGACAAACATTTCTGAGTAAGTGGCGCAGATTCTATTGCAAACACCAAAATATTTTTCTCTAATGCACTTGTTGTCAACCCATGCATACAGACAAACTGACCATAAACTAGGTTAACCCCTGCTCCACTATCAATAAACACCTAAATTCCCACAGCTTGGGACTCTAGCGCCACCTTGGCAGACAGGAGAAATCGGGTACTACCAGTAAATAGCAAAAGTAAGTTCTCGGACTCCCCACCAAGAGTGAGATGGGAAAACGTTTTCTTCTTGTTTTCAGCTTGATGCAGAACATAAGGAAAAACATTAACAAAATGTCCCCTTTTTCCACAGAAATAATAAAGATAATGTCAAGGCGCAGTGTGGTAAATACACTCCACACCGAACACAGAAGGGAAAGAAAAAGGTATTAGGCCTGGAGCCTAATATTAGTGAGTCCCTACGGGGAGCCCTGACTACTATCAATATGAACACAACTTGATGGTAGGAATGTTCATACGCAGGAACCTAACCCCAATCTCACCCTAACAGGGCCCTGCAGATAGTGTCAGGACATGGATGGCCTATTCCTTCCAAGATGAAGGAATAGGAGACGCCCTTAGGCCTAATACTAGATGGTAGGGGAAAAACAACAAAGAAGTTAACTTAAGTTCCAGAAGTTTGCAGACGAGCAGGAACTCAAAGAGAACCAACACCAGGACTTCCAAAAACAAGGAGCTATCAACCGCACAGCATGATGGGTGAAGCCGGACAAAATAGAGGAGAAGGAATGACCTCCTCGATCTTCTAGTCCCTGTCTCAGGAGGGACCGTGACAGTCGACTTGTGAACAGCAGGAGACGTCATTGTCAAGCTGTAATTGATGCTCAAGGCCACATGACAAGTTATTGAGACACTGACATTTTGTGGTGGTATACCCAGCACGGGGGTTGGCTTTTGTGTCAATAAATTGTGTAAGATGAGGAAATCACCATTGCTGCTTCTACTTAAATGCCCGACTTTCATGATATAATATCACTGGCGCCAGAACTTTGTACGTTTTCCATAGATTTTACCCGAAAGCTAAATATCCCTAACTTTTTGTGAGTAGTGTATGTACAGCTGGTATAAGTTATATATCTTCTAGTATAGAGTGACATGGACCATGCTGGTATAACCTGGGTATATCCTGTATGTAATTATATATGTACAGCTGGTATAAGTTATACATCTTCTTGTATATAGTGATAGGGACCATGCTGGTATAACCTGGGTATCTCCTGTATATAATTATATATGTACAGCTGGTATAAGTTATGCATCTTCTTGTATATAGTGATATGGACCATACTGGTATAACCTGGGCATCTTCTGATATATTGTATAATTATATGACATTCACATTCAGTTTCCAAAGGTTTTATGTCCCGAGCTTTGATCCTTTTCCACCTTTTTGAACGTTTTTGGCTGAAAAGTTTCTTCTGGGATGAAGAGATCCAAAATGGCAGCCATAAACTATTAAGCAAAGTAATGTGTTTTGTTTTTGTCTCTGGGGCTCTTTTATTACATCACATTTCCGCTTCATACAAGCTTTTAGGAGGTGTAAGTTCATGTTTGTAATGTAATTGCTTTAAGTCATGTCATTTATCAATAAATTAGCCCAAAAGTTCTTTCTCTTAAAAACATTTTTTCTCAAGTAATTTGTAATTAGCATAAATTAGGGTAAAGGTTGGAGAATATACTAGTGCTTTTGGGAAATGCCAAAAGTAAAAAAGAAATAAAAAATCAGGAGATTTTTCATGGTTGCACAGGTCCTACACAGTTATCTGCTCTGTTGAGTAGCATCAACCTGTATCATGAGAATGGTGATGGAGATGTCCACACCCTGAACACCCTCTTTGACTATGCCAGTGACATCTGGTGACCTTCTGTTTTGGTCTTCATCTATAGGTACTGTATCTACAGTTTAAGAGATCATGGAAGCTGTAAAGAATGAGCCACAGCACATTCTTCTTGTTTTAAGCATCCACTTTGAAGTTTCCAATTTCGACATACTGCAGCTCATCTCCCATTCACTTGAATGAATGTATGTAACCTTCCACCTCAGGCTCTGTCCACTGTTTAGTTGCCACAAATGGCTGATTGGTGCGGGTGCAATGTTTTGAACCTCCACCAATCTGATATTGATGACAAATTCTAATTAAATTCCTTGTCTTGAGCATTGCTGCCCTATCCTTGTATCAAGAAAGACAGACTTTGTGGCCTCCTCTGGCATCTAGCTCCAAGAACAGCTGAGGCACATCTACAGCCAGCTATACTCCCACATAACTAGTCTTCCAAGCAGAAGCTTGAATGAAGCCACCAGCGGTGGAGAATGTATTCAGGGCAAATCTGTGACTCTCCAGGATGGAGCTGACAATTATGGCAATTAATCTCGGACATTTGTTTATAACGCTTTGTGGAGAGCCGAGGGCCACAGAAACGGGTCCAGAGAGTCCCTCACTGACCACTGGGGATTTATGTAACCATTATTGTGCTAAATGTCCTTTCAGAAGAGCATCTGCCGCAATATTTTAAATAAAGCTGCAGTAAAGTGATCCTGTTATTTTGTGAACGCGCCATGTGGTCTGCTGTATACTGAAATCCAATCCCTGGACCGAGCAGTGTTAAATGTTTTGGCACCTGCAACGAATGATTGACATTCCTGCGCTGAGTTTTTCGATTTTCATCCAAATTTTGAACTCCATAAAATATTAATCATTTCTAATTTAATTAGACATTTCTGGGGGGCTGCTTGATTGCCATGTGGGTCAGTAAGTAAAGCTGAACATATTTCCAAATTTTTATCCTTCCCAGGAAATTGAGATCTCAAAGAAAAACATGTCAACACATGGGTTTTTTGGAGTTGTCTAATTCCTGTTTCTGAGGCTTCAGCAGCCGTTTAAAAGAAAATCATTTATAGAGTAGGAGTGACATCTCGGTGAGTTGTGCTGGTATTGATCATGAAATAAAGATGTTATTTTCCACTGAGAATGCCACCACAGATATTGCAGAATTTTAAGTTGTCCAATTCCGTGACAAACACATTGCTAGCTCTCAGGGTCCCGCTGTTTAGACTACCAGTGGTTTGCCAAGTATAGCCAAGTGAAATGTAATGATGATACATATAGGTTTGATCTCTTTAAGGTTGTGATTGACACCATCACGCACCAGTCTTAACTATACAGAACTGGAGGTCTCTTCATGTAATTTTGATGATTCAAGTCAACTTTCTAGCTGGTTTGCTAAGATTGTTTGCAACACTTAGAGACCATTTGCCTATGTAGGTTCTCACCAGCCATTCAAATTTGGAGAAGACCAATTTGGACAGAACCCCGTCTCTCAATGGGCCTGTAACTGCTGCATTGACATGATGGCATGTACATCAACACAAGTGGAATTATCTGGTTCAGAGTTATGGTGACTTTCCATGCCCACTGCCATCCTGCTATCCGCATCACTTAACTAGTTTCTGCCCACTGCCAGCCACCAGACTCCTGTGTACCATGATGCAGACTGCATATCTCTTTGTGTGGATGTGTCTATTCATTGAACCTCTTCCTGCAGCACTGCAAGGGTTCATTCCCCTCTTTGTTCTCAGTTCAGCCTGACCTGACCCATGCCTGTTCCCCATACTGACCTGGAGCCATCTGCTCTGACCTCTGTAGTAAGAGAAATACCATTGCACACTGAGGGTTAGGCCTCATGCACATGGCTGTTTTTTTGGTCCGCATCTGAGTCGCCGTGTTGGCGGCTCGGATGCGGACCCATTCACTTCAATGGGACCGCAAAAGATGCGGACAGCACTCCGCTCCATTCCGCGGCCCCACAAAAAAATATAACATGTCCTATTCTTGTCCGCGCTTTGCGGACAAGAATAGACATTTATATTGACGGCCGCCCATTCCGTTCCGCAAATTGCAGAAGGCACATGGACGGCTTGTGGTCGTCACAGGTGTTGAATTCCTCAGAGATCCATGCCTCATTAATTTTTAGAAATGTGAGGTACTCCACACTGTCGTGAGCTAGGCGAGTGCGCTTATCGGTCACGTTCCCCCCTCTGCTGCGCTGAACGTTCTTTCAGACAGGACACTGGACAAGGGGCAAGCCAAGAGTTCCATGGCAAATTGTGCCAACTCTGGCCACAAGTCAAACCTGCACACCCAGTAGTCCAGGGGTTCCTCGCTTCTCAAAGCGTCCACATTGGCCGATAACCCGCTGTAGTCGGACACCTGTCGGTCTAGACATTCCCTGAGGCTGGATCCGGAGGGAGGCTGTCGATGGGTTGGCTGCAAGAATGATCTCATATCCGAAGTGACCAACACATCTTCAAACCGCCCTCTTCTTGCAGGCGTGGTAGGATTGGTACCCGCAACTGTTTTGCTGTGGGTGCTAATTCCTCTGCCAGCACCTGCAACAGCGGAATGCAGCATTTCTGGCAGCAGGGCCTGGAAATGCTGCATTCTGCCAGCCCTCTGTGATGCTGGTAACATGTCCTCCATTTTCTGTTTGTACCGGGGGCCTAAGTATGTTGTCACCCAGTACTGGTCCTTGTCCTTTATGATTTTTATATGTGGGGTCCCTCTTCAAACACTGGAGCATGAAGGCCCCCATTTGCACTAAATTGGAAGCGGTGGAACGACCTGGCTCCTGCTCATCGCCCAGGAGAATGTCATCCCCGGTCTCCTCTTCCCATCCACGGACAACACCAGGGATCCCAGAAAAGTTGCTTGCTCCTCCTCCCCCCCCCCCCCCCAGGCACCAGACTCCTGTTGACTTGTCTCAGATGGAGTAGCCCCCCTGGCAATTCATTCAGCATCGCGACTTCCTCATCTTCCTGCTCCTCAACGGCTTGATCAATGACCCGATGCAATGCACGCTCCAGAAAGAAGGCGTAAGGTATCATGTCACTGATAGAGCTCTGGCTGCGACTGACCAGTTTGGTGATCTCATCAAATGGCCGCAATAGTCTGCACGTGTCACTCATGAACAGCCACTGGTGTGGTGAAAAAAAAACAAGCTGCAAGGTGGAGTTCCAGCGCGTTGGGCAGTCACAAATAAGACGTCTGACGGGCAAATGGTGTCGCCGCTGAATGTCACCAAGGCGAGTCATGACCGTGTAAGATCTTCTAAAATTGCCAGAGATTTTCCTGGCCTGCCGCAAGACGTCCTGGACCCCGGGGTATTTGGCAACGAATCGCTGCGTGACTAAGTTCAGGACGTGTGCCTTTCACGGCACGTGTGTCATTTTGCCCTGTTTCAGCTCAGTCAGCAGATTGGCACCTTTGTCGCACACCCCTTTACCAACTGTCAAATTAAGCGGGGTTAGCCACTGATTGACCTGTAACCGCAGAGCTGAAAGGAGTGCAGGGTCGGTGTGGCTCTTGGCTTCCACGAATAGATTCTGGGGAGCTGGGGGGTGCAGCAGAAGAGGTGGTAGCAGTGGAAAAGAAAGAGTCAGCCAAGGAGGAGACGGACGATGGAGTCGGAGGAGGAGAAGAAGAGGCAGGCCTGCATGCACTCTGTGGTGGTAACACCAAATCCACACGGGTGCCATGGGTTGCATGCATAACAGCTGTCAAAAGGTTCTTCCAGTGGGCAGTAAAAGTTATATACTGTACCTTCTCTACCCGTGTTTGCTAGACCACGTGTCTGTGGTCAGATGTATATTTGCACCGACACTGTGTGCCAGAGAAGCATTCACTTGCCGCTGAACATGGCCATATAGCTCTGGGATGCCCTTCTGGGAGAAATATTTCCTTCCGGGGACCTTCCATTGTGGTATGCCAATAGCCACAAATTTTCTAAAGGCCTCCGAGTCCATCAGTTTATATGGCAGTAGTTGGCTAGCAGTTCTGACAAGTCGGCGGTCAGCCGTTGGGCAAGAGGCTTATCCGGCATCATCAACTTTTTAAGTTTGAACATTTGGGCCACAGAAGCCTGCCGTTTGCCCGATGAATGCGATGACGGCATGGTGGAAGGTGGAGTGGAGGACAAATTGGAGGGGAGAGAAGAAGGAGAAGAGGCAGGACGTGGAGCACCGGGAGTGTGGCATTGTGGGTTCTGACGGTGTTGCTCCCACTAGACTTGGTGAAGGGAGGCCAGGTGCCTTCTTAAGGCGGTCGTCCCTAGGTGAGTGTTGTGCTTATCGCGACGTATGCGTTGACAGCACAGGCTGCAGATGGCAACACTATTGTCAGCAGCTGACACATTATAAAAAGCCCACACTGCAGAGCCATTTGCAGGCGTCCTGGGAGCGCCAGATGTGACCGTGCATGGTGGATGGCTCACTCCAGATTAATTTGCAGTCTGCTTTTTGCCTCCTGTGCACTGCGAGTTCTGCCTGCTTCTCCTACTTCTCCACCCTATCTGCTGCTCCGTCTCTCCCCCTGAACTCCCCTCCTCTTCCACTCTTGTGGGCACCCATGTGACGTCCATCGACACGTCATCGTCACCTTCACCACCACTGACAGAGATCTCGGAGTAGGCAGCAAAAGCGGGGACCCCTTCCTTGGGCTGATCTGGGTACTGTCATCAGACCACTGGGTGGCGGCCGTTGCTACCTCCTCTTCCTGATCAGATGCCAAGAATGGCTGCGCATCCGTAAGGTCTGGGAACAGATGGGAAAAAAAATTGCTCTGATTCGAGTGGAGGGGCTATGGTGGTGGTGTCTTTGGGGGTGCACACATCAGAGAGTGAGGAGAGTGCAAATACAGAGGATGAGGAGGGTGCAGAAGCAGAAGGCTGAGTGAGCCACTCAACCAACTCTGGTGCATCCTTTGACAAAATCGCACGCACCTTCTCCAACTTCCCAATTAGGCTCCGGCCTGGTGCACCTGCCCGACCCCTACCACCCCTGCGGAATGGCCTGCCTCTTCCTCTGCCTGTCATTTTCAAAATGACCCTGTGCCAAAGTCCCTATAGAAGAGCAGTATTTGTGGAAGCAGGTATATAGAACCCCTTAATGAGTATTTGCTGGAAGCAGGTATATCAAACCCCTTAATCAGTTAACTTTGTGGCAACAGGTATATCACACCTCTGCCTCAATCAGTTTTTTTGAGGGGCAACAGGTATATCACACTAGTTGCAATTATTTGTTCCAATAGCGTTTGTCCCTCTGTATAGCTGCAGTATTGCAGCAGAACCGCACACAACTGCTGCACAATACAAATGCACTATGATATACTTTCTATATTAGAAAGTATATTATAAGTATATCACACCTATCGAAAGCACACCTATACCAGTTCTTAAAATGACTTTTGTGGCCCTATTAGCTAGCGTTTCGTGTCCCTAACAGCCTGTCCCTGCTCCACACAGCAACCTCTCCCTACACTGGCAAAAGACTGAATGTAAAATGGCGGCCAGATTGGGTTTATTTAAAGGGTCGGGGTATGTCCATGTGCTGAAACGTCTCAATTGGCTGTCCTGTCCCACCTGATGTATGTGTCATGGGTCAAAGTTCGGCGCAATGCAAAAGAATATGGCGCCGGCTGACATCGCCATATGTTCGCATGTTCGGCGAACCGTGAACGAGCAGAGTTTGCCGCGAAACGACGGCCGGCTGAACCGCAATGCCATCTCTAGAAGCGAGTCAACTTACTCCACTATACGTCTGTAGTCTCACGAGATTTTGCGGGACTTTGCTCACTACACAGACGCACTGTGCCTATTTAGACGCCACAGCCGGCGTCTCGCCTCCACACTGGCCTACACCCTCCCCTGCAGTGCTTCCACGCTGTGCCATGGGGGTTCTAAGGGATGTTGCTAAGCTCAGACAAAGATATTGCAGCCTTCTCATTGGCCCACAAGCAAGAAATTAGGTTTTTTCGTGAATTCTCAAAGTGCCGATATTCGCAATAAAAATTTGCGAACAATAATAGACATTGCTCCAACCATAATAACCAGAATAATCTACTAAAAATGTAAAAAGTTCTTGCAAATATACTTTCATACTATACTTCTAGAAGCACACAACTACTCATGGTCTACGATTTGTATTATTATAGTAGATGTGGGACAGGTTGAGCCAAGATGGGATCAGTATTTCACAATAGGTTCTGGAAACCACTTGGCTATGCCCATGTCTCTCATGAAAGTGTCACGGAATGTGTACAGGTAACAAGGCAAAACAACATGCATAAATGTCTCGCTGGATCCAAAAGCTAAGGAACGAAAGGGAGACCCCTGTAGAAGACCTGGCACTTTCCCTGGCTGCTCAGCCTATGCATAGATCCGAATGGTGGAGGTATGCATATCCACGAACCTTGACTATAAAGCCCTGAGCACCCTACAATAGTGAGGGGACACGACCACCGGCTCCCTACACCAGACACGGAGGGAGTCAGGGTCACCTGGGATCCAGCAAACAGAAAATAACAGATAACAGTGTAACACTTAACTTTGTGGAGGAGAGGAGAACCAGATGGGCAAGCACACATACTCCAGGAAGAAATATAAGCCGCCCAGAAAAGCATTCTGGGGAAGAATTTAAAGGGAAACAATTAGTCCAACACATAACAGCTGAGAGACGCTAATGAGAGGAGGAGCTGAATACCACAACACAGAACTCAAGGGGGAGGTTCTGAAAGGCCTCTGTCAGAGCTTCTCAGCTGTCTGGTTGTGACAGTACCCCTCCCTCTACGAGTGGACTCCGGACACTCAGAACCCACCTTCTCAGGATGGGACCTATGGAAAGCCTTTATGAGACGAGAGGCTTTAATGTCCGTCACTGAGACCCACATCCTCTCCTCAGGACCATACCCCTCCCAGTGAACAAGGTACTGAAGAGAACCGCGGACAAGACGAGAATCCACAATCCTAGAGACCTGAAATTCAAGATTCCCATCAACCATAATCGGAGGAGGAGGCAAAGGCGAGGGTACAATGGGTTGAACATAAGGTTTCAATAAGGACTTATGAAAAACATTATGGATCTTCCAAGTCTGAGGAAGATCAAGACGGTATGCAACAGGATTGATGACAGACAGGATTTTGTAAGGCCCAATAAACCTAGGACCCAACTTCCAGGAGGGAACCTTCAATTTGATATTCTTGGTAGACAACCACACCAGATCACCAACATTCAGGTCCGGACCAAGCACACGTCTCTTATCAGCCACACGCTTATATCTCTCACTCATGCTCTTTAGATTATCTTGAATCTTTTGCCAAATAGATGACAAAGACGAGGAGAATCTGTCCTCATCAGGTAAACCAGAAGACCCCTCTCCCGAGAAAGTCCCAAACTGTGGATGAAACCCATATGCACCAAAAAATGGTGACTTATCAGAGGACTCCTGACGACGGTTATTTAAAGCAAACTCAGCAAGGGACAAAAAAGAACACCAATCCTCTTGATTCTCCGCCACAAAACAGCGCAGATATGTCTCCAGATTCTGATTGACGCGCTCTGTCTGGCCATTCGACTGTGGGTGGAAAGCAGAAGAGAATGACAACCGAACCCCAAGCGAGAACAGAAAGCCTTCCAGAATCTGGAAACAAACTGCGTGCCCCTATCAGAGACTATGTCTGAAGGAATACCGTGCAATTTGACAATGTGATCAACAAATGCCTGCGCCAGCGTCTTAGCATTGGGCAAACCAGGAAAAGGGATGAAATGCACCATTTTGCTAAAACGGTCCACCACCACCAGAATCACAGTCTTCCCCGAGGAACGAGGCAGGTCCGTGATAAAGTCCATGGACAGATGTGTCCAAGGACGGGAAGGAATGGGTAAGGGAAGGAGAGGACCTGATGGCCGTGAATGAGGGACTTTGGCACGAGCGCAAGTCTCGCAGGCTGCCACAAAACCCTCAACCGACTTACGAAGCGCAGGCCACCAGAATCTCCGAGCGATGAGATCCAGTGTGGCTCTTACCCCCGGGTGCCCAGCAAGGACCGTATCGTGGTGTTCTTTAAAATCTTGTGTCTTAAAGCGAGAGGCACAAACAACCTCCCAGGAGGACAAAGATCAGGAGCCTCTGACTGGGCTGCCTGCACCTCTGCCTCCAATCAGGAAAAAGAGCAGAGACCACCACACCTTCAGCCAAAATGGGACCCGGGTCTTCAAAATTCCCCGCCTCCCGGAAACAACGTGACAGGGCATCTGCCTTCACATTCTTAACCCAGGGCGGAACGTGACAACAAAATTAAACCTAGAAAAGAACAACGACCATCTGGCCTGTCTCGGGTTCAGACGCTTGGCTGACTCCAAGTAGGCCAGATTTTTATGGTCAGTAAATACGGTAATAGGGTGTCTGGCTCCCTCTAGCCAATGGCGCCATTCCTCAAAAGCCAACTTGATGGCCAACAATTCCCTATCTCCCACATCGTAATTTCTCTCTGCGGAGGAGAGTTTTCTTGAGAAAAAGGCACACGGTCGCCAATTGGCAGGAGAGGAACCCTGAGACAAGACCGCCCCCACACCCACCTCAGAAGCATCAACCTCAACTATGAGGGTAACGAAACATCAGGTTGCACCAAGATGGGAGCGGAAGCAAAACTCTCCTTGATATCAGAAAAAGCCTTACGCGCCTCTACTGACCAAGAAGAAAAATCTACCCCCTTTCTGGTCATATCAGTGAGTGGTTTAACAATAGAAGAATAATTCAAAATGAACTTCCTGTAATAATTGGCAAAGCCCAAAAACGCATCAGCGCCTTTTGATTCTCAGGAAGCTCCCACTCAAGCACAGCGCGGACCTTCTCGGGGTCCATGCGAAAACCAGAAGCGGAGAGAAGAAACCCCAGAAATTGAATTTCTGGAACCGCAAACACACATTTTTCCAGTTTTGCATATAATTTATTCTCCCGCAGGATGAGCAAGACCTGATGTAAATGTTCCTTATGAGTTTTGAAATCGGGAGAAAAAATCAAAATGTCATCCAAATACACCAATACAAATTTTCCCATCAAATGATAAAAAATGCTGTTCACGAAATGCTGGAAAACGGCTGGGGCATTCATCAAACCAAAAGGCATAACCAAATTCTCAAAATGGCCCTCAGGGGTATTGAAGGCCGTCTTCCATTCGTCCCCTTCTCTGACCCTGACCAGGTTGTATGCCCCTCTTAAATCTAATTTGGAAAAGACTTTAGCCCCAACAACCTGGTTAAATAGGTCCGGGATCAGAGGAAGCGGATAAGGGTTCACGAATTGTGATATTGTTCAGCTCCCTGAAATCCAGACAAGGTCTTAAAGAACCATCTTTTTTCTTAACAAAGAAAAAACCAGCGGCAACAGGTGACTTCGAGGGTCGTATGTGTCCCTTTCTCAGACTATCAGAGATATAAGCACGCATAGCGATCCTCTCAGGTTGGGAAAGATTGTATAAACGAGATTTAGGCAGCTTGGCGTCTGGGATGAGATTAATAGGGCAATCGTACTCCCTGTGCGGGGGCAAATCCTGAACTCCACTCTCAGAGAAGACATCCGAAAATTCAGAGAGAAAAGATGGTATAGTCTTAGTAGCAACCTCAGAAACAGATGTCATGAGGCAATTCTCTCTGCAAAAGTCACTCCAACCATTTATTTGCTTCGCTTGCCAATCAATGGTGGGGTTATGCTTAGTGAGCCAGGGCAGCCCCAACACCAGCGGGGTGGGCAAGCCGCTAAGGACGAAACATGACACATCCTCAACATGAGCATCACTCACAATTAAACGGATATTGTGAACTATGCCCTTTAATGATTTCTGAGAAAGTGGAGCGGAATCGATAGCAAATACAGGAATATCCTTTCTCAAAGCGCACACCTGGAAATAATGAGTTATCGCAAATTGACTATCAATGAGATTGACCGCTGCTCCACTATCCACAAAAATCTCACAAAAAATGTTCTTGCTCTCTAGCGCCACCCTAGCCGGCAGGACAAAACGGGAACTACAAGCAAACTGAAAATCTTCAATCTCCGCCTCAATCCTGCCAATAGTAACAGACGGAACATTTTTCAAAGATTTTTTCCTCTTTGTTTCTTTATTATACCCAGAGAACTGCCTGAATCTCCTAGAGGGACAAATATTTGCCAAATGATTAATACCTCCACAACAAAAACAAACCCTCCCATGCGGGCTGAATCTTCTATTGTCAGAAGCAATCAACCCCAGCTGCATGGGCTCCTGCTCAGAAGGGGCTGACAGCGACTGAGACCCCTGCGCAGAGAATGGGACCGCTGCACAGTCCTGGGACCGAGTATGACAGGAAGGAGAGATCTCTCCTCTCTCTCTAAGACGCCTGTCAATACGAACGGCCTGAGACATAGCAGAGTCCAAAGAAATAGGCCTTTCATTAAAGGCAAATGCATCTTTCAATCCCTCTGAAAGACCATGGCAAAATTGACTTCGGAGTGCAGCATCATTCCAACCAGTATCAGCTGCCCAACTCCGAAATTCTGAGCAGTATATTTCTGCGGATTGTTTACCCTGGCATAACTGACGTAGTCGAGACTCAGCCAAAGCAATACGATCTGGATCATCATATATCTGACCCAGGGCTAAAAAGAATTCATCCACTGAACGGAGGGGCCGTGCCCCCTCCGGCAGCGAAAAGGCCCAGGACTGAGCGTTACCCCTGAGCAGCGATATAATGATCCCCACCCTCCGTTCCTCATCACCAGAAGAATGGGGAAGAAGGCGAAAATGGAGTTTGCAAGCCTCTCTAAAACGCACAAAATTCTCACTACCCCCGGAGAACGTATCCGGGAGCGAGATCTTAGGCTCAGAACAAGCTCCATGAACGCAAGCTGAACCGGTCACTTGAAGCTGAGAAAAAGTCTTACGGAGGTCAGCTACCTCCAATGAAAGACCCTGGAAGCGTTCAGCCAAAAGTGAAACCGGATTCATGCTTAAGACGGTTTTTTGGCGGCTTATAATGTCACGGAATGTGTACAGGTAACAAGGCAAACAACATGCATAAATGTCTCGCTGGATCCAAAGCTAAGGAACGAAAGGGAGACCCCTGTAGAAGACCTGGCACTTTCCCTGGCTGCTCAGCCTATGCATAGATCCGAATGGTGGAGGTATGCATATCCACGAACCTTGACTATAAAGCCCTGAGCACCCTACAATAGTGAGGGGACACGACCACCGGCTCCCTACACAAGATACGGAGGGAGTCAGGGTCACCTGGGATCCAGCAAACAGAAAATAACAGATAACAGTGTAACACTTAACTTTGTGGAGGAGAGGAGAACCAGATGGGCAAGCACACATACTCCAGGAAGAAATATAAGCCGCCCAGAAAAGCATTCTGGGGAAGAATTTAAAGGGAAACAATTAGTCCAACACATAACAGCTGAGAGACGCTAATGAGAGGAGGAGCTGAATACCACAACACAGAACTCAAGGGGGAGGTTCTGAAAGGCCTCTGTCAGAGCTTCTCAGCTGTCTGGTTGTGACAGAAAGACATTGTTGTTTTTCATCTGGTGGCTTGACTTTTTGAAAAACTTTCACTAGAGACCTTCAAGAGAAAATTCAAGGAGGATTTGGCTGTGCTTCAAGACAGTTTGGGCAACGATGGGATCAGGATTTCATAATATGTTCTGGAGGACCTACAGCTTTAACACTGAATGCATTTTTGAAACCACTGGGCTATGCCCATTGCTCCTGTAAAAGACATTTCTTGAAGTCTGTCACCTCTCCAAAGTAGAAACCCATAATTTAGCAACAGAATAGAGTGCCAGTAATGTCCTGTTTTGCTGGAGACTTTACAGTTCCTATATCCTGTCTGCTCCACTTTAATAAAAGGTAAAATATTTTTCAATAAACTCTTTTTCATGGGCTCAGGATACATATCCTCTGACACTTACAGTCCTACATCCTGATAACCGTAACTTGAGAATGTCTATTTTTGTGCCATGCATATGGTCCACTTGGCTTTCTGTGTTCCTTGTGCCCACAAGATGGTAAATGATGGGGTTATTTAGTACCTTGCAAAAGAGGAAGTAATAATGTTTTCCTTTCAGAAAGTGCTAAAATGAATCTTTTAAAACGGAGTCCAACAATTTTATTGCAGTCTTGACTGTCGAAGCAAAGTAGGGCTGAGTTCAAACAGAGCTTGGCTTTCTGACTCTGGCTGTTTATCAATGCAATATGTGGGCAGGGAACCCAAATTCCAGGTTGGTCATGTCATGGTTTTTAACTGTTTAATTTTCCAGAGTCTTGTATTGTGTAGATTGTCATGTGGATGATGTGTGTAGTAATCCTAAGGTTGTTTATATAAACTACATGATATTAATGCAAATAATTTAATCCCCGTAACAGTACTGAGCCACAATGTTCATGCGCAGAACAACAAAAATGATAATGTTTGAGCCACAAACAGTTTTCAAACTTGATGAAAATTCTTCTTTGCAGGTATAAATGTTTTTATTATAGTGAAAGGATTTAATGATATTTGCCTGGAATTTTTTGAACATGACCTTTAAAGGGATTGTTCTATCTGGACATTTCTAAAATAAACACACATGTGCAGCCATCCCATCATTCACCTTTCTGTGACTTCTAAAAATAGCCGAGCTGGCACTCCACTCTTTTTTGTAGTACCATAGCAGTGAATGGAGAAAACAATGGATGGACAGTTTGCTCCCTGTTAACATGAGGGCCCCTGTTCTTGACATAGGACTGGTGCCCAAAGTTGGAGCCCACACCTATAGAGAAGAGTAAATCATTCAAAATTTGATTCAAGTTCGATTTGGTCGAATTGGCCAACCAAATCGATTCTAGAGGAATCAAACATTCTCCCCCCGGCCTGAAAATTTGTGTATGACACTCTAAGGTCTCACAGGTCTTATACTTTCTCTTTTATGTCTCAAAAATGTCTTTAATTTTATCTATTTTTTCTCCCCCAAACCCCAAATTTGTCTAAATCAATCTGAACCATAACCTTAGATTTGGATGCTACATGAATTTTGACAAAATTGGGGTTTAATAATTCAATACTTTTTGAGTCAATTCAGTCATTTAGTTTCACGTATTGGACATTTATGGCATATTTTTACTTATATGCCATAAATGTCCAAATGGGACAGTCCATTTAAAGGGGGTTTCTCGTAAAGACAAGCCTTGTCGATGATCCCTATTAAGATGTACAGTATCTACGCCATACAGTGGGGTCACCATGGTGGGCAACCTTCCATGACCCATAGCAGGAAGGTACTAAGTAACAACAGCTCCAATGTGCAACCATTCATTGGAATTCTATGCAATATTAAGGGTCAAAATGTGAATGCCTTGATAATTATAGCCTTCAGCTATTTAGTATACCACCAATACAGCCATAAACCAGATTAAAAGTTCTTGACAAGTTAGCTGACAACCAATAGGACCAATATGATTGCCATTTGTCATTGACTGGCTCGGAAATCTTAAGAATTTTTAGACTATTTTGAAACTTTGGGGCAAATGCCCTTGAGGTCAAGTGTTAGCAGCTATTTTTCTATTAGAATAAATCATGACCCCCTTCCCCCTTCCCCTCAATATTCATAGAAGGAGATGATCTTCTGAATATATACTGAGCCTCATATAGACCTTACAGAATTAGAAAAAAAAACATTGTTGCTTTTTTCCTAAAGTAGCACCCCACCAGTCCATAGGTTGTGTGTGGTATTGCAGCTCAGACCCATTTCCTTCCATGTATAGTACCTGAGCTGCACTAACAGACACCACCCACAGACAGGCGTGGTCCTGTTTCTGGAAGAAAGTAGCCATGTTTTTGTTAATTCCATACAACCCCCTTAATATCTAATGGAAAGTCCTAGGATGGTGGTTTCAAGTGAATAAATTGAAACCATGTGAAGGGGAAACACCTTACCAGTGCACAAGGGATTGAATAACATTTATTATTTCGGGATAATATCCCGAAACACTCAAGAATTAGTAAAGCATGCCAGCTAGAAATAGTTCTGTAATTGTTTTAAATATGGTTATAAAAGTTTGCATAGATATGCCCTTTAATTTTAACATAACCCACCATGCAGGCATGATATGCATTCCCAATAGCTAGATTGTTTTTCAAAGCAAGAGTAATTTTAGTTTAAACAGGTCAGCGCACTGTATGTAAAAGGATGGTTTTAATTAAGAAATAGTAATAGTACCAAGTCCAACTGAAATAGTTACCATAGTAAAAAAAACATAAAAATAACACCATGAAATGTAGAAAACTAAATATTACAGCAATACAGTTATATACAGTACAGTAGAAAATGTAAAATATGAAAAAAAATAGAAAGTGTCAAATTAAAGGGAGGACTTTTCACTGATGAATCTACCAGCAATGGCCATCAGTCAGTGGGAACAACTTTCTAAACCTATCTGTATGTCATCGAGTGTTAACTGAATGTCCCGAAAAAAAAATGTTTTCATTTGCCAAGTGGCTCCCCAGTGCCCAGCTTTGCTTTTCAAAGTGCCCAAGCCGGTCGCTCTTCCCCCGATGGTGACATCAGCGACATTATCTGCAGTATTTCTCCTGTGTAATGTTTCCACATCCCAGATACCTGTGACATTCCCTGTAATTTTATATTAGCCGCTGCGCATACACTTACAAATCCTACACTACTGTACGTGTGACATACTTTCAAGCATACATAACATTTAATATGAAGAAAGCGAGCAGTAAGGGACAGGTAAGTGGCCGTGCTGCTGATGGTGCACGCAGAGGCCGTGGCCCTGGGCGTGTTGAAGCTGTGCCTGCTGCCAGAGCACAAGAAAAACAATCATCCACGATACATAGCTTCATGTCCCAGTTTGCAGGGTGGAACAGGAAAACACTCTTTAAGTCAGACCAGTGCGACCAGGTGGTCGGTTGGATTGCAGCAGATAATGCTTCCAGTCAGTTAAGCACCACCCTGTCTTCCACCAAGTCCAGTCTCAGTAGCCAAGAGTCTGGTCAACACAATTCTCACCCTGATTCTCCTTCCTTCCACCATGGAGTGTCTTGCCAAACAAGTGATCCCACACTTGGATATTCCGAGGAACTGTTTTCATCGCCATTCCTTAATTTGGGCCTCTCGTCAAGCCCGCTTAAAGAGGGACATGAGGAGATCTTGTGCCCTGATTCCCAAACTCTGGAGCATCCACATTCAGAAGAAGATGACTGTGGGGAATGGCAATTAGTGTTTTACGAGGTGGATGATGATGATGAGACACAGTTGCCAATAAGTCAACCGCAATTAGTGTCTCAAGAGGTTGATGATGAGGATGAGACACAGTTGTCAATAACTGAGGTTGTTGTTAGGTCAACAAGTCAGGGGGATGACCAGAGTGAGGAAGTGGAAAAGGAGGTGGTGGATGATAAAGTCACTAACCCAACCTGTAAAGGTGGCAAGTCGAGCGAGGACAGCAGTACAGAGGGGAAGGGATGCGCAGCACCGCAACAGGCTGGAAGAGGCAGTGGGGTGGCAAAAGGGAGAAGGCGGGCCACACCAACTAGGCCCGCAACTGTTCCACGGAGCACACCCTTGCGGAAATCTCCCATCCCAAGGAGTAGGTGTTCGGCAGTCTGGCACTTTTTTGAGGAAAGTGCGGACGCCAAAAGAATTGTAATTTGCAACCTGTGCCATACAAAACTGAGCAGGGGCGTGAACACTAGCAACCTTACCACCACCAGCATGATCCGCCACATGGCAAAACACCCTCGATCCACAATCAGTGTCTGCGGGTCACACCACTGCCTCCTCTTCCCCTCTGTTACGTGCTGGCCAATCCCCTGTCGAAGGCGCAGGCCTGGATGCCTACCGCCCTGCACCTGGACCTTTTAAAGCACCATCAGTGACCACATCCACTTCCGTGTCCAAGCGCAGCGTACAGATGTCATTACCCCAGGCATTTGAATGCAAGCGCAAATACCCAGCCACGCACCCACAGACCATAGCACTAAATGCGCAACTTTCCAAAGTATTGGCCCTAGAAATGTTGCCATTTAGGCTTGTGGACACTGAAGCCTTCCGCAGCCTGATGTTGGCGGCCGTCACTAGTTACGCAGTCCCCAGCCGCCACTATTTTTCATGGTGTGCCGTGCCCGCCTTACACCAGCATGTGTCCCATAACATCACCCGTACCCCGACCAACGCAGTTATTGGGAAGGTCCACTTAACCACTGACACATGGACAAGTGCTTTCGTCCAGGCATGCTACATTTCCCTGACGGCACACTGGGTGAAGATTGTGGAGGCCGGGAGCGAGTCGTACCCTAGGATGGCACAGGTACTGCCGACGTCAAGGATTGCTGGCCCAAATTCCTACGTAAGTGGCTCCAACTCCCACTTCTCCTTCTCCGCCTTCTCCTCCACTTCCACCTCAGAATTATTCTCTTGCAGCACCAGTCAGCCATCAGTCGGTAGCAGGAAGCAGTGTAGCACTGCAGTGGGGAAGCGGCAACAGGCTGAACTTATGCTGATCTGATTAGGTGACAAACAGCACACCGCCACAGAGCTGTGGAAAGGGATAAAAGACCTGACTGAGCTGTGGCTCTCGCCACTGAACATAGAACCAGGCATGGTTGTGTCTGATAATGGCCGTAACTTGGTGGTGGCTTTGTAGCTCGGCAAGCTCACACACATCCCATGCCTAGCCCACATCTTTAACTTAGTGGTTCACCGGTTTCTCAAAACCTACCCCAATTTGCCTGAGCTACTAGTGAAGGTGCGCTGCGTGTGTGCCCATTTCCGCAAGTCATCGACAGCTTTCGCTGGTCTGGCAACGCTGCTGCAGCAGCGCTTACAATTGCCAGCTCTCCGACTGTTGTGTGACATGAGTGCCGTGACCAGGAACGAGTACGCTGATGCCACTTATGCAGTGGGCATGTACGGGTTGATAATATACTGTATTTGTCGTGACGCCAATTGCAGCGTGTGCAGGGTACTACCCCAGGGCCCTTCCAAGGTGTTATAACGCACGTTTCAGATTAGGAATGCCAGAGTGGTGTAATGGCTTATAGTTATAATGTCTCTATAGGGTGGTAATAATTGTGTCAACGGTGTCTCCTACCTGGGTATGGCTGGAATCCTGGCTCCTGGCTCACTTGCAATAAATTTGAGTGTAGTGATAGTAGGAGTAATAGAGGAATTTTGCAGCAGAAATTATGTCCAGACCTTTAGATGAAGTTCAAACATTTCTTTACTGAAGATAACTTGTATCCAAGCAGTTTACACCTTTGGTCTCTGGTCCCAGCAGGTTTTGGCAATCATTGGCAGGAATAAATACTTCTGCACTTTAAATGTGAGCTTGCAGGATTATTCATCTGCTTGGTAGCTCTGTAATTGTGGCACTTCTCTGTAACTTCTGCTTTGTGGGGACAGACTAGCTGCGGTGGAATGGCTTCTCCTAGGTCTCTGGACTTTACACACCGATGATTTCTCAGGTGATGCTTTATTCCTGGAACTCTGGAGGTTGTCTGCATTCTTCATTCAGCTGAGGCTGAAGATTCTCAGACTGGGTATGTGATCAATGTCTCAGCCGAGACAAGATCCTTGCTTTCTTCCGTAAGCAGGGGATCTCCTACACACACACCCTACCCCTAGCAGGGGGTGGGCTACACTGACCCTAACTTCCTTCTCCACCAATGCTGCAGGATGTGGGAACAGTCCATACCTCCACAGAGGGGGAGCTAAGCTGGGATAATCCATTACAGCTTAGATACACTAAACTAAAACTAGTTCCTGGCCAATGTGTTGCTGCCACCTGCGGGTAAACCTAAAAAATTACAGGAAAACAATTACATTTAACATGGTTTTTGATGCACAGTTGTTAAGACATAATATAAATTACATCAGATGACAATGTAAAGGCTCTTAGAAGATAGTAGCGGGGTAGAGGCGTGTAGTAACACAACTCTGGGGTGCTACATGAGCACACCCTGGAACTCGACGTTTCACATGTTGGCCAGGCTTTGTGATCAGCAGAGGGCAGTAGTGGAATACCAGCTGCAACATGATTGTCGCCTTTCAGTCAGCTTCCTCTCTGCACAAGCGGAGTGGGCATAGATGTCTGACCTCTGTGAGGTTTTAAGAAACTTTGAGGAATCAACACAAATGGTGAGCGGCGGTGCCGCTATTATCAGCGTCACCATCCCACTTCTGTGTCTACTCAAACTCTCGCTGCTCACAATTAAGACCGACGCTTTGCATGTGGAAGAGGTGGAAATAGAGGGAGACATTACACAGGGTGATAGTCAGACCACCCTCAGTTCGTCTTCTCAGCACGAATTGGATGATGAGGAGGAGGAGCAGGAGAAGGTTGCCTCCGCTACAGAGGGTAGTACCCATGGAAGTTTAATTCCTTATGTTCAGCTTGGATGTGCAGAAGATGAGGAAGAGGATGAGGAGATTGAGAGAAATCCTCCTGATGAGGACAGCGAAGTCTTGTCTGTTGGGACTCTGGCACACATGGCTGACTTCATGTTAGGCTGCCTTTCCTGTCACCCTCACGTACTCATTTTGGCCAACACCAATTACTGGTTGTTCACCCTTTTTGACCCTCGCTACAAAGAGACCTTCTCATCTTTCATTCCTGTGGTGGAGAGGATGAGCAAAATTATGCAATACCAGAAGGTCCTTGTGGAAAAATTGCTCCAAAAATTTCCAGCTGACAACGCTGGCAGCAGAGTACGTAGTTCTTTGGGCAACCGAGGAGGGGAGACGAGGGGAACACACAGCAGTTCCAACAGAGGCAAGGCAACACTCTCCAAGGCCTGGGACAGTTTCCTGACACCCCACCAGCACCCTTACCCTGACGCGCGGCCTAGTGTCACAAGGAGGGAAAAATTTTTGAAGATGGTGAAGGAGTACGTAGCAGTCCGTGTCAGCGTCCTCAATGATGCCTCTGTGCCTTACAACTACTGTGTGTTCAAGCCGGACACATGGCACGAACTGCACTCTACGCCTTGGATGTGCTGGCCTGCCCTGCCACCAGCAATTTGTCAGAGCGGGTATTTAGTGCTGCTGGGGGCATAATAACTGATAAGGGCATCCGCCTGTCAACTGAAAATGCTGACAGGTGGACTCTTATGAAAATGAACAAGGCCTGGATTGCCCCTGACTTCTCTACTTCACCAGAGGAAAGCGGCTGAACATAAAGGCACTTTAAATTTGTTTTTTTATAATGTACTGAATACACTGTATTGTCATGTGCCCCTTCCACCACAAAAAGGGTATATGGTTCAATCTTTCTTTTCTTGTCCTCCTCTTCTTCCATTATATCAACATGCTTATTAGTCTGCCTTCGCTCCTAATGTTGTAGAGGGTCAGCTCACCCGCAGGCCCTCACATGTAATGTTTTAGAGGGTCAGCTCACCAGCATGCCCTCACCTACAATCTTTTAGAGGGTCAGCTCACCTGCAGGCCCTCACCTACAATCTTTTAGAGAGTCAGCTCACCTGCAGGCCCTCGCATATAATGTTTTAGAGGGTCAGCTCATCAGCAGGCCCTCACCTATAATCTTTTAGAGAGTCAGCTCACCTGCAGTCCCTCACATATAATGTTTTAGAGGGTCAACTTACCAGCAGGCCCTTGACCATAATGTTTTACAGGGTCAGCTCACCAGCAGGCCCTCGCCTAAATTCTTTTAGAGGGTCAGCTCACCAGCAGGCCCTCGCATATAATGTTTTACAGGGTCACCTCACCAAGAGGCCCTTGCCCATAATTTTTTCAATGGTTAGCTAAGCAGCAGGCACTCGCCCATAATTTTTTAGATGGTCAACTCAGCAGCAGGCACTTACCACTAATGTTTTAGATGGTCAGCTCAGCAGCAGGCCCTCGACCATAATGTTTTTGAGGGTCACCAGCAGGCCATCAATAATCATTTTTCAAGGGTTGGTATAATGCCCTCCTTTATGTGTAATAAAGGGTGTTTTGGAGTGCCAGTTCCTTGTCATTTTTGGTAGCCCTTTTACTTACTGCATAGGCTTTATGAGCGTAGGAATCCCACTACCTGAACAATTGTACCACAATGTGAATGAGGCCCTCCTTTATGTGACATACAGGTTGTATCAGAGTGCCTCTTCCTTGTAATTTTTGGCAGCACCTGCATTTTATATACAAGTAAATTCACAGGAAAGAATGTTTACGAACAATTTTTCCTCTAAAATCGATTTTATCTTCGGTTTCGTGCGTATTATTGTTAGTCTGTAAAAGTGGCGTACTACTCGGACAACATCATTCCCAGCAGCGACCTGGGAGTCCAAGATGCATCCAGACATCCTCCCCATGCTGTTCCTGAACCATTTCGGTGGTGTTTCCATCAATTTCTGACCTTTCCCTATCAACCAGACACCCTCCCCTCTTCAGAGCAGGGGGTGCCTGGTTTAATGCTCGGGTTCTCCCATTGACTTCTATTGTGCATCCTGAGGTGTTCGACCTGAGCACCCGAACACTTTGGTGCTCGATCAACACTAATCATTATATTCTATCTAAACCAAAAAATGTTAGGAGGATGATGATGTTGGAGGGGGAGTTTGTATGAATTTTGCTAAATCTGGCTTTGAATGCACTTACACAAGAAGAAACTTGTTCCTCTAGTTATATAATTGTGCACGGACGAATTGGTTCCACTGTAATTAAAAATATAATAATCATTGCCGGCTCCAGAGATGAGACACAAGACTGCGTTTTAACATGGCTTTAGAATTCTTTTGAAGGCAAAGTCTGCAAGATCAGTGGGGAGATAGAGATGTTCTCTTTTTTTTCCTTAAGTTCTCAATTAGCCGAGCAGGCAGGTTGCACATAACACAGCTGGGGAAGGTCATGACCAGGCTTTACGCCAATAAAATGTGACAGATGCACAAGATTTAAAGCCTGGGATACATAGCAGAGGTCAAGCAACGCACCCCTCATTCCTCAGGTCACTGAGGGACAATGCTTGAGGATGACCCGAGAACTGCAGGTTATACTTTCAGGAAACATGGAGAACCCTTGAAGGTTTGACTGTGTCTTAGAAATCAGTGAAGGGAGGTAAGACCGAGTGTCACACAAAGGTGAGGGGAAGTTAAGGTGATCTGGAACCATTCTGGCATCATAAAGGGGTTGTCCAGCCATATGCATTTTTTAAAGGGCATTAGCGTTGAGCGAGCATGATCGGCCGAACATCAGTTCGGCTCGAGCATTGCTATGCTCGGCACATCGCGGAGTTCAGCCGAACATCACGTGTGCTCGCGCAAGTGTATATAAATCTAATTTAGCCTCTATTTCTATGCAGAAGATCACTGTAAAGTGAGGGAATCCCTCATTGTGAGTCTGTAGCTTAGGAGTCCCTGCTCTGACTCCATATATAGCTATGTCCATATATGGAGTCAGTGCTTGCGGACACCCCAGTGTATTTAAATCTAATTTAGCCTGTATTTCAGAAAAGTTTCTGCCAGGATTCAAACTCACAACCTTTTGCATTAGAGGCAAGGCTTTTAACCACTACCTATATAGCTGCATAGCCAATCCCTTTAAAAATAAATAAATAGTAGTATTCCTCTAAAGTATAAACCTAATTTTTTTATTTTTTTTATTTTCAGTGACTGGCTATGCAGCTATACACTGTAGTGGTTAAAGTTCTGGGCTGTGATGCAGAAGCTGTGAGTTCAAATCCTATCACCAACTTTTTCAGAAATTAAGAGGTTAAATTAGATTTATATATATATTTTTTTGTAATTGTAAAAAATGTATGGCACAAAATAAATGTGTAATTACTATAATATATATATATATATATATATATATATATATACACATATATATATAAAATCATACTTCTGATATATATGAATGCATAATATGCGGGTAACTACTACTGATGTTTTAGCCATAATATATTATAATATATTATATATTCTAAATATATAATAATATGTGTATATTATGACTAAAACCGTACATATAAATATATATATATATATATATATATATATATATATATTTACACGTTCTGTTTAAATTAAGTTTAGCCTCTATTTCTGAAAAAGTTTGTGGCAGGATTTGAACTCACAGCCCAGAACTTTCACCACTACACTATATAGCCAGTCATTTAAATATGAGACTTCTACTGTATAGGTCTCAGTAGAAGTACACTGGCTATGCAGCTATTATAGCTGAGTGGTTAAGTGCCTTGCCTCTAATGAGTTTGAATCCCGGCAGAAACTTTTCTGAAATACAGGCTAAATTACATTTAAATACACTGGGGTGTCCCCAAGCACTGACTCCATATATGGCCATAGCTATATATGGAGTCAGAGCAGGGACTCCTAAGCTGAACTAGAGTCCCGACACCCTCCCCTCTTCAGAGCAGGGGGGGCCTGGGGTACTCCCATTGACTTCTGATGTGCTCGGGTGCTCGATAGAACACCCAAGCATGGCAAAGTGTTCTACTCGAGCACACAAGCACTTTGGTGCTCGCTCAACACTAAAGGGCATCTGTCAGCAAATTTGTACCTATGACACTGGCTGACCCATTGTATGTACACTTGGCAGCTGAAGACATATGTGTTGGTCCCATGTTCATACACTAGTCACAAAAATTTAGGGATATTTCGCTTGTGGGTGAAACTTCAGGAGGATCCTAAATGCACTCTAGTCTTTACAGGAGAACTTAATGTGACCTTCTCTTAATGTGAACTTCTGAATGCACATGTCCAACTCTTTAGTGTTTCAGTACTTTTTGCACAACTTGCTGTTCTCCAAAAGGAGATTAATGGCAAAATTCACAACAGGTGTTTGATCCATGAATCGCCCAACAACTTTCCTGGCTCTATTAGAATTGGTATTTAAACAGTCCTCCTCATCATGTTGTTCACATTTTGACATCATGAGACCAAGATGACACCTAACAATTGATCAATAGTAGGGATGAGCGAACTCGAACTGTATAGTTCGGGTTCGTACCGAATTTTGGGGTGTCCGTGACACGGACCCGAACCCGGACATTTTCGTAAAAGTCCGGGTTCGGGTTCGGTGTTCGTCGCTTTCTTCGCGCTTTTGTGACGCTTTCTTGGCGCTTTTTGAAAGGCTGCAAAGCAGCCAATCAACAAGCGTCATACTACTTGCCCCAAGAGGCCATCACAGCCATGCCTACTATTGGCATGGCTGTGATTGGCCAGAGCACCATGTGACCCAGCCTCTATTTAAGCTGGAGTCACATAGCGCCGCCCGTCACTCTGCTCTGATTAGCGTAGGGAGAGGTTGCGGCTGCGACAGTAGGGCGAGATTAGGCAGATTAACTCCTCCAAAGGACTTGATTAACTGATCGATCTGCAGCTGTGGATCATTGAGCTGCTGATCCTCAATTGCTCACTGTTTTTAGGCTGCACAGACCGTTTGTCAGTCTCATTTTTCTGGGGTGATCGGCGGCCATTTTGTGTCTTGTGGTGCGCCAGCACAAGCTGCGACCAAGTGCATTTAACCCTCAATGGTGTGGTTGTTTTTTGGCTAAAGCCTACATCAGGGTGAAGCTGTCACACCAAGTGCATTTATCCAGCAATAGTCTGTTCATTTTTTGGCCATATACAAAATCAGGGGCAAGCTGCGCCTGTCACCAAGTGCATTTAACCCTCAATGGTGTGGTTGTTTTTTGGCTAAAGCCTACATCAGGGTGAAGCTGTCACACCAAGTGCATTTAACCAGCAATAGTCTGTTTATTTTTTGGCCATATACTACATCAGGGGCAAGCTGCGCCCGTCACCAAGTGCATTTAACCCTCAGTAGTGTGGTTGGTCAAGCTGTGACACCAAGTGCATTTAACCAGCAATAGTCTGTTCATTTTTTGGCCATATACAAAATCAGGGGCAAGCTGCGCCTGTCACCAAGTGCATTTAACCCTCAATGGTGTGGTTGTTTTTTGGCTAAAGCCTACATCAGGGTGAAGCTGTCACACCAAGTGCATTTAACCAGCAATAGTCTGTTTATTTTTTGGCCATATCCCAGTCTAATTCTGTCACTAAATCCATACCGGTCACCCAGCGCCTAAATACTAGGCCTCAAATTTATATCCAGCTAAATCTGTCCCTAGTGCTGTAGCTGGGCGAGTTATTTAGTGTCCGTTCAAGCACATTTCTTGTTCTGGGTTGAAATACAATTCCCAATTTAGCAATTTCATAATTTAGTGGTTCCTGCTATATCAGAGCTATTTGAAATCTATCCCAAAAAGGGTATATAATATTGAAGGTGCACATTGGGTCATTCAGAATAACTTCACACACACCCGCTACTGTGTATTTCCAAGTCTAATTCTGTCACTAAACCCATACCTGTCACCCAGCGCCTAAATACTAGGCCTCAAATTTAAATCCCTCTAAATCTCTCGTTACCCACCGCTGTACTGTTGTTGCTGGGCAAGATATTTAGTGTCCGTCAAAGCACATTTTTTGTTCTGGGTTGAAGTACAATTCCCAATTTAGCAATTTCATAATTTAGTGGTTTCTGCTATATCAGAGCTATTTGAAATCTATCCCTAAAAGGGTATATAATATTGAAGGTGCACATAGGGTCATTCAGAATAACTTCACACACACGCTTCTGTGCATTTCCAAGTCTAATTCTGTCACTAAATCCATACCGGTGACCCAGCGCCTAAATACTAGGCCTCAAATTTAAATCCCTCTAAATCTCTCGTTACCCACCGCTGTACTGTTGTTGCTGGGCAAGATATTTAGTGTCCGTCAAAGCACATTTTTTGTTCTGGGTTGAAGTACAATTCCCAATTTAGCAATTTCATAATTTAGTGGTTTCTGCTATATCAGAGCTATTTGAAATCTATCCCTAAAAGGGTATATAATATTGAAGGTGCACATAGGGTCATTCAGAATAACTTCACACACACGCTTCTGTGCATTTCCAAGTCTAATTCTGTCACTAAATCCATACCGGTGACCCAGCGCCTAAATACTAGGCCTCAAATTTAAATCCCTCTAAATCTCTCGTTACCCACCGCTGTACTGTTGTTGCTGGGCAAGATATTTAGTGTCCGTCAAAGCACATTTTTTGTTCTGGGTTGAAGTACAATTCCCAATTTAGCAATTTCATAATTTAGTGGTTTCTGCTATATCAGAGCTATTTGAAATCTATCCCTAAAAGGGTATATAATATTGAAGGTGCACATAGGGTCATTCAGAATAACTTCACACACACGCTTCTGTGCATTTCCAAGTCTAATTCTGTCACTAAATCCATACCGGTGACCCAGCGCCTAAATACTAGGCCTCAAATTTAAATCCCTCTAAATCTCTCGTTACCCACCGCTGTACTGTTGTTGCTGGGCAAGATATTTAGTGTCCGTCAAAGCACATTTTTGTTCTGGGTTGAAGTACAATTCCCAATTTAGCAATTTCATAATTTAGTGGTTTCTGCTATATCAGAGCTATTTGAAATCTATCCCTAAAAGGGTATATAATATTGAAGGTGCACATAGGGTCATTCAGAATAACTTCACACACACGCTTCTGTGCATTTCCAAGTCTAATTCTGTCACTAAATCCATACCGGTGACCCAGCGCCTAAATACTAGGCCTCAAATTTAAATCCCTCTAAATCTCTCGTTACCCACCGCTGTACTGTTGTTGCTGGGCAAGATATTTAGTGTCCGTCAAAGCACATTTTTTGTTCTGGGTTGAAGTACAATTCCCAATTTAGCAATTTCATAATTTAGTGGTTTCTGCTATATCAGAGCTATTTGAAATCTATCCCTAAAAGGGTATATAATATTGAAGGTGCACATAGGGTCATTCAGAATAACTTCACACACACGCTTCTGTGCATTTCCAAGTCTAATTCTGTCACTAAATCCATACCGGTGACCCAGCGCCTAAATACTAGGCCTCAAATTTAAATCCCTCTAAATCTCTCGTTACCCACCGCTGTACTGTTGTTGCTGGGCAAGATATTTAGTGTCCGTCAAAGCACATTTTTTGTTCTGGGTTGAAGTACAATTCCCAATTTAGCAATTTCATAATTTAGTGGTTTCTGCTATATCAGAGCTATTTGAAATCTATCCCTAAAAGGGTATATAATATTGAAGGTGCACATAGGGTCATTCAGAATAACTTCACACACACGCTTCTGTGCATTTCCAAGTCTAATTCTGTCACTAAATCCATACCGGTGACCCAGCGCCTAAATACTAGGCCTCAAATTTAAATCCCTCTAAATCTCTCGTTACCCACCGCTGTACTGTTGTTGCTGGGCAAGATATTTAGTGTCCGTCAAAGCACATTTTTTGTTCTGGGTTGAAGTACAATTCCCAATTTAGCAATTTCATAATTTAGTGGTTTCTGCTATATCAGAGCTATTTGAAATCTATCCCTAAAAGGGTATATAATATTGAAGGTGCACATAGGGTCATTCAGAATAACTTCACACACACGCTTCTGTGCATTTCCAAGTCTAATTCTGTCACTAAATCCATACCGGTGACCCAGCGCCTAAATACTAGGCCTCAAATTTAAATCCCTCTAAATCTCTCGTTACCCACCGCTGTACTGTTGTTGCTGGGCAAGATATTTAGTGTCCGTCAAAGCACATTTTTTGTTCTGGGTTGAAGTACAATTCCCAATTTAGCAATTTCATAATTTAGTGGTTTCTGCTATATCAGAGCTATTTGAAATCTATCCCTAAAAGGGTATATAATATTGAAGGTGCACATTGGGTCATTCAGAATAACTTCACACACACCCGCTACTGTGTATTTCCAAGTCTAATTCTGTCACTAAACCCATACCTGTCACCCAGCGCCTAAATACTAGGCCTCAAATTTAAATCCCTCTAAATCTCTCGTTACCCACCGCTGTACTGTTGTTGCTGGGCAAGATATTTAGTGTCCGTCAAAGCACATTTTTTGTTCTGGGTTGAAGTACAATTCCCAATTTAGCAATTTCATAATTTAGTGGTTTCTGCTATATCAGAGCTATTTGAAATCTATCCCTAAAAGGGTATATAATATTGAAGGTGCACATTGGGTCATTCAGAATAACTTCACACACACCCGCTACTGTGTATTTCCAAGTCTAATTCTGTCACTAAACCCATACCTGTCACCCAGCGCCTAAATACTAGGCCTCAAATTTAAATCCCTCTAAATCTCTCGTTACCCACCGCTGTACTGTTGTTGCTGGGCAAGATATTTAGTGTCCGTCAAAGCACATTTTTTGTTCTGGGTTGAAGTACAATTCCCAATTTAGCAATTTCATAATTTAGTGGTTTCTGCTATATCAGAGCTATTTGAAATCTATCCCTAAAAGGGTATATAATATTGAAGGTGCACATAGGGTCATTCAGAATAACTTCACACACACGCTTCTGTGCATTTCCAAGTCTAATTCTGTCACTAAATCCATACCGGTCACCCAGCGCCTAAATACTAGGCCTCAAATTTATATCCCGCTGAATTTGAATACAATACATTGGGCCAAATAATATATTTGTTGTTGTGGTGAACCATAACAATGAGAAAAACATCTAGTAAGGGACGCGGACGTGGACATGGTCGTGGTGGTGTTAGTGGACCCTCTGGTGCTGGGAGAGGACGTGGCCGTTCTGCCACATCCACACGTCCTAGTGTACCAACTACCTCAGGTCCCAGTAGCCGCCAGAATTTACAGCGATATATGGTGGGGCCCAATGCCGTTCTAAGGATGGTAAGGCCTGAGCAGGTACAGGCATTAGTCAATTGGGTGGCCGACAGTGGATCCAGCACGTTCACATTATCTCCCACCCAGTCTTCTGCAGAAAGCGCACAGATGGCGCCTGAAAACCAACCCCATCAGTCTGTCACATCACCCCCATGCATACCAGGGAAACTGTCTCAGCCTCAAGTTATGCAGCAGTCTCTTATGCTGTTTGAAGACTCCGCTGGCAGGGTTTCCCAAGGGCATCCACCTAGCCCTTCCCCAGCGGTGAAAGACATAGAATGCACTGACGCACAACCACTTATGTTTCCTGATGATGAGGACATGGGAATACCACCTCAGCATGTCTCTGATGATGACGAAACACAGGTGCCAACTGCTGCGTCTTTCTGCAGTGTGCAGACTGAACAGGAGGTCAGGGATCAAGACTGGGTGGAAGACGATGCAGGGGACGATGAGGTCCTAGACCCCACATGGAATGAAGGTCGTGCCACTGACTTTCACAGTTCGGAGGAAGAGGCAGTGGTGAGACCGAGCCAACAGCGTAGCAAAAGAGGGAGCAGTGGGCAAAAGCAGAACACCCGCCGCCAAGAGACTCCGCCTGCTACTGACCGCCGCCATCTGGGACCGAGCACCCCAAAGGCAGCTTCAAGGAGTTCCCTGGCATGGCACTTCTTCAAACAATGTGCTGACGACAAGACCCGAGTGGTTTGCACGCTGTGCCATCAGAGCCTGAAGCGAGGCATTAACGTTCTGAACCTGAGCACAACCTGCATGACCAGGCACCTGCATGCAAAGCATGAACTGCAGTGGAGTAAACACCTTAAAACCAAGGAAGTCACTCAGGCTCCCCCTGCTACCTCTTCTGCTGCTGCCGCCTCGGCCTATTCTGCTGCTGCCGCCTCGGCCTCTTCCTCCGCCTCTGGAGGAACGTTGGCACCTGCCGCCCAGCAAACAGGGGATGTACCACCAACACCACCACCACCACCTCCGTCACCAAGCGTCTCAACCATGTCACACGCCAGCGTTCAGCTCTCCATCTCACAAACATTTGATAGAAAGCGTAAATTCCCACCTAGCCACCCTCGATCCCTGGCCCTGAATGCCAGCATTTCTAAACTACTGGCCTATGAAATGCTGTCATTTAGGCTGGTGGACACAGACAGCTTCAAACAGCTCATGTCGCTTGCTGTCCCACAGTATGTTGTTCCCAGCCGGCACTACTTCTCCAAGAGAGCCGTGCCTTCCCTGCACAACCAAGTATCCGATAAAATCAAGTGTGCACTGCGCAACGCCATCTGTGGCAAGGTCCACCTAACCACAGATACGTGGACCAGTAAGCACGGCCAGGGACGCTATATCTCCCTAACTGCACACTGGGTAAATGTAGTGGCAGCTGGGCCCCAGGCGGAGAGCTGTTTGGCGCACGTCCTTCCGCCGCCAAGGATCGCAGGGCAACATTCTTTGCCTCCTGTTGCCACCTCCTCCTTCTCGGCTTCCTCCTCCTCTTCTTCCACCTGCTCATCCAGTCAGCCACACACCTTCACCACCAACTTCAGCACAGCCCGGGGTAAACGTCAGCAGGCCATTCTGAAACTCATATGTTTGGGGGACAGGCCCCACACCGCACAGGAGTTGTGGCGGGGTATAGAACAACAGACCGACGAGTGGTTGCTGCCGGTGAGCCTCAAGCCCGGCCTGGTGGTGTGTGATAATGGGCGAAATCTCGTTGCAGCTCTGGGACTAGCCAATTTGACGCACATCCCTTGCTTGGCGCATGTGCTGAATTTGGTGGTGCAGAAGTTCATTCACAACTACCCCGACATGTCAGAGCTGCTGCATAAAGTGCGGGCCGTCTGTTCGCGCTTCCGGCGTTCACATCCTGCCGCTGCTCGCCTGTCTGCGCTACAGCGTAACTTCGGCCTTCCCGCTCACCGCCTCATATGCGACGTGCCCACCAGGTGGAACTCCACCTTGCACATGCTGGACAGACTGTGCGAGCAGCAGCAGGCCATAGTGGAGTTTCAGCTGCAGCACGCACGGGTCAGTCGCACTACAGAACAGCACCACTTCACCACCAATGACTGGGCCTCCATGCGAGACCTGTGTGCCCTGTTGCGCTGTTTCGAGTACTCCACCAACATGGCCAGTGGCGATGACACCGTTATCAGCGTTACAATACCACTTCTATGTCTCCTTGAGAAAACACTTAGGGCGATGATGGAACAGGAGGTGGCCCAGGAGGAGGAGGAGGAGGATGAGGAAGAGGGGTCATTTTTAGCACTTTCAGGCCAGTCTCTTCGAAGTGACTCAGAGGGAGGTTTTTTGCAACAGCAGAGGCCAGGTACAAATGTGGCCAGCCAGGGCCCACTACTGGAGGACGAGGAGGACGAGGATGAGGAGGAGGTGGAGGAGGATGAGGATGAAGCATGGTCACAGCGGGGTGGCACCCAACGCAGCTCGGGTCCATCACTGGTGCGTGGCTGGGGGGAAAGGCAGGACGATGACGATACGCCTCCCACAGAGGACAGCTTGTCCTTACCCCTGGGCAGCCTGGCACACATGAGCGACTACATGCTGCAGTGCCTGCGCAACGACAGCAGAGTTGCCCACATTTTAACCTGTGCGGACTACTGGGTTGCCACCCTGCTGGATCCACGCTACAAAGACAATGTGCCCACCTTACTTCCTGCACTGGAGCGTGATAGGAAGATGCGCGAGTACAAGCGCACGTTGGTAGACGCGCTACTGAGAGCATTCCCAAATGTCACAGGGGAACAAGTGGAAGCCCAAGGCCAAGGCAGAGGAGGAGCAAGAGGTCGCCAAGGCAGCTGTGTCACGGCCAGCTCCTCTGAGGGCAGGGTTAGCATGGCAGAGATGTGGAAAACTTTTGTCAACACGCCACAGCTAACTGCACCACCACCTGATACGCAACGTGTTAGCAGGAGGCAACATTTCACTAACATGGTGGAACAGTACGTGTGCACACCCCTCCACGTACTGACTGATGGTTCGGCCCCATTCAACTTCTGGGTCTCTAAATTGTCCACGTGGCCAGAGCTAGCCTTTTATGCCTTGGAGGTGCTGGCCTGCCCGGCAGCCAGCGTTTTGTCTGAACGTGTATTCAGCACGGCAGGGGGCGTCATTACAGACAAACGCAGCCGCCTGTCTACAGCCAATGTGGACAAGCTGACGTTCATAAAAATGAACCAGGCATGGATCCCACAGGACCTGTCCGTCCCTTGTCCAGATTAGACATTAACTACCTCCCCATAACCATATATTATTGGACTCCAGGGCACTTCCTCATTCAATCCTATTTTTATTTTCATTTTACCATTATATTGCGATGCTACCCAAAGTTGAATGAACCTCTCCTCTGCCTGTGTGCTAGGCCTAAATATATGCCAATGGACTGTTGCAGTGGTGGCTGACATGAAGCCTGATTCTCTGCTATGACATGCAGACTAATTCTCTGCTGACATGAAGCCAGATTGTCTGTTACGGGACCTCTCTCCTCTGCCTGGGTGCTGGGCCTAAATTTATGACAATGGACTGTTGCAGTGGTGGCTGACGTGAAGCCTGATTCTCTGCTATGACATGCAGACTGATTCTCTGCTGACATGAAGCCAGATCCTCTGTTACGGGACCTCTCTCCTCTGCCTGGGTGCTGGGCCTAAATTTATGACAATGGACTGTTGCAGTGGTGGCTGACGTGAAGCCTGATTCTCTGCTATGACATGCAGACTGATTCTCTGCTGACATGAAGCCAGATCCTCTGTTACGGGACCTCTCTCCTCTGCCTGGGTGCTGGGCCTGAATATATGCCAATGGACTGTTGCAGTGGTGGGTGACGTGAAGCCTCATTCTCTGCTATGACATGCAGACTAATTCTCTGCTGACATGAAGCCAGATTGTCTGTTACGGGACCTTTCTCCTCTGCCTGGGTTCTGGGCCTAAATTTATGAAAATTGACTCTTACAGTGGTGGGTGACGTGAAGCCTGATTCTCTGCTATGATATGAAGACTGATTCTCTGCTGACATGAAGCCAGATTGTCTGTTACGGGACCTTTCTCCTCTGCCTGGGTTCTGGGCCTAAATTTATGAAAATTGACTCTTACAGTGGTGGGTGACGTGAAGCCTGATTCTCTGCTATGATATGAAGACTGATTCTCTGCTGACATGAAGCCAGATTGTCTGTTACGGGACCTTTCTCCTCTGCCTGGGTTCTGGGCCTAAATTTATGAAAATTGACTCTTACAGTAGTGGGTGACGTGAAGCCTGATTCTCTGCTATGATATGAAGACTGATTCTCTGCTGACATGAAGCCAGATTGTCTGTTACGGGACCTTTCTCCTCTGCCTGGGTTCTGGGCCTAAATTTATGAAAATTGACTCTTACAGTGGTGGGTGACGTGAAGCCTGATTCTCTGCTATGATATGAAGACTGATTCTCTGCTGACATGAAGCCAGATTGTCTGTTACGGGACCTTTCTCCTCTGCCTGGGTTCTGGGCCTAAATTTATGAAAATTGACTCTTACAGTGGTGGGTGACGTGAAGCCTGATTCTCTGCTATGATATGAAGACTGATTCTCTGCTGACATGAAGCCAGATTGTCTGTTACGGGACCTTTCTCCTCTGCCTGGGTTCTGGGCCTAAATTTATGAAAATTGACTCTTACAGTGGTGGGTGACGTGAAGCCTGATTCTCTGCTATGATATGAAGACTGATTCTCTGCTGACATGAAGCCAGATTGTCTGTTACGGGACCTTTCTCCTCTGCCTGGGTTCTGGGCCTAAATTTATGAAAATTGACTCTTACAGTGGTGGGTGACGTGAAGCCTGATTCTCTGCTATGATATGAAGACTGATTCTCTGCTGACATGAAGCCAGATTGTCTGTTACGGGACCTTTCTCCTCTGCCTGGGTTCTGGGCCTAAATTTATGAAAATTGACTCTTACAGTGGTGGGTGACGTGAAGCCTGATTCTCTGCTATGATATGAAGACTGATTCTCTGCTGACATGAAGACAGATTCTCTGTTACGGGACCTCTCTCCTCTGCCTGTGTGTGTGCTGGGCCTAAATATATGCCAATGGACTGTTGCAGTGGTGGCTGACGTGAAGCCTCATTCTCTGCTATGACATGCAGACTAATTCTCTGCTGACATGAAGACAGATTCTCTGTTACGGGACCTCTCTCCTCTGCCTGTGTGTGTGCTGGGCCTAAATATATGCCAATGGACTGTTGCAGTGGTGGCTGACGTGAAGCCTCATTCTCTGCTATGACATGCAGACTAATTCTCTGCTGACATGAAGCCAGATTGTCTGTTACGGGACCTCTCTCCTCTGCCTGTGTGTGTGCTGGGCCTAAATATATGCCAATGGACTGTTGCAGTGGTGGCTGACGTGAAGCCTCATTCTCTGCTATGACATGCAGACTAATTCTCTGCTGACATGAAGACAGATTCTCTGTTACGGGACCTCCCTCCTCTGCCTGGGTGCTGGGCCTAAATATATGCCAATGGACTGTTGCAGTGGTGGCTGACGTGAAGCCTCATTCTCTGCTATGACATGCAGACTAATTCTCTGCTGACATGAAGACAGATTCTCTGTTACGGGACCTCTCTCCTCTGCCTGGGTGCCGGGGCCTAAATATCTGAGAATGGACTGTTCCAGTGGTGGGTGACGGGAAGCCAGATTCTCTGCTATGGAACCTCTCTCCAATTGATTTTGGTTAATTTTTATTTATTTAATTTTTATTTTAATTCATTTCCCTATCCACATTTGTTTGCAGGGGATTTACCTACATGTTGCTGCCTTTTGCAGCCCTCTAGCTCTTTCCTGGGCTGTTTTACAGCCTTTTTAGTGCCGAAAAGTTCGGGTCCCCATTGACTTCAATGGGGTTCGGGTTCGGGACGAAGTTCGGATCGGGTTCGGATCCCGAACCCGAACATTTCCGGGATGTTCGGCCGAACTTCTCGAACCCGAACATCCAGGTGTTCGCTCAACTCTAATCAATAGTACTTCGTCATTGCGAGGATTCAAGCAGGATGGTCTCAGACGGAAGTGGATCCTGAGCTGAGAGTGTCACAGAGTGTCATCAGCAGGTTGTATCAGAGATACAGAGAGACTGGAAGAGTCACAGAAAGGCAGAGAAGTGAATGTCCTTTGGCTACATCCCACACTGATGACCACTTCATTGTGTGCATTGCCCTGCAGAACCGGATGATAAATGCCACACAACTCCAAGCACATTTAAGGGAGGTGAGAGGCACCCAAGTTTCATGTCAGACCATTCAAAACCATTTACATCAGCATTGTCTGTCTGCTAGACGACCTGCAAGGGTACCTGACTACACTACCAAGCCCAGGTGTCATTGTCTTGTATCGGCCAGGGGGCATCTACACTGGATGAAGGACCAGTGGACCTCACTGCTGTTCATTGATGAAAATCAATTTGCGCTAAGCAGAAATGATGGCCGCCAATGATGTTGGAGATGTCAAAGAGAGCGCTGTGCATCAGCCACTGTTGTCACCAGATGAGCCTTTGATGGTGGTGGTGTTACAGTGTGGGCAGATGTGTCAGGTCCATACAGAACTTCCCTACACTATGTGAACAGTCCAGTGACAAGCCCATACTACTTGAAGAACATTAATCCAGTCATTGTGCCTCTGCAGGAACAACACAGGCCTAATTTCATCTTGATAGAGGACAATGCACCAGCTCATCGAAGTTGGCATCATTAGGGAATGGCTGCTGGAGACTGGGGGACCTCAAATAGAGTGGCCTGCACTTTCTCCAGACCTGAATCCTATTGAAAACCTATGGGATCAGCTGAGTCGCTGTGTAGAGGCTCTGTACCCCAGAACCTCACTGACCGGAGGGCCAACCCTTCAAGAAGAGAGGGTTGATTGGTAAATAAAAAATTTATTTAAAAAAAAAAAGAGAGGGTTGCCATGCCTCAGCGGACAATAAGGCGATTTGTAAACAGCAGGAGATGTTGTTGTCAAGCTGTAATTGATGCTCAAGGCCACATTACAAGTTCTTGAGACACTGACATTTTGTGGCGGTATACCCAGCACTGGTGTCGGCTTTTGTGTCAATAAATTGTTTGAGATGAGGAAATCACCATTGAGATCAGGAAAACATTTTGTAAGTAGTGTATACCCTCATTGCTGAGAAAATATATGCAAATGAGTGTCACGCCATGCCCTGTGGGTGTTGTGAGGAGATCTGTCAGAATTGCTGCACGTGACTCGATCTGACAGTTTGTTTTGTTGTGGGTTTGAGCAGAATCCCAACTCCTTTCAGGTGTTATTCTTTAGGTAATTGGTGAGGCTATTTATTCCTCTCTCTCCCTATAGCCTTTGCGGGTTAGTGTTCTGCCTTGTGTGAGTGGAAGTTTGGTGGATCGTCTGCTCCAGCTCATCTCTAGATAAGTCCTTTTCCCTTTTTTCCTTCTGTGTCTGTTTTGACTAGGCCTCTAGGTAGATGCTAGCTCCTTCGGTTGTTTGAAGGAGCTGGGTGTCTCTTTTCCTCTTCCCTACAGCTGAGGGTTTGGTTCAGTGTGTTTTAGTCTTAGGTACGTGGGCATGTGCATGTCTACCACCGAGATATGCACATGGGCATAGCAGCTTAGGAAAACTGTTTTAGGGATTGCTAGGAGGTGACCCCTTTATTCCCTAGCTTTTGGGGCCCAGTCAGTTGTTTTGTTTGCTTTGCCGTGTTCTGTTTCCTTCCCTTATCTTACCTACCATGACAATGAGCCTCTAAGAGCAACGGGGGCATTGCCATTACACCTAGAGGCTCTGCTCTCTCTGCAGCTGCTGTGCACTTTATTGACAGAACCAGGTGTGATGACATTTTCATTGCCTCGCCCTGTCAATCAACGTGCATAGGGCGCGGTAGTTGCACAGAGCAGAGCCTCTAGGTGTAATGGTAACACCCCCGTTGCTCCTAGTGGTTCATTTGCATATATTAAGACATCATATTTCTCAGCAAAGCGGACAAATATGAACATGGAACCAACACAGAGTCCTTCAGCTGCTGAGTGCACATATAACAGGTCAGCCAGTGTCATAGGTACAAAACTGCTGAAAGATGCCCTTTAAAGACTCCCTGTGGTGAAAAATAATAAAATAAATCACACCTTACCGATCCTGCACCAATCCTATTCAAATGCTTCAAGGTCCTCCACGAGTCTCCACACACTGAAAATGCCCCTTCAGCCAATCACAGACTGAGGCAGGTCACCACTGATTGATTGGATGAGCATTTCCTGGGAGACTGGTGGGGGACCATGAAGTACTGGAATAAGACTAATGGGAGGTACGATGTGCACAGATTTTTTTTTATATATATATATATATATATACTGCTCCTTTAGGGCAGTATATATATTACCCACCAAGTTTGGCAGAACTGGCCTCCTATCTTATGTGTATGGGGCCTCCCAGTTCTTCAGATGTCAGCACCAGATCCTTCTGTTCTCCCAGGAGAAGAGCCACCGCTGGAGGTGTCTGATAATGGCTTTCTCCTCTCTCTACCTTTGGCCGATCAGAGCATACAGTATATGTGTATGGGGAGTCAAGAGGAAGCTGCCGGGTGAACACGCATTTAACCTTCTGCTGATGAAGGTTTATGGGTGCTCCGAGACTCCTCACCGTTGTCTAGCCAGTCCTGAATGGCTTAGAGAATCCACATCTCCATAGGTGATTGTAGCATCACCCATCAGACTGCGACGGAATAATCTGGATAACTGGATAAGTTATAATGAAGCAGGAGGACCCGACACATGGGCTCACTAATCATCACACCACAAAAGACCCCTATGAGAAGGGAATCTGGAATCTACTCATTTTTACATTTATGTTACTGACTTATATGGCGCTGACATATTCCGCTGCACTCGCTCTCCACAGTGGGGCTCACAGTCTCAGTTACCTACCAGTCACTGGAGAAAACCCACATAAATGTGCGGAGAATGTATGTACAGATTTAAATCCAGGACCCCAGCACTGCAAGGCACCACTTCTAACCACTGATCCACCACTAACCACTGAGCCACCACAATCCACCACTAATCACTGAATCACCAGTAACCACTGAGCCACCACTAACCACTGAGCCACCATGATCCACTGTGCCACCACTAGTCATTGAGCCACCACTAACCACTGAATAACTGCTGAGCCACCACTAACCAATGAACCACCAGTAACCACTGAGCCACCATTAACCACTGAGCCACCACGATCCACTGTGCCACCAGTAACCACTGAGCCACCACTAACCACTGGATCACTAGTAACCACTGAGACATCACTAACCACTGAATCACCAGTAACTACTGAACCACCATTAACCACTGAGTCACCCCCAGCCACTGAGCCATCATGATCCACTACTAATCACTTAACCACCAGTAACCATTGAGCCACCACTAACCACTGAATCACTAGTAACAACTGAGCCACCACTAATCACTGAGCCACCACTTACCACTGAGTCACCAGTAACCACTGAATCATCACAATCCACTGAATCACCACTAATCACTGAGACACCACTAACCACTGAGCCACCACTAACAACTGAATCACCACTAAACACTGAGCCACCAGTAATCACTGAGCCAATACTAACCACTGAGCTACCGCTAACCATTGAGCCACCACTTACCACTGAATCATCACAATCCACTGAGTCACCAGTAACCACTCAATCATCACAATCCACTGAGTCACCAGTAACCACTGAATCATCACAATCCACTGAGTCACCAGTAACCACTGAGACACCACTAATCACTGAGACACCACTAAACACTGAGCCAATACTAACCACTGAGCTATAACTAAGCAGTGAGCCACCACTAACCGCTGAATCACCACTAACCACCACTAACCACTGAACTACCACTAACCACTGAGCCACCATTGCGCCACCAGTAATCACTGAGCCACCAGTAATAACTGAGCTAATACTACCTCCTAAGTCACTGTGCTGTCTCAACGAATTGAAATTAAAGTTGGACAGCTCTCTGTGACTGTCAACGGGGTAATATTTTAGGCTCTTGGCTTTTGCTTGAATCTTTTGACCACAGAATTTGGTTGAAAGTAGAAAATAACACAATAAATGATAATTCCAAGGCAACTGGTGTCAGGTTCTGATAATCTGGACTCTATTATTTCCATTCATTTTGAAACCAATGGGATTATTGATACCTGACATAGGGGGCGACATCGGAAGGGAAGGGTTTGGTTCAGATGTTGCTTGACTTATGATGGAAGACCTGTGGATTCATGGACCTGCTCTCACTTTGGTACCTGTCAAGGAGTATGGCACTCTGGCACATGGTACCACATGTCTCAATGGGGGGGGGGGGGGGGGGTGTATTAATATTGGTGGAGTGCGGGTCTCAACCCCGGTGCAGTGTGCACATGGTCTATTGTTGAAACTCAGACCTGCCATTGTCTTCCAACAGTTTTCTTATGTTTCAGCTAATTTTGCTTCCATCGCTCTTCCTTCGCTTGCTGTGCTCTGCCTCACTTTCCCCTTTTATTTTGTCCATTGCCAAATCTCATCATCTTTATCTGAATGGCTGTTGCCATCATGGCCTCCTCTACCTTTTCTCCAGGATGTCTCTTGTGCTGCACCTCTGATGGAAGTCTCTTCTCTTGTCAACAAGTTACGTCAAGTGGTTATGGAAGAATAGCTGATGGAAATATCAGTGCAAATCTGTGGATTGTGCTGCAAATATCTCCAGGAGCTCCTCTACGTGGTGAATGTGTGAAATCTGGACCTTTGTGGAAAAGGGCCTGTTACCTGACACTCGCAAGCTGTAGAGCCTGCACCTAATTAAGGAACTTAGCCACCAGCAGCACACAGTGTTGAGAAGTGAGGGTGCTGGCGGTACACAGTGTAGAGAAGTGAGGGTGCTAGCGGCAAACAGTGTAGTGAACTGAGGGTGCTGGTGACACAGTGTAGTGAACTGAGGGTGCTGGTGACACATAGTGTAGTGAACTGAGGGTGCTGGTGACACATAGTGTAGTGAACTGAGGGTGCTGGAAGCACATGGTATAGTGAACTGAGGGTGCTGGTGACACATAGTGTAGTGAACTGAGGGTGCTGGTGACACATAGTGTAGAGAAGTGAGGGTGCTGGTGGCACAAAGTGTAGAGAAGTGAGGGTGCTGGCAGCACATGGTATAGTGAACTGAGGGTGCTGGTGGCACAAAGTGTAGGAAACTGAGGGTGCTGGCTGCACACAGTGTAAAGAAGTGAGGATGATGGCAGTACACAGTGTAGAGAAGTGAGGGTGCTGGCGGCCCACAGTGTAGTGAACTGAGTGTGCTGGTGGCACATAGTGTAGTGAACTGAGGCTGCTGGTGACACACAGTTTTGCCAGCCCACCAGGAATTTTCCCAGTAGGGTATATGTCCAATCCACCCCCACTGTCTCCTAGCACTTATAGCTTTAAAGGGTAACTTCAATCAAAGAAAGCAATACAGCTAGAATATAAATTTTTTCAATTAACCTGAGATGAGTCCTGTCCCTGAGATGAGTCCGGTGTGAAGGAGCCCAGCACCGCCCCGCATCCTCAGAATCTCCTCCTTGCTCCCCGACGTCAGAAAGCTCATTCTCACCATTTTAGGGAATAATTAGGAAATGTTTTTGCAGGATTCGTTTTCTCTCTGGTTTGTAGAGACTGCACTTTATACTGGTGACCATGTCACTTCCCATAAAATATCCTTCCTCATATATCCCACTACTCATGAGCATGCAAAAATATCAAGATCTAGTCGTATGGATAGTTTTGCGCTAGCTCGCGCATCGCGAGATTACGGCGCTCTAGCTTTCTGACGTCGGGGAGCAAGGAGGAGATTCTGAGGATGCGGGGCGGTGCTGGGCTCCTTCACGCTGGACTCATCTCAGGGACAGGACTCATCTCAGGTTAAGGCCTCTTTCACACGGGCGTGTGCGCCACGTTGCCGTATTGCGGACCGCATTTGTGGATGCGCAATACATTGGTGTCGTTCCGCGGCAAATTCCGCATCATGGATGCGGACCTATTCGCTTCAATGGGTCCGCAAAACCGGAGATGCGGAATGGTGCGGAACGGAAGCACGGAACGGAACCCTACGGAAGCACTACGGAGTGCTTCCGTGGGGTTTCGTCCCGTACTTCCGTTCCGCAAAAAGATAGAACATGTCCTATCTTTTTGCGGAACAGCCGGATCGCAAACCCAATCAATTGAATGGGTCCACGATCCGCTGCGGCTGCCCCGCTGACTTTACTCGTGCATTGCAGCATTTTGCGGGCCGCAGCAGGACAACAGGGCATACAGGGCCGTGTGAAAGAGGCCTAATTTTCATATCTACTGTATCAAATCAGTTTTTTTTTACAATATAAAAGCACACAGAGCTATGGGGACTGGGTATTGCAGATGTGCTAGAAGCCATTTAGCAGCGCATGTCCTCAGCTCTATACACAAAATCCTTCCCTGATCCTGGACAGCCCCCTTCTTTTACACCGTCCAAACACAATACGACCCGATCTTGATATTTTTGCATGCTCATGAGTAGTGGGCTATATGAGGAAGGATATTCTATGGGAAGTGACATGGTCACCAGTATAAAGTGCAGTCTAGACTCTGTAACGTCTCTACAAACCAGAGAGAAGACGAATCCTGCAAAAACATTTCCTAATTATTCCCTAAAATGGTGAGAATGAGTTATTGCGTTTCTTGGTAATCCTCGGCCTCCTTGAGAAGGTTCCCGTCCTGCGGCCTGTAGCCAATGGAGCCATGTTTTTGTTATAACAATTTTCTTTCCATCGGCACGCCGCTAATGCCGTCTGGAGAGCAGCCACGTCATGGGGAGATAAGCGCGCAGGACCCTGCAGAATAATTAGCTCTTTGTGATTCTGACAAGCTCGGGCGCATTCAGCGGTTTTTGGAAGAGTTTGGTTGAAAATACCCATCATACTTCTGAGGAATGCCAAGTGGGCTTTTAAAACCTGGAACCTGTCCACCATGAAACGACCGAGGTCAGAGCTCTGCAAAATCTACCATCAGGGCGGAGGAGGAGGCGCAGCAACACTTCACTTAATGTGAACTTTTTACCCTGATAAGAGACTTTTCACGAAGGAAGCGCACAACGCAACCGTAGTACGCTGCCATACCGCGCTGGCATGAGAGGCACAGGCTGGTAGTGCAGAGCAATTTATTCTATACAAGTCATCACAAAATGACACTTAGGCCCCTTTCACACGGGCGAGTTTTCCGTGCGGGTGCGATCCGTGCGGCGAACGTATGGCACCCGCACTAAATCCTGACCCATTCATTTCTATGGGGCTGTGCACATGAGCGATGTTTTTAACGCATCACTTGTGCGTTCAGTTTAAATCGCAGCATGCTCTATATTTTCCGATTTTGACGTGACGCAGGCCCCATAGAAGTGAATGGGGTGTGTGAAAATCGGATGGCATCCGCAAGCAAGTACGGATGCCGTGCGATTTGCACGCATGGTTGCTAGGAGACCATCGGGATGGAGACCCGATCATTATTATTTTCCCTTATAACATGGTTATAAGGGAAAATAATAGCATTCTGAATACAGAATGCATAGTAAACCAGCGCTAGAGGGGTTAAAAAAAAATAAAAAATAATTTAACTCACCTTAGTCCACTTGCTCGCGAAGCTGGCATCTCCTTGTGTCTCCGCTGCTGATGAACAGGACCTGGGGTGAGCTACTCCATTAAATAGAGCTTAAGGACCTTCGATGACGTCACTCCGGTCATCACATGATCTTTTACCATGGTGAATCACCATGGTAAAAGATCATGTGACGTACCATGTGATGACCGGAGTGACGTCATCGAAGGTCCTTAACCTGTATTTAATGGAGCAGCTCACCCCAGGTCCTGTTCATCAGCAGCGGAGACACAAGGAGATGCCAGCTTCGCGAGCAAGTGGACTAAGGTGAGTTAAATTATTATTATTTTTTTTAACCCCTCTAGCGCTGGTTTACTATGCATTCTGTATTCAGAATGCTATTATTTTCCCTTATAACCATGTTATAAGGGAAAATAATACAATCTTCAGAACATCAATCCCAAGCCCGAACTTCTATGAAGAAGTTCGGGTTTGGGTACCAAACATGCGCGATTTTTCTCACGCGAGTGCAACGCATGACAATGTTTTGCACTTGCGCAGAAAAAATCGCGCATTTTCCCGCAACGCACCCGGCTCTTATCCGGGCAAAAAAACTCACGCCCGTGTGAAAGAGGCCTTAGAGGGCACCTGTCAGCAGGACCAACCCTATTACTGATACTGCTGATCAAAATGATTCCTGTCTTGTGAGACAATAGAATAGAAGTTTTATTTGTCATGAACTAAGCAACCGATTTTCACAAATCAGTAGGATCGACCCTGCCAGACGGTATGTCTGGTGTAATAGGGTTGATCCTGCTGGCAGGTGCTCTTTAAAAAGTCTTATTGAGGTATTTACATTAAGATCAATATCAGATGAGTGGGGGTCCAATACCTCACACCACCACCAATCAGCTGTTACCCTATAGGTTGGCCCCTATTCATGGGAGCTATTACCATTCACGGGAGAAAGGATGCAGTTACCAGGTCCGTCCACTGCACAATGGATGGCGCTGTGTAGTCCCGGGACAGGCCTCCATCTACAAGGTAACAGCTGATTGGCGGGGGTCCCTGGTGTGAGACCTCGGCCGATCCTTTATTGGTGGCCTATCCTGATGCGCATGCACCAGCTTCTACTGGAATGGCTCGGCCTGCAGGATGTCAATCAATCCAGATAGCCTGACTTCTCCAAGGAGTGGCTCCTCCACCATGAGGCTGCAAACCTCTTGTTCTCCGCGAAGCCGCACCGACCAGAAAGCTAGACCTGCGACCGCCCTTAATAACTGGAAGGTGGAGGTTCTGAGGTCTGACTCCTGATGACGGTTCCCTGTAGATGGAGAGACGGCTCAGAAGTTTACGTCTTCATGCCTTGTCCATATGTGCCGTACATAGGTGACTGAGGATACTGTGTATATGGTGACCTTACGCTTTCTGGACCAAGGAGCTAACATTTTCCGAGTGCTCTGCCTGTAAGGAGGGGCGAGAGTCACAGCAAGGTCGTGTGATGTGGAGGAGGTCAATGTGCGTTCTGCTCCGGCTCTGCGCTCCAGACTTCTGGCCATGCCAAACGCTTGTGACTTTAATTACAGCAAGTTCATTAACTTTTCCAAGAAATAATTATAAATCTACTTCCGATCCGTCCAACATTTTACGGGAGAACGTTTTATTGGAGACTTTTGGAATACGTTCTGCATTTTTAAGATTTATCTGCACAGTTGGTGTTATAACTTGAGCTTTCAAATGGTGAATCATATATGTGCAGGTCGAGGGGATGTTGAGATTTCTCAGATAAAATTAAAGGGATTTTCCATGATTTTTTTAACTGATGACCTATCCTCAGTAAAGGTCATCAGTATCTAATTGGTAAGGGTCTGACTCCCGCTGATCAGCTGCTTGAGAAGGCACCGATGCTGTAGTTCCGTGCGTTTCTCCAGCTTGGCCTAGGCCATGTGACCTCACGGTCATTGGTCACATGACCTAAGTGCAGCCCCACTGAAGTAAAGGGGGCTGAGCGCAATATCAAGCATGACCACTATACAATGCACGGCGCTGTGAGAGAAGGCAGCAGGGCTATGGTCTTCTGAAACAGTTGATCAGCAGGGGTCCCAAGTGTCGAACCCCTCCCCCCGATCAGATACTAATGACCTATCTAGAGGATAAGACATCGGTACAAAAGTTTTAGAAAACCCCTTTAATGGAAAGAAATGAAAATCAGACATCATATAGGACACTACAAGCTCTTTCTAACAAAGCTAGAACCAGCCCTGTACCTCACATGGATCCAGAGATCTCCCCATTCATTGTTCTTCTAGATTTATTTATGACTGGCAGCTCAGGGCTTTGTCCTTTCTGCTGCAGCTCAGGGGTTGTGGCCTTTCTGCAGCAGCTCTCTCCCTATCAGGAGGCAGTTGAAGGATAAAACTGAGCATGTGCATCCGCCTCAGGTGGACAAATAAATAGGTAAAAGAACTAACAGCAGGTGGCGCTATACATATACATTTTATTAAATAACTCAGAGGCTAAAGTAAATTTTAAATTAGATGAAATTACAAAAGTATTCAGATCAAGGTCCCGGTTTGAAACATGCAGAATATTTTTCGTGGGACGACCCCCTTTAAGAAAATGTATACTACTGTAAGCCATGTAATGGGGTGGGCTCCTCAGGATACAGTGAAGTCACGAAAGAGGAAAACAACTCCACCACCAGCTTTTGCCAAAACAGAATTTTACTTAAATGTGGTCATGAACACAACCACAAATGCTGGGAACCTTCAATAGATTTGCATACACCCAGCCCGAAGGCTGAGACCCTTGTGCTGCACAGCACAGCGCCCTCTGATGGATGCAGGAGGAAAGCATGATAATTTACCTACTGGTGGGCACAACTAAACTGCCATACCTTACCTGTTATTACTCTAAAAGAACAAGAACCACTGTATGTGTGTGTGGCACGGGCTAGCCTGCGGTGCAGCACAACAGCTTACACTCTTACACAGATCTACAGGATTCCCCCTCCCATAAGTGGTCCTGTAGCACATACCTGAGTATTCCTTCTGAGCCAAAGGCCAGCCTGGCGTGAGTTAGTGGGAAGTTTATCAGCTCTCCAATGTGAAATGTCACTTTAAGTTATGTAGTCCTTGCAATGAACAGTAGTAACACTTGTGGCCTGACACAAACAGAGACCCTAACTAACTAAAGCAGGCATCTTCAAACTGCGGCCCTCCAGCTGTTGTAAAACTACAACTATCACAGAGACCTGCTGTAGGCTGATACCTGTAGGCTGTTCAGGCATGCTGGGAGTTGTAGTTTTGCAACAGCTGGAGGGCCGCAGTTTGAGGATGCCTGAACTAAAGGCCTGGTCTCAGTCTCTAGGCGCCAACACTGTGGTGAGTAGTGATGAGCGGCAGGGGAAATATTCAAATTCACTCTATTTCGCGAATATTTTGTAGTGTAATATTCGTCACATATTTGTGAATTCGAGATTATATTCTTGATTGCGAAAATCGGCAATGTATTATTCGTGTAATGCTCGCAAAATACCAGCGTGGGGTAGGCAACTTTTCTATTTCTAGGGATGTTGGTAAGCTGTGACAGAGCCTTCTCATTGTCCCACAAGCTAGAAGAAGGGAGGGATGATCACCTGATGTGTACTGTGTAAAAAAAAATACGAATAATCGTCATTACGAATATATAGCACTATATTCTAAATATTCGCAAATTCTCGAAGTGCTGATATTCGTGAAAAAAATGTGCTTGTCGAAAATTCTCTCAACACTAGTGGTGAGGTGCGTGCACGATCTGCTCTGCATCCGCTGGTGACTCTGAACAGAACATATGTCTCTCCAACAAGCATGCAATACCCAATGTATGTCGCTTTGCTCCTCAGCTCTCATCAGCATGCCTGGAAGCAATCCTCGTTCCTCTGGACAGGATTAGGGTCTTGGAAACGACCAGCTTCACTTAGCTGCCGCTCTGGTCACTGAGGTAGGCTCTTACACCTGGATGCCGTCGGATATTCTGCTGACAGAGTTCCTAAGTCTCAGCTCCCTCTAAGATGGCTGCTCCCTTTTTCGTCCTCTCCAGGTTTTATATGTAACCCCACCTCTCACAAATATGGAGCTATATGTGCAGTCTGTAGCTGTGTTTAGGAAACAGTGGCATCTTGTGGCCAAACAGCAAAATGTCAGTCCAGAACATTTAATTTAATCTACACAAACAGTGATCAGACAAGGAGAGCTGTTTCTCCACCTCACACTACAGGGCAGAGGTATCACGATCGGCGTAACTGTCACATACGTGACACGGAGGGAGGAACAGAGGGAGGCCCTGCCCTAGTGAGAGGGAAGGTGGTGACCCCTGACTCACCTTGCGTCTGGCACCTGGCTGCCCTGTCGTCCCTAGACGGGTTCCTCACCCGTACGCCGATCACGTGCCTAAAACCCTGGCTTTCCCTAGGATGAGCCCTAGATAGTGAACAGGGCGGTGGGAACACTAGTCCGCACCACTAGCTCTAGAGGAAAACACCAAGGGGAGGACAGACAATACAAACTAAACATATAATCCCAGGTGGGCAACAACAGGAGACAACAAAAGCCCAACAGGGATCCGGAGGGTAGCACTCTGGAACAACAACCAGATTCTCAGCTCCAGTGGGTCAGCATAGATGTCCAGGCAGGAAGCTCTATAACTGGCAACAAGAGAAGTGTGAGAGGAGAATATAAGGAGTTTGGGAGTGGCAGACAAGAAACAGCTGAGGAGGAGAAGCTACGGATCCCTGAGTGAGACAAAAAGGATAGCAAGGCAAACACAGAAAACAAACACTAAGAAACACCGTGATCTTTAGGCATAGAGCGCGCAGCCACCCGCTGCGACTTCCTGACCCCGGGTATAACGGAGTCAGACGTGGCTCTTGACACCCTCGTGACAGTACCCCCCCTTTCACGAGGGGCCTCCGGACACTCAGGACCAGGTCTCTCCGGATGAGAGACATGGAAAGCCTGAATCAACCTGTTGGCGTTTACCTCTGACGCTGGAACCCACATTCTTTCCTCGGGACCGTAACCCCTCCAATGCACCAGATACTGAAGAGAGCGGCGGACCCGACGAGAATCAACAATTCTGGATATTTGAAACTCCAGATTACCATCCACAACAACAGGAGGAGGTGGCAGCGGTGATGGTTCTAGAGGTGGAACATACTTCTTGAGCAACGACTTATGGAAGACGTTATGGATCTTAAAAGTCTGAGGTAGCTCCAGGCGAAAAGCCACAGGGTTAATGACGGCTACAATTTTATAAGGACCAATGAACCTAGGACCCAGTTTCCAAGAGGGAACCTTCAACTTAATATTCCTAGTAGACAACCACACATAGTCATTCACTCCTAGGTCCGGACCTGGCGACCGTTTCTTATCGGCCATGCATTTGTATTTACCACTCATATTTTTCAAGTTAGCTTGCACCTTCTGCCATACCGATGAAAGAGATGAAGAAAACCGTTCCTCTTCGGGAACCCCAGAAGACCCCCCCTCTTTGAAAGTACAAAATTGGGGATGAAAACCGTATGCACCAAGAAATGGTGACTTGCCAGTGGATTCCTGACGGCGATTATTTATGGCAAACTCGGCTAACGGTAAATATGATGACCACACCTCTTGGTTTTCAGACGCAAAACACCTTAAATATGTTTCTAGGTTTTGGTTGGTACGCTCAGTCTGTCCATTCGACTGAGGATGGAAAGCTGAGGAAAAGGATAAGTGTACCCCTAAACGGGTACAAAAAGCTTTCCAAAACTTAGAAATAAACTGGGTTCCCCGATCCGAAACCACATCGGAAGGGACCCCGTGAAGCTTCACGATTTCACTGATAAACACCTGAGCAAGAGTCTTAGCATTAGGAAGTGCGGGTAGCGCAATAAAGTGTACCATTTTGCTAAACCTGTCTACTACTACCAAGATAACTGTTTTACCCGCAGACAAAGGTAAGTCAGTGATGAAATCCATTGATAGATGTGTCCATGGTCTATTGGGGATGAAAAGTGGCAGTAAAGACCCTGCTGGACGTGTATGAGAGACTTTCGCGCGTGCACAAGTAGAACAAGTAGACACGAAATCTATTACATCCTGACGCAACCTTGGCCACCAAAAACGACGAGACAATAGCTCCAAGGTTGCTTTACTACCCGGGTGCCCAGCAAGTGCCGAATTATGATGTTCCTTCAATAACTCAAGACGCAGGTTTAACGGTACAAACAATTTCTCTGAGGGGCAAGAGGCCGGGGCGTCCCCCTGGGCCTCTAACACCTTTCCCTCTAGAACAGAGTGTACAGCCGAGACAACCACTCCTCTTTGTAAAATAGGTACCGGATCACTAACATTACCCCCTCCAGGGAAACTACGAGACAATGCGTCTGCCTTGGTATTTTTTGCCCCAGGACGATAGGTGATTACAAAGTTAAATCTGGTAAAGAATAGCGACCACCTAGCTTGTCTAGGGGTGAGACGCTTAGCCGATTCTAGGTACAGAAGGTTTTTGTGATCCGTAATTACCGTGACGGGGTGGATTGCTCCCTCTAAGAAGTGACGCCACTCTTCAAACGCCAGTTTAATCGCCAACAGTTCCCTATTTCCAATATCATAGTTCTTTTCTGCTGCAGATAATTTTTTGGAAAAGAAAGCGCAAGGACGCCATTTGCCAGGAGACGGACCCTGAGACAATACAGCCCCCACTCCCACCTCCGACGCATCAACTTCAACAATAAAAGGCTGGGAGACATCAGGTTGAATTAGAACAGGTGCCGAGGTAAATCTCTCTTTTAGAGAGGAAAATGCAATTTTAGCGGCGTCAGACCATTTAGAAAAATCAGTCCCCTTCCTAGTCATGTCAGTAAGGGGTTTAACGATCACTGAATAATTTTTAATAAACTTTCTGTAGAAATTTGCGAAACCCAAAAACCGTTGTAGAGCTTTAAGGTTCTCAGGAAGATCCCAATCTAAAATTGCCTGGACCTTCCCAGGATCCATACGGAAACCTGAAGCAGATAATAGATATCCCAGGAATTGTATTTCCTGAACGGCGAAGACACATTTTTCAATTTTTGCATATAATTTATTCGTCCGTAGGACCTGCAGTACTTGCCTGACATGTACTTCATGTGTTTTCAGATCAGCCGAATAAATTAAGATATCATCTAGGTATATGACTACAAACCTGCCGATGAGATGACTAAAAATATCATTAACGAAATGTTGGAAGACAGCAGGGGCATTGGTCAGACCGAAAGGCATGACTAAATTTTCGTAATGCCCCTCAGGGGTGTTAAAAGCTGTCTTCCACTCATCCCCTTCCTTGATACGAATCAGATTGTAGGCCCCCCTAAGATCAAGTTTGGAGAACCACCTAGCACCCGCAATCTGATTAAAAAGGTCAGGAATGAGAGGAAGAGGGTATGGGTCTCGGACGGTTATCCGGTTTAGCTCACGGAAATCTAGGCAAGGACGCAGGCCCCCATCTTTCTTTTTAACAAAGAAAAACCCTGCAGCCACGGGTGAAGAAGAGGGTCTGATGTGTCCCTTGGCCAGACTCTCGGAGATATAATCTTTCATGGCTTGTCTCTCGGGACCCGAAAGATTATACAACCTGGACTTGGGTAATTTTGCACCGGGAATCAGGTTAACCGGGCAATCATAAGGACGATGAGGTGGTAGCTTCTGACAACCCTTTTCAGAAAAAACGTCCTCAAAGTCCGAAATAAATGTAGGTAGGGAAGCTATGGAGGCGATTAAGCAATTGTTATTTAAGCAATTCTCTCTGCAATGCTCACTCCACTCCAATATCTCCCTGGCCTGCCAATCCACCACTGGATTGTGCGCTACCAACCAGGGAAGACCCAATACCACAGGAGAGGGAAGGCCCTCCAGAACGTAACATGAAAGACGCTCCTTATGGTGGTCCCCTACCCGAAGATGTAAGTTATGGACAACGTGAGTGAGGTTTCTCTGAGACAGAGGAGCAGAGTCAATAGCGAATATGGGAATGGGTCTCTGCAGCGTACAGAGAGACAAACCCATAGTGCGGGCAAAATGGGCATCTATCAAATTTACCCCTGCACCACTGTCTAGAAAAAAAGAAATAGTCTCCGTCTTAGCGCCAAAAACAATAACCGCTGGCAACACAAATTGAGATGTTCGTATGGAGGAAACGTATACCCCCCGGCTGACATCCTCCGCACAGCCTGGGGTTAGTAGTTCCGACGGTCTTTTGTTTTTGGGAAAGGAGGGACAGACATTAATGAAATGACCCCTCTCCCCACAGAAAAAACAAGCCCCCCACCTACGGCGAACCTCAGGAGGACGGACCTGACGAGAAGTTCCTCCTAGCTGCATAGGCTCATCCAAGTCAGTACAGACTAACTGCTGCTTGGGAGAGGTTACCGATTGCTCAGGAATTTTCGATCTCTCCCTAAGACGTCTATCTATCCTGATAGAGAGGGACATAACAGCATCAAGGGAAAGGGGAGTCTCATACAGCGCCAGCGCATCCTTAACCCTTTCAGATAACCCAGAGCAGAACTGACTCCTGAGAGCTGGGTCGTTCCACTGAGTATCCGTAGCCCACCTACGGAACTCTGAGCAATATTCCTCTGCTGGCCGATCTCCTTGTAGGAGTCTCCGTAACTTCGACTCAGCCAGGGCGACACGGTCAGGGTCATCATATATGAGACCCAAAGCCCCAAAAAATCCCTCCACTGACCGGAGAGCCTGGGAACCAGGGGGTAACGAGAACGCCCAGGATTGCGGGTCCCCCTGAAGCAGGGAAATAACAATCCCCACCCGCTGTTCTTCATTACCTGAGGAGTAAGGGCGCAGCTTAAAATATAATTTGCAGGCCTCACGGAACAACACAAATTTGTCCCTTCCCCCAGAGAATCTGTCAGGAAGAACAACCTTGGGTTCTGTAACAACCTGGTTACCCATAGCAACCGCTGGGCTTACGGTCTGCTGCATTTGCTGCTGCTGTTGGAGGACAGACGCCTTCAATCCTGCCACCTCCAAAGACAGGCCTTGAAGCTGTTTTGCCAAAGCAGCAATAGGATCCATATTGGATTCTAAGTAGAGAAAAAAAAATTAAATAATTTTTTTTTTTTTTTTTTTTTTTTTTTTTTTCTCAAAAAATAAGGGCCAGTTATAATATCACGATCGGCGTAACTGTCACATACGTGACACGGAGGGAGGAACAGAGGGAGGCCCTGCCCTAGTGAGAGGGAAGGTGGTGACCCCTGACTCACCTTGCGTCTGGCACCTGGCTGCCCTGTCGTCCCTAGACGGGTTCCTCACCCGTACGCCGATCACGTGCCTAAAACCCTGGCTTTCCCTAGGATGAGCCCTAGATAGTGAACAGGGCGGTGGGAACACTAGTCCGCACCACTAGCTCTAGAGGAAAACACCAAGGGGAGGACAGACAATACAAACTAAACATATAATCCCAGGTGGGCAACAACAGGAGACAACAAAAGCCCAACAGGGATCCGGAGGGTAGCACTCTGGAACAACAACCAGATTCTCAGCTCCAGTGGGTCAGCATAGATGTCCAGGCAGGAAGCTCTATAACTGGCAACAAGAGAAGTGTGAGAGGAGAATATAAGGAGTTTGGGAGTGGCAGACAAGAAACAGCTGAGGAGGAGAAGCTACGGATCCCTGAGTGAGACAAAAAGGATAGCAAGGCAAACACAGAAAACAAACACTAAGAAACACCGTGATCTTTAGGCATAGAGCGCGCAGCCACCCGCTGCGACTTCCTGACCCCGGGTATAACGGAGTCAGACGTGGCTCTTGACACCCTCGTGACAAGAGGTCTCCAGCTGTGAGAAAACTACAACTCCCAGCATGCTGGGTAGCAGACTCTACATGACACCACTAAGAGTCAGCATTACTGAGCCCATATGGATTGTCACAATGCTTTGTATTCGGAGCACAAAGACCTGCATTATTAGACACAGTTACAGTCAGTGGTGTACATAGAAAAGTAAGGGCCCCATAGCAAGGATCAAACCAGGCCCCCCACACAGGACAGAAGGGTTTCCGCCTAAAACCCTTTCAATAAATCTTGGATCATTTTTCCACTGCCTCATTTGCTAAAAAGCTGTTTCTTTAGAGGGTAGAGTCCTGACCAAGTTTTCACCTCCGGTAGAAGACTGGGCCCCCTCTTGCCCTGGGCCCCATAGCAGTCGCCTGGTCTGCCTCTATGCTAGTTACGCCCCTAGTTACAAGCTCCTATTTCACAGTATCCTTCCTGCTTCTCTGTGTCAGTATTCACTGCAGTGCTATCATTTTATTCATGGATCACAAGCACAGGATGAGCAGAGTTAGGGGCGCTGGGCAAACCTGGGCAGATGCCAGTGATAACAGAGCTTAGAGTAGTCCATTGCAAATGCTGTAAAAGTAGTCCTTAAAAGATTTTTCCAAGATTGTAATACGTGGATAGGTTATCAGTATCTAATCGGTGGGGGTCTGACTTCCGGGACCCCTGACGTTCAGCTGTTTTAGAAGGCGCCAGCCCTCCTGTGAGCGCTGCAGCCTTCTCCGTGCTCACCAAGCACAGCGCCGTACATTATATAGTGGCCGTGCTTGGTATTGCGCTCAGTCCCATTCACTTCTATGGAGCTGCGCTGCTCCTAGGCCACGTGATTGATGAACGTGACGTCACTGCACTGGTCTAAGGAAAGCAGAGAGAAGGATGTGGCCTTACTGCGAGCACCAGTGCCTTATATAACAGGTAAGTGGTGGGGGTCCCGGGTCAGATACTGAGGACCTATCTAGAGGATAGACCATCAGTATTAAAGTCTTGGAAAACTCCTTTAGGCAAAAAGTTGGATAGGTTGCCTGCGGCACCCCCTTCAGTATGGGCTGCTAATCACCACCCATGACTGCAATTCTCTTGCCCAAGGAGCCATTTATACCTGGAGCTGGTCTAATTGGGGAGTCCAGCGGAGCAGGAATTTATAGGAGGTATATATAGAGTAGCTGCAGTGCAATCTATAGGCCTCCGCTGCAGCTCCTTCTGTACATATGGAAAAATTAGACCAAGAATGTTGGATCAATACGTCAATCCATTTCTACCTGCTTATAACAGAGTTCCCACATGTTTCCATAATGCAGTTTTGAACAATGGAAAATATTGCCATTCTGCCCGGAGAGTTAAGTTAACTGCAGACAGGGATTGCCACGTGTTCTGGCCACGAGCATCGGGCACTCAACCCACATGTAAACTCCAAATCAAAAGCAGCCAGTGATAAAAATAAAAGAAGCTGGTAACCTGCAGCCTCAGCGTCCCAGCGAGCATCTCCTTATCATCAGTAATCCCCTCCACATTCCTAACATCAGTGATTGGCAGGAAGAGAGAATCGAGAAAAACGGCGAAATTCAACTGTGCAACATGTGTGGACGACTGAGAGCAAATCTGAGCTTCATCAAGTGAAACCTCCTGCGAATGTAACATCGTTTATAATGATGCAGAACTCCTGCAATGAATATCAGCAGCACCAGTAACAAGGAGACGTAATAACCCATGGACCATAGACCGACAAACACAGTCATATATAATTATATACAGGAGATGCCCAGGTTATACCAGCTGTACATATATAATTATATACAAGAAGATGTATAACTTATACCAGCTGTACATATATAATTATATACAGGGGATACCCAGGTTATAACAGCATGCTCCATATCACTATATACAAGAAGATGTATAACTTATACCAGCTGTACATATATAATTATATACAGGAGATGCCCAGGTTATACCAGCATGCTCCATATCACTGTATACAAGAAGATGTATAACTTATACCAGCTGTACATATATAATTATATACAGGAGATGCCCAGGTTATACCAGCATGCTCCATATCACTATATACAAGAAAATGTATAACTTATACCTGCTGTACATATATAATTATATACAGGAGATGCCCAGGTTATACCAGCATGCTCCATATCACTATATACAAGAAGATGTATAACTTATACCAGCTGTACATATATAATTATATACAGGCGATGCCCAGGTTATACCAGCATGGTCCATATCACTGTATACAAGAAGATGTATAACTTATACCAGCTGTACATATATAATTATATACAGGAGATGCCCAGGTTATACCAGCATGGTCCATATCACTATATACAATAAGATGTATAACTTATACCAGCTGTACATATATAATTATATACAGGAGATGCCCAGGTTATACCAGCATGCTCCATATCACTATATACAAGATGTATAACTTATACCAGCTGCACATATATAATTATATACAGGAGATGCTCAGGTTATACCAGCATGCTCCATATCACTATATACAAGAAAATGTATAACTTATACCAGCTGTACATACAGTGGCGTACCAAGGGGGGGGGGGGGGGGCGGGCCGCCCCGGGTGCCACTCACAAGGGGGGTGCCAGGCCGCCTGTCTTTAAAAAAATAAATAAATTATTTTTTATTCTTCAGGGCCGCACCGCCGATCGCCACAGGCGGCGCGGCCCTGGATGTAATTGCGGCCGCTGTGTGCTGTGGGGCAGGGGAGGGAGAGGCGTGTCCCTCCCCTAATCTTCTGATAGGCCGCAGGCACTAATGCCTGCAGCCTATCAGAGGCCGGCTCAGGCAGCGCGATTATGTCATTATCATCGCGATGCCTGAGCCCGGCAGCACACAACAGGGACACAGGCCGGAAAAGGCTTGCATCGCTGCTGAGCTGATGGAGGTAAGTATTCGTTTTTTTGTTTTTTTTCCTCTTTGCGGGGGGGGGGGGGGGGGGCTGGCACTATGGGGGGGAGATCTGGCACTATGGGGGGGGGGAGCTGGCACTATGGGGGAACTAGCACTATGGGGGGGCACTATAGGGGGAGCTGGCACTATAGAGGGAGCTGGCACTATGGGGGGAGATCTGGCACTATGGGGGGAGATCTGGCACTATGGGGCAGCTGGCACTATAGGGGGAGCTGACACTATAGAGGGAGCTGGCACTATGGGGGGGAGCTGGCACTATGGGGGAGATCTGGCACTATGGGGTAACTAGCACTATGGGGGGGCACTATAGGGACAGCTGGCACTATAGGGGGGGCTGGCACTATGGGGGAGGTCTGGCACTATGGGGAGCTGGCACTATGGGGAGCTGGCACTATAGGGGGAGCTGGCACTATAGGGGGGCTGGCACTATAGGGGGGGAGCTGGCACTATGGGGGGGGAGCTGGCACTATGGGGGCGGGAGCTGGCACTTTGGGGGGGAGCTGGCACTATGGGGGGGGAGCTGGCACTATGGGGGCATTTCTTACTGGCACATTATGGGGGGGCACCATGGGGGAGAGGAGCACTATGGGGGTATCTGTGGGCTTTTTTTTAATTATTGGCACATTCTGGGGGGCACTATAGGGGAGAGCAGCACTATGGGGCATCTGGTGTTACTATAGGGGCATTCTTTGGGGGCACTATGGGGAAGTGGGGGCTCTAAAGTGGTCTTTTGTATTGGAACATTATGGGGGGCACTGGCATTTGGTGGCACTAAGGGGGCATTTTTTACTGGCACATTATGGGAGGCACTATAGGGGAGAGCGGCACTATGGGGGAGTGGAGCACTATTGAGGCATATGGTGGCACTAAGAAGGGGCATTTTTTTACTGACACATTGTGGGGGAGGAGCACTATAGGGGCATCTGCTGGGGGCACTAAGGGGCATTTTTTTACTGGCATATTATGGGGGACACTATGGGGAAGGGGGAGAGGAGCAGTATGAGGGCATTTACTGGGGCACTATATAGGGGTATTTTATACTGGCATACATTATGGGGACATTAGCTCAACTGCGGGCACTAAGCGGGGGTATTTCATGTACTGTCATATTATAGGGAAAATTAGTACTACTAGGGGGTATTATGGGGAGCTTTACTACTACTGGGGGCTATGAGGAACATGATTACTAGGGCACTATAGTAGTATTTCCAGGGGGACTGTTTCTGCAGTATAGTATTGGGGGTGGCAGGAAACTAATGTCTGTTTCTCAATCTCTGCAGAGACGGGAGATGGCAGAAAAATCATCATGGCGGTCTGGTCTGAATGGAGAAGATGAGGAAAGAGAACGTCTACATCAAAGGTGACATCACTGGATGTAAGAGGTATGTGGCGCTATGTAGGAGAGGAGATGCCCCTTATGAACCACTGATCACCCCTGATCACCCCATATAGACTCCCTGATCACCCCCCTGTCATTGATCACCCCCCTGTAAGGCTCCATTCAGAGGTCCGTATGATTTTTACGGATCCACTGATACATGGATCGGATCCGCAAAACACATGCGGATGTCTGAATGGAGCCTTACAGGGGGGTGATCAATGACAGAGGGGTGATCACCCATATAGACTCCCTGATCACCTGCGTCATTGATCACCCCCCTGTAAGGCTCCATTCAGACGTCCATATGATTTTTACGGATCCACTGATACATGGATCGGATCCACAAAACACATGCGGATGTCTGAATGTTTTGTAATAAATATTATTGAAAACATTGAAAAAAGTTTGTGCATGCATGTTTTCTTAACTTTCTTGGGGGGGGGGTGCCAAACAAAGGGTTCGCCCCGGGTGCCAAATGCTCTAGGTACACCCCTGTGTACATATATAATTATATACAGGAGATACCCAGGTTATACCAGCATGGTCCATATCACTATATACAAGAAGATGTATAACTTATACCAGCTGTACATATATAATTATATACAGGAGATGCCCAGGTTATACCAGCATGCTCCATATCACTATATACAGAAGATGTATAACTTATACCAGCTGTACATATATAATTACATACAGGAGATGCCCAGGTTATACCAGCATGATCCATATCACTATATACAAGAAGATGTTTAACTTATACCAGCTGTACATATATATTTATATACAGGAGATGCCCAGGTTATACCAGCATGGTCCATATCACTATATACAGGAAGATGTATAACTTATACCAGCTATACATATTCAATTATATACAGGAGATGCCCAGGTTATACCAGCATGCTCCACATCACTGTATACAAGAAGATGTATAACTTATACCAGCTGTACATATATATTTATATACAGGAGAGGCCCAGGTTATACCAGCATGGTCCATATCACTATATACAGGAAGATGTATAACTTATACCAGCTGTACATATAGGGAAAATTCTAAGTTATACATCTTCTGTATATAGTGATATGGAGCATGCTGGTATAACCTGGGTATCTCCTGTATATAATTATATATGTACAGCTGGTATAAGTTATACATCTCCTTGTATATAGAGATATGGAGCATGCTGGTATAACCTGGGTATCCCCTGTATATAATTATTTCCCGTTTCGTCCTCCGGCAGCACAGAATGGGTTAACTTCGTCGTCATCCTTTTCCAGGACCGCCCACCTAGAACATATTAATTAACAATTAATCAATGAATTAACTCTCCTATAAAATGCCTACTCCCACAATGCCTCCTTGTGTTTAAAAGAATAGACTCCGACAAATAGTGGATGCCAAAACAAAAGAATTTATTAGGGAGGGTATACTTGTGCTGCCTCCGGACTCAAGGAAAGTAAAATCCCGGTAAGAATTTTCCCTTTCCCGTTTCGTCCTCCGGCAGCACAGAATGGGATTTTCATAGACCTCAAAGTGGGGGAGTTTCAGAAAGAGCTGCCGACAACACTCCAGTGCCAAAGGCTGAGCTCCTAGCGTTGATGTCCAGACGGTAGTGTTTCACGAAGGTGAGAGATAAAGACCAAGATGCTGCATTGCAAATCTCTTCTATCGGAACCTGCGCCATCTCTGCCCAGGAAGTGGCTGTGGCTCTGGTGGAGTGCGCTCTGATGGGGAAAGGAGGAGGCACAGCCTCAAGAGAATAAGCTTCCAGAATCGTGGACTTTATCCATCTCGCGAGGGTATCTTTGGAAGGAGAGAGTCCTTTCCTTGGGCCAGAGAAAAGAATAAACAGGTTTTCACTGCTTCTGAATTCTCCTGTTCTTTGGAGATAAATTTCTAATGCTCTCTTCACATCCAAGGTATGGCAGAGACTCTGTTGTTCGTCAAGAGGCTCCGGACAGAATACAGGAAGGAATGCTTCCCTGTTTTTGTTTCCTGAAGATGGGACCTTGGGCATGAAGAATGGCATTGTGCGAAGCAGAATTCCATCCGGAAGGAAACGCAAGTATGGAAACCTGGACGACAAGGCATGGAGTTCCCCCAGTCTCTTTGCAGAAGTGATTGCTGTGAGAAAAAGTGCTTTGTAAGAGAGCCACTTGAGATCAGCCTCTTCCAATGGTTCAAAATGGAGAAAGGGTCAGTCTTTTCAGAACCAAGGAAAGATCCCAGACCGGAAACGGATCCCTATGCGTAGGATTAAGTCTTCTGACCGCTTTAAAAAATCTCACGATCAACGGATGATGGAGGTATTTATTCTCAGTCATGGAATTAATAGCGGTCATATGTGACCTTAGGGTATTAGGCTTCAGCCCTTTCTGGAATCCATCTTGAAGGAACTGAAGGATGGAGGAAACATTAATAGTTTGATAGCCAGTCTCAGACAACCAGGATATAAACCTTCTCCAGACTTTAGCATATTTTCTATTCGTAGAGTCTTTCCTTGAAGAAAGTAGAGTATTAACAACTGATTGAGAGAGGCCTTTTTCCTCTAATCTATTTCTTTCAGCCTCCAAGCAGTAAGGTGTAGATGGCCCAGACTCTGGTGATGCAATCCATTCTGAATCAGAAGATCCGGACGTGGAGGAAGTTTCCAGAAGTGGCCTTTGGACAGCTGGAACAGGAGAGGGAACCACGACCTCCTCGGCTAAAAAGGAGCTATTAATATGGCTTGAGGTTTCTCCTCTACAATTTTTCTCAGGACTCTCGGGATAAGGGGAACTGGAGGGAAGATGTAGACCGACAGGTGTCTCCAATTCATGGAGAATGCGTCTATCACAGTGGGGTTGTCGTGACTGTTTAGAGAACAGAATCTGTCCAGCTTTTTGTTTTTTGCTGACGCCATCAGATCCCAGGACGGTGTCCCCCATCTGGATATGATCTGTTGAAAGATGATTGGGTTGAGCTCCCAGTCGGCTTGATTGATCGTCTTCCTGCTCAGATGGTCCGCTCGAGTATTGTAGCAAGCTCTGATATGCATTGCTTTTAATTCCAGCAGATGTAATTCTGCCCACTTGAATATTTTTTTGCATAGCCTCAGAAGACGAGAGCTTCTTGTTCCACCTTGCTTGTTCAAATAAAATACAGTCGGCAGGTTGTCTGACCGGATCAACACAGGTTTCCCTGATACATAGGTTTTGAACCGGTGAAGGGCTAGCAGGACTGCTTTCATCTCTTTGTAGTTGGAGGATTGTTTCCTTTCCTTGGAAGACCAGAGACCCTGCACCCATTTGTCCTGGAGGTGAGCCCCCCATCCTCGACCAGAAGCATCTGTGGTGATGATCACTGGCGTAAGAAACCGGAAATTTTTTCCCATGGTCAAATGGCTCGTGCGTAGCCACCATCTGAGGCTCTGGATAGTAGAGGGTCTCATCTTCATTCTTGCGTCCAATTTGAATTTGTTCCGACGCCAGGCACGTAGCATATCTTGTTGCAGTTCTCGGCTGTGAATATTCGCCCAGGGAACAGCATCGGAGACTGACGTGAGATGGCCGAGTGTCTTCATCACCCTGCGGATTGATTGGGAATGAAGCGACATCAATTTTTTTATTTCCTTCTTCAGGGTCCCTACTTTCCCAGGGGGGAGATAGAGCTTCATAGCCCTTGTGTCTATTGTGAATCCCAAGAAGGTCTTGGAGGTAGCTGGGACGATATCCGACTTCTCCCAGTTCACTAGGAATCCTGCTGATTGTAGGAGTTCTATAGTCTTCTTTAGATGTAAATGAAGTAGGACTTCTGATTCCGCTGCAATTAGCCAATCGTCCAGGTAGGGGAATATCTGAATCCCCTGGAGGCGCAGTGTCACTGCAATTACCACAGCTATTTTCGTAAAGACTCTTGGGGCTGAGCATAGACCAAATTGCAGGGCCTTGAACTGGTAGTGGAGTGTCACCCCATTCCTCTTGATGGCCACTCTTAAGAATTTCCTCGACTCTTGACTTATCGGGACATGGAGGTACACCAGGAGGATGATTCCACTGGGTCCGTCTTGTATACACTTCGAAATCTGGAACCTAGGTTTATTCTTCCTACAGGATGTTCCCACTCTTTAGACATTACTGCATCCAAGACTGGGTGCCCAGGGAACACTGACGCCTTCTTTTTAGGGAAATAAAAAAGATCCTCTTCATTATGTTTGCTGCATGTTTCTTTATTGGTCTCCATAATATTCTTGACTTCCTTAATCAGCTGATTTGTGTCAGCTTTATCAAATAAAAAATTATCCTCTATAACGGGAGAATCAGAAAATGAGGAGATCTCCCCTTCAGAACGTGACGATTTCTCGGACGAGGATGGGGAACGCGGTCTCCTCTTGGTACCTTTCTTCTTTGCCTTAGATTTTTTAAGGAAGGATTTAAAGAGGGAAACCATCTTGCTCGTCTCATCGTCAGAAGACTCATCAGCGTGAGAACATTGCTCACAGATATTAGTGGCATGGTTATCCGGTAGGGGATGGAGACAAGAAATACAAACGGGGGAACTGGCTCTCCGTTTTTTCTTGGCGGGGAGGGTTCCTGGGTATCCTGATGGCACCTTATGGACAGGTCCTGAGGAAAGTCATCCGGAAGTGGCTGTTCGCATGATTGGCACATCCTGTGCCTACTCTTGCGGGAACACTTTTCCCCTCTGCCGGACGTACTGGACATCTGATAGAAAAAAAGCAGATTCATTAGGGATATTAAATATTGAGCAGTGTAAAGACTAGGTTTTCACATTAAGCAGAAGGTTTGCCTGACAATAGGACAGGCCTATACCTTTAAAACGCTAGGGCTCGGCTGCCAGGCACACAGGCACCGGAGCTCTGCAAAACCGCTCTTTTTAAATTCAAATTTGGCGCCAGACCAGGAGGGAGTCCACTTCTGATGACGTCAGACGCTCTGCCTGCGTCTGCGTTCCACATGCGTTCCAGAACCAGGAAGTGCGGCCATCGGAGCTCTACTGTGGATAGACGCGGCTCCCATTGTGCAGACTTCAGACCCCGATCAAGACAGGTGCAAGCGGTAAGGTCAGAAATGTCACCCCATCGAGCTCTCACTGCCGGAGCTCCGACAGGCGCTAGCAGTCAGGCCAGGAATATATCCTCACATCGGGGCTGTCACTGCCGGTACTCCGGACGCTAGCAGGTCAGACATGGAGCCAGGTACACATGGCTATCCCCATACTGAGGCCTCCGAACCTTGTCACAACAAGGTATACGGCCGGACAATAGGTGGGCTTCATCCTGAGATGAGGACAAAAAAAAAAAACACAAGGAGGCATTTTATAGGAGAGTTAATTCATTGATTAATTGTTAATTAATATGTTCTAGGTGGGCGGTCCTGGAAAAGGATGACGACAAAGTTAACCCATTCTGTGCTGCCGGAGGACGAAACGGGAAATAATTATATACAGGGGATACCCAGGTTATACCAGCATGCTCCATATCTCTATATACAAGGAGATGTATAACTTATACCAGCTGTACATATATAATTATATACAGGAGATACCCAGGTTATACCAGCATGCTCCATATCACTATATACAAGAAGATGTATAACTTATACCAGCTGTACATATATAATTATATACAGGAGATACCCAGGTTATTACAGCATGCTCCATATCACTATATACAGAAGATGTATAACTTATACCAGCTATACATATATAATTATATACAGGAGATGCCCAGGTTATACCAGCATGCTCCATATCACTGTATACAAGAAGATGTATAACTTATACCAGCTGTACATATATAATTATATACAGGAGATACCCAGGTTATACCAGCATGCTCCATATCACTATATACAAGAAGATGTATAACTTATACCAGCTGTACATATATAATTATATACAGGGGATACCCAGGTTATACCAGCATGCTCCATATCTCTATATACAAGGAGATGTATAACTTATACCAGCTGTACATATATAATTATATACAGGGGATACCCAGGTTATACCAGCATGGTCCATATCACTATATACAAGGAGATGTATAACTTATACCAGCTGTACATATATAATTATATACAGGAGATACCCAGGTTATACCAGCATGCTCCATATCTCTATATACAAGGAGATGTATAACTTATATTAGCTGTACATATATAATTATATACAGGAGATGCCCAGGTTATACCAGCATGCTCCATATCACTATATAGAAGAAGATGTATAACTTATACCAGCTGTACATATATAATTATATACAGGGGATACCCAGGTTATACCAGCATGCTCCATATCTCTATATACAAGGAGATGTATAACTTATACCAGCTGTACATATATAATTATATACAGGGGATACCCAGGTTATACCAGCATGCTCCATATCTCTATATACAAGAAGATGTATAACTTATACCAGCTGTACATATATAATTATATACAGGAGATCCCCAGGTTATACCAGCATGCTCCATATCTCTATATACAAGGAGATGTATAACTTATACCAGCTGTACATATATAATTATATACAGGGGATACCCAGGTTATACCAGCATGCTCCATATCTCTATATACAAGAAGATGTATAACTTATACCAGCTGTACATATATAATTATATACAGGAGATCCCCAGGTTATACCAGCATGCTCCATATCTCTATATACAAGGAGATGTATAACTTATACCAGCTGTACATATATAATTATATACAGGGGATACCCAGGTTATACCAGCATGCTCCATATCTCTATATACAAGAAGATGTATAACTTATACCAGCTGTACATATATAATTATATACAGGAGATCCCCAGGTTATACCAGCATGCTCCATATCTCTATATACAAGGAGATGTATAACTTATACCAGCTGTACATATATAATTATATACAGGGGATACCCAGGTTATACCAGCATGCTCCATATCTCTATATACAAGAAGATGTATAACGTATACCAGCTGTACATATATAATTATGTACAGGAGATGCCCAGGTTATACCAGCATGGTCCATATACCATTATATATTAGTTATATCAGGAATCACTCTTTTTTAACCATTGCTCATCCTGTAGATTTCCATTGTTTATCACATTAGTAGGTTTTGTTCTGTTTTAGAGATTACAGGATTCTCCATTTACCTGGGAGTTGGGCTGTGGTGTTGGCAGTGACCCGATGTAATGGAGATGATTACAGATTAGTGCTCGTTGCTCTCGGGTATCGGGCTGGCATTGTGCTCTGGATTTCAGAATGTGTGAGATTTAGAAGCTTTTCATAATAAATCATTCTTTCAAGCTTCAATTATTATTCCCGAGTTCTGTAACCATTTGATGTGAAACTACATGCTGGGAGTTGTAGTTTGATATCGAGTGGAGAACAAAGGTTGTTCTAAGCCATTCAGTCTAAGGAAGTCTTGCCTACAACCAATCACTTACTGATTATAATCACTCTAAATGATAAAACATGTAAAATGTAACCTATGAATACTATTACAGATCTTCCCACTAACAATCTCATGCCGTTTTTTTTAGGCCAAAATGAGTAAAATGGAACCATAAAAAATTGCCCCCAAGGTGTACATAGCCTTTAGGGCTTGGTTCACACATGACTGGGTTTACTGTCACAGGTATTCACACGTCAAATCTGCAGCCTTGTACAGTATCAGCAAAGTGAATAAAGCTTTGGTAATTCTCAGTCACATGTGGCAGAAAGCGACCTGCGGAGCGGTTTTGAAATCAGCAACATGTCAATTTACGCTGCAGATCTCGTCACCCTTTACATGGAGAGGATGAAGTCCGCTGACTTTCCCACAGCAATAATTGCATGTAATACATGCGTCAATTTGCTGCAAATTGTTCTGCTTTATTCTCAATCACATGTGAACCCAGCCTTAAAGTACTCAATAACGACTCCATAAGATACCTAAAGACCATCTCTAACTATAAATAGTGCGTGTTACGCTGCAATCTATAGGACTTACAGAATAAGGAGCTTCTACTGGACACTTTGTCTTGTTTGCATGTGCAGCTGCTACTTGACATTGTGGATGGTTTAGTTTACCCAATCATGTCTATTTTATGCTCCTTAAAATCCTGTCTGCTTTTGCAGCTGCTGCTTGACATTGAGTCGTGCTATGTTGTTTTCTGGCATTCAGTCTGCTCAAGCCCTTTTCTTGCTGTGTTATCATAAGCTTAGATATCACACATTGTAACTGTACAGAGGTGTAACGGGATGCTTCTGAGCTCTAAAGGTGTAGCAGCCCACGCCTGCCTTCTGTATATCTTCTTATGTGGCAGAGGGGCTTTTGAGATCCTTCAAACACCATGTGCTACATCTCGCATCCACTACATCTACACCCCCTGGAGATGGGATTGTCGTACAGTACATTTGGTTCATCATCATGACTACATTGTATCACGTCCATTCAAAGTCAAGTGATTTGACTGTGGGCTATGACTTGTTACATTGTGTCAATATGTAGATACTTCTTCCATCTTCTGATGTTAAAGGGACACTGACAGGGCCAATAAGCATATTGAGGTATATATATGGCAGTACAGGTCTTATAATGGGTATTACAATCATATAAGTATCCCCCCGTCCACATTATACATACAGTAAACTTAAGTTTTATAACCTGCTCCAACGGTCTTCAATCTGCCCAAGGGGCGGCGTTTCACCTCTCTTGCGCCCAGCCAGCCTCCCCCAACTGCCGCTTTGAAGCGCCGCCCAGCTCATGAATATTCAGTTTGCTGGGCGGCTTCTGCGGTCCCCGCTCTGAAGCGCTGCGCTTAACAGTGCCCTGCGCATGCGCCGGATCTTGTGAAGTCCGGTACAGTAAGCGCCGCCCAGCTCATCAATATTCACTTCGCTGGGTGGCGATTACTGTCCCCGACTTCACAAGATCCGGCGCATGCGCAGGGCACTGTTCAGCGCAGCGCTTCAGAGCGGGGAACGCAGAAGCCGCCCAGCAAACTGAATATTCATGAGCTGGGGGGCGCTTCAAAGCGGCAGTTGGGGGAGGCTGGCTGGGCGCAAGAGAGGTGAAACGCCACCCCTTGGGCAGATTCAAGACCGTTGGAGCAGGTTATAAAACTTAAGTTTACTGTATGTATAATGTGGACAGGGGGGATACTTAGATGATTGTAATACCCATTATAAGACCTGTAGTGCCATATATAGACCTCAATATGCTTATTGGCCCTGTCAGTGTCCCTTTAAGGTTTGAGTCATAGACATCAGGCTTTGGGTAATGTGAAATCTGCTCTGTTTTGCAGCAAAGCTGGAAAAAAATCATTTTGCAAATTAAACAGAATGAAATTCATCTGTTGCCGGGGATCTAGGGGCCGGCTTGATTTAAGAATCTCCTTCAGGTAATTAAGGTGGGGAGTCTTACATTCCTCAAAAAGCCATTAAGTTTCCTTGAATAGCTCAATAGGGCTGCTTTATGGTTAGATATCCATATCAAGTTTCAGCTCTGAAGAAATTGCATTTTCTGGTACTTCCAAACATAACTCTTCCCTGACTAATACTTTAGATCGGAAAACCCTTTTAGGGTGACCAGTCAAGGAATATGGCCCCACCGTTCTTGTCTTCCATCAGTTATAATGTTATGTGGTTATAAGCTACATTTAAATAAGTAAACAAATAAATGAATGTCTACTTTGTTATTGGACAATGGTTCTAGAACAAATTGCAACAATGTATAAAGTGTAATCCTGCTCAGATCTGATCCGGACTTCTGATCAGGAGGTGGAAGAAGAGGCAGGATAGACAATACTCTCCCCATAACTGATAGATATTATAGCCGTCACTTATGTAATAAAAGCCACATGAACCTTTTATATCTCTATATATTGTCCACTATATATTCCTTAAAATGGGAATGGAGTCAAAGGCAATTTCCTGTTCTTTATTTTAAAGGAGACATGAATCCCTTGGGGGGTGGGCCATATGAATTACAGGGGACACAAGTCCTTTCGGAGTGGGCCATGTGAAGTAAATATACTGACCTCTCCAGTTCAGTCAGTCATTGCTGATATTGAGTGGCCCTGCCCGAATCGAGTACATAGGAGCCTATGGACTACAGACAGGACATGCCGCCTCTACTTGGGCCTGCTGAGCTCTGACAGGACATAGATACCTTCATGTCAGTGTGCTCTCCCTTGGTAGAATAGGGGCCCCTTGGAATCCTATATTTTATACTTTGTACACAGGCCAGTCTGAAGAGTTTTACACTTTATAAGCTGTGCTCCTGAAGTAGCTTTTATTGGCCACTATTGGGAGAATAGGGATTCCTTGAGCCAATTTCCCATATTAAGGTGCCCCAAGATGGCTGCATGGAGATGAAGAGAAGCGGTGGCTGCACTGACGCCTGGCTCTATCCATTAAAGTTTATGGGTGTTACTTGGGCTCAGAGATGAGCAAATCAAAGTTAACGAAGTGGAATTCGATCCGAATGTCAGGAATTCAAATTTCCTCACGCTTCCTAAAATGGCTGCTGCATGTGTTAGGACATGGAGCAAGGAACTCTGGGAACAAGTGATCACCCACAATGCCATGCATGCAGCCAATCAGCAGCCAGCCAGCCCTGTGATGTCACAGCCCTATAAATAGCTTCAGCCATCTTGGATTCTGCCATTTTCCAGTGTACTTAGTGCAGGGAGAGACGTCAGCAGGCGCTAGGGACAGTGCGAGGAAAGACTTGAAAACTTTTATTTTTCTGTATAGAAGGATAGGGAGGAATCATCCACAGCATTTCTGTAGAACAGGGTTCATTACGGGAGGTTACAGCCTGGGGAATAGGAACAATCCTATTACACCTTGCTGCACTGGCTGGGGACCCAAATTGCCATTATACAGCTCTGTAGTTCCAGCAAACCGTTCTTATTAGGGTGCACATGCTGTTGATACGGCCATTAACAGGGTTTTCTACAAGGAAATATTTCTATGTCTTATTTACCCTTGTGCGGTGCAGTTATCTGTAGTAAAGCATTATTTGGCTTGTATTAGTGGGGAAAAAGGGCTTATTAGCCGTTGTGTGGTGAAGTGAGAAAATTGCAGCCCTTTTTTGGGTGTTTCAATTTCCTTTTTATTTACTTATTAGATCTAACAGTATGTCAGACAGAGAAGTGCCAGGCTCTGCACAGAGGAGGGGCAGAGGCCTAAATGTTTCTGGCGCAGGCAGAGGTCACAGCAGAGTAAGGGGCCGTGGCAGCAGGAGTCGAAGCGAGGGGCCTGAGCTCCCGGTGTCAGCTAGCGGTCGTGTATTGACCAGCGGTTCTTGAATGGTTGACTCTGTCATCCACTTCGTCCCAAGTGACATCAGACACCCCCAGCCAAGAGTCGTTAGGTTCGACAGACACAACCCTTAGTTGGCATGGCCCGGGAGCAGGTCCTGTGCCCTCACCTGTCCTCAACCTGCCTCTGTCCTTTTCTGTTCCCTCAGCCAGAGAAGTATTATATGCTGTGGGCTCAGCTCCACTATACAGCGAGGACGAGCTACTAGAGGACAGTCAGCAGCTACTGCCCAGCCAAGATGTGGAGGAGACATCCGCTGCTTTCTCCACTAGGCGGGCAAGTAGTGATGAGGAGAATGGCGCGGGAGCTGGTGTTGCGAGCGGTCAGGCTCCTGACCCAGAGATCATCGAGGAGGACATCAGTGACATGCAGACAGTACTTGATGATGATGTAGCTGATCGCACTTGGGAGCTGGGTGAATTAAGGGCTTCATCATCATTGGGAGAAGAGGGTGGCAGCTTGCTCGTGACTGGGAGTCATCAGGGTGGCAGCCAGGGCCATCTTTAATATTGATTGGACGTTGGGCAAGAATTTACTTGGGCCCCCTGGATCCCCCCTTCCCACACCCTGGCATGCAATCACGCCCTCCATCATAGCACACCATTACATTAGTAAACTTTAATAATGATGAGCGGCCACTAGAGGTTCCTTGGCAGTAATGTAAATACTGCCTTTTTTTCTGAAAAGGCAGTGTTTACATTAAAAAGCTTGCAGATCCAGAGGAGCATGTATGGCCTATAAGTCTCCTCACACTGATTAAGGTGCTCTCTCCCTAAGGTCTCATGCACATGACCGTTTTTCTGATCCCCATCCGAGCCGCAGTTTTTGCATCTCGGGTGCGGACCCATTCACTTCAATGGAGCCGCAAAAGATGCGGACAGCACTCTCTGTGTGCTGTCCGCATCCTTTGCTCCGTTCCGTGGCCCGCAAAAAAAATATAGCATGTCCTATTCTTGTACGTTTTGCGGACAAGAATAGGCATTTCTACAATGGGCCGCCCATTCCGTTCTGCAAATTGAGGAAGGCACACGGGCGGCTTCCGTGTTTTGCAGATCCGCAGTTTGCGGACCTCAAAAAACGGAACGGTCGTGTGCATGTAGCCTAAAGAGAGTTAGTTCCCCCCCAAAGCTTGCAGAGACATGCTATAGACACCAGAACTACTACGTTTAGCTGTTGTGGTTCTGGTGACTATAGTGTCCCTTAATATAGAGGGGCGGGGGGGGGGGGGAGAATCAGCACAAAAGTGTCAAATAAAATGGCTGTATCATTATTCTAAAAATTAAATATATAGTATTTTTTTTTTACAATGTGCTGATAGTACTGTACTACTAACCCCTCAATCCACCCCTACATACAGGGTAATACAGCGCCTCATACCTCTTACATCCAGTGACGTCTCTTTGATGTAGATGTTCTCTTTCCTCATCTTCTCCTTTCAGACCAGACCACCCTTTTTCAGCCATTTCTCGTCTCTGCAGTTTGACAAACAAAATCTTAGTTTACTACTTTTCCATCATCCTCCCATCTTCTGGACAAATCATCCTACCACCGCCAATGCTGTGCTCCCCAATACTATACTGCAGAAACAGATAAACCCCCTGATAATACTAGTACCATGCAGATAGTGCCCTTCAATAATTATTTGCACACAGTGCCCTAAAACAACTGCGCCCAGCAAATAGTGCCTCTGACACTAATAGTGTAAACATAACATACCCCCCAAAATAATTGTGGTAAGCTGATACTGTGCCAAGGTGCCCCCACAGTAATAGTGCTCCCAAAAGTCCCACCAATAGGAATAATTCTCTGCTAGAGCACACATGGTAGTAATAGTGCTCCTACAGTGCCCCCAACATGTCCCCACTGTGCCCCAGAAGTAATAATGCTCCCATAGCGCCCATACTAGTAATCATGCTCACCATAGACCCCCAGTAGTAATAAAGCCCATCATAATGCCCCCCGGTAGTAATAATTCTCCTTATAATGTGCCAGTGCAAAAAATACCCCCTTTTAATGCCCCCAGTTGAGATAATGTCCCCATAATGTGACAGTATAAAATACCACTATATAGTGCCTCCCATCAACTCCTCCTGATGCTGCTGCTGCCACCTCCACACTCTGTCATTGTGCCACTCTGTGGCCTCCTGATGCTGCTGCCACCTCCACACTGTCATTGTGCCACTCTGTGGCCTCCTCCTGCTGCTTCCACCTCACCACTATGTCATAGGGCCACTCTGTGGACTCCTCCTGATGCTGCTGCTGCCACCTCCACCTCCACACTCTGTCATTGTGCCACTCTGTGGCCTCCTCCTGCTGCTGCCACCTTCAGACTCTGTCATTGGGCCACTCTGTGGTCTCCTCATGCTGCTTCCACCTCACCACTATGTCATAGAGCCACTCTGTGGACTTCTCATGCTGTTCCCACCCTACCCACTTCATGACTGGGCCACTATTTTGCCTTTTGGCCTAGCTGACATCATCATTTATTTGACCCTTCTTCTGATCTGTCAGAAGGAAGAAAAAATGAGATGCACAATGGATCCGCTCTATGTAACAGCTGTAAGGCCTGTTTGACATGGTCCCTATTTTGCATCAGAATTGTCTTATGATTTGGTAGCCAAAAGCAGGAGTGGGTACAAAACACAGAAGACATAAAAATATTCCACTCACATGTCATCACTATTTTAGATCCACTCCTGGTTTTTTTTTGCATTAGCAATACTGATGGATTACTGACAAATGCTGACCGAGTGAAGGCGGATGCTCCACAGACAGAATTAGTTTTTTGGGGGTTATTGTTCTGACGGATCAAAGGAAGAGCAAAATAATCAGTGACGTCAACACAACCTTACTGCTGACCCCCTCTGCACTCTGTCGGGGGCGGGGGGGGGGGGGGGCTCTACTTGTATAAGCGTTTAATAGAACTGGTTCTGTAGACATCTATGTGGAATCAGCTGACGCTAACATCGACCTGTAAGGCTGAGTTTACACTTGAGTTATTTGGTCAGTTTTGGCCCCGTAACTGCCCAAATAAGTGAAGTGTGCAGTGATTCTAAGAGAGACGCCTGTCATATGCATGTCCTACAGACTCACAGTGTTGTTTCAGTACCACAGCAGACTCCCTATGTGTGTTACTGCAATGACAGTGTTCTACCTCACTATAAAGGCTCTCTGCAGCCAGGAAATAGACGTTTTTTAATGCGATTTGACTCGAATAAATTCGGATCGAACCAAATTTTGACAAAAAATTCGGCAAACCGTCCGAATCTAATTTTTGAGAAATTCGCTCATCTCTAGTTGGGATCCAGCTTGGGATAAAGAGTGAGCGAATTGAAATCTGTGCGTAGTATTGTAGGCCAGGCAATACTTCTCTGGGTTTCTGGGAAAGATATATTAGTTAGGCCTCTTTCACACTTGCGTTGTCCGGATCCGGCGTGTACTCCACTTGCCGGAATTACACGCCGGATCTGGAAAAACGCAAGTGTACTGAAAGCATTTGAAGACGGATCCGTCTTCAAAATGCTTTCAGTGTTACTATGGCACCCAGGACGCTATTAAAGTCCTGGTTGCCATAGTAGGAGCGGGGAGCGGGGGAACGGTATACTTACCATCCGTGCGGCTCCCGGGGCGCTCCAGAGTGACGTCAGAGCGCCCCATGCGCATGGATGACGTGCCATGCGATCACGTCATCCATGCGCCCGTGTTCTCCCATGTTGTGGTGCCTATTGATAGTGGGCTCAAACTGACCATAGAGAAAGGGGACAACTTTGCTTTGCAGGAATTGACCCTGTCTGTGGTACACACACTCTCCCTAAGCTGAGCTCCCTATGCTGTGATATCGATGCTGCGTCTTTATCTACAAGAAACGTGTTATTAAGGGCTGAACATTCCAACACTACCTGTAATATGACAGGTAACCACCACCTGGAGGTAAGTGCCCCTAAGAGGTCACTATGGCATGACCTTATGTGTTTGGTGTTCTAGCTCTTCTTGAGATGATGATGTTGACTTCATACTCATCAAACCCAATTGTTGATGGGAGGAATGAGCCGGCCCCGATCCCCGCTGTACACACATGGTTTGGCTGACACATTATGGCAGCTGTTAAAACTGTTCCTGGAATGCAATAAAATAAATGAATCTGCAGGGTGCACGTTGTATGTTTGGAAATCATTAAACATTTCATCGTTACCAAGAGAGATGCGGAGTATGGAAGAAATACTCAAAGAAATTATTGCAATTTCTACTCAGTCTTTGGTCCAAAGAGTGAACCTGAATTAATTAATGTTCATACAACGGAGAATTAGAACTTTCCAAAAACATTTAGACTCTATCTATTATCTATCTATTGTGGGGATTTGCTCTGGTAGTTAGGACTAGCGGATGCAGTATAGAGGCAAAGTGCACAGTTCTTAAATCAAACAGCAGTGTTTAGTCACACATTGGTGTACAACAAAATGCAGATAAGGTATCACAAAACGCAGGTGGCTTGGTGTTTGTTCACACACAAGGAGAGTCCATAAACCATAAAAGTCACCTTTTCTTCTGGGTGTTAACTCATACCCTGCTAGCCGTTTAGCCTCTTCAAGTCCATAGATGGCCTGTTCGCCTTTAGAGGGGCCTGAGTCCTCCAACCCGGCTCAAATCTCAAATCCCAGCACAGCCCTCAGTTCACAGCACACAGACTCCTGAGCTCCACTGTCAGAGGAAGGTAAATCCACCACACCTGGCAGTGCTGGCTGGTTTTTATGCCTGGCAAAACCCGGCCTGGAACGTGGGGAGTAGTCACCCACCCAGCACTTTGACTACTCCCAGTAAGAGCCGTCTAGGATCAGCTATCGCAGCCATGCTAAATCTTTGGATGTCAATTAACAATAGCTGCTGCTGACACATAAAATACCAGCTCTTACTTCACTGAGGCCAGGAACATCGGTGACACATACCTTCCATCCACGATGATTCCAGGTACCTTCTTACACTATCTATCTATTTCTCTATCTTCTATCTATCTATCTATCTATCTATCTATCTATCTATCTATCATTTATCTAGAGCATCTACATGTCTATCTATCTCTCTAGAAATCCATCTCTCTAGAAATCTAACAGTAATCACGGTACTTTTACATCTGTCGGTAGGTTTCCTGTACATCAGATGAATGATCTTTTATCCAGTCAGAAACCAGTGTGAGAGGCTTTTTTCTGGCCTTTACTGGTTTTATCATTGGAGTTCAATAACCTCGGAGGAGAGTGGCCAGCGTCCAGCCTCCTGACCCTCCCAAAATGTGCTCAGCTCTAATATGAGAGCTGACCTGCAGCTGATTCATGAGATATTGGCATCAAATCCTGCAGGCAGAGAAATCTCATTTGGCAGGCTCCTGTTCTCTGGGCTTGACTTCTCTGTATAGACTTTCACAATCTGCTGGCCACATGTTCCCCGCCAGCATGTACTGCAGGTTCGGTGCCAGGTGCCAGCAGATCTGGGTGCTAAGCGTGCAGTTCCACTTAAATTGATAGCATTTTTTTCTTTCTGATTGGAGGAATGTTCTTTTTATGGAAAGTAAAATGTTTAGAAGTCACGACTCTGTGACTCTTTAGGAAACGCACCAAGAATGTCTGATCATAAACCTTCCTCATATGTTTCAATGCATAAGGCGACAGCTGCAACAGGAATATCAGTATCAAAAATGGGGCACAACCACCACCATCCTCTTCTCTTGTACTAAAGATCTGCAAATCCACAAACATATGACCATATGGTGCTAGACTAGGATGCAGTAGGTACATTGGTGGAAAATCCATGCGGCTCCTCTTCAGAACCTGTCCCTGCACAATGGGCAAGTGTCCTCCTTCAATTTCATCTCCAGTTAGGGTTGTCTTCACTGGATTTCAAGGGTACTGTAGGTACTAGGTCCAGGTTATCATGGCAAATTCAAAACTATATGCCAGACTTGGATACATTAGGTCCATTGGTGGAGAAGTTTCCACCCAACATGTACAACAGTTCCATGTGTCCTCTGATGTTATCATTGCAAACATGGATCAATAATAACTGGCCAATAAGTTGTGTATGGACCACAAAAAAACTCATAAACCTTGATAATGAAGTAATAAGCCTCGGTTTTAAGTGACTTTTCACTGTTATTACCAGCTGAGGTTGTCTTCTGCTAGATCTCAAGGGTTTGACACCATGGAATCTGAGAAGAGCACAAAGAGTCTGGCTTATATCTCATACGAGGTGGCACCAGTTGAAATTGTTGTCAATCATAGGAGGTGGCAGCAGTTACTTGGGTTGTCACTCATAGGAGGTAGTACCAGTTACTAGGGTTGTCACTCATAGGAGGTAGCACCAGTTACTAGGGTTATCATTCATAGGAGGTGGCACCAGTTACTAGGATTGTCACTCATAGGAGGTGGTACCAGTTCCTTGGGTTGTCACTCATAAGAGGTACCACCAGTTACTTGGGTTGTCACTTATAGAAAATAGCACCAGTTACTACGGTTATCATTCATAGGAGGTTGCAGCAGTTACTTGGGTTGTCACTCATAGGAGGTAGTACCAGTTACTAGGGTTGTCACTCATAGGAGGTAGCACCAGTTACTAGGGTTATCATTCATAGGAGGTGGCACCAGTTACTAGGATTGTCACTCATAGGAGGTAGTACTAGTTACTAGGGTTGTCACTCATAGGAGGTAGCATCAGTTACTAGGGTTATCATTCATAGGAGGTAGTAACAGTTACTAGGGCTGCCCCTCATAGAAGGTGGCACCAGTTACTAGGGTTGTCCCTCATAGGAGGTAGCACCAGTTACTAGGATTGTCCCTCATAGGAGGTAGTACCACTTACAAGGGTTGTCCCTCATAGAAGGTGGTACCAGTTTGTAGGCAATCACCTGTTTCATTCTTTATGTATAATTACAATGGAAACCTCCATTTTACTGCTATTCTAGTTACCGCTCATCTTATGTATCTCCCCAAGCCTTTATCATCTAAGTAAATATAAAACACAGAGGCTTGGGCTTTGGAACCGATTACTCAACTTACAATGGTTTCAACATACAATGGTTGTCCTGGAACCAATTAATATTGTAACTTGAGGGACTACTGTATTGCCCTGTCTTTTGGTTGTTGCATGATAACAATAGGTGGCTTATTTCTGTATTGCCTCCTCTAGGTAGCCCCCGTCTTCAGTCTATAAATAAGTGTAACATCTGTACTTCATGAGATACTTTTAGAAAGAATGTAGAGATTTTCTTTTACTAGATTGCATCTTGGTTGTGTCAGCCTTAAACTCTAACAGACAACTTTCGCCTTTTGGAACAAGCGGCCGATCCTTTATTTCGGTGTCAGATAGCTGTGGACGGCTGATGGGAGCCGAGTGCGGTTATTTACATCGCTCCTTTTGACTGTTCTCTCGATCCAAACATCTGTGTCCTGCAGAAATACAAACAAGGAACATTTTGTATGTCAAAGGTATCCAGTTATCTCATATGCATTAGTTAACGTTTGGCTCAATGTCAGTAGGCTGTTGTGAAAAGAGAAAGCAAAACAGAATACATAAACGTTACATAATAGTTTAGAAATTCAGGCTCCAGCTGAACAGAAACCTGTACTTACAACTACAGGTTCACAAGGCTACAAGAGATGTCTAGAAACTCCCGGAACGGGCTGACACTTGTGGGACTTGAAGGTGACACTAATGAGATAGCTTTCTCCTTCTGGAGGATAGTTCTTTTGCATCCCTTCTCCGACAGAAGCACTTATGGCTGGCACTGGAGAGATAGTTTTCTATCATCCGGAGGAGAGCTAATTTGCATACTTTTCTCATGGAGCACCAATTGGTGGCACTAGAGACACAGATTTCCTCGGGTGGAGAGCTAATATGCATTCTTTTTCCCCATGGAGCATTTACAGCTGGTGCTAGAGAGATGGTTTTTCCTCTAATTTGCATACTTTTTTCCCATTGAGCTTTGCCTGTAAGACCCTAGATAGATAGAGCTCTTTCATATCAACGAGTACATTGCAGAGCAAGCCCTAGCTCTGTACTGATCTTTATCAAGGACGCAGAATCCTTGTCATGACTCCTTTATGGGTTATTGATTTGAATAGTGATATCCTATAGGTGGCAGTAATGAGTTTTCTAATTTATTGATTATGGTATATTAAGGAGATGCTCTAAAGCAGCAGCAATAAGCAGATATACAGATGTGGCAAGTAGTGATGAGCGAAGTATTGAAAAATTTGCTTCATGATGAAGCACATTTCTTTGTAAATACTCGGTGCAATAGTGGGAGCGGTGATTGCAACGCCCCCCCCCATGATTATACCCCTCAGATCCTACGTTCATAGCTGATTGCTGCATCTGACAGTAATAACACAGTCTAATATAAAAAAATTAACAAATTAAATCATGCTAACCTCATCCATTTGATTGCAAAGAGCCGGCCACCGCCATCTTCGCTGGAAATCTAGCAAGAATCTTGTACAGCCCATAATGATGTCATTTTGGGTGACATCTTCAATCAAGATGGCGGCGGGCTTCTCTTTGCACTCAAACGGATAAGGTAAGTATGATTATTATTTTTTATTTTTTTTACTGCCATTCAGGGAAAATGTATTAGCTACCATGAAGCATGAAGAAATTCGGATTTGCGGCGATTAGAATTTTTCCTGAAATTTGGATCGAATGCCACTTCATGGAGTTCGATTTGCTCAACCCTAGTAGTAAGCATTAGCTATCAAATGGCAGGTTACCCTACTTAGGCTTTAGGCTCTGTTCACATAGCACTTTGCTTTACACTCTACAGTACCTGTGATTAATGCTTCTGGGCCTGTGATGAATGCATCCATAGGGTCCTGACTAGGGATGAGCGAACTCGAACTGTATAGTTCGGGTTCGTACCGAATTTTGGGGTGTCCGTGACACGGACCCGAACCCGGACATTTTCGTAAAAGTCCGGGTTCGGGTTCGGTGTTCGTCGCTTTCTTGGCGCTTTTGTGACGCTTTCTTGGCGCTTTTTGAAAGGCTGCAAAGCAGCCAATCAACAAGCGTCATACTACTTGCCCCAAGAGGCCATCACAGCCATGCCTACTATTGGCATGGCTGTGATTGGCCAGAGCACCATGTGACCCAGCCTCTATTTAAGCTGGAGTCACATAGCGCCGCCCGTCACTCTGCTCTGATTAGCGTAGGGAGAGGTTGCGGCTGCGACAGTAGGGCGAGATTAGGCAGATTAACTCCTCCAAAGGACTTGATTAACTGATCGATCTGCAGCTGTGGATCATTGAGCTGCTGATCCTCAATTGCTCACTGTTTTTAGGCTGCACAGACCGTTTGTCAGTCTCATTTTTCTGGGGTGATCGGCGGCCATTTTGTGTCTTGTGGTGCGCCAGCACAAGCTGCGACCAAGTGCATTTAACCCTCAATGGTGTGGTTGTTTTTTGGCTAAAGCCTACATCAGGGTGAAGCTGTCACACCAAGTGCATTTAACCAGCAATAGTCTGTTCATTTTTTGGCCATATACAAAATCAGGGGCAAGCTGCGCCTGTCACCAAGTGCATTTAACCCTCAATGGTGTGGTTGTTTTTTGGCTAAAGCCTACATCAGGGTGAAGCTGTCACACCAAGTGCATTTAACCAGCAATAGTCTGTTCATTTTTTGGCCATATACAAAATCAGGGGCAAGCTGCGCCTGTCACCAAGTGCATTTAACCCTCAATGGTGTGGTTGTTTTTTGGCTAAAGCCTACATCAGGGTGAAGCTGTGACACCAAGTGCATTTAACCAGCAATAGTCTGTTCATTTTTTGGCCATATACAAAATCAGGGGCAAGCTGCGCCTGTCACCAAGTGCATTTAACCCTCAATGGTGTGGTTGTTTTTTGGCTAAAGCCTACATCAGGGTGAAGCTGTCACACCAAGTGCATTTAACCAGCAATAGTCTGTTCATTTTTTGGCCATATACAAAATCAGGGGCAAGCTGCGCCTGTCACCAAGTGCATTTAACCCTCAATGGTGTGGTTGTTTTTTGGCTAAAGCCTACATCAGGGTGAAGCTGTCACACCAAGTGCATTTAACCAGCAATAGTCTGTTTATTTTTTGGCCATATCCCAGTCTAATTCTGTCACTAAATCCATACCGGTCACCCAGCGCCTAAATACTAGGCCTCAAATTTATATCCAGCTAAATCTGTCCCTAGTGCTGTAGCTGGGCGAGTTATTTAGTGTCCGTTCAAGCACATTTCTTGTTCTGGGTTGAAATACAATTCCCAATTTAGCAATTTCATAATTTAGTGGTTCCTGCTATATCAGAGCTATTTGAAATCTATCCCAAAAAGGGTATATAATATTGAAGGTGCACATTGGGTCATTCAGAATAACTTCACACACACCCGCTACTGTGTATTTCCAAGTCTAATTCTGTCACTAAACCCATACCTGTCACCCAGCGCCTAAATACTAGGCCTCAAATTTAAATCCCTCTAAATCTCTCGTTACCGCTGTACTGTTGTTGCTGGGCAAGATATTTAGTGTCCGTCAAAGCACATTTTTTGTTCTGGGTTGAAGTACAATTCCCAATTTAGCAATTTCATAATTTAGTGGTTTCTGCTATATCAGAGCTATTTGAAATCTATCCCTAAAAGGGTATATAATATTGAAGGTGCACATTGGGTCATTCAGAATAACTTCACACACACGCTTCTGTGCATTTCCAAGTCTAATTCTGTCACTAAATCCATACCGGTGACCCAGCGCCTAAATACTAGGCCTCAAATTTAAATCCCTCTAAATCTCTCGTTACCCACCGCTGTACTGTTGTTGCTGGGCAAGATATTTAGTGTCCGTCAAAGCACATTTTTTGTTCTGGGTTGAAGTACAATTCCCAATTTAGCAATTTCATAATTTAGTGGTTTCTGCTATATCAGAGCTATTTGAAATCTATCCCTAAAAGGGTATATAATATTGAAGGTGCACATAGGGTCATTCAGAATAACTTCACACACACGCTTCTGTGCATTTCCAAGTCTAATTCTGTCACTAAATCCATACCGGTGACCCAGCGCCTAAATACTAGGCCTCAAATTTAAATCCCTCTAAATCTCTCGTTACCCACCGCTGTACTGTTGTTGCTGGGCAAGATATTTAGTGTCCGTCAAAGCACATTTTTTGTTCTGGGTTGAAGTACAATTCCCAATTTAGCAATTTCATAATTTAGTGGTTTCTGCTATATCAGAGCTATTTGAAATCTATCCCTAAAAGGGTATATAATATTGAAGGTGCACATAGGGTCATTCAGAATAACTTCACACACACGCTTCTGTGCATTTCCAAGTCTAATTCTGTCACTAAATCCATACCGGTGACCCAGCGCCTAAATACTAGGCCTCAAATTTATATCCCGCTAAATCTCTCGTTACCGCTGTACTGTTGTTGCTGGGCAAGATATTTAGTGTCCGTCAAAGCACATTTTTTGTTCTGGGTTGAAGTACAATTCCCAATTTAGCAATTTCATAATTTAGTGGTTTCTGCTATATCAGAGCTATTTGAAATCTATCCCTAAAAGGGTATATAATATTGAAGGTGCACATTGGGTCATTCAGAATAACTTCACACACACGCTTCTGTGCATTTCCAAGTCTAATTCTGTCACTAAACCCATACCTGTCACCCAGCGCCTAAATACTAGGCCTCAAATTTAAATCCCTCTAAATCTCTCGTTACCGCTGTACTGTTGTTGCTGGGCAAGATATTTAGTGTCCGTCAAAGCACATTTTTGTTCTGGGTTGAAGTACAATTCCCAATTTAGCAATTTCATAATTTAGTGGTTTCTGCTATATCAGAGCTATTTGAAATCTATCCCTAAAAGGGTATATAATATTGAAGGTGCACATTGGGTCATTCAGAATAACTTCACACACACGCTTCTGTGCATTTCCAAGTCTAATTCTGTCACTAAATCCATACCGGTGACCCAGCGCCTAAATACTAGGCCTCAAATTTAAATCCCTCTAAATCTCTCGTTACCCACCGCTGTACTGTTGTTGCTGGGCAAGATATTTAGTGTCCGTCAAAGCACATTTTTTGTTCTGGGTTGAAGTACAATTCCCAATTTAGCAATTTCATAATTTAGTGGTTTCTGCTATATCAGAGCTATTTGAAATCTATCCCTAAAAGGGTATATAATATTGAAGGTGCACATAGGGTCATTCAGAATAACTTCACACACACGCTTCTGTGCATTTCCAAGTCTAATTCTGTCACTAAATCCATACCGGTGACCCAGCGCCTAAATACTAGGCCTCAAATTTAAATCCCTCTAAATCTCTCGTTACCGCTGTCCTGTTGTAGCTGGGAAAGTTATTTAGTGCCCGTCAAAGCACATTTTTTGTTCTGGGTTGAAGTACAATTCCCAATTTAGCAATTTCATAATTTAGTGGTTCCTGCTATATCAGAGCTATTTGAAATCTATCCCAAAAAGGGTATATAATATTCAAGGTGCACATTGGGTCATTCAGAATAACTTCACACACACGCTTCTGTGCATTTCCAAGTCTAATTCTGTCACTAAATCCATACCGGTCACCCAGCGCCTAAATACTAGGCCTCAAATTTAAATCCCTCTAAATCTCTCGTTACCCACCGCTGTACTGTTGTTGCTGGGCAAGATATTTAGTGTCCGTCAAAGCACATTTTTTGTTCTGGGTTGAAGTACAATTCCCAATTTAGCAATTTCATAATTTAGTGGTTTCTGCTATATCAGAGCTATTTGAAATCTATCCCTAAAAGGGTATATAATATTGAAGGTGCACATAGGGTCATTCAGAATAACTTCACACACACGCTTCTGTGCATTTCCAAGTCTAATTCTGTCACTAAATCCATACCGGTGACCCAGCGCCTAAATACTAGGCCTCAAATTTAAATCCCTCTAAATCTCTCGTTACCGCTGTCCTGTTGTAGCTGGGAAAGTTATTTAGTGCCCGTCAAAGCACATTTTTTGTTCTGGGTTGAAGTACAATTCCCAATTTAGCAATTTCATAATTTAGTGGTTCCTGCTATATCAGAGCTATTTGAAATCTATCCCAAAAAGGGTATATAATATTCAAGGTGCACATTGGGTCATTCAGAATAACTTCACACACACGCTTCTGTGCATTTCCAAGTCTAATTCTGTCACTAAATCCATACCGGTCACCCAGCGCCTAAATACTAGGCCTCAAATTTATATCCCGCTGAATTTGAATACAATACATTGGGCCAAATAATATATTTGTTGTTGTGGTGAACCATAACAATGAGAAAAACATCTAGTAAGGGACGCGGACGTGGACATGGTCGTGGTGGTGTTAGTGGACCCTCTGGTGCTGGGAGAGGACGTGGCCGTTCTGCCACATCCACACGTCCTAGTGTACCAACTACCTCAGGTCCCAGTAGCCGCCAGAATTTACAGCGATATATGGTGGGGCCCAATGCCGTTCTAAGGATGGTAAGGCCTGAGCAGGTACAGGCATTAGTCAATTGGGTGGCCGACAGTGGATCCAGCACGTTCACATTATCTCCCACCCAGTCTTCTGCAGAAAGCGCACAGATGGCGCCTGAAAACCAACCCCATCAGTCTGTCACATCACCCCCATGCATACCAGGGAAACTGTCTCAGCCTCAAGTTATGCAGCAGTCTCTTATGCTGTTTGAAGACTCCGCTGGCAGGGTTTCCCAAGGGCATCCACCTAGCCCTTCCCCAGCGGTGAAAGACATAGAATGCACTGACGCACAACCACTTATGTTTCCTGATGATGAGGACATGGGAATACCACCTCAGCATGTCTCTGATGATGACGAAACACAGGTGCCAACTGCTGCGTCTTTCTGCAGTGTGCAGACTGAACAGGAGGTCAGGGATCAAGACTGGGTGGAAGACGATGCAGGGGACGATGAGGTCCTAGACCCCACATGGAATGAAGGTCGTGCCACTGACTTTCACAGTTCGGAGGAAGAGGCAGTGGTGAGACCGAGCCAACAGCGTAGCAAAAGAGGGAGCAGTGGGCAAAAGCAGAACACCCGCCGCCAAGAGACTCCGCCTGCTACTGACCGCCGCCATCTGGGACCGAGCACCCCAAAGGCAGCTTCAAGGAGTTCCCTGGCATGGCACTTCTTCAAACAATGTGCTGACGACAAGACCCGAGTGGTTTGCACGCTGTGCCATCAGAGCCTGAAGCGAGGCATTAACGTTCTGAACCTGAGCACAACCTGCATGACCAGGCACCTGCATGCAAAGCATGAACTGCAGTGGAGTAAACACCTTAAAACCAAGGAAGTCACTCAGGCTCCCCCTGCTACCTCTTCTGCTGCTGCCGCCTCGGCCTATTCTGCTGCTGCCGCCTCGGCCTCTTCCTCCGCCTCTGGAGGAACGTTGGCACCTGCCGCCCAGCAAACAGGGGATGTACCACCAACACCACCACCACCACCTCCGTCACCAAGCGTCTCAACCATGTCACACGCCAGCGTTCAGCTCTCCATCTCACAAACATTTGATAGAAAGCGTAAATTCCCACCTAGCCACCCTCGATCCCTGGCCCTGAATGCCAGCATTTCTAAACTACTGGCCTATGAAATGCTGTCATTTAGGCTGGTGGACACAGACAGCTTCAAACAGCTCATGTCGCTTGCTGTCCCACAGTATGTTGTTCCCAGCCGGCACTACTTCTCCAAGAGAGCCGTGCCTTCCCTGCACAACCAAGTATCCGATAAAATCAAGTGTGCACTGCGCAACGCCATCTGTAGCAAGGTCCACCTAACCACAGATACGTGGACCAGTAAGCACGGCCAGGGACGCTATATCTCCCTAACTGCACACTGGGTAAATGTAGTGGCAGCTGGGCCCCAGGCGGAGAGCTGTTTGGCGCACGTCCTGCCGCCGCCAAGGATCGCAGGGCAACATTCTTTGCCTCCTGTTGCCACCTCCTCCTTCTCGGCTTCCTCCTCCTCTTCTTCCACCTGCTCATCCAGTCAGCCACACACCTTCACCACCAACTTCAGCACAGCCCGGGGTAAACGTCAGCAGGCCATTCTGAAACTCATATGTTTGGGGGACAGGCCCCACACCGCACAGGAGTTGTGGCGGGGTATTGAACAACAGACCGACGAGTGGTTGCTGCCGGTGAGCCTCAAGCCCGGCCTGGTGGTGTGTGATAATGGGCGAAATCTCGTTGCAGCTCTGGGACTAGCCAATTTGACGCACATCCCTTGCTTGGCGCATGTGCTGAATTTGGTGGTGCAGAAGTTCATTCACAACTACCCCGACATGTCAGAGCTGCTGCATAAAGTGCGGGCCGTCTGTTCGCGCTTCCGGCGTTCACATCCTGCCGCTGCTCGCCTGTCTGCGCTACAGCGTAACTTCGGCCTTCCCGCTCACCGCCTCATATGCGACGTGCCCACCAGGTGGAACTCCACCTTGCACATGCTGGACAGACTGTGCGAGCAGCAGCAGGCCATAGTGGAGTTTCAGCTGCAGCACGCACGGGTCAGTCGCACTACAGAACAGCACCACTTCACCACCAATGACTGGGCCTCCATGCGAGACCTGTGTGCCCTGTTGCGCTGTTTCGAGTACTCCACCAACATGGCCAGTGGCGATGACACCGTTATCAGCGTTACAATACCACTTCTATGTCTCCTTGAGAAAACACTTAGGGCGATGATGGAAGAGGAGGTGGCCCAGGAGGAGGAGGAGGAGGAGGAGGAAGAGGGGTCATTTTTAGCACTTTCAGGCCAGTCTCTTCGAAGTGACTCAGAGGGAGGTTTTTGGCAACAGCAGAGGCCAGGTACAAATGTGGCCAGCCAGGGCCCACTACTGGAGGACGAGGAGGACGAGGATGAGGAGGAGGTGGAGGAGGATGAGGATGAAGCATGGTCACAGCGGGGTGGCACCCAACGCAGCTCGGGTCCATCACTGGTGCGTGGCTGGGGGGAAAGGCAGGACGATGACGATACGCCTCCCACAGAGGACAGCTTGTCCTTACCCCTGGGCAGCCTGGCACACATGAGCGACTACATGCTGCAGTGCCTGCGCAACGACAGCAGAGTTGCCCACATTTTAACCTGTGCGGACTACTGGGTTGCCACCCTGCTGGATCCACGCTACAAAGACAATGTGCCCACCTTACTTCCTGCACTGGAGCGTGATAGGAAGATGCGCGAGTACAAGCGCACGTTGGTAGACGCGCTACTGAGAGCATTCCCAAATGTCACAGGGGAACAAGTGGAAGCCCAAGGCCAAGGCAGAGGAGGAGCAAGAGGTCGCCAAGGCAGCTGTGTCACGGCCAGCTCCTCTGAGGGCAGGGTTAGCATGGCAGAGATGTGGAAAACTTTTGTCAACACGCCACAGCTAACTGCACCACCACCTGATACGCAACGTGTTAGCAGGAGGCAACATTTCACTAACATGGTGGAACAGTACGTGTGCACACCCCTCCACGTACTGACTGATGGTTCGGCCCCATTCAACTTCTGGGTCTCTAAATTGTCCACGTGGCCAGAGCTAGCCTTTTATGCCTTGGAGGTGCTGGCCTGCCCGGCAGCCAGCGTTTTGTCTGAACGTGTATTCAGCACGGCAGGGGGCGTCATTACAGACAAACGCAGCCGCCTGTCTACAGCCAATGTGGACAAGCTGACGTTCATAAAAATGAACCAGGCATGGATCCCACAGGACCTGTCCGTCCCTTGTCCAGATTAGACATTAACTACCTCCCCATAACCATATATTATTGGACTCCAGGGCACTTCCTCATTCAATCCTATTTTTATTTTCATTTTACCATTATATTGCAAGGCTACCCAAAGTTGAATGAACCTCTCCTCTGCCTGTGTGCTAGGCCTAAATATATGCCAATGGATTGTTGCAGTGGTGGCTGACGTGAAGCCTCATTCTCTGCTATGACATGCAGACTGATTCTCTGGTGACATGAAGCCAGATCCTCTGTTACGGGACCTCTCTCCTCTGCCTGGGTGCTGGGCCTAAATTTATGAAAATGGACTGTTGCAGTGGTGGGTGACGTGAAGCCTGATTCTCTGCTATGACATGCAGACTGATTCTCTGGTGACATGAAGCCAGATCCTCTGTTACGGGACCTCTCTCCTCTGCCTGGGTGCTGGGCCTAAATTTATGAAAATGGACTGTTGCAGTGGTGGGTGACGTGAAGCCTCATTCTCTGCTATGACATGCAGACTGATTCTCTGCTGACATGAAGCCAGATTGTCTGTTACGGGACCTCTCTCCTCTGCCTGGGTGCTGGGCCTGAATTTATGACAATGGACTGTTGCAGTGGTGGCTGACGTGAAGCCTGATTCTCTGCTATGATATGAAGACTGATTCTCTGCTGACATGAAGCCAGATTGTCTGTTACGGGACCTCTCTCCTCTGCCTGGGTGCCGGGGCCTAAATATCTGAGAATGGACTGTTCCAGTGGTGGGTGACGGGAAGCCAGATTCTCTGCTATGGAACCTCTCTCCAATTGATTTTGGTTAATTTTTATTTATTTAATTTTTATTTTAATTAATTTCCCTATCCACATTTGTTTGCAGGGGATTTACCTACATGTTGCTGCCTTTTGCAGCCCTCTAGCCCTTTCCTGGGCTGTTTTACAGCCGTTTTAGTGCCGAAAAGTTCGGGTCCCCATTGACTTCAATGGGGTTCGGGTTCGGGACGAAGTTCGGATCGGGTTCGGATCCCGAACCCGAACATTTCCGGGATGTTCGGCCGAACTTCTCGAACCCGAACATCCAGGTGTTCGCTCAACTCTAGTCCTGACGTTTGACAAAAGATGGCATTTGGCAACCTGCTACAGATATGTCCAACCTTACCTCTCCTCTTGGCTGGACACGTCCTGATATGTGTGTCTCGACATGACCAGCTATTAAAAACAACACAATTTTATCCAATGAGTCATGAGATGCCTACCCTATATGTGCAGCCCCCAGTGGTTGTGTTGTGAATTGCAGCTTGTCAATGGTTCTGCTAGAATGTTGCAACATTGTATTGAATTAGTTAGTACTTAACCAAATTAGAGATAGGGGAAGGGTGGACACATTATATTCTTCAGCTGTAACAACCAGGCCGCAAACAAACCAGTTCTTTTTTTACATAAGAGCCTATAAGTATGGAATACAGTGCCATATATTTGTGGGGGGGGGGGGGGGGGGATCACATTCACAAAGATACACTGTATAAATCAGCAATGAAATCTGAACAGAGCCTTAGAGACACTCACTGATTTGCATTCTGTAATATTCCATATTCCAGGAGCGTACATTGACTACGTGGCGCCATAGACATAACTATGGGGTTTATGAGCCGTTGCAGACCATCACTGGGCAGTATGGGCACCATTAGTTCCATTTCAAGGGACTGCCTTAAAGGGATTATCTTATATGCATTAAGCTTCGGTTCTCTTCCAACAGTGGAAAGTTTTCAGGTTGTAAATGATCCCTGTAATGAGAGCTGAGCTGCCGCCATCTGATTTATGAATTATAAATGATCCGTATCTCATGTGGCTTTAATACTGCTTATGAATTTCATCTCAGCTTCTTATCAGAGACGATGAAACACAACAGGTTTTTCTCATTTCATAAATGTGATGTTCTATGTAAAGTCGCCAAGATACTTGGAAAAAGTTAAATTCCAACTTCTTTTTTTTCTTCCAGCAATGAAAATGCATAATGTGTTGGCAATGAAGCCTCTTGAAGTGATTAAAAAATTGGATTCATTTTTGTACTCACGATTGTATTCTTCAATCACCTTCAAAGCTGATTTAAAATTCTGCTGGTTGCCCTTGAAAACAGACCACAGTTTAGCTCCACTTATCTGTCAGTCATGTTGTCACAGCTGGGCTTCAATCATGTGGCTATCACCTGAGCTTCCACAATGCATTGCTCCCTCCTAGCAGGAAGCTAGGCGAATTGTGAATGCAGCTCTGGATGTAACTGGAGATCTTAAAGGAATGATTTCAATCAGGGGTGTAAACAAGGGAAGGGTTATGCAGTTGAAGTCCAACCTTTATTTTTTTCCTAGCTCCTCCCAGTCTGCCATCTGCTGGTGAAAGGTTAGCATTACATAGGAGATGTCCGTGTGTCACCAGCAGAGAGCAGATTGCGTTACATGCAGCAGTCCCAGAAGAAGTAGCAACCTACCCTGTGGTTTTCCTGGTGGGATGTTCAGGGGTTAAAGGGAGCCTCAACCCTCGGATTAACCTTTCAGACACTATGGCTATTGACCTGAGGGTTTAAATAACTGGGATCAGAGTCATCTCTGATCCGGATCACTGAGGACAGGTGTCAGCTATATCACCTAGCCAGAACCTACCACGTCTGAAGAGGACTCAACTCACGAGTCCTCTCCAATGAGCCATTGTGAACCTCAAGTAAACAGTAACTTCTGGGTGCAAGAAGAAGGAAAATACTGGAAATATACTGGATGTTCTGCCTGTCAATTTTGGAACTTGTCCCCTCTAGTTTCTGGACATTTCTGTGTTCCACTTTGAAGCCAACAATTGTCCAAATAAGCAAAATGCATTAATTAGGTAAAGGAAAAACAAAACATTTACAGGGAAGAAACATTGTAACAATCCAGTTGGAGGCCTCCATGCAATATCCTAATCCCGAATTTTCCCCCTGACGAATTCGCCGCCGCATTCCTGAGACCTTTTTACAGCCCAGCGGTTGCGTATTACAGGAAGTACCACTGCAATTTCCATTTGGTGTCCCAGAATACAAAAATTCCTGTGGTTTGTCTCCGGGTAGACAAGTCCTGTGTCTATTTATGGTTAGTGGTTCATGCCAAATTAGATGGGTAAACATGTGCTCCTGCGGGGTGGGCAGCCGTAGCTGTGTCCTACATGTTTGCTCTCATGTTTGCATTGAATTACTGAAGCCAAAGGCTTGGAGTTACGGAGAGCGATATTGTTCCGCTTAAAAAAGGAAACTTATCAAAGATGATTGGTATTTCTATAGATGAGTTATATAATATCTGGAGATAGGTACAGTAGTAGTATGCGGCCCTTGCCATTCACCTAAATTTCAGAAGGAGGGCGCCACCAACCTTGGTGGCTTGGGTTTTCAGAACTTGCACATTTTATGCCCAAAATAATGGAAAGTTATTGGAAAATGTGGCAGTTTTTGTTGGGCCACTCATGGCAAAGGTATTTTGGTATTTCAGAATTGCATGGCTGTATTATTTGGGCACTATATAGTAAACCATAGGGGAGGACATCGTTAGAAAGTATGCAACATCCCAGGTCTATAGAGATGCCGAGTGGTGTGGTGTGGCCCAAATAGTCTCTGTGTGTGTCACGGTGCTCCTACCTGTATACTGTTGCTCCCCAGGGTTTGGCTCCAAAGCAATAAAGTGGATGAGCAATGGTGGAGGTGGAGAATAAATCGAGTCCAGACTTTTATAAAGTTCAACAGGTTTACTTGCATCAACTTGCATCCAGACAATATTCAGGCTTTCTCTTGATTCCAGCAGGCTTTGGCATAAACTGGCAGGCAAACTTGAGTATTCTGCTCTCTTTCTCTCTGCTGTGCTAAACTCGGCTCTATTCTGGCAGCTGGACTTTGTTCTCTATCTGTGGAGTGGGGTGTATTTGGTGGTTGATCCCCTTGCAATAAAAGGAGTCATGGCGCTCTATGAGCTGCTTCCCTCTGGAGAGACTCCTGGTGCAGTAGGTGGAACTTCCCCCTCGCTGCTACATCATGGTACATATTTTCTGCTCCACTGTCTAGACGAGACTGGAATTAGTCTGACTGAAATCCTCCTGCAGCCCCTCCTTTGGTCAAAAAAGGGACTAGGCCACTTCTGCCCAAAAAGGGGAAGAATGGAATGGTAAGTTCCATTCTATCTAAAGATCTCTCTGCCATATATCCGCTGCCACCTGCTGGTTAACCAGGCACATTACATGAACAAAACAGTTTGATAGCCACATTATGAATGCACAGTGTAGGAGGACCTGGAATAAATACACAGATGACATTATTGTTAATCATTAGAGACAGTAGCAGGGTGTATGCATGGTAGTACCACTCTGGAGTACTACATGTACAGCACAAAGAGCACTGTGCAACCTTAGGACAGCCCTGGCTGGAGATACCTACTAGAATATTTTGGGAGGTTTATTAAGAAAAGTAAGCTGTAGTCTTTGAATAATTTGAATAATTTTTTGCAAAAATAGTATTTTTTTTTTATCTTATGAACGATTGTTTTGCGCACATTATTGCACATGTACGTCAGCCATAAGTTTATGTAAAGAGGAAAAATATGCTCCATTTTAATAAATGTGGTGTTGTTTTTTAATTTTGTCACGTTCCATTAATGTACTATTTTCTTGACTTAAGAGTAGACTACTTTGCCCCCCCCCCCCAAAAAAAAAAGCTAAAAGGGGTTGTCCAGCAGGCACCACCTTGAGGCAAGACCTGTGGAGGGAAGCATATTTACCTGCTCCACGCCTCTGTGTCCTGGCTCCTTTGCTTGGGTTCCTGACTCTCAAAATCTGGTTCAATGCCCCTGCAGCCAATGACCGGCTGCAACAGTGACCTGTCCTCCCTTGCGTCAAGTCAGCTGGTCAACCGTCTGCAGCTACATGGCCCCATACAGAGAAAGCCGTGGTAACCTGTGTGTCCTATCATCACCAGAAGAAAAGTTGTCAGTAATTTGCTCTACAGTATCTCTTTTGTGAGACTGTGAATAAATGACCCTTGGGCACTCATGACCCCATCACTGGTTGTCCTTCCTTGGACCACTTTTGATGGGTACAGGGAACACCCCACAAGACTGGTCATTCTGGAGGTTTTCTAAACCAGTCGTCCAGTTTGATCCAAAGTCACTCAGATCTCACGCTTACTCATTTTTCCTGCTTCCGAATCATCATCTTCAAGAACTGACTGTTCACTTGCTGCCTAATGTAGCTCACCTCTTGGCTTCTGTCTATAAACTGTGGATTTTAAAAGACTTTCTATCCACATAGTACAAAGAAATAACGCACAAAGGATTAACAAGTAAAACTCTACGATGCACAACGCCGATAACTCTGCAGCTTATTAGGCTGGGAACCAAAGAACCAAACATCTGTATGGATGGCAGGAACATGAAACCAAGACACAGCCTCATGCAGAGCAAAGCAATGGAAAAACTCGCTCATAAATCCTCAGAGACGTCGATCCCGCTTTGTAGGACATGGCAGGATTTTGGCTCGCCGTTGTTCACAGATTCCTTCATTTTCCCAGTCAAATGAATCAAAATTCAAACCGTGCAGAGGTAAAAATAACAGGATGGCGCACTAACACAATCGAGGGATATTTTTAGCCCCGGAGACCCTCATTGGCTGTTTTCGAACCTGAGTTATTCCCGGATTATTATTATTTCTTCTCTTCCATTGCGGTTTCCTAAAAAAAACGGAGCATTTTCTAATCTTGGATTGGCTCATGCCTAAAAGAAGCAGCTATCGGGAAGATGGTGTTCTCCACCTTTGAGATGATTAATGTCCATGTTTTGTAGATGTTCAATATAGGAATCTTTTGCTTCATGCTAATATATGAGATCACTATTAAAACAGATGTTCTGGTACAGTATTTGGAAAGAGGGAATGTGTGCGGTATGGAAGCAGAGAGCCAACACCTAGAACATTCCGGGAAAACTCCATGATGACCTTGAGCTTGTCGGACAAGGTTTTAAAGAGGTTGTCCTGCAAAAAATATTCTACAGTTTTAAAACCAGCACCTGCATCTGAATTATTTTGTAATTACTTGTAATTAAAAGTGTAGTATAGCCACTGAGTTATTCAATGAAATGTATCTGTATAGCGCCACCTGCTGTCTGTTTTATTCTTATTTCTTTGTCCTGTTTGCTGAGATGGCCGCACATGCTCAGTTTCATTCTCCAACTGCCTCCTGAGCTGTGATAGGGAGAGCATGGACACGCCCCCTGAGCTGTGATAGGGAGAGCATGGACACGCCTCCTGAGCTGTGATAGGGAGAGCATGGACACGCCTCCTGAGCTGTGATAGGGAGAGCATGGACACGCCTCCTGAGCTGTGATAAGGAGAGCATGGACACGCCTACTTAGTTGTGATAGGGAGAGCATGTACATGCCCGGTGAGCTGCAGCAGAAAGGACACTCCCCTTGAGCTGCCAGCTTGAGTAATGAATGGGAAGGTCTCTGGATCCATGTGAGGTACAGGGCTGGTTCTAACTTTGTTGGATAGAGGTTGTCATGTACTATATGATCGTTGTTTTCAATTTTTATATTAGTCATGAGATAACCCCTTTAACTGCAACTCCTGACATTTTCTAGCAGTACAGGTTTTAGGAAGCCAAGTTTACTCGGATAAGAGTATCACCAAAATGTTTTGGTGCTGTGGTATATAACAGGTCAATTCATTAATTGGTAAACCCCTGTGAAGCAAGAAAATAAACCAAGTCCCATGGTTTTTACCAACACAGAAGTGTTTCATGGTATCCTTAAGACTCTTGGCTTGATCAACTCATCAAAGAACACAAATTTTGGTGTGCTATATATGAAAAGACATTTTGGTCAATTAGATGTGTCGTGGGGGGCCACTGATGTCAAATTCTTCCACGTTGAGTCTATTTAAGAGGTTCTGTGATGGCTCTGAATGACTAAGAGGGCCCCGGTATACTCATTATAATTAAGATCAAGGATGTTATTTGGTGGGTCCAGATGCACCATAATTCACCTTCTTGTTGACTTGGTATGGATCCTCCTACATGATTGACTCTAACGAGAGGTATAGTAGATGTTCTTTAATAGAACTCTGGAACCATCAGGTTGACTTTTCATAATGCGCACCCGCATAAAAGCAAATACCTAATGCAATAATCATCTGGATCAATGCCTCATCCCAAGAGAATATCCAAAACGGTAGCATGAGCACCAGGTTAATTTATGGCAGACCAAAATACACCCAGGAAATCCAGCGTGCAAGAAGAGTCCAAGGTAGACTTATCTCAAGCTGTATACCTAAGAGAATGTTACCAGAGCAAATTCGATACTGGTACGAATCAGCCAAATTGACAATCCAATTCAGGTTCGAATAAATTCTACCCAAATTGAAAGTGCTCTGATTCTCTGGAAAAGTCTTTCTCTCTCTCTTTCCTCCCAAATCTAATCACACAAAATACTGATTGGAACCAATGCAAAAAAATAAATTAAAAAAATTTCATTATAGATACCACTAGGGGGAGCTCTCTGTATTCAATGTTCTCATTAGGACCTATGTATAACCTGTATGCAGTGAGCTCCTGAGATCCCCGTAGTGCTGGCTGCAAACAGAATTTTCTAATCACTTTTTTTCTATGCTGGGGATATATATAAAATATATATAAATAGAAATCAGCACAGAATTCAGACCTGTTTAAGTTTAGAAAGTTGAAACAATAGGTGCACAGTTATATTTGGTCTCATGAGCTACTTCATGCTGTACAATTATTTTGGGAGGTGGAATATTTTGTAGTCTGGTTTCCACTATACAGTATATTTATTGCCTCTTTAAAAAAAGTGTATACACATGAACATGTGGTTGAGATAACAGTAAAATAATAATAATAATATCAAGAAGTGCTGACTCGGCCTTGGTAAGCGATACATTGCGCTCTATATTTTCCATCTCCTTCAGCTGGTTTCAATCATGTAATAAGACAGAGGGTTTAACAAAATCTGGGAAATAAAGAAATGGTTCCACGGGGTGTGATGGTTTTTTTGGCAAAGTCACATGATCACCCAAGTGTTGTGAACACATAAATCACTCAAAACTCAAATTGCTAATGTGTTAAGACATCATATATCGCATGGGGGATAGAGTGAAAAGTGTATAGTGCTGAATATCAGATTTTAATTCACATGTCCTTAATAAAAAATATATGCTGAACTGTGAAAGATTATATTTTCTGTTGCATTTGTGGGTTATTGTTTAGAAAATATACTGAAACCTCTCTATGTTTAGAATTTTAGAAATTTGTAATGCACAGTCTAAGGGTCCATCCACACGTCTCTAGTGTATTGTGGATCTGCTATACACCCGGCCGGCACCCCCAAAGAACTGCAATTGCGGACAAGAATAGGACATGTTCTATTTTTTTACGGAGCCGCACACTCTCTGTGCTGTCCGCATCCATTCCTGCCCCCTAGACAATGAATGGGTCCGCACCCGTTCTGCAATTATCTGGACACATTCCATGGACACCCTAACCTTAAGGGCCGCTTCACACGAGCGGATGCCGTGCGTGGCATCCGCTCCGTGAAAGAGTGCCAAGACCCGCTGCAGACTGCAGAGGCACGGAGCGGTAACATGACTGTTAATGCTCCGTGCCTCTCTGTGATCTCTTTACTACGAAATCACAGTTGCGTGTGAAGCGGCCCTAAGAGTTTTCATTAAATTTTATTTCGCAAATTGGACACAAGCAGCTCCCATCTGGTCCCAAAGAAACAGAAAGCAATGAATTAATCATTACCTGAATAAATAAGCAACATTAAACTTAATTTTAAAAAAAGTTAATAAATAAGCTATAGACACATCATTACATTTAAATACCAATATAAATGAAAATTGAATAACAAATGAATAAACAAATTAAATGCATAAAAAAAAAACAATTAAAACTTGCAGATGCATATGTTAAAATAAAGTAAACAATAACTAAATCAGTAAACAGAGAAATGTTTTGTGTAATAAATTTTAACTAAATAAGGTAATAAAGATTCCTTTCCAAATAATTTTCCGAGGTGAAGGGGGAGTTCACAGCAGTAGTGCCCTCTCTGTGCCCCTTTCACAGTAGTAATGCCCTCAATGCACCCCTTCAACGTACTAATGCTTTCTCTGTGCCCCCCAGTGTTAATAAAAATAAAAACAGTAACTACTCACCTTGTCCCGTTCCTGATGATCAGATCACCTCCAGCACTCCCCTGCAGGCACAGATCGTGCTGCAGCACTTTGTGGCAGGAGCACAGGCAGATTCCCGGGCCTGCGAGCTCCTCTTACACAGTCATCTGTGCCTGCAGGGCTGAATGATAAAGCAGGGAGCAGGGAAGGAGCATGGGGCGCTGAGAGGTGAGTAAATAAAAGTACTGCTCATGCATCTGACACTGCCCTGACAGCTGCCACCTCGGATGGACCCTCCTCACCGCCTTGGCACACCACTAATTAGAAGACATATCATCTTATTATCAGACAGCAGGTTCAGCATTATCATTTGAGGGGGGGGAGGTCAACACAGTCGTCTGATTATCATTAGATGACCAGGTCAGCACAGTCCCATAATTATCAATAGAGGGTGGGTCTGCAGAGTTGTCTCAGTATCATTCCAGCATGGGGTCAGCACTGTCATCACATCACTAGAGTGCGGGATTTTTCATGCAGCTCCCTACAGATTCCAGGAAGAGATGGCATACAAATTCTCTCCCCTGACACTGGACCGCTATGGAGACAGAGTCTGTACTCTGTTTACCATTGTAGCATATAGAGTTTTTCAGTCCATTCAACTAAACCCACCTTGCTGCACTGTCTATAGAGGCAATGCAGGAAAAATGTATGCGCCTCCAATATGGCCGCCACCGCCAGTGAATTTTTGTCACAGTCTAAAAATAAATAGTAAACAAAAAAGAGGTATGGCAGAACAACATTACACATACAAACAATAAAACTGGGGATTACAGTTACAGATTATTCTGGATTAAAGTGGTATTATACCTACTACCATATACATGACAAAATAGAAGCTCTTTGCACACATTTTTAATCAAACGTGTGTCGGGCCCATCTACCGGGTGCCAAGGTGGCTTCTGCCGATGGATACCTAACACTAATATACCGCCTCTCCTGGGCTTGACCTAAGCCTACAATGTTCAGGGCAGTGTAGGAACCAGATACATTTATACTCTGCTCAAAAGCCCTGGGCATATGGGCGGGAAGTGCTAAATCTAAAAGAGGCAGCTACCCTCAATATATACTAGACAAGAAAATATACAATATACAAGAAAATGTATTCGCAGGTGCACACCCTACTATGGATGTGCTAGTCTAAATTTTCTTGTAGCAAAAAATTAATAGTAACATATTATATCAGAACAGTAACAAATACTGTACATTCTTCTCTTCTCCAGGTGTAAATCTCATTAACGAGGCTAAAAAGATATACAAAAGACATTCCCTTTAAGCTCTGGGAGATTCCACTTGTCTTCCTGTCTGGAGGGATGATCCTATCCATCGTGCATTCTCTTGAGCTCACTTTTCTAGTTTACCGCACAGTGTGTTAATGGCTCCCATGTGGTGGATTCACCTGAAGGTCGAACGTTGCTTTCAGCTGCACAAATGGATCCGATGATCAGGGAGTCTTCTACTTTTGGGAAGGATTCCTTCATGCGCCTGGTTCACGAGTGCTCAGAAGGATATTCTCTTCTCAGGCCATGTTGCAATCGGCCGCATTCTCCTCCATGGTGTGTTTATTGGAAAGTGACCTCAGGCCGGCAGCCAATACTGTTTCTCTTACATTTTTTAAAATTCTATTTTAATGGAAAGAATTATCTCACAATTGCTTAATATGTTTTGACTTAACTAAAACAATTCTTCTGGTTTTACACTCAATTAACGACACAAGGATAATATGAAGAATTTCCACTTGAGGAGATCCCTAATGCTAAAGCAAAAACATGTGTTGATGGGACAGAGCCCTCATGTAGAGTCTTCATCAATTGCCTGGAGAAGATACAAAGATGTCTTCTCTCCTCCTGGAGGACTGGGGACATCTGTGCCTTACATGGACGGCTTATTGATTTCAATGGGTACCCTAATGCAATGCTCATTTTCACCTGCGGGGGCAGTGCAAGGAAATTGAATGCTTGCTGCCATGTTCCTTGTGGATTATACTGTAATTTACTGTCTGGTGCAGTATTATTTTCAGAGATTTTTCTATTTCAAGAATACTCAAAGCAATTTCAATTTTTTTAAAGAGATAAATTGTCACGCTCATCAATATGGAAGAGGGGGGTTTCTCTGATCTTTACCTAAATCCTCATGCGGCTTATTCAGATTTTGCTTCAGATTTGTCACAGATGTTGCTGTAAATTAGCTCCCCTAAAAGGTTGGTTACTGACTGTGGCACTTCCTCATTTGCATATTTTTGTCCCAGGCATCTTTACGTTAAAAGTCTTCCTAACTTTTTTTTGGATCTGAAGCTGATTTCCATTGCATCTGTTATGAGAATTAATAGATTTTTCCACGCATTCTGTCACTTAATAATCAAATAATCACAGGCTGCAGTGTAAAGCATTACTGTCTATTATAACACTTGTTATAATAATTCACTGTTTTACCCTCATGGCAAGGCAGGAACCCAGGAATCTGCACACAATTACACTCATCGTACACTATCACCTGCTTATATCGTGAGCTTATCTATTTTTCTGTGATCTGTTTTAGGGGAAGGAAAGTGCAGACAGATATATGGGGCAAGAATACATAGTGTTTGTGAGCAGATGAAAAAAATCATTATGAGCCTGGAGACCCCTTTCAATACGGTATATTTATCAACATTTTAATTAAAATTTCAATATCACGCTTAGATCATTTTTCCTGGTTTCTTTAGATGTTAGCACTTTGAACTATTTTTTCAAGATAGAAAAGCCACAGCATCTAGAGACCTCTATAGCCCCACAGGTGACAGATTCATCCTTGTTTAGTTAGTTTTTAATAATTTTCAAATGAAGGAATTTTATTATTTTTGGTGCACTTTTTTAGCTAAACTTTGTTGAGGTCCGTTTACCCTTTCAGCTAGGCAAGTTCAGGTTGATGATTATTCCCCTCTACTAAAAACTGCATAATTATTAAACCCTTGGATGGTTCTCAAATTTTGGATTTGTGGTTTGTAAAGACGTGGATCCAACTGCAGATCAGCCCCATTCAATATGGCTTATGCACAGGCAGCCCCCAGATTTCACAAGGATTCTGTGTCAAGAAGTGACATGTCACTTTTAGTGATGAGTGGCAGGGGCGATATTTAGCGAATATTTGGGTGAATATTTGTCATATATTCACAAATTCGAGAATTCGCAATTATTTTCTTGATTGCGAAAATCTGCAATGGAATATTCGAGTAATGCGCACGCAATACAGGAGTGGGTCACTTTTGCTAAATTTTTCAAGCTGCTAGAAGTTTCCTGAGACTGGAGAAAATGGTTGGCACAGCAGAACATTACAATAGCTTTATATGCAGATAGAGTGCTCCAATATATTAGCGATTGCGCGAATAGGCAATTAATGATGCAAATATTTTTGCACAATACGTGCAACTTCACATTTTATCAGGTCTGACTACATATTACTGATTGGTGCACTAAGTATTGTTGTGACATCACAGCTCTGTGTCTGTAGCTGTATGTATGGACACTAATCCCTATCACACTGCCTAACACCCTGCACTGGAACCTGTCAGCTACACTGTATCAGGATAGAACCTACACAGACTATCTGTATTATATATATGAACTATCTAACTAACTAACTAACAAACTATCTATCTAATGTAATTACACATTAAAGCACAGAGCACAGCAAAGTCACTGCTCTCTCTCTTAGAACTCCATAAAACTACAGAAAATGGCTGCTGGGGAGGTTCTTATATACTAAGGGGTAGGTAACTTTCCTATTGGTTGCTAGGGATGTTGCTAAGCTCAGACAAAGACATTGCAGCCTTCTCATTGGCCCACAAGCAGGAAGGGAGGTTACTGATAAAAAAAAAATCTGAAATATTCGCGGATACGAATATATAGCACTATATTCTAAATCTTTGCGAATTATCGAAGTGGCGATATTCGCGATTAAAATCCGCAATTTGAATATTCACACCCAACACTAGCCCCTTCCTGACGCAGATTTCAAATACACATGGAAAAAAGTCCATGGCCATATGAACAGCAACCTAGTTTCCCATTTATTTAATTGGAAATGTAATGCACCGATTCTGGCCTAAGATAAAGCATGATGCACTTTTTTGAGCACGGATTCCCATTGAAGTCAATGGAAGGTAATTTGTTGCATTTTCTATGCTGATTCTAATGCTGAGAAAGTGAAAAAAAACTTTATAAACATATCCTTTTATTTATTCATCTTTATAGTTACATTTTTATTATAAAACATTTTGATACTTTGTATTTTGTTTTAGATTCTTGCACTCTTTTCACTCTTTCCCTCTACTCTTTGGTGGCATTTCTTCCTCCTGTAGGGGCAGGTTTGTCCTTTTTCTACTGTTGTTAGAAATGCTGTTGAATGAGATACTTTGTCATAAGCAACAGATTTTTTTTTTCTTGGTTTAGATTCATTTCGATCCAGTGACTGACTGACCCACTAGTATCCGAAAGGGTCCTCAGATTGTTACACAATTGTGAACCCAAACCCTGCAGCAGAAGACAACTCCATTTGGAGGTGATTTGAAAGCGAATTACTTGTCACTAGGATCTATTTCTTACATCATGCATATGAAAATATAGCAAAGATGACATTGAAATGACATGAAGACATTCATGAGAGTTGTATAGATGGATAAGTGGGACCTTTTCTTCTGGTTCGGTCCGAGGAACCCAAATTGTACACTGTTCAGATCATGCCAATCTGTTGCTTTTGCACAGTGAAAATGAATCAGCGCCTAATATCAGATAAAAATATCCGACAAAAACCTGATAATAAAATGTAGCGATTGACTTTAACAAATGGCAGCCACTGTCCCAGTTAATAGTTGTAGAATTATCTTCTGAGCTTTATGATAACGATTCTATATGGAATGAGAAGAATGGGAACTATCCTCTTCATGGTGTCTGCGCTGTTTACATGATATATCCATGGCAGCCGCAGATGTTTTGGTACAATGATGATTGGACCTTACGGATCTCCGGGTGCGTTGACAGAGTCTATTAATCTGTGTCTTTGATGTGAACTTAAGTGGGATTAAATAGCAACGTGTTGTGAAGGAAAATACTTCAAGAATGAAATCTTGGGGAAAAAAAGTCCTAACAATGGCGACTGATGAATTTGCAACTGTATTTTTATTTTCTTACCATTGCCGATGATAGTAAAGGAGGAAGGCGCTGAACCATGATACAGAAGCAGCAAACTCCCTAAGGCCTCTTTCACACGGGCGTCGCGTGTGAGGGCTGAACAAGATGCGGGAAAATGCACAATTTTTCAGAGCGAGTGCAAAGCGTTTTAATGCGTTTTGCACACGCTTGAGAAAAATCGGCATGTTTGGTACCCAGACACGAACCCGGACTTCTTCACAGAAGTTTGGGTTAGGTGTTGTGTAGATTTTATTATTTTCTCTTATAACATGGTTATAAGGGAAAATAATAGCATTGTTAATACTGAATGCTTAGTAAAATGTCCATTGAGGGGTTAAAAATAATAAACAAATTTAATTCACCCGATCCACTTGATCGTGTAGCGGATCTCCTCTTCTTTCTACTTTTTTCAGGACCCGGCTAAAGGAACTTTGATGACGTCACTGCGCTCATCACATGGTCTATCCCATGGTCCATCACCATGGTGATGGACCATGTGATGAGCACAGTGACATCACCACGGGTCCTTTTCATCAAAAAAGAAATAGGACCCGGCTGAGCATTCAAGTGAATTAAGGTGAGTTTATTTTTTTTAATTTATTTTTTAACCCCTTCATCCATGGTGCGGACCCATTCATTCTGTATGGGGCCGGAAGAGATGCGCTCTCTGCATCTGCATTTCGGGAGCGCGGCCCCGAACTTCCGGGTCTTGGCCCCGAACTTCCGGGCCGCGGCTCCGCAAAAAATAGAACATGTCCTATCCCTGTCTTGTCTTTTCTGTGTATCGGACCCTGCTTCTTGATTTAACGGATTTTGCTTGTTTGCCGCCTGCCTCTGACCTTGGACTTAGATTACGGACATTGCATGATCGCTGCCTGCCCTGACTCCGGACCTTAGTTCTCTCACACAGTATGATTGCCCCTTTAATAGCCCCAACAAAGCATGCTTCTCCTTCTGTTTCCCCCCACACTGTGGTCGGCCTGCGTTTCTATGTTTTCTGTCACGTCATTATTCTATATCGTCTTCGGTCAAATATTACCCCAGGTCCATGCTAAATATTCTTCACTGTGTCATTTTTATATCTCATATTTCGCTCCAAGCCCGTCCTGTGTGGGCGTCAGCTTCACGTTGATGACATTTGGAAGGACACCTTTCAAAATCATTTTCTCCTGGGTGTTGAGTTGTTAATGTGACAAGTGTTGACCCACCGCACACTTTCCGTGCATCACAAAAGACCGCGCTCCAAAAAATCTTCCATGAACTCGAGGAGAACTATAGCCAAGCAAAACGCTGGATGGCTGCGCTTTCCTATAGTGACCACAGATCCACGATTTATTAAGTGTTGTGCTGGGTTACACACTCAGGAGGGCACAGTCAGGGCAGCGAGGACAGGCTGCCCGCACTTAAAGGGAAACCCCAGAAACTTGAAAAACCCTCCGCTCCCTGACACAACATTGTGGCTCCGTGTCTCTGTGTAAAGGCTTTGACCTCTGCATCAGGTGTGCACCACCAATGAGGCCAGGTGAGGCGATCGCGTTAGGCAGCAGCAGGAAGGGCAGCAGGGCCATGGGCAATGAGCGCTTTCATTGTGGCAAAGGGTTTAGGTTAAGAAATTGGCATGGGGGGGGCTGCTCTGGGGACACAGAATCCCCATTCTCGTGATCAGTGGGGTCCCGGTGGTCAGACCCCCAGTGATTCTGCATTTATCACCTATCCTGTGGATACAGAGGCAGCGCATTTTAACTTTGACGCACATAACACATCAAGTGGACAGTTGCAGCAAACTTTACCTTGACTTCCAATGACTTTTGTTTGTTTAAGTGTCAATTTGCTGCAACATTGTATTTAACGTGACAACTATCAAGTTAGAGATTGCTACATCCATAGGTGATGACCGTTATCCATGTTTTGACGGGTTTAAAAATCAGGGGTTAACCCTTTAATAAACTAGGACTGACCCCTTTAATAAGCACAGGCCAATCATTTTGGAACACAACCCCGTTTCCAGACGCAGTGTACTTATGTGCCACTTGGTGATGTGTAAACACAGCATCATGGGACTCCCCCCCCCCCCTCCCTTCTCCGTCCCCCATCCCCCCTCTCCCGCATGCTGATGTGTCATCAATCATCCAATACTAAGAAGATTATTAACACTGAGAGTGCTGGAGTGCAATGCTAAGGCCCAATTGGACAGGAACTGTGCACACCTTAACCTGGACATGTCCATTCTATTATATGGGGATATATTTATCTGTGATGTGTGCTATTTTATTGGATTATATATCTTCATGTTTGGTTCGTCTGGGTACCATATTATTCCTATTGAGAATGAGGTCTGCACTTATATGTAAGGATGTATTTTGGGTCCCCCATGGGGTCTTAATTGTATACAATAGTTTAACTTCTTTGTCTTGCTTTGGCTCTAATAAAGATTATAATAGAGATTATTATGTTTTATATCTTTGGGATGTGGGGATTTTTTATATAGTGTTGTGTTTTTTCTACTGTGTCATGAATCATGTGACCTCAAGTTCCTGGACTGGACTCAGCTTTCTCTGCCCGTACGCATTGTAATGAGGCAGTGCTGTGGTTCCATGGCTAAGAAAACGTGCATGTTTGGGTATGTAGTAAACTGTTAGTTGATGCTGCTTTATATTTAATTCTTCTTCTTCTTCTTTTTCCTCTTTTTCTTCTTTCTTCCTTTTCTTCCACAGTCTGATGTTTTTTATTTTTTATGGCATTCCCTATATTGTAAAACTGACAATAATACCATAATTATATTGTTTTTCTTGTGTTTTAATACTGAAAAAAGAAAAGAAAAACTTAACTATATAAATATATATTCTGACCCTCATAACCTTTTTAATATTTACGTCTACAGAGCTGTGTGAGGGCTTGCTTTTTGCAAGGCGATCTGTCGTTTTTACTAATACCCTTTTGGAGTGTGTAAGACTTCATGACCGATTTGCTGTTTTTTCATTGTTTCACCTTTTTTTTTAATAAAAATTGTTAATAAATCATGATCACTTTTTATAAAAAAAATTCTGGGGAGGTGAAGCAATGAAAAAACATCAAATCAGTCATTTTTTTCTGTTACAGAAAGTATCTTAATTTTTTTGATTGTTTATTTTTTTTGTTAATATGGGGAAAGCGAAGAAATTGCAATTTAAAAAAAAACATTTTTTGAATTTTTTCTTACACTTAAAGGGGTTATCCAATACTAGAAATCCCCCATATGCCGGGACGCTGGCAGGGAATAAACTTTCCCCGCTCCCCACGCCGCTCTTGGTCCCCGCACCGCCGCTGCTGCTTCTCCCCGTGCGCGGATTAAAACATCCAGTGTCGGGGGAGCAGCCAATGGCAGGCGGGGACGAGCCTCCTTAGCGTCACCTGTGATGCTAGGGAGGCTCGTCCCTGTCCCCCACACTGGATGTTTTTATCCGCGCACACGGAAGAAGCAGCAGCGGCGGTGCGGGGACCAGGAGTGGCTCAGGGAGCGGGGTAAGTATATTCCCTGTGAGGGGCCTGGCATTGGGGGGGGGGGGCAGTTTTTAGTATTGGATAACCCAAGGGTACTTAACATGAATTGCCTTTGCAGCCTGCGGGCCATTCAATATGATCCTGTGGAGTCCTGCCACCTGCGGGCCTCCATAGGAACTACTGCTGTGACAGCCTTGATCCATTAGAGGGACCGAGACAACCACACGGGTCCCACCAGCTATGTGCGGGGGAGCTGTTCGGGCCCCAGGAACACAGCGCTTTTAGGGAAAGTGTATCACAACTAACTATAAGATCTGAGGGGTTAAATGTCTGCGATCGGTGTTATTGTCAATCGCATACATTAGCACCGTGTGTCTGCTGTGCCATTTTTAAAGACCCAACTTCCACCATACAGCAGTGGTCAGGAAGAGGTTAAAGTGCATGTTGTTCCTTGATCACTACGCTGATTATTATTTTCTAATATAACTTAGTGTTCAGCACTACATTACACTTTCTTCTGATTTCAAACTCCAAATCCCCTGCCTAGACATAGAGGTACATGCTAAAATTCTCTCTACCCGCAGCCACCACAGGAGGGAGCTCACTGCATACAGAGTATTTATTGGATTCAATGGATAGACCGTATGCAGTAATCTTCTGAGCTCCCTCTAGTGGTGGCAGCAGGTAGACAGAATTTAATCAGCTTCTAAGCCAATGTAGTGGATTTGGAGGTCTGTATCAGAAACTCGGAACTCAGTTCACTATAAAGTTATATTAAGGAATTAATCAGGGCAGAACGATGGACCTAAAAGGACCCAGTGTTAAAAGTTGGACATTCCCTTTAAAAGGATACACACTACTTGGGTTGAACGTTGTCTATGACCTTGTGCTGTTATAGCTGCCAGGAGACTAAGAAAAGATGGAAATGTTACACCTTGTCATAACAACACCTTGTGTAAGTGTCCTACACACTTAACATTGCGCAGTTAATTCCCATAATGCCGTTTGTCAGCATCAGGCAATTAAGGGATTTGTTACTGAGAGGCTACATTTTTTTTTGAGGTCATTGAATTTGCTATGAGATCAGAGGGGGAGACCACTTCATGCCAAAAACTTATAGCTTTATCCTTTCAACACGTCAAGCAATGGATCCAATCTCTACCACCCCTCCCCCGTACTGGACTCTCTCCACAGGAATGACAGCAGCAGGACTCTGCCAGTGATAGATGGAAAGGGCTTAACCCTCACTACCAGCAAAATCTGATAAACTTTTAAGTCTTTTATGAGATCCCTGTCTTGTCCTGGTGAATCATAAGTGCATTAAAAGTCTTTGCCCGGCCGCCGCCACTGAAAGATTTACAATGTGGACTTCACTTTGAAATCATGTTACACTGATCTATTCTGTGATACTTAAAGGGGATCAACAAAATCATATAAAACATCTACTATATATAACCTGTACTGCCTCGTGTCCAGATTTACACTCCGATTAAAAACCAGACTCCTCAGTTTTTGAAGTATGGCTTCAAAAATCCTACTACAACTGCAATACCACCTTTCACCACTGTTGGTGACAACACATTATCAAAGACTCTAATGAAACAGCGCCCCCAGGTTGTAAACAACAGGAGATTAAATCTGTAATATTATTGTAATTTGGGAATGGAAAATCCCACAGAGGGGGCGGATATATCATTTTAATGAGCAGAAAGAGCTTTATGATACAAGGAATTTTCAAAAGTGATGTACAGTCCCTTTAAAAAAAAAACTACATATTTGAATTTCCATGAAAAAATGACACATCCTAATTTAAATCACTGGATAAGATTATATCATTACATTTCTAAATGATCTCACTGCTAGCCATATCAGGCTACTTTCACACTTGCTGAATTCAGCAGGGCTCAGCAAAAATGCTTCCGTCACGGAAAATACAAACATCTGCGTCCGTTATGAACGGATCTGGTTGTATTATCTTTAACATAACCAAGACGGATCCGTCATGAACATTAATAGTCAATAGAGGACGGATCCGTTTTCTATTGTGTCAGAAAAAATGGATCCATCCCCATTGACTTGCATTGTGGAACATGATGGATCCGCTTTGCTCCACATCCCAGGACGGGAAAAAAACTGCACCATGCTGCGGTTTGTTCTCCGGTATGAGAACGCAACCACACGGAACGGAATGCATTTTGGAGCATTCTGTTCTGTTCTGTTACATTTTGTCTCTATTGACAATGAATGGGGACAAAGCGGAAGCGTTTTATTTCAGTATTGAGACCCTATGACGGATCTCAATACCGGAAAATATTAACACTTAAGCATTCCTTCACCCAGCTGAAAAATTCAGCTCACCCCTCTAATCCTATAACTATATCCCTTGGACAAAGTAGAGTTTTTGTTTGTTTTTTGGGTGATTGTTACACAAAAAGTTGACGTTGTACTTTACTATAATACACTGCGCATCAGTTTACTCCAGACTCCGCCGTCAATTGGTTTATGGCAGAAATATTTGCCATATTATAGAGAAATAGATGAACCCAAAGACCATATAAGTAAAATAATATGATAATGATACACATAATATAAGTCCATGTCATGCGGTTTTATACCCTAACAATAAGGAATTGCAGAAACCAAACTCATTCAACATTACAAAACACCATAAAGAATAAAAGCAGCACTGGAAGTATCCAGCCTAAAACCTCTGGAGGAAGGCAACATAAGCACTGCAGGCACTGGGCTTGTAAAGTTTTATGGCTGTGCAGGAGACTGCCACCTAGTGGAGGTTACATGTACCGCATAGTCCTGAGGGTGGAAGTTACTGGACACATCAGAAACACAAAGGATAAAGACAAATGCATAGAGACATAAGCAACGTGCATCTTCAGTATAAAGTTATAAGGACCATGCTGGTATAACCTGGGCATCTCCTGTATATAATTATATATGTACAGCTTGTATAAGTTATACATCTTCTTGTATATAGTGATATGGAGCATGCTGGTATAACCTGGGTATCTCCTGTATATAATTATATATGTACAGCTGGTATAAGTTATACATCTTCTTGTATATAGTGATATGGACCATGCTGGTATAACCTGGGTATCTCCTGTATATAATTATATATGTACAGTTGGAATAAGTTATACATCTTCTTGTATATAGTGATTTGGAGCATGCTGGTATAACCTGGGCATCTCCTGTATATAATTATATATGTACAGCTGGTATAAGTTATACACCTTCATGTATATAGTGATATGGAGCATGCTGATATAACCTGGGTATCTCCTGTATATAATTATATATGTACAGCTGATATAACCTGGGTATTCCCTGTATATAATTATATATTTACGGCTGGTATAAGTTATACATCTTCTTGAATATAGTGATATGGACCATGCTGGTATAACCTGGGTATCTACTGTATAAAATTATATATGTACAGCTGGTATAAGTTATACATATCCTATAGTGTTGGGCGAGCATGCTCGGCCGAACACTAATTTTACTCGAGCATCACAATATATGTACAGTTGGTATAAGTTATACATCTTCTTGTATATAGTGATATGGAGCATGCTGGTATAACCTGGGCATCTCCTGTATATAATTATATATGTACAGCTGGTATAAGTTATACATCTTCTTGTATATAGTGATATGGAGCATGCTGGTATAACCTGGGCATCTCCTGTATATAATTATATATGTACAGCTGGTATAAGTTATACATCTTCTTGTATATAGTGATATGGACCATGCTGGTATAACCTGGGCATCTCCTGTATATAATTACAAACCGGATTCCAAAAAAGTTGGGACACTAAACAAATTGTGAATAATAACTGAATGCAATGATGTGGAGACGGCAAATGTCAATATTTTATTTGTAATAGAACGTAGATGACAGATCAAATGTTTAATCCGAGTAAATGAATCATTTTAAAGGAAAAATACGTTGATTCAAATTTTCACGGTGTCAACAAATCCCCAAAAAGTTGGGACAAGTAGCAATAAGAGGCTGGAAAAAGTAAATTTGAGCATAACGAAGAGCTGGAAGACCAATTAACACCAATTAGGTCAACTGGCAACATGATTGGGTATAAAAAGAGCTTCTCAGAGCGGCAGTGTCTCTCAGAAGCCAAGATGGGTAGAGGATCACCAATTCCCACAGTGTTGCGCAGAAAGATAGTGGAGCAATATCAGAAAGGTGTTACCCAGCGAAAAATTGCAAAGACTTTGCATCTATCATCATCAACTGTGCATAACATCATCCGAAGATTCAGAGAATCTGGAACAATCTCTGTGCGTAAGGGTCAAGGCTGTAAAACCATACTGGATGCCCGTGATGTCCGGGCCCTTAAACGACACTGCACCACAAACAGGAATGCTACTGTAAAGGAAATCCCAGAATGGGCTCAGGAATACTTCCAGAAACCATTGTCAGTGAACACAATCCACCGTGCCATCCGCCGCTGCCAGCTGAAACTCTACAGTGCAAAGAAGAAGCCATTTCTAAGCAAGATCCACAAGCTCAGGCATTTTCACTGGGCCAGGGATCATTTAAAATGGAGTGTGGCAAAATGGAAGACTGTTCTGTGGTCAGACGAGTCACGATTCGAAGTTCTTTTTGGAAATCTGGGACGCCATGTCATCCGGACCAAAGAGGACAAGGACAACCCAAGTTGTTATCAACGCTCAGTTCAGAAGCCTGCATCTCTGTGGTATGGGGTTGCATATGTGCGTGTGGCATGGGCAGCTTGCATGTCTGGAAAGGCACCATCAATGCAGAAAAATATATTCAGGTTCTAGAACAACATCTGCTCCCATCCAGACGTCATCTCTTTCAGGGAAGACCCTGCATTTTTCAACAAGATAATGCCAGACCACATTCTGCATCAATCACAACATCATGGCTGCGTAGGAGAAGGATCCGGGTACTGAAATGGCCAGTCTGCAGTCCACATCTTTCACCTATAGAGAACATTTGGCTCATCATAAAGAGGAAGGTGCAACAAAGAAGGCCCAAGACGATGGAACAGTTAGAGGCCTGTATTAGACAAGAATGGGAGAGCATTCCTATTTCTAAACTTGAGAAACTGGTCTCCTCGGTCCCCAGACGTCTGTTGAGTGTTGTAAGAAGAAGGGGAGATGCCACACAGTGGTGAAAATGGCCTTGTCCCAACTTTTTGGGGATTTGTTGACACCATGAAATTCTGATTCAACGTATTTTTCCCTTAAAATGGTACATTTTCTCAGTTTAAACTTTTGTTCCGTGATTTATGTTCTATTCTGAATAAAATATTAGAAGTTGGCACCTCCACATTATTGCATTCAGTTTTTATTCACGATTTGTATAGTGTCCCAACTTTTTGGGAATCCGGTTTGTATATATGCACAGCTGATATAACCTGGGTATTTCCTGTATATAATTATATATGTAGTTGTATAAATAGATCGGCACTCCCAAATATATGGGTCACGCAGATGTAATAAAATTTAAATTTATTCACACTACTAAAATTACATATACATAAAACTTGCACAGTACGTATTGGCCAATACTCGAATACTGGGATAACTGATTCGGAAGGATAATACAAAAAATCAATCAAGATAAGCAGTTCTTAAAACAGCTTCTTAAATCGAATCAAAGGCTCATATACAAAAACACTGGTTGAATCCAAACGTGCACATATTTGTTGTAAAACTGAAGATTCTTTAAATATTAAATCGTATATGTCAGTTGTTCAAGCTTTATACTCCATATATCAGTGGTTATATCTCTTTAAATGAACAAGACCAAAGCAGCTCGATGATTTTCAAATGGTGACATAAGTTCGTTATAAGAGCTTGATAAAGCGAGAGTTCAGTAGGATCTTGATAAAGCAGAGGGTCAGTGTGCACACTTGTTTGAGCGACACTTATTAAATATTCGTAGTTGTTTATCGATCTTAATTCGCGTGATGTATTCATGCAAACTTTTTGATGCAAAAATTCGGTATAGATACTTAGTGAAGCGACATTCATGAGGTACTCACGATTTCTTGGCCTTAAGTTTCAGTTTATATGTTCAAAGGCATCTGAATTACCACATGGTACAGGCGTGTGTTGCGCTTGTTTCCCAAAGTTCCGTGGTATATTATCGCGAGATTACCTCCGTGTCTCACTTCCTTGTTGCTGGATATCCTTAGCAAATGTTCACTTTACTCTTATATCGGAATCGATGTTTTCGAAGATGTTCACTGCCGGCAGTATTCTTAAAACTTTTTTCTTCAGATGGCACTGGAAACCGATTCTTAAAAAGGACCAGACGCATTTCGGAGTATAATTTTGGTCTTACTCCTTCCTCAGTGGTAATTTTGTGAACCTCCATGTGCCTCTTTTATATCCTGTAAATTCCACCCAGTAAATTCAGAAGACACAAAAGCTGGGGTGGAATTCTCTTTAAACATGTAGAACAAAAGATCATAAAAAATATCCAAATACAATAAAAATACATTCCCTATATCACCCTTGTCCTATAATTAGACGTTTCTGCCCATTAGTCACTTCAAAAACAAAAAAACGCATGTGCGATTCCCATGCGTTTTTCATACGTTTTTTATGTATAGATGCGTTTTTTTTCCCAATGCTGCAGAACACTTGAGAGAGATACCCCTATAAAGCATTTCAATAATAATGTTTGCCTAATCATAGAAACAAGGATTTCAAGAATGATGTTTACTTAATATTAAAAACAAAGAATACTTTCTCCAATGATGTAGCTGGATCTCAATATTTCTTATGTTTATATAAGAATGGGGCCTCAGAATCAAGGAAGGACCCAAAGCTCGGAAAAAACACCTCCGAGGTCCTCCATCAATTCCGGAGCCCCACCGGAAACTTATAAAAATCCAAATACTTCCATATCAGCATTCAGACCTTGAGGGACTAATGAGTCGAATTCAAAAATTTGTCGGGATTCCAATCTGGACATACACTTTATATGGTCCCCACCTCGCCATTGTCTATTAACGTGTTCTATTGCAGCATATGCCAAACCAGACGGATCTTGATTATGTGCACTTTTAAAATGATGGGATAAAGTATGTTTAATGTCCCCCATTCGTATGTTGGCCATATGTTCCGATATACGTTTTTTCAGAGTCCTTTTAGTGCAACCCACATACTGTTCATTGCATGGACAAGTGATAACATAAATCACACTGCTCGAATTACAAGTTAGAAACTTCTTAATTTGATGTGTATGTCCATTGACACTTGATGTTACTTCTATAGTCTTTTTTGGGAAGGAAGTTGTGGAACATGCATTGCATGCACCGCACCTGAAAAATCCTTTCAGGCCTATCCACTTTTGGACTGACGTTTGTGATTGTCTTAACTTTTTAATTGTGGGTGCTACCTGTATACCTAAATTTGGGGCTTCAGAGAATGTTACACAGGGTTTTGATGGAATTTCCCCTCCTATGATCTTGTCCTTCTGTAAATAATGCCAATGCTTGTTGACTATTTTTAAGACATCTCTGTGTTGATTATTAAATGGTATTATTAACCTCATTTGTTTGTTCGTTCTCTTTTTCTGACCCTCTTCCTTTTTTACTATTAAAGAAAGTCTCCCTATTAATTCGTCTAATTTTATCTAATGAGGTATTAACCAAATCTATTGGGTATTCTTTCTCTATAAATCTCTGTTTCATCTGGGCTGCTTCTTGTTCAAAGGCGGTTTCTATTGTGCAGTTGCGCTTAAGTCTCCTAAATTGACCCTCCGGCACATTTAGTAACCACCTAGGAAGGTGGCAACTACTGAATAGTATAAATCCATTTTTTTAAACTGGTTTAAAATAAGTGCTACAAACAATTTTTTGATCTATCTGGGTTAATTGTAAATCCAAAATTTCTATAGATGATTCACATATATGAGCAGTAAATTGTAGATTCAAATCATTAATATTGATCCCTTCAAAAGATTTGACCAAGGCTTGTCTGTCTTTTCTCCATATAAAAATCACATCATCAATGTAACGAAGCCAGAGCACCAGGTCCGCCCCAAGCAAAGGATTGATATTCTGTTCCCAATGTGCCATGAAAAAATTAGCATAACTTGGGGCGAACCTGGTGCCCATGGCTGTACCCTGGATTTGTTGATAATATTCAGACTCAAAGAACATATAGTTATGATCCAAAATGAAACCCACACTATCTGCCAAAAAAATCTATCTGCTCCGTCGGTAATCTATTCTCTTCTGACAGCATAAATTTAATAGCTGTTACACCCTGGGTGTGGTTGATTATAGTGTACAATGACTGTACGTCTATGGTGCAAATTGTCCATGTTGGATCATAACTCAAACCCTCTAGGATTTATATAACCTGTGTGGTGTCTTTTAGATAGGATTTCTGTTTCTGAACTGTTGGTTGAAGTAATTTGTCTAAATAACAAGACAGATTGGAAGATAATGACCCTATGCCAGAGACAATTGGGCGACCCGGAGGGTCCACCGGGTTTTTATGCAATTTAGGAATACAATAAAAGACAGGTAATCTCTGTTGTGTTGTGGTTATATATCTATATTCCTGTTCATTCAAGATTCCACTGTCTAAACCTTTATTGCACAAATTCGTAAATTCCTGTTGAAATTGTTGGGTTGGGTCTTTAGGTAGTTTCCTATAAGTATTAGGGTCCCCCAATTGTCTCTGACATTCATCCACATATTTGTTTTTATCGAGAATAACAATAGCCCCCCCCCCCCATATCGGCGGGGCGTATTACTATGTTCTCTTGAGATTCCAGTTGTTTAATGGCTTCTTTCTCTTTATACGTCAAATTATATTTAAGTTTATCCTTAATTTTCAACCTACGAATATCATGTTCTACGTTTTTCCTAAAAGTTGTCATCTCCTCACTCAATTCTTGCTATGGATACTTTGTAGATCTTAATTTTAGATCTGTATGCAAGTAAGAAGTACCTCTTAATTCATCCTCATAATTGGTAACTGGATTCTTAATGTATTATCTTTTTAGACATAGTTGACGCATGTATTTCTCCACTCCTATATTTGCATCAAACTTGTTAAGTTTCTGTGTTGGGGCAAATTTTTACCCTTTATTCAAGAGTGACTTTTGTGCTAATGTTAGTGATACCGTGCTTAAATTTACAATCGAATCATTTTCAGATGTCAATATCTGTCTCTTCTTGTTCTTATATCTCCCTCCCCTTCGTATCCTTTTTCTTCGTGTCTCTGTGTTCTGTGATAACGTTTCTGTTGTGTGTACGTGTGACTCTGTTGCATTTGTGACACATATCTGTTGTCGGTGGATTTGTGCTCATGTTGTCTCTGAGACGATCTGTCCCTGAGGTTGTATCTGTGAGTGTCCTCTGTGTGATGTTGTGCATAATGGTTGTTTGATCTCAAAGAGCGTGTCTGACTCGGTGATCTGTGTGTCGCTATTCTGTTCCTGGTTTTGTGATGCGGTGGAGTTTTGTCTAAAAAAGGTTCCTCTATTAAAGCTTCATATCTGTTTTTTATTGGTATTTCATACTTCTTTACCTGTCCTGAATTTTGTTTATTACCTGTTGTAGTTTCCATACTACTTAATTGCTCATCTCTATTGTTGTCAATAGATTTGGTGTTAAGTTTTTTATTTTTTTATTTATAATTTCCTGTTCCATTCTATCAAGACTTTTACATAATATTCTTTGCCAATTCTCAAAATCTTCATTCTTTGCAAGTGTATCAATCTTCTCCTTCAAGGAGTCCAACTTTCTTGCAATCTGTTCCAACATTTGTGATCTACGTCTTACTATCATGTTAATTAGAACCAATGACTGCTCGTTCAGAAAATGATTCCAATCATTTTCAAATTCCGGAGTAATGAGGTCCTGAGCTGGTGATTTTACAAGGCGGAGGCCCTTTGGAATTCTCTTTTGAACTATATATTGTTGGAGGGATTTTATTTCCCACCTTTGTTTCAGTTGCTTAATGAGTAATGATTCTGTCTCTCTGAATAAATCGGTCATTGATTCTCTACATGGTGTTTCCTCCGATGTTGAAGCACCAAAGGAGAAAGTTTCCATAGTTAACCTTTTATTTTCTGCGTGACTCCATATATCCATTTTTCCCGTTTAATCAGTGAGAACGCCCTAAAAAGGGGGTTGAATCAAAACAGAACTAATCGATAAAGGTGGCTCTACTAGGTAGAGGGAATTCTGGCTAGGTGCACGATCAAATGTAAGCCCCCGTTTACCAGATATGATATAGTTGTATAAATAGATCGGCACTCACAAATCTATGGGTCACGCAGATTTATTAAAATTATAATTTATTCACACTACTAAAATTACATATACATAAAACTTGCACAATACGCATTGGTCAATACTCGAATACTGGGATAACTGATTCGGAAGGATAATGCAAAAAATCAATCAAGATAAGCGGTTCTTAAAACAGCTTCTTAAATCGAATCAAAGGCTCATATACAAAAACACTGGTTGAATCCAAACGTGCACATATTTGTTGTAAAACTGATGATTCTTCAAATATTAAATCGTATATGTCAGTTGTTCAAGCTTTATACTCCATATATCAGTGGTTATATCTCTTTAAATGAACAAGACCAAAGCAGCTCGATGATTTTCAAATGTTGACATAAGTTCGTTATAAGAGCTTGATAAAGCGAGAGTTCAGTAGGATCTTGATAAAGCAGAGGGTCAGTGTGCACACTTGTTTGAGCGACACTTAATAAATATTCGTAGTTGTTTATCGATCTTAATTCGCGTGATGTATTCATGCAAACTTTTTGATGCAAAAATTCGGTATAGATACTTAGTGAAGCGACATTCATGAGGTACTCACGATTTCTCGGCCTTAAGTTTTAGTTTATATGTTCAAAGGCATTCGAATTACCACATGGTACTGGCGTGTGTTGCGCTCGTTTCCCAAAGTTCCGTGGTATATTATCGCGAGATTACCTCCGTGTCTCACTTCCTTGTTGCTGGATATCCTTAGCAAATGTTCACTTTACTCTCATAACAAATCGATGTTTTTGAAGATGTTCACTGCCGGCAGTATTCTTAAAACTTTTTTCTTCAGATGGCACTGGAAACCGATTCTTAAAAAGGACCAAACGTGCTTCGGAGTATAATTTTGGTCTTACTTCTTCCTCAGTGGTAATTTTGTGAACCTCCATGTGCCTCTTTTATGTCCTGTAAACTCCACCCAGAAAATTCAGAAGATACAAAAGCTGGGGTGGAATTCTCTTTAAACATGTTGAACAAAAGATCATAAAAAATATCCAAATACAATAAAAATACATTCCCTATATCACCCTTTTCCTATAATTAGACGTTTCTGCCCATTAGTCACTTCAATAACAAAAAAACGCATGTGCGATTCCCATGTGTTTTTCATGCGTTTTTTATGTATAGATGAGTTATTTTGCCCAATGCTGCAGAACACTTCAGAGAGATACCCCTATAAAGCATTTCAATAATAATGTTTGCCTAATCATAGAAACAAGGATTTCAAGAATGATGTTTACTTAATATTAAAAACAAAGAATACTTTCTCCAATGATGTAGCTGGATCTCAATATTTCTTATGTTGATATAAGATATGGACCATGCTGGTATAACCTGGGTATCTCCTGTATATAATGATATATGTACAGCTGGTATTAGCTATACATCTTCTTGTATATAGAGATATGGACCATGCTGGTATAACCTGGGTATCCCCTGTATATAATTATATATGTACAGCTGGTATAAATTATACATCTTCTTGTATATAGTGATATGGAGCATGCTGGTATAACCTGGGCATCTCCTGTATATAATTATATATGTACAGCTGGAATAAGTTATACATCTTCTTGTATATAGTGATATGGACCATGCTGGTATAACCTGGGTATCTCCTGTATATAATTATATTTGTACAGCTGGTATAAGTTATACATCTCCTATATTGTTGGGCGAGCATGCTTGGCCGAACACAAATTTTACTCGAGCATCGCAATACATGTACAGCTGGTATAAGTTATACATCTTCTTGTATACAGTGATATGGACCATGCTGGAATAACCTGGGTATCTTCTGTATATAATTATACAGTCCTGATCAAAAGTTTAAGAATTGAAAAACTTGAAAAATGGCAAAACATCATATTTTACATTGTTGAATCTTAACAAGGTTCCAAGTAGAGCTTCAACATGCAACAAGAAGAAATGGGAGTGAGACAAAACATTTTTTGAGCATTCAATTAATTGAAAATAACGATTAAACTGAAACAATCTGTTTTTCAGCAGATCCAAAGTTTAGGACCACATGCCTTTAAAAGGCCAAATCTGTGCAAAGATGTGGATTCATTGTCATTCTCTGTCAGGTAGTCACACGTTGTGATGGCAAAGGCAAAAAAACTCTCCCTTTTTGAACGTGGTCGGATTGTAAAACTGCATAAGCAGGGTCTCTCACAGCGCGCCATCCATTGTTATGGAACAAAAAAGTCAAGTGGAAGACCCAAAAGAATTTCACCAGCACTGAGCCGGAGGATCCAATTGGCTGTCTGTCAAGACACTGGATGATCCTCGACCCAAAATAAAGCCCTTACTGGTGCTGACTGCAGCCCCATAACCATCAGACGGCATCTGAGACTGAAGGGCTTCAAAAAAAAAAACGTCTTCAAAGACCTCGTCTCCTTGTACGCCACAGAACTGCTCGTTTGGACTTTGCAAGAGAGCACCAAACATGGGACATTCAAAGGTGGAAGAAAGTTTTATTCTCTGATGAGAAAAAATGTAACCTTGAGGGTCCTGATGGTTTCCAACGTTACTGGCATGACAAGCAGATCCCACCTGAGATGTTTTCTACGCGCCCCAGTGGAGGGGGAGCCATAATGGTCTGGGGGGCTTTTTCCTTCAGTGGAACAATGGAGCTTCAGGAAGTGCAGGGGCGTCAAACAGCCGCTGGCTATGTCCAGATGTTGCAGAGAGCATTCCTCATGGCTGAGGGCCCTCGTCTGTGTGGTAAGAACTGGGTTTTTCAACAGGACACAATGCCCGCAGGACAAGGGACTTCTTCCAGGATAATAACATCAAGCTTTTGGCCCATCCTGCGTGTTCCCCTGATCTAAATCCAATTTAAAACCTTTGGGGTTGGATGGCAAGGGAAGTTTACAAAAATGGGCAAACGTTCCAGACAGTAGATGGCCTTCGTGCGGCCATCTTCACCACTTGGAGAAATGTTCCCACTCACCTCATGGAAACGCTTGCATCAAGCATGCCGAAACTAATTTTTGAAGTGATAAACAATAACGGCGGAGCTACTCATTACTGAGTTCATGTTTGGAGGTTGGATTTCTGTTTTGGGAGGGTTTAGTTTTTTTTGGAGGTGTGGTCCTAAACTTTTGATCAGCTTAAAAACAGCCTGTTTCAGTTTATTCGTTGTTTGTTATTCGTTGTTTTTATTAAATTGAATGCTCAAAAAATGTTTTGTCTCACTCCCATTTCTTCTTGTTGCATGTCGAAGCTCTACTTGGAACCTTGTTAAGATCCAGCCATGCTAAATAGGATTTTTTTGATCAGGACTGTATATGTACAGCTGGTATAAGTTATACATGTTCTTGTATATAGTGATATGGCCGCTGGTGACAGCGACATTATCTGTGCTGTATAACGTTTGCGTATCCGAAATACCAGTGACATTCAGTCTAATTTTTTTGTTGCTGGTGGCAGCGACATTACCTGTGCTACATCTCCTGTTTAAGGTGTGTGCATCCTACAAATATCTGTGACATTCTGTGTACATTATTTGCGCATACACTTGCAAAACCTGCGCTATTGTACGTGTGACATACTTGCAAGCATATACAGTCAGGTCCATAAATATTGGGACATTGACACAATCCTAACATGTTTGGCTCTATACACCACCACAATGGATTTGAAATGAAACAAACAAGATGTGCTTTACCTGCAGACTGTCAGCTTTACCTGCAGACTGTCAGCTGTAATTTGAAGGTATTTACATCAAAATCAGGTGAACGGTGTACAACAGTTTGCATATCTGCCTCCCGCCTTGTTAAGGGACCAAAAGTAGTGGGACAATTGGCTTCTCAGCTGTTCCATTGCCAGGTGTGTGTTATTCCCTCATTATCCCAATTACAATGAGCAGATAAAAGGTCCAGAGGTCATTTACAGTCTGCTATTTGCATTTGGAATCTGTTGTTGTCAACTTTCAAGATAAGAGCCAAAGAGCTGTCACTATCAGTGAAGCAAACCATCATTAGGCTGAAAAAACACAACAAACCCATCAGAGATATAGCAAAAACATTAGACGCGGCCAAAACAACTGTTTGGAACATTCTTAAAAAGAATGAGCTCAGCAACACCAAAAGACCCAGAAGACCACAGAAAACAACTGTGGTGGATGACCGAAGAATTCTTTCCCTGGTGAAGAAAACACCCTTCACAACAGTTGGCCTGATCAAGAACACTCGGCAGGAGGTAGGTGTATGTGTGTCAAAGTCAACAATCAAGAGAAGACTTCACCAGAGTGAATACAGAGGGTTCACCACAAGATGTAAACCATTGGTGAGCCTCAAAAACAGGAAGGCCAGATCAGAGTTTGCCAAACGATATCTAAAGAAGCCTTCACAGTTCTGGAACAACATCCTATGGACAGAGGAGACCAAGATCAACTTGTACCAGAGTGATGGGAAGAGAAGATTATGGAGAAGGAAAGGAACTGCTCATGATCCTAAGCATACCACCTCATCAGTGAAGCATGGTGGTGGTAGTGTCATGGCGTGGGCATGTATGGCTGCCAATGGAACTGCTTCTCTTGTATTTATTGATGATGTGACTGCTGACAAAAGCAGCAGGATGAATTCTGAAGTGTTTCGGGCAATATTATCTGCTCCTATTCAGCCAAATGCTTCAGAACTCATTAGACAGCGCTTCACAGTGCAGATGGACAATGACTAAAAGAATACTGCAAAAGCAAACAAAGAGATTTTTTAAGGGAAAGAAGTGGAATGTTATGCAATGACCAAGTCAATCACCGGACCTGAATCCGATTGAGCATACATTTCACTTGCTGAAGACAAAACTGAAAAGAAAATGCCCCAAGAACAAGCAGGAACTGAAGACAGTTGCAGTAGAGGCCTGGCAGAGCATCACCAGGGATGAAGCCTAGCGTATGGTGATGTCTATGCGCTCCAGACTTCAGGCTCTAATTGACTGCAAAGGATTCGCAACCAAGTATTAAAAAGTGAAAGTTTGATTTATGATTATTATTATGTCCCATTACTTTTGGTTCCTTAACAAGTGGGAGGCACAGATGCAAAATGTTGTAATTCCTGCACCGTTCACCTGATTTGGATGTAAATACCCTCAAGTTAAAGCAGACAGTCTGCAGTTAAAGCACATCTTGTTTATTTCATTTCAAATCCATTGTGGTGGTGTATAGAGCCAACAATGTTAGAATTGTGTCCATGTCCCAATATTTATGGACCTGGCTGTATACCATTTAATATGCGCAAGGCGAGCAGTAAGGGACAGGAAAGTGGCCGTGCTGCTGATGGTTAGTGATGAGCGGCAGGGGCAATATTCGAATTCGCGATATTTCGTGAATATTTGGGCGAATATTCGCCATATATTCGAGAATTCGCGAATTCATGATCTCCAGGCATTATTTTCTTGATTACAAAGATTCGCATAAAATTCGCATACAACTGGTATTTTCACAAAAATCGAATATTCGCAATTACGAATATATTTTGCGATATTCAAAATATTCGGGAATTCTCGAAGTGCCGATATTCGCGATTAAAATTCGCAATTCGAATATTCGTGATTAACACTCCTGATGGTGCACGCAGAGCCCTGGGCGCAGTGAAACTGTGCCTGCTGCCAGAGTACAAGAAACAAACTCATCCACGACACCTAGCTTCATGTCTCAGTTTGCAGGGCGGCGCAGGACTCCACTCTTGAAGTCAGACCAGTGCGACCAGGTGGTCGGTTGGATTGCAGCAGATAATGCTTTCAGTCGGTTAAGAACCACCCTATCTTCCACATAGTCCAGTTTCAGTAGCCAAGAGTCTGGTCAACAGAATCCTCACCCTGATACTCCTACCACCCACCATGGAGAGTCTTGGCAAACAAGTGATCCCACACTCGGATATTCCAAGGAGCTCTTTTCATCGCCGTTCCTTGATTTGGGCCTCTAGCCAAGCCCGCTTGAAGAGGGACATGAGGAGATCTTGTGCCCTGATTCCCAAACTCTGGAGCATCCACAGTCAGAAGAAGATGACGGTAGGGAACGGCAATTAGTTTTTCACGAGGGTGATGATGATGATGAGACACAGTTGCCAATAAGTCAACTGCAATTAGTGTCTCAAGAGGTTGATGATGAGGATGAGACACAGTTGTCAATAACTGAGGTTGTTGTTAGGTCAACAAGTCAGGAGGATGACCAGAGTGAGGAAGTGGAAGAGGAGGTGCTGGACGATGAAGTCACTGACCCAACCTGGGAAGGTGGCAAGCCGAGCAAGGACAGCAGTACAGAGGGGGAGGGATCCACAGCACCGCAACAGGCTGGAAGAGGCAGTGGGGTGGCAAAAGGGAGAAGGCGGGCCACACCAAACAGGCCCGCAACTGTTCCCCGGAGAATTGTCATTTGCAACCTGTGCCTTACCAAAATGAGCACGGGCGTGAACACTAGCAACCTCACCACCACCAGCATGATCCACCAAATGGCATCAAAGCACCCCAATAGGTGGGCCGAACACCTGGGTACACAATCAGTGTCTGCGGGTCACACCACTGCCTCCTCTTCCCCTGTGTTACGTGCTGCTAGCCAATCCCCTGTCCAAGATGCAGGCCCGGATGCCTCCCGCCCCGCACCGTACAGATGTCTATATCCTAGGCCTTTGAACCAAAGCGCAAATGCCCAGCCACCCACGCGCAGACCATAGCACTAAATGCGCACCTTAACAAATTGCTGGCCCTGGAAATGTTGTCATTTAGGCTTGTGGACACTGAGGCTTTCCGAAGCCTGATGGCAGCGGCTGTCCCGCGGTGCTCTGTCCCCAGCCACCGATATTTTTCACGGTGTGCAGTCCCAGCCTTACACCAGCATGCGTCCCGTAACATCACCTGTGCCCTGACCAACGCAGTTATTGGGAAGGTCCACTTAACGACTGACACACGGACAAGTGCTTTTGGCCAGGGATGCTACATTTCCCTGACGGCACACTGGGTGAACGTTATGGAGGCCGGGAGCAAGCCGTACCCCGGGAGCAAGCCGTACCCTGGGATGGAACAGGTGCTACTGACGCCAAGGATTGTGGGCCCTACTTCCATAAGGGTTTTTGCCACCACCTACGTTAGTGGCTCCAACCCCCTCTTCTCCTCCTCCTCCACTTCCACCTCTGAATTATCATCTTGCAGCACCAGTCAGCCATCTGTCAGTAGCTGGAAACAGTGTAGCACTGCTGTGGGGAAGCGGCAACAGGCCGAGCTTAAACTGATCTGCTTAGGTGACAAACAGCACATCGCTGCAGAGCTCTGGCAGGGGAAAAGGGACCAGACTGAGCTGTAGCTCTCGCCACTCAACCTACAACTAGGCATGGTCGTTTCTGATAATGGCCGTAACTTGGTGGCAGCTTTGGAGCTCGGCAAGCTCACACACATACCATGCCTAGCCCACGTGTTCAATCTAGTGGTTCAGCAGTTTCTCAAAACCTACCCCAATTTGCCTGAGCTACTGCTGAAGGTGCGCCACGTGTGTGCCCATTTCCGCAAGTCATTGACAGATTTCGCTGGTCTGGCAACGCTGCAGCATAGCTTGCAATTGCCAGCTCACCGACTGTTGTGCGACGTGAGCATGCACTGGAACTCGATGTTCCACATGTTGGCCAGGCTTTGTGAGCAGCAGAGGGCAGTAGTGGAATACCAGCTGCAACATGGTCGTCACCTTTCCAGTCAGCTTCCGCTATTCAAAAGCAAGGAGTGGGCATGGATGTCTGAACTCTGTGAGGTTTTAAGAAACTTTGAGGAATCAATACAGATGGTGTAACCATCCCACTTCTGTGTCTATTCAAACGCTCGCTGATCACAATTAAGGCGGACGCTTTGCATGTGGAAGAGGTGGAAATTGGGAAAGAAAGTACACAGGGTGATAGCCAGACCACCCTCAGTTCGTCTTCTCTGCACGAATTGGATGATGAGGAGGAGGAGCAGGAGACGGTTGCTCCGCTACAGAGGGTAGTACCCATGAAAGTTTTATTACATCTGTTCAGTGTGGATGGGTAGAAGTGGAGGAAGAGGATGAGGAGATTGAGAGTCATCCTCCTGATGAGGACTGCGAAGTCTTGTCTGTTGGGACTCTGGCACACATGGCTGACTTTATGTTATGCTGCCTTTCCCGTGACCCTCGCATTGTACGCATTTTGGCCAACACCGATTACTGGTTTTTCATCCTTCTCGACCCCCGCTACAAAGAGAACTTCTCATCTCTCATTACTGTGGTGGAGAGGATGAGCAAAATTATGCAATACCAGAAGGTCCTTGTGGAAAAATTGCTTCAAAAATTCCCAGCTGACAATGCTGGCGGCAGAGTCCATAGTTCCTTGGGCAACCCAGGAGGGGAGACGAGGTTAACACACAGCAGTTCCAACAGAGGCAGGGCAACACTCTCCAAAGCCTCGGACAGTTTCATGACACCCTGCCAGCACCCTCACCCTGATGCGTGGCCTAGTGTCACAAGGAGGGAAAAATTTTGGAAGGTGGTGAAGGAGTATGTAGCAGACCATGTCAGCATCCTCAATGATCCCTCTGTGCCTTACAATTACTGGGTGTCCAAGCTGGAGGTGCTGGCCTGCCCTGCCCCCAGCGTTTTTTCAGAGCGGGTATTTAGTGCTGCTGGGGGCATAATAACTGATAAGCGCATCCAACTGTCAACTAATAAAATGCGGACAGGTTGACTCTTATAAAAATGAACAAGGCCTGGATTGCCCCTGACTTCTCGGCTCCACCAGAGGAAGCGGCTGAACATAAATGCACTTTAAATGTGGCTTTTATGGTGTATTGAATACACTGTATTCCCATAAAAAGTGTATATGGTTCAATCTTCCTTTTCTTGTCCTCCTCCTCCATCATATCAACATGCTTATTAGGCTGTCCTCGCTCCTAATGTTTTAAAGGGTCACCAGCAGGCCCTCTCCCATAATGTTTTTGAGGGTCACCAGCAGGCCCTCAACCATAATGTTTTAGAGGGTCAGCTCAGCAGCAGACCCTCACCCCTAAATTTTTAGATGGTCAGCTCGGTAGCAGGCCCTCACAAACAAAATTTTTAGATGTGAGCTCAGCAGCAGGCCCTCGTCCATAATGTTTTAGAGGGTCACCAGCAGGCCATCAATCCTAATTTTTCGAGGGTGTGTGTGATGCCCTCCTTTATGTGCAATAAAGGGAGTATTGGAGTGCCGGTTCCTTTTTGGCAGCCCTTTCACTTAGTGCATAGGCTTTATGAGTGTAGAAGTCCCACTACCTGAACAATTGTACCACAATGTGAATGAGGCCCTCCTTTATGTGATATACAGGTTGTATCGGAGTGCCTCTTCCTTGTAATTTTTGGCAGCACTTGCACTTTATATACAAGTAAATATACAGGAAAGAATGTTTCCCAACAATTTTTCCTCTAAAATTGATTTTATCTTCGGTCTTGTGTGTATTATTGTCAGTCTGTAAAAGTGGCGTACTACTCGGACAACATGGTTCCAAGCAGCGACCCGGGAGTCCAAGATGCATCCAGACATCCTCCCCATGCTGTTCCCGAACTATTTTGGTGGTGTTTCCATAAATTTCTGTCCTTTTCCTATGAACCAGACAACCTTCCCTCTTCAGAGCAGGGGGTGCCTGGTTTAATGCTCGGGTTCTCCCATTGACTCCCATTGTGCTCGGCTGATCGATAGAGCACTAGAGCATCCCGATGTGTTCGGCCTGAGCCCCTGAGCACCCGAGCACTTTGGTGCTCGACCAACACTAATCTTCTGTATATAGCGATATGGAGCATGCTGGTATAACCTGGGCATCTCCTGTATATAATTATATATGTACAGCTGGTATAACCTGGGTATCTCCTGTATATAATTATATATGTACAGCTGGTATAAGTTATACATCTCCTTGTATATAGTGATATGGAGCATGCTGGTATAACCTGGGCATCTCCTGTATATAATTATATATGTACAGCTGGTATAAGTTATACATCTTCTTGTATACAGTGATATGGAGCATGCTGGTATAACCTGGGTATGTCCTGTATATAATTATATATGTACAGCTGGTATAAGTTATACATCTTCTTGTATATAGTGATATGGAGCATGCTGGTATAACCTGGGCATCTCCTGTATATAATTATATTTGTACAGCTGGTATAAGTTATACATCTTCTTGTATATAGTGATATGGAGCATGCTGGTATAACCTGGGCATCTCCTGTATATAATTATAAATGTACAGCTGGTATAAGTTATACATCTTCTTGTATATAGTGATATGGAGCATGCTGGTATAACCTGGGTATCTCCTGTATATAATTATATATGTACAGCTGGTATAAGTTATACATCTTCTTGCATATAGTGATATGGAGCATGCTGGTATAACCTGGGCATCTCCTGTATATAATTATAAATGTACAGCTGGTATAAGTTATACATCTTCTTGTACGTATATAGTGACACCCTCCCCTTTTCAGAGCAGGGGGTGCCTGGTTTAATGCTCGAATTTTCCCTCTGACTTCCATTGTGCTTGGGTGCTGGTATAACCTGGGTATCTCCTGTAATTACATATGTACATCTTGTTCAGAAATATTAGAATTATGATGATGTTTTTCTTTCTCTCTGCCGCGTCTCTTTATTTGGACGGTTCCCGGCTCCAGCGCCCTCGGCTTCACTTTCAGACTCTCCTTGTTTGTGTTGCTGCTGTTTACCTAGAAGGTGTTGCTTCTTGCTCAGCAGGTTATAAATGGAATATGCTACTGTATATGCGGAGCTGCCAGCTACGTGTCCCAGTGACCTTCCATTGCACCAGCTGGTGGAGGGCACTGGTACTGGGAGCATCTTCAGCAGCGTGCACAATGAGTAAATACTGGGAGGTCATCATATAATCTTATTATTAACCTGCAAAACCCAGCTACATAGTATGAGGAAATCTCTGGGCAGCTTGACATTCCTAGTATCTAATGATGTCATGTGGATACCGCCCTATACTTTTTGCTATATATTTCCTGCATAACAACCTTAAAGAAATATGCAAATGTGTCCCAAATTTGGAGTTTCTGTAATATTTTGTGGGTATTCTTTGTCAAATTAAGACAGGGCTTCAAATGTCCCAATGATGAGAGTTCAGATGTTGGTAGGTATCATGTACTGTACCACATACTGTCTGCTGAGACAATGTAGCTAACCTTAGGTGTGATACTGTTTAACCAGTGTATCTAAGGCTTCGTTCACATCACCGTTCAGCCTTTCCGTTCTCTTTTTTCGTTTAGTAGCAGGAGAACGGAAAGGACGGATTGGGCACATAACTGAGCCGAACGCAACCTAAGTACACCATAGACTATAATGGGGTCCATTCAGAAGAAGTTTTTGGGAGTGGAAACAAAAGTAGTGCATGCAGGACTTTTGTCTCCACTTCGAAAATCTTCTTCTGAGCGGAAACATAACGGACCCGATTATAGTCTATGGTGTACTTAGGTTCCGTTCGGCTCAGTTATGTGCCGAATGTGTCCTTTCCGTTCTCCTGCTCCAAAACGAAGAAAGAGAAGGGAAAGGCTGAACAGTGATGTGAACGAAGCCTAAGTCAATTATGGGTTATACTGTCTCTGGAGCTGGTGTATCTAAGCCTAAGATGCTGTCTCTGGAGCTGGTGTATCTAAGTCTAAGATGATGTCTCTGGAGCTGGTGTATCTAAGTCTAAGATGCTGTCTCTGGAGCTGGTGTATCTAAGTCTAAGATGATGTCTCTGGAGCTGGTGTATCTAAGTCTAAGATGATGTCTCTGGAGTTGGTGTATCTAAGTCTAATATGCTGTCTCTGGAGCTGGTGTATCTAAGTCTAAGAGGCTGTCTCTGGAGCTGGTGTATCTAAGTCTAAGATACTGTCTCTGGAGCTGGTGTAGCTAAGTCTAAGATGCTGTCTCTGGAGCTGGTGTATCTAAGTCTAATATGCTGTCTCTAGAGCTGGTGTATCTAAGACTAATATGCTGTCTCTGGAGCTGGTGTATCTAAGTCTAAGATGCTGTCTCTGGAGCTGGTGTATCTAAGTGTAAGATGTATAGTACTGTCTCTGGAGCTGGTGTAGCTAAGTCTAAGATGCTGTCTCTGGAGCTGGTGTATCTAAGTCTAATATGCTGTCTCTAGAGCTGGTGTATCTAAGACTAATATGCTGTCTCTGGAGCTGGTGTATCTAAGTCTAATATGCTGTCTCTAGAGCTGGTGTATCTAAGACTAATATGCTGTCTCTGGAGCTGGTGTATCTAAGTCTAAGATGATGTCTCTGGAGCTGGTGTATCTAAGTCTAAGATGCTGTCTCTGGAGCTGGTGTATCTAAGTCTAAGATGATGTCTCTGGAGCTGGTGTATCTAAGTCTAAGATGATGTCTCTGGAGTTGGTGTATCTAAATCTAAGAGACTGTCTCTGGAGCTGGTGTATCTAAGTCTAATATGCTGTCTCTGGAGCTGGTGTATCTAAGTCTAAGATACTTTCTCTGGAGCTGGTGTAGCTAAGTCTAAGATGCTGTCTCTGGAGCTGGTGTATCTAAGTCTAATATGCTGTCTCTAGAGCTGGTGTATCTAAGACTAATATGCTGTCTCTGGAGCTGGTGTATCTAAGTCTAATATGCTGTCTCTAGAGCTGGTGTATCTAAGACTAATATGCTGTCTCTGGAGCTGGTGTATCTAAGTCTAAGATGCTGTCTCTGGAGCTGGTGTATCTAAGTGTAAGATGTATAGTACTGTCTCTGGAGCTGGTGTATCTAAGTCTAAGATGCTGTCTCTGGAGCTGGTGTATCTAAGTCTAAGATGATGTCTCTGGAGCTGGTGTATCTAAGTCTAAGATGCATAGTACTATCTGCTGTGCTGGTGTATCTAAACCAATAAAGTATGATGCTATCTGCCGAGTTGCGTATCCTTGTCTATTATGTTTGATACTGTCTTCTGAGCCAGTGTATCCAAGCTTATCATTTGTGATATTCTATACCGAGCCAGTGTATCTAAGCTTATCATGTGCGATACAGTCAGAGAATCCCATGGTATAACATTCCCACAAACATCTTCTGATCCATGTAGAAGAAAACAGAACTTTCCGTCATGGATGCTGTGATCCGTTTTGGACACGCTGACGCGTTTTGCAGCCTACCGTCATGTATAATAACCAGGGGAGGGGGTGTTTTCTTTGTAAATCAGAGATGGGCGTGCCATCACAAATGAATAGTAAAGAAATACGAGACTGAATGTTTGTCGGTTTCACATTGATGCCTTCATCTGTTTGATTAACTAATCCGCAAGTGAGCAAATATTTACTGGCCCTCTGCAACTCTCGTCCCGCCTATGACCGGGGATGACGTGATCCAGGTCGCTGTAGGAAGCCAGGGAACTCTCTGGAATGTGGTTATGTATTGTCAGATAAAGAACCCATATCTATCTATCTAGTAGAAGAAATTCCACCCCCAAAAAAATAAAAAATTCTCTAGTAGTATTCTTTTTTCTGGGACTTGAGAAAAGTCCCAGTATAAGGACTCAAACATCACATTGGTGAATAAAGAACACCACTACTGAACTTTTTCTGGGAGTGCCGTAGAATTTCTTCTAGTATTTCTCTGGAGGTTTGACACACAATTTTTTCATAATATCCAGCAGTGCTGCTTTGTTTTTCATGTTTTCTATCTATCTATCTCATATCTATCTATCTATTGTAAGAAGGTACAAGGAATCATCGTGGATGATGGGTACAGGTCACCGAGGTTCCTGGCCTCGGTGGAGTAAGAGCCATTTTTTATGTTGCTGTTTGACACTTAGCATGGCTGTAATAGCTGATCCGGGACCAGTGGCATAGCTAGAAATGACTAGGATCCACAGCAAATTTTTGAATGGGGCCCCCCTCCCCAGTAATTTTTTCGTAACCCCTTCCTTTCATGCCGCCCCCATTCCTGTGGCTAGTAAAGATCGCTCTTTCAGACCAGGCCTGGCAGCTGTTCCATCCGTTTTCTACACTGTCTATACTGTCACTGTATATAATTTCATTGTGTAATACTGTTGAGGGGGCCCTGACAAAATCTTTTAGTCCTCCTCCTCCTGGGTGAGCCCTCTTCTGGGTCAAGGCCCTAAAGCAGCCGCTTCCCCTGCTTCCCCTAAAGCTACGCCCCTGTCCGGGTCAGCTCTTACTGGGAGCAGTCAAAGTGCTGGGTGGGTGACTACTCCCCACGTTCCAGGCCGGGTTTTGCCAGGCATAAAAACCAGTCAGCACTGCCAGGTGGAGAGGATTACCTCCATCTGACAGTGGAGCTCAGGAGGTCTGTGTGCTGGGATCGGAGGCCTGTGCTGGCCTGGAGATTGGAGACCCGTGTGTCAGAGGAACAGGCCGCCTAAAGGCTGTATTTGAACTTTCTGAGGCAGAACTGCCACCAAGCTGACTTTTGTTTTATTAACTTGCCATTGGGTGTGAAGTAACATCAACACTGCAAAAGTGACGTTTTGTCTTTGGCATCATGTGTGAATAAACACTGAAGTTTGAATTACGAACTTGTATTTTGCTTCTGTACTGGCGCCCGCTTATCCTAACTACAGAGCGAATTCCCACACTATCCATCTATCTATCTATCTATCTATCTATCTATCTCTGTCTGTCTATCTCATATCTATCTGTCTTTCTCCAATCTGGCTGTCTATCTGTCTTATATCTAATATCTATCTATCTAAAAAGAAGAAGAAAAGGCAACACTAACCAAACAGTTGGGTGCAATCCCCTTAAGGACCAGTGACTGGGATGTCTTTATTCGCCCATGCATCAGCAACGTTTCAGTTCTGCTCAATGGAGACTTTGTTAATATCTATCTAGTATTTGAGAAAGATGAGGCAGGAGAATAAACCAGGTCCACCACCCTTTTTTCACCACATTTTGGAATGCTTTTTTTCAATTACTGGATATTCAGCAGACCCGTTGTCAATGTGTCAGGGTAGGTAAGATAAGGGAAGGAACCAGAATACGGCAAAGCAAACAAAACAACTGACTAGGCCTCAAATGCTAGGGAACAAAGGGGTCACCTCATAGAAATCCCTAAAACACTTTCTCTAAGCTGCTATGCCCATGTGCATATCTCGATGGTAGATATGCACATGCCCACGTACCTAAGGCTATAAACACACTGAACCAAACCCTCAGCTGTTGGGAAGAGGGAAAGAGGCACCCAGCTCCTTCAACAACCAAAGGGCCTAGCGTCACCCTGAAGACCTAGGAAAAAGGGAAAAGGACTTATCTAGAGATGAGTTGAAGCAGATGATCCACCAAACTTCCAGAGCTCACACAAGGTAGAACTATAACCCGCAAAGGCTATAGGGAGAGGGAGGAATAAATAGCCTCACCAATTACCTAAAGAACAACACCTGGGAGTAGGTGTGATTCTGTTCAAACCCACAACAAAACAAACTGTCTGATCGAGTCACGTGCAGCAACTCTGACAGATCTCCTCAGAATACCCACAGGGCAGGGCGTGACACCATGGCCCCTGAGGGATTTCACCCAAATCTCCACTGACTGTGCTGCTGTTTTTCTTATCTTTAGACTATCTATCTATCTATCTATCATCTATCTATCTAGCTAGCTATCTATCTATCTGTCTGTCTATCTATCAAATCAAATCAGCTTTATTGGCAGGACTAAATACATTTTAGCATTGCCAAAGCAAGTGGGAAATAATTGGGTAGGTTTGGGGGATGGGGACACATCCAGGGTGGGGATATACAGTAGGAGTCCATGGTATAAAAGGCTCTTCTCAGTCCATGGCAGGCAGTAATATATTGTGCTGCTGTGGCCACTGTGTTCTCCTCTTCCCCCAGCAGTATGGAGAGCCTCTCCTCCTCCTTCATGGACGTGAAGTCTGGGCAGAGATCAGACAGTCTCCTGAAGTGAGTCTCCCTCACTGCTGAGTATTTGGGGCACCGCAGAAGGAAATGAGCCTCATCCTCAACGGCCTCCTGGTCACACTGCTGGCACAGTCTGATCTCCCTGGGCATGTACCTCTGTCAGTGACGCCCGGATTCAATGAGCAGGCTGTAGGTGCTCAGTCTGTACCGGCTCAAGATCTGTCAGTCTCTTGGATTGGGGAGTTTCTCCAGATATGGGGCCAATTTGTACTCCCTCTGCAGGCTCTGGTATACTGTCAGCTATCTATCTATCTATTTATCTATCTATCTATCTCATATCTATCTATCTATCTATCTATCTATCTGTCTATCTATTGATCATCTATCTATCTCATATCTATCTATCTCATATCTATCTATCTATCTATCTATCTATCTATCTATCTATCTATCTATCAATTTTCTACAGTGTTAATGACTGGGACTGTAATGTGATTGGTGATGGTCCCAGCTTATGGGTCCCAATAGAGACATCTCATATCTAAATGTGAACCTTTATTTTAAGGCAGTGTTGCCCTTAGGTGTGAGGATTTGTTATTAATACACCAGATGTCACAGTAGAATGGGAAGTTCTCATGTGATTCTTTACTGAGCAGAACATTCTAATTTTTATCTTCCATCGGAGGATCGGAGACTCTCACCACAAAAACACAACAAAAATGCATATCCCTTCAAGGGCAAATTACAGATTCGTTGACATCTTTCTTCTATCCTTGCTCCGTCCGCAGACACTTCCTTGTTTTGGGTATTTTTCTACATATTTTGACCTGAGAATCTAAAAAAAACGCACAATTCCTGGACCTCGATACAATGTGTTCTAATGCGACATCACAACACCTTGGGAAATATGTGATATAAGACGGTGTTTTATTAATTCTTGGAAGGAACTAGTGCAATTAACCGCAATGTTATTAGGTCGACAAATCCAGCATGTGCTTTTGTTACAATAAAGATAAAAATTTGTTTTGTGAAGATCATGACTTTTTTCTGACAGAAAATATGTAAAATGCATTAGAAATGCATCGGAACTCAGGGCTTGCAAAGTGTGAAACTTAAATCTTCTGAAATGTGCAGCCTTTCCAGAGAGTGGCAGCCATAGAGGATATGCAATGATAAAAATAAGACCCCTTTCAGGAGCTGATTGACACCGGCACACTCCTAGGTCCTGGTTTCTTCCTTTCATCTCATGTTGTCCTATCTAGTACACCCCAGTGCATGATCTTTCTATTCAATAAAATAAGGGAAAATACAAACTTAGAATGGGTCTCGTGTCTCCAGGGACCCATCTTTACCATATGAGCTACCTGTATGGTGCTTGTGTGGTTCTTTGCAGCCATTGTGATAAAGTTGGCATCACTCTTATGGCTAATTCCAAACGCTCTGCTGCATGGGTTTTATATTGAAATGATGCCTTGCATTGCCACCTTGGGTGATTGTCTGTGCTGTAGATTGGGTTGGCACCCTCTCCTTATGTTTTATGGTAAAAGATTGCTCATACAGTATGTCAGTATCATACAATGCCTTAATATGGTAGTAATAATGCACACATTATAGATACTGTATATACAGCTAATAAAATGTGGTAGTAAATGAACCCTAGAGTTCAATAACCCATTAGCAGCAGTCACCTCCACCAAATGTATGTGAAGGTTCTCATTCACCCAGATCATGGTATATCAGTAGTAACAAGTCAGAGCAACCTGGACTTCTTGTATTTTCTCTTGAATACATTTCATCAGTCGTCTGACTGGCTCTTTCAATTAGAATTACTTATACAAGAAATCTCCAGTATCAAATACTGGTGACTCACTCTTCAGTCAGCATAATCTGTTTATCATATTAAACACAAGGTCAGTGCCCTCATAGAGGTAAGATGTTTATTGCAATTTACATCGCTTAAGCAAATAGGTGTGATTAAACTGCCTCAGGAGAGGTGTTAGGACAGCTTTGTAAGTTGCAGATAATTGATGTCATCAAACGATTGTCCCTTGATGTAGGTAGACAGCTGAGTCCTGACTGCAAGTGTTGGCTCTTGTGTATGCAGTCCAGTGCATAGAGGAATGCCAAGAATTATACATTGGGCATACAAAACAGCAGCTACACCAGTGTATGGCCCAGCACAGAAGAGCCAGAGATCAGGACATCTTAAGGATAAAGGACACTAGTTTGATGACACTGAGGTTCGCAGGAGGATTGGTTCAAAAGAAATATCTGTTAGAGGCAGTGGATGTGGGTCCACTGTGCCAACCAACCAGTTTGACTTTGAGCTAGTTCTGAGGACGTTATCTAGGCAATCCCTTGTTTTTTACCCTTTAACCTCTATGCAGAGATCTGGCTTTCACTGCAGGAGAGCCACCAGGCCACAACCTGTTAGAATAGCCCTGGTGTGGTTGGTTGCTGACCCACAGGGATCAGAGACACCAGAGTGGCACTGAGGGAACAGACAATACACATAGTCAGGAAATAGGCAGAGGTAAGGGCTGCCTGAATATGTGCGAATCCGTGAAACAATCCAAAGGTCAGGACATGTGGCACAGGATCAATACCCTGATTCCTCTCCACCATCCTCCACAGTGGGGATGAGGTTTTGATGTTGGGGTGCAGTGTTCTTTTCTTCAAAACATGGAGGAAATCATGAAAGAAGCTGCTGTTAAAAAAAATAAAATAAAAAAATAAACATTACTGCCCATCTCAAGTTTGCCCTAGACCATCTCCACAATATGTTTGGAGAAATTCTTAATGGCCAGATGAAACAAAAGTGGAACTAAATGCACAAGGCTATGTTTGTAAGAGAAAGAACTCGTCAACTACAAAACATAATCTTCACTGTGAAGTTGGTGAATGGGCATCATGGTTTAGGAATGGTGGAAAGAGCATCATAGTTTGGGGCTGATGGAAGGGGCATAATATATTGGGGCTGGTGAAGGGCGCATCATGGCTTAGTGCTGGTGAAAGGATAATCATGTTTTGGGGCTGGTGGAGAGGCATCATGGTTTAAGGCTGGTGGAAGGACATCATTGTTTGGATGGGGCATCATAGTTTGGAGATGATGGAGAAAGCATCATGGTTTGAGGCTGGTAGAGGGGGCATCATGGTTTGGGGCTGGCGGAGAGGGGCATCATGGTTTGGGGCTGGCAGAGAGGGGCATCATGGTTTGGGGCTGGTGGAGGGGGAATCATTATTTGGGGTAGAAGGATCATCATGGTTTGGGACTGTAGAGGGAGCATCATGGTTCAAGGCTGGTGGAGGGGGTATAATATATTGGGTCTGGAGAGGGGCATCATGGTTTGGAGGTGGTTGAGGAGGTATCATGGTTTGGGGCTGGTGGAAAGAGAATCATGGTCTGATGCAGATGGAGGAGGCATCAACGCTTGGAGCTGATGGAGAGGACACCATGGTTTGCTCTGGTGAAGGGAGCATCATGGTTTAGGGATGATGGAGGAACCATTATGCTTAAGGACTACTTTGCTACCTTCACTTACTTTGTCTTGCAAGTGTAACTACTATAATTGAAGATGAAAATATGAAATAGGTATATGTGACTTACATGCATACATACTGTTTTTTTTTTTTGGGAGTTATTAGGATAACCTGCTGGATGTTACAGAAATAGAGAGAATTATGTTTATGCTCTAAACACATTGGTTGCATCCTTTCACCCCATTCATTTCTATGGGATGTGGGAATCTTATCCTATTGCATGACTGAAGAGCGGCAGAATAGGTTGGAGCTGATATAATGGAGACATATGCAGCGATACAATTACCTGGTGACCGTTTCTGTAAGGACAGCGTTGGGGGCTGCAGAGATTCCTATGTTAACGAAACACATGGAGACAAGTATAAATCACCAACTTAAAGACAGAAAACTGCTGAAAACAGTAACAAAACATCAAGTTAATTGCACATGACTGACGCTGTCCAATGGATCACTGAGCCCAAAGTGGACATTTCCAGATGTAAACCACTGATGTGAAATACATTACTCAGCATTACCTAATCACGACAAGGCAGCTCTGCTAAACTGCTCAAAGCTAGGCTTTCTGGAAAGATGCAGTTTGCTTCCCCAACTTTGGCCAAGGCAGAATAGCCCCCCTAACCCACCCCCTTCCCCGCACCTCTGGAGAGTTCCTTGTTAAATCATCAGTCCTGAATAACATCATGCATTATAAAGCTGCTTTGAAATCCAAAAAAGGGGAGGGGTACAGTTGGGCTTGTATTTACCATTGTATTGGTTAGTTCTATGGTGTTCTATGGTGTTTTGGCCACAGTGCTCCCAGAAATTGTTGACAAATCTCCTGTGTCCCAGGAAAGCCTCTTGGCACCTGGAAAACAGCTCTGGGTGGTGCTGGGTTTGTGCCATCAGGTGCAACCTTGATTTCCAGACATAGACAGGAGGCAGGGCCCCATCAGTAAAAGGGGCAGGACCTATAGGTAAAAGGGGTGTGCCCTGTTACAAAAGGGAGTGGCTATGACATAAGAAAATCACCACAACCTCAAACCCTCCCAGATCGCCATAAAGTTGGCAAGTATGCAATAGTCATGATGTATGATATGGTCTGGTATAATGAGAACTACTAAACATTTCAAACAATGTTTATAAAAGCGTCCAAGCTGAACCCTAAAACGCAGGAAGAACCCCAAGAAAAATAATAATGGATGCTCTTCAAAAACTGCTGCTGCTACAATGTAACTTTTTATAACAGCGTTAAATCGAAGATCTCGGAATGCGTTTACAGCAAAGGGGATTAATCGCTGTTGCTAGAGATGAGCGAATTATTAGAAAATTCAATTTGGCTGCTTCCCACAATTTTACAAAAAGATTTGCTTCATGACAAAGGACTTTGTCACAAAGCGTATTTCTTTGTAAGTAGTGGGTGCAATGACGGGAGCGGAGAGTGCGCGGCACCCTGTTACTGTAACCTTCAGATGCTGAGTTCATAGCTGATCGTGGCATCTGATAATCATATTTACTTAGAAATCATATTCACTTTAGAAAAAAGACGACTGAGGGGAGATCTAATTACTATGTATATATATCAGGGGTCAGTACAGAGATCACTCCCATCATCTATTTTTTCCCAGGACTGTGACTGTGACGAGGGGACATCCTCTGCGTCTGGAGGAAAGAAGGTTTGTACACAAACATAGAAGAGGATTCTTTACGGTAAGAGCAGTGAGACTATAGAGCTCTCTGCCTGAGGAGGTGGTGATGGTGAGTACAATAAAGGAATTCAGGAGGGGCCTGGATGTATTTCTGGAGCGTAATAATATTACAGGCTATAGCTACTAGAGAGGGGTCGCTGATCCAGGGAGTTATTCTGATGCCTGGAATTTTTTTCCCCTTAAGTGAGGAAAATTGGCTTCTACCTCCGTTTTTTTTTTTTGCCTTCCTCTGGATCAACTTGCAGGCCGAGTTGGATATTTATCTGATCCATTTGCTCTCGACGGGCCAGACGCCACCTTGCTTAAAGATCTGACGAGAAATCCTGAGCGGCCCGAGATGATGTCATCACGCTGGCCGGTGTGGTGATGTTATACATCAGTGCAGACGGGATTTCGTGCGAGATCTTCAAGCAATATGGCGGTGGCCGGCCCATGGCGAGCAAATGGATCAGGTACAGTAAATATGATTTTTTTTGTTTTTTACACTATTTCAGGTTAAATCGATTTGCGACCACAAAGCACAAGGAAATTTGGCTTTGCGGCATATCGAACTTATTCTAAAAATCCGGATCGAAGACTAGCTGTTGCCTTTGCTGGTTTCTTGTTGTATCCCAAGATTGCAGGACATTAACAGAGGGAACTATTCATGTCTCCGTTTTATAATATTAAAGCAGAGATCAGAAGAGGTGCGCTATTTAAATGACAAATAGAAGTACAGAAAAAAGTCTGAGAAATTCTGAGAGAAGATATCCTTTCTGTAGCAGGGTCTTATAATTTCCACGACAACGGATATGCCAGCTCAGCTGAGCTCACCAGCCGTGCCAAGCATCTTGCTAATGGGCACGTATTATAAAGCAGAAAATAACGATGCCAGGAGACAGAAGGCAGCTATTTCTGTCCTCTGATGATGAAACTGCTGATCTCTGTATGGAAAGTGCAGTTGAGCTCGGGGCTTAAGGGAGTTCATGACGAGTGCTCCATAGACATTGCTGTGTCACAGCTGAAAACCACTTCACGGCATTTGTCGAGCAATAATTATGTACATGGCCAGCAGACTTCTCTGCTCCACTTGGTGTCGTAGATGGAATATATGACAGAGAACGTAATAAGAAAGCTCTAAGGTAATTACGTAAAGAAACCTAACATATGGGGCAAAAAAATGAAGCAAATGCAGACACATAAAATAAAAATAACTTCAAATGTATTTTTTTTTAATCTTAGATGTTCCTCCATCATGCATCAAAACAGAACAAAAACTGGACACTCTCTTCATCAGGAAGATTTCCCCGGTGCTCATGGCTGTGTCCTACTGAGTAATGAGCTTTGTATGAGCTGCCAAGAAAAGTGGTGGAAAGGAAGTGACAACCGCTCTGAACACATACCAGTATATAACTCAAGAAGAGTCACTGTCCATATATTTTGGATTTGAAAAAATAACTTAAATATAATGTCCAGACTTCGGAGCCTAAGAATATAACTACTATAATACTGTTCCTATGTACAAGAATATAACTACTATAATACTGTCTCCTATATAGCAGAATATAACTACTATAATACTGCCTCCTATGTACAAGAATATAACTTCTAAAATACTGCCACTATGTACAAGAAAATAACTACTATAATACTGTCTCCTATATAGTAGAATATAACTACTATAATACTGCCTCCTATGTACAAGAATATAACTACTATAATACTGTCTCCTATATAGTAGAATATAACTACTATAATGCTGATTCTATGTGCAAGAATATAACTACTATAATACTGCCTCCTATTGTTATGACCGACGTCACGCACAGGGAGGAAAACAGGGAAAGCCCTGCCCAAGGGAGAGGGAAAGGTGGTGACCCCTAACTCACCTTGCGGCTGGCACCTGACTGCCCTGACGTCCCTAGACGGGTTCCTCACCCGTGCGGTGATCACGTGCCTAAGCCCTGGCTTTCCCTGAAATGAGCCCTAGATAGTGAACGGGCCGGTGGGATCGCTAGTCCGCACCACTGCACTAAAAGGGAAACACCAGGGAGAGGACAGACAAACACATACACCCAGGTGGGCAACCACAGCAGTCCACAAAGGTCCAACAGGGATCCGGAGGGTAGCGTTCTGAAACAACAATCAGAGGACGCAGCAACACAGCTCCAGTGGGTCAGAATAGATGTCCAGGCAGGAAGCTCTATCTCTGGCAACCAGAGAAGTGTGAGAGAGGAATATAAGGAGGTTTGGGAGTGCTGGACAAGGAACAGCTGAGGAGAAGGAGCTACAGATCCCTGAGTGAGCCAAAAGGGTTTGCAAAGCAAACCCAGAAAGCTACCATAAGGAAAACAGCCCTATCTTAAATAGAGCGTGCAGCCAACCGCTGCGACTTCCTGACCCCGGGTATAACGGAGTCAGGCGTGGTTCTCGATACCCTCGTGACAGTACCCCCCTCTCTACGAGGGGCCTCCGGACACTCAGGACCAGGTCTCTCAGGATGAGAGGCATGAAAAACCCGAACTAACCTGTCGGCGTTTACCTCAGACGCAGGAACCCACATTCTTTCCTCGGGACCGTAACCTCTCCAATGCACCAGATATTGAAGAGAGCGGCGGACCCGACGAGAATGAACAATTTTGGATATCTGAAATTCTAGATTACCATCCACGCCAACAGGAGGGGGTGGCAGCGGTGATGGTTCTAGAGGTGGAACATATTTTTTGAGTAACGACTTATGAAAAACATTATGAATTTTAAAAGTCTGAGGTAACTCCAGGCGAAAAGCCACGGGGTTGATGATGGCTACAATTTTGTAAGGGCCAATAAACCTAGGACCCAGTTTCCAAGAGGGAACCTTCAATTTAATATTCCTAGTAGACAACCACACATAGTCATTCACTCCTAGGTCCGGACCTGGCGACCGTCTCTTATCAGCCATGCATTTGTATTTACCTCCCATATTTTTCAAGTTAGCTTGCACCTTCTGCCATACCGATGAAAGAGATGACGAAAAACGTTCCTCTTCGGGTACTCTTTGAAAGTACAGAATTGGGGATGAAAACCATATGCACCAAGAAATGGTGACTTGCCAGTGGATTCCTGACGACGATTATTTATGGCAAACTCAGCTAACGGTAAATATGATGACCACAACTCTTGGTTTTCAGACCCAAAACATCTTAGATATGTCTCAAGGTTTTGGTTGGTACGCTCAGTCTGTCCATTCGACTGAGGATGGAAAGCTGAGGAAAAGGACAAGTGTACCCCCAAACGGGAACAAAAAGCTTTCCAAAATTTAGAAATAAACTGGGTACCCCGATCCGAAACAACATCGGAGGGGACCCCGTGAAGCTTCACGATTTCACTGATGAATACCTGAGCAAGAGTCTTAGCATTAGGTAGTGCGGGTAACGCAATGAAGTGTACCATTTTGCTAAACCTGTCCACTACTACCAAAATAACTGTTTTACCCGCAGACAAAGGTAAGTCAGTGATAAAATCCATTGACAGATGTGTCCACGGTCTATTGGGAATGACGAGTGGTAATAGAGACCCTGCAGGACGTGTATGTGAAACTTTTGCGTGCGCACAGGTAGAACAAGAAAACACAAAATCCAATACATCCTGAGGCAACCTTGGCCACCAAAAACGACGAGACAATAGCTCCAAGGTTGCTTTACTACCCGGGTGCCCAGCAAGTGCCGAATTATGATGTTCCTTTAATAATTCGAAACGTAGGTTCAACGGTACAAACAATTTCTCTGAGGGGCAAGAGACCGGGGTGTCCCCCTGGGCCTCTAACACCTTCCCCTCCAAAACAGAGTGTACAGCAGAGACAACCACTCCTCTTTGTAGAATGGGCACCGGATCACTCACATTACCCCCTCCAGGGAAACAACGAGATAGTGCATCAGCCTTGGTGTTCTTTGCCCCAGGACGATAGGTAATCACAAAGTTAAACCTGGTAAAAAATAGCGACCACCTAGCCTGTCTAGGGGTGAGACGCTAAGCTGATTCGAGGTACAGGCGATTTTTGTGGTCCGTAATCACAGTGACGGGGTGGACTGCCCCCTCTAAGAAGTGACGCCACTCCTCAAATGCAAGTTTAATAGCTAATAGTTCCCTATTGCCAATATCGTAGTTCTTTTCTGCTGCAGATAGTTTTTTAGAAAAGAAAGCACAAGGACGCCATTTGCCAGGAGACGGACCCTGAGACAGCACCGCCCCCACTCCCACCTCTGACGCATCGACTTCAACAATAAAAGGCTGAGAGACATCAGGTTGAATTAGTACAGGTGCTGAGGTAAACCTCTCTTTTAGAGAGGAAAAAGCAACTTTAGCGGCGTCAGACCATTTAGAAAAATCGGTCCCCTTCCTAGTCATGTCAGTAAGCGGTTTTACAATAAGTGAATAATTTTTTATGAATTTCCTATAGAAATTTGCGAAGCCCAAGAACCGTTGTAGTGCTTTGATGTTCTCAGGAAGATCCCAATCTAAAATTGCCTGGACCTTCCTAGGATCCATACGGAAACCTGAAGCAGATAAAAAATAACCCAGGAATTGTATCTCCTGAACGGCTAAGACACATTTTTCAATCTTAGCATATAATTCATTCGTCCGTAGGACCTGCAGTACTTGTCTGACATGCACCTCATGTGTTTTCAGATCAGACGAATAAATTAAAATATCATCTAGGTATATTACCACAAACCTGCCGATTAGAGGACTAAAAATGTCATTAACGAAATGTGAAAAAGACGGCAGGAGCATTGGTCAGACCGAAAGGCATAACTAGATTTTCATAATGCCCCTCAGGGGTGTTAAACGCTGTCTTCCACTCATCCCCCTCCTTAATACGAATCAGATTGTAGGCCCCCCTAAGATCAAGTTTGGAGAACCACCTAGCACCCGCAATCTGATTAAACAGGTCAGGAATGAGAGGAAGAGGGTATGGGTCTCGGATGGTTATCCGATTTAATTCGCGAAAATCTAAGCAAGGACGCAGGCCCCCATCTTTCTTTTTAACGAAGAAAAACCCTGCAGCCACGGGTGAAGAAGAGGGTCTGATGTGTCCCTTAGCCAAGCTCTCGGAGATATAATCTTTCATGGCTTGTCTCTCTGGACCCGAAAGATTATATAACCTGGTCTTGGGTAATTTTGCGCCGGGAATAAGGTTAACCGGGCAATCATAAGGACGATGAGGTGGTAACTTCTGACAACCCTTTTCAGAAAAAAACATCCTCAAAATCCGAAATAAATGTAGGTAGGGTAGTTATGGAGGCGACTAAGCAATTGCTATTTAAGCAATTTTCTCTGCAATGCTCACTCCACTCCGATATCTCCCTGGCCTGCCAATCCACCACTGCATTGTGCGCTACCAACCAGGGAAGGCCCAGCACCACTGGAGTGGGAAGCCCCTCCAGAACATAACCTGAAAGCATCTCGTTATGGTGGTCCCCTACCCGAAGGTGTAAATTATGAACCATATGGGTGAGGTTTCTCTGAGACAGAGGAGCAGAATCAATAGCGAATATGGAAATGGGTCTCTGTAACGTACAGAGAGACAAACCCAAAGTGCGGGCAAAATGGGCATCTATCAAATTTACCCCTGCTCCACTGTCTAGAAAGAAAGAAATAGTCTCTGTCTTATCACCAAAAATAATAACCGCTGGCAACACAAATTGCGATGTACGTATGAAGGAAACGTATACCCCCCGGCTGACATCCTCCACACAGCCTGGGGTTAGTAGTTTTTCCGGCGGTCTTTTGTTTCTGAGGAAAGAAGGACAGACATTAATTAAATGACCCCTCTCCCCACAAAAAAAACAAACCCCACGCCTACGGCGAGCCTCAGGAGGACGGACCTGACGAGTAGTTCCTCCTAGCTGCATAGGCTCGTCTAAGTCCGTACAGACTAACTGCTGCTTGGGAGGGGTTATCAATTTCTCCGGTTCTTTCAACCTGTCCCTAAGGAGTCTCTCTATATGGATAGAAAGGGACATAACCGCATCAAGGGAAAAGGGGGTCTCATATAATGCAAGCGCATCCTTAACCCTTTCGGATAACCCAGAGCAGAACTGACTCCTGAGAGCCGGGTCGTTCCATTGGGTATCTGTAGCCCACCTACGGAATTCAGAGCAATACTCCTCTACCGGCCGCTCTCCTTGTAAGAGTCTCCGTAATCTTGATTCAGCCAGTGCGACTCGGTCAGGGTCGTCATATATGAGACCCAAGGCCCCGAAAAACTCATCCACTGACCGAAGAGCCTGGGAATCAGTAGGTAAAGAGAACGCCCAGGACTGCGGGTCCCCCTGCAGCAGGGAAATAACAACCCCCACCCGCTGATCTTCATTACCAGAGGAGTAAGGGCGCAGTTCAAAATATAACTTACAGGCCTCACGGAATGTCAAAAACTTGTCCCTTCCTCCAGAAAATCTGTCAGGGAGAGGGACCTTGGGTTCCGCAACAACCTGGTTACCAGTAGCAACCGCTGGGCTTGCGGTCAGTTGTAATTGCTGCTGTTGCTGGAGGACCGACGCCTTCAATCCTACCACCTCCAAAGACAGGCCATGAAATTGTTTGGATAGAGCAATTTGATCCATACTGGATTCTAAATAGGTAAAAAAATAAAAAATATTTTTTTTTATTTTTTTTATATATTTTTTTACCTACACAAAATAAGGGCCAGAGATAATGTTATGACCGATGTCACGCACAGGGAGGAAAACAGGGAAAGCCCTGCCCAAGGGAGAGGGAAAGGTGGTGACCCCTAACTCACCTTGCGGCTGGCACCTGACTGCCCTGACGTCCCTAGACGGGTTCCTCACCCGTGCGGCGATCACGTGCCTAAACCCTGGCTTTCCCTGAAATGAGCCCTAGATAGTGAACGGGCCGGTGGGATCGCTAGTCCGCACCACTGCACTAAGAGGGAAACACCAGGGAGAGGACAGACAAATACAGACAAACACATACACCGAGGTGGGCAACCACAGCAGTCCACAAAGGTCCAACAGGGATCCGGAGGGTAGCGTTCTGAATCAACAATCAGAGAACGCAGCAACACAGCTCCAGTGGGTCAGAATAGATGTCCAGGCAGGAAGCTCTATCTCTGGCAACCAGAGAAGTGTGAGAGAGGAATATAAGGAGGTTTGGGAGTGCTGGACAAGGAACAGCTGAGGAGAAGGAGCTACGGATCCCTGAGTGAGCCAAAAGGGTTTGTAAAGCAAACCCAGAAAGCTACCATAAGGAAAACAGCCCTATCTTAAATAGAGCGTGCAGCCAACCGCTGCGACTTCCTGACCCCGGGTATAACGGAGTCAGGCGTGGTTCTCGATACCCTCGTGACACCTATGTACAGGAATATAACTACTATAATACTGCCTCCTATGTACAAGAATATAACTACTATAATACTGCCTCCTATGTACAAGAATATAACTACTATAATACTGCTCTTATGTACAAGAATATAACTGCTATAATACTGCCTCCTATGTACAAGAATATCACTACTATAATACTGCATCCTATGTACAGGAATATCACTACTATAATACTGCTTCTATGTACAAGAATATAAATACTATAATACTGCTTCTATGTACAAGAATATAACTGCTACAATACTGCCTCCTATGTACAAGAATATAATTACTATAATACGGTTCCTATATACCAGAATATAACTACTATAATACTGCTTCTATATAGAAGGATGTAACTACTATAATACTGCTCCTCTGTACAAGAATATAACTACTATAATACTGCTCCTATATACAAAAATATAACTACTATAATACTGCTCCTATGTACAATAATATAACTACTATAATACTGCTCCTATGTACAAGTATACAGTATAACTGCTATAATACTGCTCCTATGTACAAGAATATAACTACTATAATACTGCTCCTATGTACAAGAATATAACTACTATAATACTGCTCCTATGTACAAGAATATAACTACTATAATACTGCTTCTATGTACAAGAATATAACTACTATAATACTGCTCCTATGTACAAGAATATAACTACTATAATACTGCTCCTATGTACAAGAATATAACTACTTTAATACTGCTCCTATATACAACAATATAACTACTATAATACTGCTCCTATGTACAAGTATATAACTACTATAATACTGCTCCTATGTACAAGAATATGACTACTATAATACTGCCTCCAATGTACAAGAATATAACTACTATAATACTGCTCCTATGTACAATAATATAACTACTATAATACTGCTGCTATGTACAATAATATAACTACTACAATACTGCTGCTATGTACAAGAATATAACTATTATAATACTGCTTCTATGTACAAGAATATAACTATTATAATACTGCTCCTATATACAAGAATATAACCACTATAATACTGCTCCTATGTTCAGTAATATAACTACTGAAATATTGTTCCTATGTACAAAAATATAACTACTATAATACTGCCTCCTATGAACAAGAATACAAATACTATAATTCTGCTCCTATGTACAAAAATCTAGCTACTATAATACTGCTCCTATGTACAAGAATATAAATACTATAATACTGTTCCTATTTACAGCAATATAACTACTATAGTACTGCTCCTATGTACAAAAACATAACTACTATAATACTGCCTCCTATGTACAAGAATATAACTACTATAATACTGCTTCTATATACAATAGTATAACTACTATAATACTGCTTCTATTTACAAAAATATAACTACTATAATACCCCCCTATGTACAAGAATATAACTACTATAATACTGTCTCCTATGTACAATATTATAACTACTATAATACTGTCTCCTATATACAATAATATAACTTCTACAATACTGCTGCTATGTACAAGAATATAACTACTATAATACTGCTCCTATGTACAAGAATATAACTATTATAATACTGCTCCTATGTACAAAAATATAACTACTATAATACTGCTCCTATGTATAAGAATATAACTACTATAATACTGCCTCCTATGTACAAGAATATAACTACTATAATACTGCCTCCTATGTACAAGAATATAACTACTATAATACTGCCTTCTATGTACAAGAATATAACTACTATAATACCGCCTTCTATGTACAAGAATATAACTACTATAATACTGCCTCCTGTGTACAAACATATAACTACTATAATCCTGCTCCTATGTACAATAATATAACTACTATAATACTGACTCCTATTTACAAGAATATAACTACTATAATACTGCTTCTATATACAATAGTATAACTACTATAATACTGCTCCTATTTACAAAAATATAACTACTATAATACCCCCTATGTACAAGAATATAACTACTATAATACTGTCTCCTATGTACAATATTATAACTACTATAATACTGTCTCCTATATACAATAATATAACTTCTACAATACTGCTGCTATGTACAAGAATATAATTACTATAATACTGCTCCTATGTACAAGAATATAACTATTATAATACTGCTCATATGTACACAAATATAACTACTATAATACTGCTCCTATGTATAAGAATAGAACTACTATAATACTGCCTCCTGTGTACAAACATATAACTACTTTAATCCTGCTCCTATGTACAAGAATATACTATAATTCTGACTCCTATGTACAAGAATATAACTACTATAAATCCCGAAACATCCTTCCCTAGGCTTTTGTCTCTTTTTGAGGAGTTTGGTTATGTGTCAAACTTTAAAATTAACTATGGCAAGTCCATGGCCCTAAACGTTACATGTCCAGAATCGGTTAAAGAGGCCCTTCAGGATACTACCCCCTTTCACTGGGCTACAAAAGACATAGTATTTTTGGGTGTGCACGTCCCGGCTCAGGCGAAGGACTTATTTGCTCTGAATTATGCCCCCTTATTGTCCTCAGTTAGGAAGCAGCTGCACTCTATTAAACTGCCGTTTATTTCTTGGTGTGGCAAGAGGAACTACCTCAAGACCTTTATAGCTCCTACATTTTTGTACCTTCTGCAGGTGTTGCCTATCTGGCTGCCGCACTCATTTTTTGTAGACATCCGCAGAGTTTTCTCCCTCTTTTTGTGGGGAAGTAAACCCTCCAGAATTGCTTATTCGGTGCTGACCAGAGAGAGGAGGTTTGGCGGCTTTGGTCTGCCCGACATACGTTCCTACTATGTGGCCTTTCAACTCTTTAGAGGTCTATCCCTCCTCAATAGCACTTATAGTGCTCCATATGTGTGTCTTGAGCGCTCCCTGCTCTCCACTAGAATGAGGCGGATTCTCTGGGGGCTGTCCCCTTGTTCTCCGGGTAGTTCCTCTTTGCCACTCCTATGGAAGGGTATGTTTGTTGAGTGGGCCAAGCAGTTTAAGGATAGAACACTTGAGTTTCCCATACCGGGTACACCGCTTTCCTCTTTACAGTTTTATGTCCATCCGGAAGCTGAGAAGCCCTCAGGTATCTGGCCTCTTTTGGCCGAGATCCCTTTAAGTGAGATCAGGTCCCCGGATGGGTCCCTGGATTGGTCCACGGTCTTGAATGACCCTAAAGTCAAAAAAGCTTCCTTCCTACAGAGTTTCGCCCTGCAGAGGGAGATTAAGATGATTAAGCTACCACCCCCCACCACCTCTGGAACCCCCTCTTGGCTGTCTAGGAGACTATCAGACGCCCGTAGGATCCCTAAACCGCTGTCTACCATATATAAGGAGTTACTCTCAGCCTCCCCTCCTGAGCTACATTTCCTTTCTTCATGGGAAAGGGAATTGTCCATCCACCTTACAGACCCGGAAAGGGCTTTTGTCCTTACACACTCTCACGGCTTTAGCCGCTGTATTAAGGTGCAAGAAAACTCGTATAAGCTGCTCACGAGATGGTACAAGTCCCCGGAGTTTTTGCATAGGCTTAACGCAGATTTCCCAAGTGAGTGCTGGAGGTGTAGAAAAGACGTAGGCTCTCTGTCACACATTTGGTGGCACTGTGAAAAGATTAAAGCGTTCTGGACCAGTATAGAAGCTCTGATAAATGAGGTGTGTGCTAAGCGGGTTAAGCTGGATCCTAAACTGATCCTGCTTTGGTGCCCTAATGACTCGCTTTCCCCCTGTAGATCTGATCTTCCTACTATGCTCATCACGGCGGCGAGACTGCTCATCCCGCTGCTTTGGAAGGATACTGAACCTCCCACTGTTTCGATGTGGAGGGATAAGGTGGATCAGATCTACAGGTTTGAAGAGCTGGCCCACTGGGAATCTGGCACGCGTTCCCGCTTTCTGAAAATCTGGTCGCCCTGGAAGACATATAGGAAGTTCCCCTGACGGAGTTGGGGAAAACTCCCCTACCCCCCCCCCCTTCCTTTCCCTTCTTTCCCTCTCTTTTCCTCTTATTTGTGTTATATTTGATTTTTATTGTCTGTCACATTTGATGTATCATTTTGTACAACATGTGTTGCACTGACATGCAATTGTGGTCACGTCCATGGCTGATTTGTGACTATGCCTTACCAGTGATGCTACGATGGTTTGTGATCGATTGATATGCCTTACTCTTTGAATAAAAATATATTTGGTTAAGAATATAACTACTATAATACTGCTCCTATGTACAATAATATAACTACTATAATACTGACTCCTATTTACAAGAATATAACTACTATAATACTGCTTCTATGTACAATAATATAACTACTATAATACTGACTCCTATTTACAAGAATATAACTACTATAGTACCGCTCCTATGCACAAGAAAATAACTGCTATAATACTCCCCCATATTACCCTGTATACTACATAGCACAGCATTCAGGCAACCTGTTCCATTTTTGTATTGACCATAATCTCAGGTCACACTTTTTATCTAGAACAATTACTGTTCCTTTTTTTGCACAGTCAAAACATTTGTCTGAAACCTGTTTTTAGGATGGAGAATTTATGTCCGACCCTAGAATTCAAGGCTGAGTCAAATGGAGTGTCTGATATCTTGGCCAGGCAACACAAACAAATAGCAAAACTCCAGCATTTCATCACTGAGACGCTTCAGAACTACAGTTTTGTACTTTTCTTATTAGATTTCCAGTTAAAACAATGATACGGAAAAAAAAAAAAATAGAAACCCACCCTAAATAACATCCGCTTGTCAAAGGTCTGTACTGGAAAGGCCAAAACAGCACTAGGTTTATGTAACTGCTGTGTGTTTGCAGTTCACCGTACAGAGGAAGGTGTTTAAAGGACCCTTATATTGATAAAGTCTCTCAGTAACTAGAATTTCCAGTAGTTTGTTCCGATTTGGATCACTGGGGATAAGGGCTTGATTTCAGCTTTTCTACTGTCTGCCAGAATTTATTTGCTCTCCATGTATGGTCAGTGTCCTTTGTTGAGACTATTATCTCTATAGAAACAGATCCCAACCGTCTTGCTACATTTATCCTATTTTTCAGATGCATACATGTACCTATCAAAATGTAGAAACAGGTGCCCAAGCTATGAAGGCTCATGCTACTCTTCCCCCTTGAAATACTAGGATAGGATTCCCATCACCTACAGGACACAAGAGCTCTCAAAGATTGGGCTAGACTGAGCATCCGAGAACCAGAGGAACATCCAGGAAACCTGAAAGTTACCTACAGTAGGTTATGATATAACAATAAGACAATGTGTTCCCACTCATAGTTATACATTTTAGGTGATAAGGGCACCACAATATTGGCCTGGACCATAGCAGAATTCTGCCAACTGACACCCTTCATTTCCATCCCTTGCTGGACAGAAGGGCACCCAAATATTGGGCTGGTTGAGCTAGTGGATCCTCTAAAGAACCTAATATAGTTTATGACACAACACTATGGCATAGCCTTCCCTTGATATCAATATCTGGTAGGACAGATGGTCACCTCAGAATTCAGATGAGCCACCAAAGAACCATAGGAACCTCAAGGTAATCTACAGTATGTTACAACACAACAAAAAGCTATAGCCTTTATTTTTATATCCATATCTTGTAGGACAGAAGGGTACCTCAACCTTTGACAGGACTATAATAGAGCCTGGGAAGCCTCTTGTGAACCTATAGTTGGTGATGACACAACAATGCTGCATAGTTTTCCAGCTCATATCTACTGTGTATGTTATAGGGTAGAAATGCACCTGAGCTGGACCATCAAAGAACTAGAGGAACCTCCAAGCAACTTACAGTAGGTTATGAGGCCACAATATGGTATAGCCTTCATTTTTCTATCTATACCTTGATGGCCAGAAAGGCTCCTCAACTTTGGGCAGGACAATGAGAGAAGTGGACCCAGGTTACAACATATCAATAAAACATACCTGTTGCCTTTCCCTTCATCTTCACTTTTTCAAAGACAGACGTGCACCTGAATTTTGAGCCCTGAAGCCAATGATATTTAACAGAAGACAACCTAACCTCTGGGACTTTCAAGACGATCAAAATCAAGGATAATCTGTACAGCCAAAGGCAAAATTCCTCTGATGGGTCCAAAACAGTTCAGTCCTATATTCAAAGTTCCCAACCTTGTTATCACTACCTGCATTTTCATTATGGCTAAGGGTACCAACCTGTCCTAGTGGATTGTTCTCTACATTGTCCTTGGTGATCACCTGAGGTGCCTTTTTGGTATGGCTCAAGTCTTTAAGGAAATGTGGAAATTTTAGAAAGGAATTGGGTTGTGGACCACTCAACATATAGAGCTATTAGCACCAACTATTCAATGACATGTTGATGGGAAAACTCCAACACAATGCTTGGAATAACTTTGTTGTCTTGTGCTAGTTAAGGTGGACAATGAGCCATGAGAATGAGAATTGTTTTTCTCTGAATGGCTGTGATATTTAACATAAGTCAAATCAAGTATGTGGCACCATGATGTAAGCTGGACCTTAGTTCTTCCACTCCCTGTGATTGATGCAAAATTGAAAATGAACCTGTTCATGAACTTATTGATCAGTGCAATGTTACAGTGTCCAAATTCCAGCAATCACTATGTACTCCCAAAAAAGTATGGGGCCAAAAGGTGAATCCATGTTTGAAGCTGTAGGGGGCCTTATTGATATTCCAACCCCTTAGATTCAATCTACTGAGAGCTTCAAAGATGTTAATGACCTAGGTCTACCTACAGTAATAGCACATTGTTAGTAGTGCTTGTTTGGAGCCTTTATGTACCCAAAGTATCTTTCCACCTTGCCAACTCCAAAACCCAACAGCAATTGAAAAAATGTGGCATCTTCTCAGATCATTAGACATGTCCCTTGGCTGTCAAGCTGTCCTTCCTGCAGCTCACGGTGGAGAAGGTGGTTGGAAATAATTCAGGTCTATTTTAATGCCTGCTCTGTTAATAGCATGTGGTTCATGGCAGTTCCTATAACAAGATCATTCTCTCGCTCTCTCTCGCTCTTTTCCTCTCTCTTTTTTCACAACCTGACATTCAAAACAATCTCTGGAATTCTGAATTCCATCATTCAGCTGTCACTTCCTTAACAAGCAGAAAATGTAGCAGGCATCAGGATGAATTTACCTTGGCTGGAAACTAGCTATGTGCCACATCGTTCAGCCTGAACATGGGGTTCAGAGTCCAATGTACTAGGACCATCTGGAGCCCAGTGATTGTAGAACAATTTTCAACTCCTCCAGAAATAACATAATTAGGAGTGAAATGGTTACCTTGTCCGTGGAGCGTTCACCCTTTTTTAACGAATGATATCAGATGCAAAGTATTCACTGTGAGATAATTAATAGCTGCTGCAATGGATGACATAGATTACATTATTAAACTTCATACATGGATCCACTCCAAGGACAAGCTCCAAGATCTCTCGCCGCAACAAGAGAAGCAGAGAACGTGGAAAAACATTATTAAAAGTAAAGACTTTGTAAGGCAATTAGTAAGAGAGAACGGTGATGTGAGATCGCCAAATTACATATGTTTTATCAGAAAATCTCGCACTTTAAGGGTGTTTCTGGCAAATGGTTGGAAACTGCAAAAATAGGATCCAAATGTAATTGGATAAGGTGGAAGGCTTGGCCAGTAAAGTCACATTTTCATTGAAGCTATTGATACATTATCTACAGTTTCATGGTCTGCTTACAAAAAGTTGCAGAGTAAAAAATTCTGATGGAATTTACATCACTAGAATTTATTATTATGTGGTACTAACTTCTGGTGATCACTACTGATCACTAGTGTTGAGCACGAATATTCGAAAAGTAAAAAGAAATTTCTCGAATATCGGCATTTCAAGAATTCGAGAATATTTAGAATATAGTATATATTCTAAATATTAATATATATATTTTATATATATATATATATATATATATATTTTAACACAGTACATTTCAGGTGATCATTCCTCCCTTCTTCTAGCTTGTGGGCCAATAAGGAGGCTTTGTCACAGCTTAGCAATATCCCTAGCAACTAGCCTATATTTCGTGCACATTACACAAATAATACATTGCTGATTTTCGCAATCAAGAATATAATTTCAAATTTGCGAATTCACGAATATTCTACAATATCACAAATTCGAATATTGCCCCTGCCGCTCTTCAAATACAAATTTAGCATATTTTTTTTTTTACAACACAAATCACTAAACAAACAACATTTTGGAAACCTCTACATGAATTGATGGTACAATTTATCTGTGGGATTTTCCACAAATGTTATTAAGGTGCAATAACTCTTTGGGCTTGATCGAGGAATTAGGTGCCCTATACTAGTCTTGTGTTAAAATATCTGGATGACAGCTAATGGAGGAAGAACCAGAATGAGTTGGAAGTGTGGTTGAACTCTCCAACATCCCTAGTCAACCCTTTAAACTGCTTTATGGACATCTTGTGGACCTTCTTGGTTGGCCAGCAATGGGAAGAACCTACTCCTTTGGTTGTATCATTAGTAGTTAAAATTTGCAATATTCACAACATTCACATGAAATGTTTTATCTAAGATAATAGCCCTGGCCTTCATGATTGCCCCATTCAACAGAATTTAGGTAGAACTGTTTCGAGGATGGCATAGTAGACATGTCCATAATATTTAGTACGAATCTAGGAGAAACACTCTGACCTAAAGATTTCACAGGTCAGACTTGAAATATAAGGTCAGAACTTCGATGAGACAGAAGACATCTTGTATGACAAGACGCGAATAGTTCATCCAAGCTTCTGCTCTATGTGTCTGTCTGCATAGATCTTCTTATCTTTTGGTTTATTTTTACCTTGGCTGCCCTGTTCTGGAGTCTGTGACACAGTCATATGACTTATATTTTCATCCCTCCGGTCATTCTGGGTAAGAGGTATTTAAAATTAGTAATCCATCATTCATTTGGTGGGGGCCACATTCAAAAATAGCACCTCTTGGTTATTCAGTCATGTCTTTCGTTGATGGGTCGGGTTCAATAATCTCTTTCCTTTGATGCATTTATAGAGGCTGACTTTGCTTCATGTGACATGCATCCACTGCTCAATATACGTTTTCAAGAGCAGCAGCAATTGCCGGCATGTACTGAGGACCTGTCCTCCTGGTACTACTGTAAGTCATGCTGCCAAATACTGTAATCCTGAAGAAGGATGACTTAGAGTGTGCTCAGTTCCTTTCCAGTTTCCTATCCTGTGGAGTTCACATGAGTTGGATTTGCTGCACAAAATTTCTACAGAAAATTTGCAAACACTTCTTCTGCTATGTGTAAACTTACCCTTAGAAAGGAAGTCATATGGCTAATTTCTCCCCATAATTCCTAAGATTTGACAATAGCGGCAGTCCCATTCTCTTAATAGCCCCTTTCTTGTTCTCATTCTCGCCGAACTTCGACCCATGTGACACATCCATCAGGTGGGACAGGACAGCCAGTGTAGGGAGAGAAAAAAAAAGGGGGGGCTTGGATGGAAAGGGACTTGGATGGCTCCATTAAAACAAATGTTTTTAGGAAACCAACATCTGTTAACGCTTACTTACATGCTTCTTCATCACATCCTCCACATATGATCAATTCAATCCCGATTGGACAATTTTTAAGAGCTTAGAGGATATGTTCAACGGATCAGATGTTTGAGCAACAGGCAAATGATCTGAAACAGAGGTTTACAAGCCAAGGGTACAGTCAACGTTCAATCAAAAAAGCATACAGAAGAGCAAGGACATGTTCTCGTCATGATCTCCTGTTCTCAGAGAGACAAAGGTCAAGTGATAACGAAGCAAGATTCATTACTGGGTATCATTGTAGATGGTTTGAAATTAAGGATATTTAAAGAAAAAAAATTCCGATCCTCTTAACTGACCCTATTATTGCTAAATATCTATCCTTTTGGCCATTAGTAACGGCAAAACATTTTTCTCGAAAACAAATTCTGCCAATTTTTCCAGGGGTAGGCAAACCAAGGTGGGGTTTCTCCCCATGTGAAAAATGCATTTCTTGTCCAAACATGGAGAGAGCCACCTCCTTTCATGATTCGAAAACATTTCAAATAACACATTGTCTAACATGCACAAGTACAGCGGTCATATATTATGCGACATGCCCTTGCCCGAGAATTTATGTGGGTCCTAACCACAAGGGAATTGAAGGTTAGGGTACGCGAACATGTTAGAGATATCATGTCAGCAACCAATGAGAAAGATCTGAATAATTTAAAAACTGTGGCTAGGCATTTCAAGTCCCATCATGGTTGCAATCCCATGAGTTTGAAGGTTCGAGCGATTAATTGTGTCCTGAAAAATGTCCGAGGTGGGGACATATCAAAAAGATTGGCGCAGCTAGAATGTAAGTGGATTTGGAAATTAAACACTTCACATCCAAATGGATTAAACAAATCCACTGGTTTTTCATCATTTTTGTAGGCTCATTTTGTGGTGTTTTTCTCCAGGTCTCCATACTCCATAGGTCTTGTTTTTAACGTTTTCACATTTGTGATTTTTAATTATATTAATTAACCCATTTTTAGGTCATCTATGGGGTTCCCTCTTTTACACACATGTCACATATATTGTATGTTCTTTTTTACATGGTTTAATATGTGACTCTCTGGAATTTATAGGTGTTCTGTCTGAGTGAGGGAGTTAGACTAGTTGTATGGGACATGGTTATCGTGTTTCGGGAAAAAGATGAGAAGTATGAGGTGGTATGATTGGTATAGCACATACAATCGATATAAAAAGTCTACACACCCCTCTTAAAATGTCAGGTTTTTGTGCTGTAAAAAAAAAGAGACAAAGATAAATAATTTCTGAACTTTTTCCATTTTTTTTATGTGACCTATAAACTGTACCACTCAATTGAAAAACAAACTGAAATCTTTTAGGTGGAGGGACGAAAATAAATAAATAAAAATAATGTGGTTGCATAAGTGTGCACACCCTCTTATAACTGGGGATGTACCTGTGTTCAGAATTAAGCAATCACATCCAGAATCCTGTTAGATAGGAGTCAGCATACACCGGCCATCATGTAAAGTGCCTCTGATTAACCCCAAATAAAGCTCAGCTGCTCTAGTTAGTATTTCCTGAAATTTTCATAGTCTCATCCCACAGCAAAAGCCATGGTCCACAGAGAGCCTCCAAAGCATCAGAGGGATCTCATTGTTAAAAGGTATCAGTCAGGAGAAGGGTACAAAAGAATTTTCAAGGCATTAGCTATACCATGGAACACAGTGAAGACAGTCATCATCAAGTGGAGAAAATATGGCACAACAGTGACATTACCGAGAACTGGACGTCCCTCCAAAATTGATGAAAAAACAAGAAGAAAACTGGTCTAGGAGGAGACCAAGAGGCCTACAGCAACATTAAAGGAGCTGCAGGAATATCTGGCAAGTACTGGCTGTGTGGTGCATGTGACAACAATCTCCCGTATTCTTCATATGTCAAAATATCCAAGCCAGGCTACATTTTTCAAAAACACATCTGAAGTCTCCCAAAAGCATGTGGGAAAAGGTGTTATGGTCTGATGAAACCAAGGTTTAAATTTTTGGCCATAATCCCAAAAGATATGTTTAACGCAAAAACAACACTGCATATCACCAAAAGAACCCCATCCCCACAGTGAAGCGTGGTGGTGGCAGCATCATGCCAAGGGGCTTTTCTTCTTCAGCTGGAACTGGGGCCTTAGTTAAGCTAGAGGGAATTATGAACCGTTCCAAATACCAGTCAATATTGGCCCAAAACCTTCAGGCTTCTGTTAGAAAGCTGAACATGAAGAGGAACTTCATCTTTCAGCATGACAACGACCCAAAGCATACATCCAAATCAACCAAGAAATGGCTTCACCAGAAGAAGAATAAAGTTTTGGAATGGCCCAGCTAGAGGCCAGACATGAATTTCATTGAAAATCTGTGGGGTGATCTGAAGAGGGCTGTGTCCAGGAGATGCCCTCACAATCTGACAGATTTGGGGTGTTTTTGCAAAGAAGAATGGGCAAATCTTGCCAAGTTAAAATGTGCCGTGCTGATAGACTCATACACAAAAAGACTGAGTGCTGTAATAAAATCAAAAGGTGCTTCAACAAAGTATTAGTTTAAGGGTGCGCACACCATATTATTTTATTTTAATATTTTTTCTTCCCTCCACCTAAAAGATTTCAGTTAGTTTTTTGAGTTGTACAGTTTATAGGTCACATTAAAGGTGGAAAAAGTTCTGAAATGATTTATCTTTGTCTCATTTTTTTACAGCACAGAAACCTGACATTTTAACATGGGTGTGTAGACTTTTTATATCCACTGTATGTACTTGTCACCATTTTAAATAATATGATACATACAGTAATACATGGTTCACATAAAGGTCTTAGTGGGATACACAATAGGCAATTGGTTGTATGGTCACATAGTTGACCTATTATATCTGGATTGACAATTAGGGTTAGGGTGCATGGTCACTTTGTAATTAGGTCTTGTATCACATTTTTAGTCACATTTTTAGTCACATTTTTTCACACTATTTGAGTAGTATTATTCCATTATTTTATCATTTATGTTTTACATTATGTACTAATTATTTTTTCCATCACTATCTTGTTACATATTTTCACTGATTATCACGCAGTTTTGCATTATCATTTTATATATTTTTATTTTCTTATATTATTTTTTATAATTATTTTTTATAATTGTTATTTTTTTTATTATGTATCAATTATGTATTGACAATTCATTATGTTTATAATCAAGTTTTGTATCGGGTGATATAGTACCTATGATTATATAGAGTAAATATATTGTATATATATTTTAGATATCTTGTATATAATCATGGTTCTAATTTATGAACTGTTGCATATTTCTGTCTATACAATCATGTTTTCTATTCTGTTTAATTTCGGTGGCAGCTCTTCTCTTATTATTGTTATTTTATTTTCTCATTCCCTTTACTTTCCCCATTATTCCATTTTCCATTCCATTCATATAGAATATGCGGCAAATCCAATGACTATCAGGTCTGACATGCGCAATGTACCAATCGATGCTGGAAGCATGGTCTTGCAATATTACGTGACGCGATTCTGTGCTGACATCATCATTACGGGATCGCGGAGACGATCACTTTTTGTAATCCTGATTACCTGACTCCCTAGCGTTGTTTGGCATGGCTGCATCTTATTTTCAAGAGACTCACAGGTTATACAGAATAAGACAATTATTTTATTCATGTTGATTGGTTGGTTGGTGTATTTAATCTGTGTCCCCCAGTGATGATGCCACCGCCAGACGAAGGTTTGCCGAAACGCACGTCAGGGTTGGCGCCATCCTAGAGGGAGCACAGCATGGATAACCGTTCAGTGTCCTTTTGATTATCATGGAATATGTTTTTTGCACTTGCACTTTATTGTTAATCATGTTTATGTCGATGGACAGATTTTTTAACGTAGTATCCACTGTGTTCACCCTCCAGATAATGTCGCTTGTTCCCTGCACCTATGTTCTTTTAATCATGTTTGTGAGATAGCTATTTGTAATTATGCAATAAAATGACATTACCGGTAATTCATAAGCGGTCAGTTAGTTGTTTGTAGGTTCCAGTGTAGAGAGAGGTTGTTTTGTAGAGTAGGGAGAGACTGTTAGGGCCACAAAAGTCCTTTTAAGGACTAGTATAGGTGTGCTATTGATAGGTGTGATATAATGAGGGGTGATATACTTATAATATACTTTCTAACTAGAAAGTATATTATAGTGCATTTATATTGTGCAGCAGTTGTGTGCGGTTCTGCTGCGATACCGCAGCTATATAGCGGGACAAATGCTATTGGAATAACTAATTGCAACTGGTGTGATATTCCTGTTGCCCCCAATAAAACTGATTGAGGGGTGCGATATACCTGCTTCCACAAAATACTGATTAAGGGGTTTGATATACCTTTTTCCACAAAATACTGATTGAGGAATGCGATATACCTGCTTCTACAAAATAATGATTAAGGGGTTCTATATAACTGCTTCTACAAAATAGTGATTAAGGGGTGTGATATACCTGCTTTCACCAAATATTGATTCAGGGGTTCTATATACCTGTCTCCACAAAATACTGATTGAGGGGTGCGATATACCTGCTTCTACAAAATACTGATTAAGGTGTTCTATATACCTGCTTCCACAAAATATTGATTGAGAGGTGCGATAAACCTGCTTCCACAAAATACTAATTAAGGGGTTTGATATACCTTATTTCACAAAATACAGATTAAGGGGTTTGATATACCTGCTTCCACAAATATTGATAAAGATGTTCTATATACCTGCTTCCACAAAATACTGATTGAGGGGTTCTATATACCTGTTTCCACAAAATACTGATTGAGGGGTGCGATATACCTGCTTCCAACAAATATTGATTGAAGCCTGGGATACACCGGCTTCCACAAAATACTGATTGAGGGGTGCGATATATCTGCTTCCACCAAATATTGATTGAGGCCTGCGATACACTGGCTTCCACAAAATACTGATTGAGGGGTGCGATATACCTGATTTCACCAAATATTGATTTAGGAGTACTATATACCTGTTTCCACAAAATACTGATTGAGGGGTGCAATATATCTGCTTGTACAAAATACTGATTAAGAGGTTTGATATACCTGCTTCCACAAAATACAGATTGAGGGGTGCGATATACCTGTTGCTACAAAATACTGATTAAGGGGTTCTATATACCTGCTTCCACAAAATACTGATTGAGGGGTGCAATATACCTGCTTCCACAAAATACTGATTGAGGGGTGCGATATACCTGCTTCCACAAAATACTAATTGAGGAGTGCGATATACCTTCTTTCACCAAATATTGATTATGGGGTTCTATATACCTGTCTCTACAAAATACTGATTAAGGGGTGCGATATACCTACTTCCACCAAATAGTGATTGAGGTCTACGATACACCGGCTTCCACAAAATACTGATGGAAGGATGCGATATACCTGCTTCCACAAAATATTAATTCAGGGGTTCTATACACCTGTCTCCACAAAATACTGATTAAGGGGTGCGATATACCTGCTTCTACAATAGACTGATTAATAGGTTCTATATACCTGCTTCCATAAAATACTGATTAAGGGGCGCTATATCCCTGCTTCCACCAAATATTGATTCAGGTGTTCTATATACCTGCTTCTACAAAATACTGATTGAGGGTTGCGATATACCTGCTTCTACAAAATACTGATTGAGGGTTGCGATATACCTGCTTCCACAAAATAATGATTTAGGGGTGCAATATACTTGCTTCTACAAAAAACTGATTAAGGGGTTTGATATACCTGCTTCCACAAAATACTGATTTAGGGGTGCAATATACCTGCTTCCATAAAATACTGATTAAGGGGTTCTATATACCTGCTTCCTCAAAATACTAATTGAGGGGTGCGATATACCTGTTCCCACAAAATACTGATTGAGGGGTGCGATACACCTGCTTCCATAAAAAAACTAATTGAGGGGTGCAATATACCTTCTACCACCAAATATTGATTAAGGGGTTCTATATACCTGTCTCTACAAAATACTGATTGAGGGGTGCAATATACCTGCTTCCACCAAATATTGATTGAGGTCTGTGATACACCGGCTTCTACAAAATACTGATTAGCGGGTTTGATATACCTGCTTCCACAATATATAGATTGAGGGCTGCGATATACCTGCTTCCCAAAAATACTGATTGAGGGAATTGATATACCTGCTTCCACAAAATACCGATTAAGGGGTTTGATATCCCTGCTTCCACAAAATACCGATTAAGGGGTTTGATATGCCTGCTTCCAAAAAATACAGATTGAGGGGTGCGATATACCTGCTTCCACAAAATACTGATTAAGGGGTCTGATATACCTGCTTTTACAAAATACTGATTGAGGGGTGAAATATATCTGCTTCCACCAAATATTGATTCAAGTGTTCTATACACCTGTTTCCACCAAATACTGATTGAGGGGTGGGATATACCTGCTTCTGCAAAATACTGATTAAGGTGCTCTATATACCTGCTTCTACAAAAAACGGATTAAGGGGTGCGATATACCTGCGTCCACCAAATATTGATTGAGGCCTGCGATACACCAGCTTCCACAAAATACAGATTGAGGGGTGAGATATACCTGCTTCCACAAAATACTGATTGAGGGGTTGCTTTATATGCACTTCCACCAAATATTGATTCAGGTGCTCTATATAACTGTTGTCACAAAATACTGATTGATGGGTGCAATATGCCTGCTTCCACCAAATACTGATTGAGGCCTTTGCTATACCTGCTTCCACAAATACTGCTCTTCTCTAGTGACTTTGGCACAGGGTCATTTTGAAAATGGCAGGCAGAGGAAAAGGCAGGCCATTCCGCAGGGGTGATAGGGGTCGGGCAGGCGAACCAGGTCGGAGCCTGAGTGGGAAGTTGGAGAAGGTGAGTGCGATTACTTCAAGGGATGCACCAGAGTTGGTTGAGTGGCTCAGTCAGCCTTCCGCTTCTACACCCTAATCATCCTTTCTATCTGCACCCTCCTCACTCCCTGCTGTGTGTACCCCCAAAGACACCACCACCATAGCCCCTTCACTCGAGTCAGAAGAATTATTTTCCCATCCGTTCCCAGACCTTACCGATGCCACCCAGCGGTCTGATGACAGTACCCAGATCAGCCCAAGGAGGGTGGTCCCAGCTGTTGCTGCCTACTCCAAGATCCCTAATGTCAATGGTGGTGAAGGTGACGATGTGTCGATGGATGTCACGTGGGTGCTCACAAGAGAGGAAGAGGAGGGGAGTTAAGAGGGAGGGACAGAGCAGCAGATAGGGAAGAGAAGGAGGAGAATCAGGCAGAACTCGCAGTGCACAGGAGGCAAAAAGCAGACTGCAAATGTATCTGGAGCGAGCCATCCACCATGCACGGTCTCATCTTGCGCTCCCAGGACGCCAGCACATGGCTCAGCAGTGTGGGCTTTTTTTAACGTGTCAGCTGTTGACAATAGTGTTGACATCTGCAGCCTGTTCTGTCAACGCAAAATTCGCTGTAGGCCCAACACTCACCTAGGGACAACCGCCTTAAGAAGGCACCTGGCCTCCCATCACTGAGCTCAGTAGAAGCAACACCATCAGAATCTGCAAAGCCACATTCCCGGAGCTCCACGTCCTGCCTCTTCTCCTTCTCCTCTCACCTCCAATTTGTCCTCCACTCCACCTTCCACCGTGCCGTCGTCGAATTCATCTGGCAAAAGGCAGGCTTCCATGGCCCAAATGTTCGAGAGTAAAAAGATGATGACACCAGATAACCCTCTTGCCAACGGCTGACCTCTGGCTTGTCGGAACTGCTAGCCCGCCAACTACTGTCCATATAAACTGGTGGACTTGGAGGCCTTTAAAAAATTTGGGGCCATTGGCACACCGCAATGGAAGGTTCCCGGACGGAAATATTTCTCCCAGAAGGGCATCCCAGAGCTATATGGCCACGTTCAGTTGCAAGTGAATGTATCTATGGCACACAGTGTCGGTGCCAAGATACATCTGACCACAGGTCTAGCAAACACAGGCAGGGAAGGTACATAACTTTTACTGCCCACTGGGTGAACCTTCTGATGGCCGTCAAGCATGTAACCCGTGGCTCCCATGTGGATTTGGCCTCTTCTGCCTCTTCTTCTCCTCCTCCTACTCCATCCTTCGTCTTCTTCTTGGCTGACTCATCCTTTTCCACTGCTACTGCCTCTTCCGCTGTGCCCCCTAAGCTCCCAGAACCTATTCATCATGCCAGGTGAGACGTTGCCATGCTGTGCTGTGGCTGTTGTGCCTGGAAGCCAAGAGCCACACTGTTCCTGCACTGCTTTTAGCTCTGCGGCCGCAGGCCGATCAATGGATAACTCTGATCAATTTGACAGTTGGTATAGTGGTGTGTGACAACGGTGCAAATCTGCTGAGCGTGCTAAAACAGGGCAAAATGACACATGTGCCGGGCATGGCACACATCCTGAACTTAGTCGTGCAGCGATTCATTGTCAAATACCCTTGGGTCCAGGATGTCTTGCGGCAGTTTATGACTACCTGTACAAACTCTGTGGCAGGACAGGTTCTGTTTTTTTTTTTTTTCACTACGCCAATGGCTGCTCATGCGCAACGCATGCAGACTTCTGCGGCCATTTGATGAGATCACCAAACTGGTCAGTCGCAGCCAGGGCACCATCAGTGACATCGTACCTTACGCCTTCTTTCTGGAGCGTGCATTGAATCGTGTCATTGATTAAGCTGTCGAGGAGCAGGCTCAGGAAGATGAGGAAGTTGCAATTCCCAGGGGGGGCTACTCCATCAGAGACAAGTCAACAGGAGTCTGAAGAGGAGTCAGAGGAGGGTGGTGCCGGGGCAGAGGAGGAGAAAGAGCATGTTTAAAGATGTGTTGGTCACTTTGGATATGAGATCATTCTTGCAGCCAACCCATCGACAGCCGCCCTCAAGTTCCAGCCTCAGGGAACGCCTAGTCCGACAGGTGTCCAACTACATTGGGTTAGCGGTCGATGTGGACACTCTGAGAAGCGAGGAACCCCTGGACTACTGGGTGTGCAGGCTTGACCTGTGGCCAGAGCTGGCACAATTTGCCATGGAACTCTTGGCTTGCCCCTCGTCGAGTGTCCTGTCCGAAAGGATGTGCAGCGTAGCAGGGGAAATCGTGACCAATAAGCGCACTCGCCTAGCTCGCGACAGTGTGAACTACATCATATTTCAAAAAATAAATGAAGCATAGATCTCGGAGGAATTCAACACATGTGACAAGTTGACCATGCCTAATTGAATTTCCTCATGACAGCCCACAAATATCCACCACCACCCAGAACAAATATTGGTCCCTGTCTTAGTTAAATACAGTGGCATAAAAGGCCTTATCTGTCCGTTGAATGCCTAATGTTTTGGGCCTCGGAGGAATTCAACACCTGTGACGACCACGTGTTTCAACTATTATCATTAGGGGTTTTTTCAAGAGGGGGAATTTTGTTAGCCATGTTTTTAATGCAATTTTTTATTTTTAGATTTTTAAACATATGTATTTGCCCTTTATTTCTACTTGCCTTCAGTAAAATTAATATCCATTGACCGTCTAATAGACCTCCAGCCACATTATCACTTGATCTTTTCTGTACAGTGTAATACACTGGCCTGCTGTAAAATTGATATCCAATGACCGTGTAATCTACCTTCAGCCACATACTTACTTGTTCTTTTCTGCAAGCTGAATACATAATTTTTTAGGCCTGTAGTCCACTGGCCTGCTGTAGAATTAATATCCAATGACCGTGTAATTTTCCTCCAGCCACATACTTACTTGTTCTTTTATGTACGCAAAATACATAATTTTTGGGGCCTGTAGTCCTTTGGCCTGCTGTAAAATTGATATCCAATGACCGTGTAATCTACCTCCAGCAACATACTTACTTGTTCTTTTATGTACACTGAATGCATAATTTTTGGGGCCTGTAATACACTGGCCTGCTGTAAAATTGATATCCAATGACCGTGTAATCTACCTTCAGCCACATACTTGCTTATTCTATTCTGTACGGTGAATAAATAATTGTTGGGGCCTCGGAGGAATTCAACACCAGTGAAGACCACGTGTTATCGAATTTCAACTATTATCATTAGGGTTGTTTTTTTTAAGAGGGGGATTTTGTTAGTCATGTTTTTAATCCAATTTAATATTTTTTGTTTTTTTAAAGATATGTATTTGACCTGTATTTGAACTGGCCTGCAGTAAAATTGATATACATTGACCGTGTAATATACCTCCGGCCACATAATCACTTGATCTTTTATGTCCTGTGAATGCCTAATGTTTGGGGTCTGTAGTCCAGTGACCTACAGGAAAAATTTTATCCATTGACTGCATAATGTATCTCGAGCCACATAATCAGAATTTCTTTAATGTCAGGTAAATGCCTAATTTTTAAGGCCCCTCCTCCCGTGGCCTAAAATAAAATTTTCCTAGGCTCCAACAGGGCACATTTCAGAGAATTTCCCTTTAAGACCCATAAAAATGTCCCCTGATTAAGACACTTTTTTTAATATAATTTTTGCCAGTGATCCCCCTCTGGTATGTAACTGTCCATGTTGTGGGACTATTTGTGCACTTCTACTAAGTATTTGGTAGCTGCAAATATGACCTGAAGGTTTTTCAGGTTCACCTGCCATTAAAGTGAATAGGGCCTGCCGCGAACTTGTGGCTCACGAACATTTGATTGCGTTCAGGAACCATCCCGGCCGATGTTCATCCATCACTACCGCCTAATATACCTTCAGCCACATAATCACTTGTTCTTTTCTGTCAGGTGAATGCATAATACTTGGGGCCTGTACTCCACTGGCCTACAGTAAAATTATTATGCACTGACCATCTAATATACCGCCAGCCACATAATCACTTGTTCTCTTTTGTCCGGTGAATGCCTAATTTTTGGGGCCCGTACTTTCGTGGCCTAAAATAAAAAATTTCTAGGCTCCAGAAGGACACATTTTTGAGAGTTTCCCTTTAAGACGCATAAAAATGGCCCCTGATTAAAATACATATTTTTTGTGGGAATTTTTGCCTTTGATCACCCTCTGGTATGTCACTGTCCATGTTGTGGGACTATTTGTGCACTTCTAGTATTTGGTGGCTGAAAATATGACCTAAAGGTTTTTCAGGTTCACCTGCCATTAAAGTCAATGGGGCCCGCTGCGAACACGCAGTTCACAAACATTTGAAACGTCCCGGCCGATGTTCATCCATCACTAATCCTGAATACAGCTGATAAGATCTTCAGCTGAATTTGTAGTAGTGGAGTTCATGAGGAGATATAAAGTACATCGAGGACGGTGGGGATAGTGACCAGCAGCACTTGTGTGCAGTCAGCTACATTACCATGGTCTGTCCTATCCATCCTCTTCCTCTCTGTACTTCATGTCTCCTTCATGAACTTCATTTCTACAGAGATTTAGCTGAAGATCTTACCAGCTGTGTTCAGGATCATCATCTCTGACAAGCAGAGCAGAGAGGAGGCTCAGGCAGCTCTTAAACTGTTCTGAAGTAACTTGTCCTGCTGTGTGATCAGGACAGGTTTTGTGTCCAATAATTAGATGGCATCCATGATGATTGCTGCCTAAACAAAATAAACCATTATAATTAATGAGCGTATTTGGGAAAATATGTATAATAAAGTAATATTTAAGTATATTCAGTAATTTTATTTTATACAGTAAATGCCCGGAGAACCCTAAATATAGTCATGCGGCCAATAAAAAAAAAAAAAGATTGTTGCAACTATTTTATGCCTAAAATAGTCGCAAATCCATTAGTAAATGTGCCACATATTGTGTTAATTACACAGTTGCCACAAACTTTGGCTTTTGTTGCCATTTCTAGTTCTAAGTGTCAATATGAAGTTTGCTACTTCTGGAATCCTTTAAACTCCTTTTGCAGTTAACCATAAAGAAAATCTCATTATGTACCAAAGGACTAGACTGAAGATACATGGAAAAATGTATTGTGCTGTGCGGAAACATCTATGAACAGGGAGTGAGAGGATGGGCGTTACAGTCCATATCTTCAAATTATCTGAGTCACTAGAAAGCTAAAACTGAAGGCTACCCGAGGACATCATTATCTTAAGAGTCTCTGGCTCCTCGTCGTAGTAGCTGACCATCTATTCTTCTGTAATTTGGAACAGACTATAATTCACTGGTATCAGCAGATGATCTTACTTTTGTATTCATAGTCGCTTTTTGGCTGCAGGTTTTATGATTTAATGGCAAAAGATTTGTTTTTAAACTACAAGAATAAAACTGGACGATAAATCCGAAGCTGGTGTGTTTTTATGTCTGTTTACAAGCTGCTCTGCCAGCGCTGCTGGGCTGGAAACAATTAAAGGAAGACTCTGCATTGGGGGGTGCAAGGGGTTAACTATGCACTGAAGACTAGAGATGGCCTTGCGGTTCGCCCGGCGGTCATTTTGCGGCAAACTTTGTGCATTCACGATGTGCCGAACATGCGAACATATGGTGATGTCCGCCGGCGCCATATTCTTTTCCATTGCGGCAAACTTTGACCCATGACACATCCCTCAGGTGGGACAGGACATCCAATTGAGATGTTTCAGCACATGGACACCTCCCCACCCTGTATAAGAACCCGATCTGGCAGCCATTTTACATTCTGTGTTTTGCCAATGAAGGGAGAGGTTGCTTTGTGGTATAGGTGTGCTATCGATAGGTGTGATATACTGAGGGGTGTGATATACTTTTAATATACTTTTTAACATAGAAAGTATATTATAGTGCATTTATATCGTGCAGCAGTTGTGTACAGTTCTCCTGCGATACGGCAGCTATATAGAGGGACAAGCGCTATTGGAACAACTATTTGCAATGGGTGTGATATACCTGTTGCCCCCAAAAAACGGATTGAGGGGTGTGATATACCTGCTTCCACAAAATAGTGATTGAGGGCTGCGATATACCTGATTCTACAAAATACTGATTAAGGGGATTGATATACCTGCTTCCACCAAATATTGATTGAGGCCTGCGATATACCTGCTTCCACAAAATACTGATTAAGGGGATTGATATATCTGCTTCCACCAAATATTGATTAAAACTTGCGAGATACTTGCTTCCACAAAATATTGATTAAGGGGTTTGATATACCTGTTTTCACCAAATATTTATTGAGGCCTACGATATACCTGCTTCCACAAAATACTGATTAATGGGATGGAAATGCCTGTTTCCACTAAATATTGATTGAGGCCTGTGAGGTACCTGCTTCCATAAAATACAAATTAAGGGGTTTAATATAAGTGCTTCCACGAAATACTGATTAAGGGGTTCGATATACCTTTTTCCAACAAATATTAATTGAGGCTTGCGATATACCTCCTTCCTCAAAATACTGATTAAGGGGTTTGATATACCTGCTTCCACCAAATATTCATTGAGGCCTGCGATATACTTGCTTCCACAAAATACTGATTGAGGGGTGCGATATACCTGCTTCCAAAAAATACTGATTGAGGGCTGCGATACACCTGCTTCCACAAAATATTGATTAAAGGGATTGATATAACTGCTACCACCAAATATTGATTGAGGCCTGCGATATACCTGCTTCTACAAAATACTGATTAAGGGGATTGATATACCTGTTTCCAGCCAAATATTGATTGAGGCCTGCGATATACCTGCTTCCACAAAATACTGATTAAAGGGTTCGATATACCTGTTTCCACCAAATCTTGATTGAGGCCTGCGATATACCTGCTTTCACAAATACTGCTCTTCTCTAGGGACTTAGACACAGGGTCATTTTGAAAATGACAGGCAGAGGAAGAGGCAGGTCATTCCACAGGGGTGGTAGGGGTCGGGCAGGTGTACCAGGCCGGAGCCTAAGTGGGAAGTTGGAGAAGGTGAGTGCAATTACTTCAAGGATGCACCAGAGTTGGTTGAGTGGCTCATTTAGCCTTACGCTTCTGAACCCTCCTCATCCTCTGTATCTGCACCCTCCTCACTCTCTGCTGTGTGCACCCCCAAAGACACCACCACCACAGGTCCTTTACTCGAGTCAGAGGAATTATTTTCCAATCCATTCCCAAACCTTACCGATGCGCAGCCATTCTTGACATCGGATGAGGAAGATGAAGAAGTAACGGCTGCCACCTAGCAGTCTGACGACAGTACCCAGTTCAGCCCAAGGAGGGAGGTTTCAGCTGTTGCTGACTACTCAGAGTTCTCAAATGTCAGTTTTGGTGAAGGTAACGATGATCACATGTCAATGGACGTCACAAGGGTGCCCACAAGAGAGAAAGAGAAGCGAAGTTTAGAGGGAGAGACAGAGCAGCAGAGAGGGAGGAGAAGGAGGAGAAGCAGGCATAGCTCACAGGGCACAGGAGGCAAAAAGCAGACTGCAAATGTATCTGGAGCGAGCCATCCACCATGCACGGTCACTTCTGGCGCTCCCAGGATGCTGGCACATGACTCTGCCGTGAGGGCTTTTTTTAACGTGTCAGCTGCTGACAATAGTGTTGCCATCTGCAGCCTGTTCTGTCAACGCATAAGTCGCGGTAAGCTCAACACTCACCTAGGGATGACCGCCTTAAGAAGGCACCTGGTCTCCCGTCACCAAGCCCAGTGGAAGTAACGCCGTCAGAACCCCAAAAGCCACACCCCATCGCTCCATGTCCTGCCTGTTCTCCTACTCCTCTCTCCTCCCATTTGTCCTCCACTTCACCTTCCACCGTGCCGTCATCATGTTCATCTGGCAGAAGGCAGGCTTCCGTGGGCAAATGTTTGAGCATAAAAAGTTGATGACGCCGGATAACCCTCTTGCCCAACGGCTGACCGCTGGCTTGTCGGAACTGCTAGACCGCCAACTACTGCCATATAAACTGGTGGGCTCGGAGGCCTTTAGAAAATTTGTGGCCCTTCTCACACCGCAATAGAAGGTCCCCGGAAGGAAATATTTCTCCCAGAGGGGCATCCCAGAGCTATATAGCCACGTTCAGTGGCAAGTGAATATATCTCTGGCACACAGTGTCGGTGCCAAGATACATCTGACCACAGACATGTGGTCTATCAAACACGGGCAGGGAAGGTACATAACTTTTACTGCCCACTGGGTGAACCTTCTGATGGCCGTCAAGCATGTAACCTGTGGATTGCATGCAGGCCTGCCTCTTCTTCTCCTCCTCCTACTCCATCCTCCATCTCCTCCTCGGCTAACTCCTCCTTTTCCACTGCTACCGCCTCTTCCGCTGCGCCCCCAAAGCTCCCCAGAACCTATTCGACGTGCCAGGTGAGACGTTGCCATGCTGTGCTGCAGCTGTTGTGCCTGGAAGCCAAGAGCAGTAGAGAGTTTTAAACAGTAGGTTAGATTTAAGTGCTCATTCTAGATATATATTAAATAAATGACTAATAAAAGCTAAATTTTAAAATTATAAAACGAATGCGAATAAAATAAATAAAAAATAAATAAAAAATGTACATGTCAAGAGCAGGCAATTAATAGTCTTTGACTAAATGTAAATATATGGAAGCCAAGAGCCACACCGGTACTGCACTGCTTTCAGCTTTGCGGTCACAGGCCGATCAATTTGACAGTTGGTAAAGTGGTGTGCGACAACGGTGCCAATCTGCTGAGCGCACTGAAACAGGGAAAAATGACACATGTGCCGTGCATGGCACACGTCCTGAACTTAGTAGGGCAGCGATTAGTTGCCAAATACCCTGGGGTCCAGGACGTCTTGTGGCAGGCCAGGAAAATCTCTGGCCATTTTAGAAGATCTTACACGGCCCATGGCTCGCCTTGCTGACGTTCAGCAGTGACACCACCTGCCTGTCAGACATCTGATTTGTGACAGCCCGACGCGCTGTAACTCCTCCCTGTATATGCTTGATAGGCTGCTCCAGCACTTTACGACTACCTGTACGAACTCTGAAGCAGGACAGTTTCTGGGGAGCTTGGTATCTTTTCACAGCGCCAGTGGCTGCTCATGCATGACGCATGCAGACTTCTGTGGCCATTTGATGAGATCATTAAACTGGCAGCAGAGCGCCATCAGTGACATCGTACCTTACGCCTTTCTGGAGCGTGCATTGCATCGTGTCATTGATCAAGCTGTGGAGGAGCAGGAGATGGAAGGTGAGGAGGTCGCAATGCTGAATGAATTCCCAGGGAGGGCTACTCCATTTGAGACAAGTCAACAGGTGTCTGAAGAGAAGTCAGAGGAGGATGGTGGCTGGGGGGAGGAGGAGGAGCAAGAAGAGCAGGCTTTAATGGGGAATTTAAACGTTTCGGGGATCCCTGGTGTTGTCCGTGGCTGGAGGGAGGAGACCGAGGACGACATTCTCCTGGACGATGAGCAGGAGCCAGGGCGCTCCACCACTTCCAATTTAGTGCAAATCAGGGCCTTCATGCTCCAGTGTTTGAAGAGGGACCCCCGTATAAAAAGCATAAAGGGCAAGGACCAGTACTCGGTGGCAACGTTATTAGACCCCAGGTACAAACACAAAATGGTGGACATGTTACCAGCATCAAAGAGGGCTGGCAGAATGCACCATTTCCAGGCCCTGCTGCCAGAGATGCTGCATTCTGCTGTTGCGGGCGCTGGCAGAGGAATTTCCACCCACAGCAAAACAGGTGCGGGTACCAATTCTACCGCGCCTGCAAAAAGAGGGTGGTTTGAAGATGTGTTGGTCACTTTGGATATAAGATCATTCTTGCAGCCAACCCATCGACAGCCGCCCTCCAGATCCAGCCTCAGGGAATTCCTAGACCGACAGGTGTCCAACTACATTGGGTTAGCGGCCGATGTGGACGCTCTGAGAAGCGAGGAACCCCTGGACTACTAGGTGTGCAGGCTTGACCTGTGGCCAGAGCTGGCACAATTTGCCCTGGAACTCTTGGCTTGCCCCTCGTCGAGTGTCCTGTCCGAAAGGATGTTCAGCGCAGCAGGAGGGATCGTGACAAATAAGCGCACTCGCCTAGTGTAGACTACCTCACATTTCAAAAAATTAATGAGGTATGGATCTCGGAGGAATTCAACACCTGTGACGACCTATTAAAGTCAATGGGGCCCGCCGCGGAACATTTGATCGCTAATGTGCGCTTGCGAACTGTCCCGGCCGATGTTCGTCCATCATTACTGGAGACCATATCGTATGGACGGTATATACTAATAAGTGTATTTTGTTTGTATGTATGTACAATGTATGTATGTATGTTATAGAGCAGATGTAGCAGAGCAGAATCTGTTACTTTGCTGGTTTACGTGTGCACTGTCGCAACTTTCGGAATTAAAGGGGTACTCTCCATTTTCATGTGGGACACCCAAAAAAAGTACAGGAGGGGTCTAGTGACCAAATGATGCAGAAGAGGTCACCGATAGTATTGTACATGCCTCCTATTCAGGTGTTGCTTGAGTTTATTGGCCCCACAGTGTCAAGGCCTGCCTCTATGGCTAGTCACAGCAGAGGTAGGCTATTGTAATGTATACTTTGTGTTTCAAATCTTCTCCATTTTCAAGATCTCTGCTTGCTATCAGTGAGTAAGAGGATTTCCAGACTCTGAAACACTTAAGGGTGCCATTAGCTTGTTAGCAGTTACAGGTAGAGTTTGTGATTTACCGCTAATTGCCAACTGCACCTGGAATTGCCGCTGTTTCACGTTGTAAGTGGAGGAGCAGACTGACAATTTTCGGTAAATCACACACCCTACGCGGTGACACTAGTGGCGCTGCAGCTGTTGCAGCCAGCACCGCTGAGTAGCGGCGATCCCATAGAAATGAATAGGATCGCTGTGGCTGTCACAAAATATCCAGCCATGTTGACCAATGTCGCCATGTAGCCCTAGCCTAATGCCCATGTAATAGCTCTATTACAGACCTAATATTCTGACAGCTGAGGTTTTGTTACAATGGTATCCAGTCTAGACAATCCTCAGTGAGCCAATCCAGTTTTGATTTTAACTGCACTGCTATATTGTAACAAACTACCAGGACAGGGTAGAGGTTTCTGCTGCTGATGTGTTTCCCTCACAAATAATTTTCCAGACTGAATACAGTTGTAGCTGTATGAGTTTTGCATTTCTGAATTTAAAGAGGTTTCTATTCACTGACAGCAAAATTTTGAAAATGGTGGGGAATTCAAAACCAAAAGTTTTAGATCTTGATTAAAGGGATCTGGGTTAATTATGGTAAACCTTTTTTGGTGCAGGATGAAATTAATGTTTCCAGCTCCGTGTCCTTCAGCTTCCTCTGCTGCTGGTCATCCGGGAAGTGACGTCACATTCATTAAGGTGTCACATGACCACAGTATTCAATCCTGGGCTACGGCCCACAGGGGGGAAAACCTGTGGCAAAATTTTAGGGTCACTTTTAGGGATTAGCAAATCGACTTAGGATGAAACATCCGAAGTCGATTTGCATAAAACTTTGTTTCGATACTGTACAGAGCGAGCGCTCCGTACAGTATTAGAATGTATTGGCTTCGATGAGCCAAAGTTATTACTTTGTGAAGTCTTGTGAGACTCCGGGTAATAACTTCAGAAATTGATTTATACTGTAAAAAAACATTTCCCGAACTCGGGTTCGGTTCCAAGTGGTACCTTGGAACCAAACCCGAGTTCCGGAAATGTTTTTTTTGCAGGTATCGTAGTGAGCCAGCCAGAGGCATACACCATACTGATGAGCCACTTCCAATTGGTGATGCTGGCGGGATGGTTCTCTTTCTTTAAGGATACCTCTTCCCATATTTATTTCCCATGGAGCTTTGCCTATAAGTCTCCATACAGGACTGGTCTCCATTCAGCACTAGTGATGAGAGGCAGGGGTCATATTCGAATTCGCGATATTCCGCAAATATTTTGTAGAAAATTTGTTGAATATTCGAAAATTCGAAAATTCACGATTTTTTTAACCAAAAATCGGCAAGGTAATGATTGTGTAATATGCGAATTTTCGGATTCAAATTTTTATTGCGAATTTTTCAACTTACAACTAGTAGACAAAGAAGATTATAGCACTATATTAGCTAAATTGCTCTATATTCGATTTTTTTCGAAAATTCGCTATATTGCTATAACTTTGTTTTTTCGAATATTCGTAATATTCTAAAACAAGAATATTTAGCAATATAGCGAATATTCGAAAAAAAAAACGCTTCGCAAACACTACTAATCCTAAAGTCAAGTATATTGCAGACTTCTTATTGGCCCACAAGCTAGAAGCAGGGAGGGATCATGTGTACTGATAAAAAAATATTTTTTAACTATATTTGAAATATTCGCGAATTTTCGAAGTACCTGTATTCGCGATAAAAATTTGAAATTCGAATATTCGTGATCAACACTATTCAGCACCAGCCCCTATTAGGAGTAGATATTTCACTAATGCAGGGACCCATCTAAGTCAGATTAGCTGAGTCTGAAAAATCAAACATGACTTATTAATAAATCTGGCCTTACTTGCTAAACAGTCAGACATGAGTAGCTGACATTAGACATTACTGGATTAAATCTTACAAATATTTTGTTTATTTATAAAAAAAAATATATTTTTAAATAGCAAGGCAAGGAATTGCAACATCATTAAGCAATCAACTGGAGACAATTTAACTAAAATTAAAAAAATCTTTTTTCTAATTCTATTTAGTATCTATGCCACATTTTAAGCCATAACTTTTCTGTTTCCTTGCTGATATAATATGTTGGATCAATTTATTTTACAGCAGAGATGGCGTTACTTTTACACCAAGTAAATAAACTGTTGGCACAAAATCCACCCCAAATCCCATAACTGTGTAGAACAATATTTTATATCTTCCTAAAACTTTTTTTTTTACATAAATTTACAGTCTCGCCGCATGAGTTTCTCTCACAATATCTTCTAAAACATCTGGTATTTGAATTAGGAGAATATATTTTTTGGTCTATAATGTTTTGATTTATTGATCAATTATAGTCGTTTACAGCAGTTTCAATGATAATTCTGATTGCATAGCAATCAATTGTCAAAAAGAAATGATCAATTTCTGCATTGTTATTATTGGCAATTTGTAATACATAACAGATACCAAAGAAAAGGAGAAAAAAATGAAAAAAAATGAAAGAAAATGTTATCAGTTGTTCAATTATGTGGCATAAATAATATTTTTTAAATTTTTTTATATATAATTTGTTTCTTCCCCTCTTTCTCATTTTTTTTTCCGTAATCTGTCTCAAGTTCTCAGTCCCCTCCTTTGGTCTTCAAATTACTACCCCATGGATAACGTTCTCATCCAGATTATAATTGGACAAACTTGAATCAGGAGAAATTGTATTTAGGGCTCTTGTGCTAAAAAAAAGAAATCTGAAGAAATGATGAAAAATCAGTCTTAATTTGTGAAAAATCAGACCTCACTTGCTGAAAAATCAGACATTACTTGTTGAGGCTTCTGGAGCAAAACTTTTCCTGTCACAGCAACAATGTGTATGAGGTACACATCATTGTGTATACTATGATATTATATGTTTCGACTAGTGATCGCAAATGTCCTGAAATTCTATTCAGATTTGATTCAGCCTATTCTGTCAGCTGATTTAATTCGGGTTCAAGTAAATTTGAATATTATCTAAATTGCCCCAATTACCCTGACAAGTTGTGGATGACATTCTGGGGTCTACTAGGTCTGTATCTTTATGTAACTCCTTTCAAGCCCTTTAACAGCAAGACAGCATTAGTAATGTTAACGTCAGAAAATACTACGGTCATCAGCCAGAAAAATCAGAAACTGCTACCAGTCTTCCTTAATAACTCTGGTTGGTGGGAAGCTAAGTCTACTCTTAGGTTTTCTATCATCCACAGCCCATCCCAAGGTCATGTTTACTTGTCTGTTAGGGACCAAGGTTACATTTGTAGTATAAGGTAGAAGAAAACTAGTGCAAGCTCACTAGAAGCAAACCTACAAGAGGGGTTAATCCAGAAACAAGCCAGAGTCAGATTTTCAAGAGAATAACTAGAAGCCAGATCAGCAGACAAGGAGTTAATCCAGAAAACAAGCCATAGTCACAACATGACGAGTTTAAATGCAGGAACATCTGATAACATGAAGGCAGGAAACAAAAATCACTGAATTGTAATCTTAAATCCCTCGTCTAGCTCTTGGATTGCTGAGAAAACTTAAGCCAAAGTGACACTGCATTGTCGGATTTTTTATATTTTTTTCTAAAATCGTCTAAATTTTTATTTTTGCCGCAAATGACTGCCAATGTGTATACACAGACACCTCCTGGGATTATGTGATCCTCCTTCTTCATCTTTCCTGGCTTCTGATCTGAAACATGGCAGACATTATTTTGATAAATTTGCCCAAAATGAATTGCCCAAAATTGAGCTTCAGATTCAACCGAGACGATTTGATCATCTCTAGTCACAGCATCTAAGCCAACCCCGTTTACTGCACAAGTGTTATATTATATGGGTGAAAGACCAATGGGCTGCCTAGATATAGGGACCATCTATGACTAGAACCTGTTAACCGGGCTTATAGAATGCAGTGCCGTCTGTTTTCTCATAAAAACTCAAGCATTCATCAAAAACAAATGGTCTCACGGGGAAGAATCTGAGACTGATTGGCTGTTGGGGCAGGCTGCAGCAGTGCTGTGTGCTTTATGAGTGTGCCAATGCCATCTCTCCACATCCCAACAAAAGCCTCACTGTATGAATCTTCATTCTCCTGGAATGCGCTGCGTATTGAGCGGCGGATCATGCCTGACAGCAGCTGTACTAAAACAACTGTCACTCGTCCAACGTGTTTCTTTTTGGAATTCTTTCTGTCGCACACACAAAAGCTGCGATTTTCTCTGCGCGCTGATGATTATTTCACAGTATTTTTTTTTCTCTCTGAAGCTAAGTCAGAGGTTCTAAGAACGAGCAGGATAATCAGAAACAGACCATTTCAGGCCCCATGCACTCGAAACGACTTCTGCCATCCTGCTCCTCTTAGTAAGGTCATGGGTTTCCATAATCTAGGCAAAAATTTTCATCTGGTTTCAGAAGACAGCTTATCAACTAAAATAAGAGGAAAAAACCCAATTATACAATATATCAAAATACTGCCGCCTGTTAAGATCCATACTCTTGATATAAGTGGCAGTATTGTAGTAGTTCTATTCTTGAACATAGGAGGCAGTATTATAGTAGTTCTATTCTTGAACATAAGAGGTGATATTATAGTAGTTATATTCTTGTACATAGGAGCAGTATTATAGTAGTTATATTCTTGTACATAGGAGCAGTATTATAGTAGTTATATTCTTGTACATAGGAGCAGTATTATAGTAGTTATATTCTTGTACATAGGAGGCAGTATTATAGTAGTTATATTCTTGTACATAGGAGGCAGTATTATAGTAGTTACATTCTTGTACATAGGAGGCAGTATTATAGTAGTAAAATTCTTGTACATAGGAGGCAGTATTATAGTAGTTATATTATTGTACATAGGAGCAGTATTATAGTAGTTATATTCTTGTACATAGGAGCAGTATTATAGTAGGTATATTCTTGTACATAGGAGCAGTATTATAGTAGTTCTATTATTTTACATAGGGGCAGTATTATAGTAGTTATATTCTTGTACATAGAAGCAGTATTATAGTAGTTATATTCTTGTACATAGGAAGGCAGTATTATAGTAGTTATATTCTTGTACATAGGGGCAATATTATAGTAGTTATATTCTTGTACATAGGAGCAGTATTTTAGTAGTTATATTCTTGTACATAGAGGCAGTATTATAGTAGTTATATTCTTATACATAGGAGCAGTATTATAGTAGTTCTATTCGTGTACATAGGAGCAGTATTGTAGTAGTTATATTCTTGTACATAGAAGGTAGTATTATAGTAGTTATATTCTTGTACATAGGAGCAGTATTATAGTAGTTATATTCTTGTACATAGGAGCAGTATTATAGTAGTTATATTCTTGTACACACTGGCATTATTATAGTAGTTATGTTCTTGTGCATTAAGGACAGCACCTCAGTACTTATATTCTTTTATATAAGCAACAGTAATATAGCACATAGTGACAAATATGTGCATAGCGTAAATACAATTTAAAGCATCCTTTTTAGCTGCATAAGAGAAGTTTGAGTAGTCTGGGCCGCACACTTACTGTCTTTCAACATCTGTTATTGGGCGGTCCAGACTACACAGTAAGGCAACTCTGCCACAATCAAAAGGATGTTTTTGAAAGCACCACAGCAACCAAGTCATCTATCGAAATATTAAAAAATTAAGTATTTTAGAAATTTGTATTTAGTAAAACATGTTTTATATTGAATGTGAAATGTTAATATTATTTAGCAATAATACATAGTTATACACATTTTAAAATATGTATTGATTACAATTTACTGCCTCCTCTACTGACACCCAGGGAGAAAACTGGAGATTTTTAAAGTACTGTTGGTTATCAACAGGTGGCAGTACATATATGTTTTTGGGTGCTTATACTTTTTGAACGATGTGGTAAAACCTATAGGATATTAGAAGTGAGATTAGAGTTTGATTACAAGCTTGTGTACATTTTTATTACGTATTTAACAAGTATATACGGAATGGAAATATCATGGAAATTAAAAGGGTTCTCCAGATTTTTAAAGTTCATGTATTTCTCTAACCTTTTGAAGAAAGACAGTTTAAATAGTACTTACCTCTCTGTCGCTGATGCTATCGAATCCGCTGCACTCATACAGGTTCTTCTTCTCGGGGCCCGACCAGGTCTTCCCTGCTCTTCCTGTTTAGCTGCAAAATAGCAAATGTAGCTGAACAGGAAGAGAAAGGCACGCATTCAGTGAGGACTCACGAGGAAGAGTCCGCAGCCTGTGTGAGTGCAGCGGAGTCATCGGTGGAGTGACGGAGAGATAGAAGAAAGCATTGTTTTTAATTTAAAAAAATTATATATATACGGTATATATACTGTCATTTTCATACGTATTGACGTATTCTAGTTTCAGATCGATGTATAACAGTAGACAAAAATATTTGCCCCCTTACTAAACAGCTGATGAGATGTATTTGATTCATACAACTAGTGATCACAGCTGCGTTGCTCCTGCTTTCTAAAATTCACTAATTATTGATAGTCCTTACCACGAGAGCAATGTTGTCCTACAGGAACCAAAGTTCAAGCAGACATATTATTTTTAATCCATCAGCCTACAAAAACTATTATAAGGCCTTCACTTTACTCATTTTTTTTCCCCAGTGGGTTTATGCAATTCTAAGAAACAAATCTTGCATTGCAGTGTTTTGCAAGCTTTTTGGGTGTTTTTATTTTATTTTATTTAAAACATGCATTATTGTGTTATTTTAAGTCCTGTACAAAGAAATTGTCATAAAAGTGTCATACCCAGAGGAAGCTGAATGTAAATAAAATCAACAGAAACACCAAAAACAATGTTTTATATTGTACTATAAATATAATATACATTTTAAACTACAGAAAAAAAAATACAGAATTCTTTTTTTTGTTTCACTTGAAAATGCATTGAAACCAATGTCAAGGACTTTCTGCAGGTCTGAAACTTTTCCAAACCAATGTGAATAACACTGTCTACCCTTACCCTAAGTTCACACCTGAGCGTTTTACAGCGCGTTCAAAAACGCTCAACATGTGAAAACCAATGCTTCCCTATGGCCCTGGTTCACACTTGAGCGTTTTACAGCGCGTTTGAACGCGCTGTAAAACGCCCGACGCATAAACAAGTTCTTGAGCTTTTTTTTGGGGCGTTTGTCGCGCGTTTTGGCCATAGACTCATTGGACAACACTGCAGTCAATCAAGGAAACGCGCGTCAAACGCGCGTTTACTATTGCAAAAAACGCGCAACAAATACGCGCGTAAAACGCGCGTCTCAGAAACGCTCAGGTGTGAACCCAGGGTTAGGGAAGTGTGAAGCAGTAGTCAGTGTTTTTAAATGATGACCAGCTTCCTGTTTGCAATAACAGCCAGTAGATGTGTGAATGCTGCTGTGAAGAAGAATAATACAGGATGCTACTCAGGATGAGTATGGGATAATTAATATAAAGTATGTACTGTACAGAGTGACTCTGCCAGCAGAATAGTGAGTGCAGCTCTGGAGAATAATACAGGATGTAACTCAGGATCAGTACAGGATAAGTAATGTATGTACACAATAACTGCACCAGCAGAATAGTGAGTACAGCTCTGGAGTATAATACAGGATGTAACTCAGGATCAGTACAGGATAAGTAATGTATGTACACAGGGACTGCTCCAGCAGAATAGTGAGTGCAGCTCTGGAGTATAATACAGGATGTATCTCAGGATCAGTACAGGATAAGTAATGTATGTACATAATAACTGCACCAGCAGAATAGTGAGTGCAGCTCTGGAGTATAATACAGGATGTTACTCAGGATCAGTACAGGATAAGTAATGTAATGTATGTACACAGTGACTGCACCAGCAGAATAGTGAGTGCAGCTCTGGAGTATAATACAGGATGTAACTCAGGATCAGTAAAGGATAAGTAATGTAATGTATGTACACAGTCACTGCACCAGCAGAATAGTGAGTGCAGCTCTGGAGTATAATACAGGATGTAACTCAGGATCAGTACAGGATAAGTAATGTAATGTATGTACACAGTGACAGCACCAGCAGAATAGTGAGTGCAGCTCTGGAGTATAATACATGATGTAACTCAGGATCAGTACATGATAAGTAATGTATGTACACAGTGACTACACCAGCAGAATAGTGAGTGCAGCTCTGGAGTATAATACATGATGTAACTCAGGATCAGTACATGATAAGTAATGTATGTACACAGTGACTACACCAGCAGAATAGTGAATGCAGCTCTGGAGTATAATACAAGATGTAATTTAGGATCAGTACAGGGTAAGTAATGTAATGTATGTACACAGTGATTGCACCAGCAGAATAGTGAGTGCAGCTCTGGAGTATAATACAGGATGTAAATCAGGATCAGTACAGGATAAGCAATGTATGTACACAGTGACTGCACCAGCAGAATAGTGAGTGCAGCTCTGGAGTATAATACATGATGTAACTCAGGATCAGTACAGGATAAGCAAGGTTTATGTATGTATACATTGATTCCAGAAGCAGAAGTTTCAGCGCAGCTCTGCAGTTTAACTTAGAGGTAGAACAGTATCGTAATAGCACAACTAATCCTGTCATATATTTCGCTTATCTTTCTCATATAATTTCATTACTGGTAAAAATGTAACATTATTATTGTTTTTGAAGTTATTGCTCGAAAAATAAACTTGGAATATTTTTCTGTTGAACTTCTGATAATTGGATCCATAGCTATACTTTTTTTTTCTCAGAATCTGTTGAGCTGTGTCAGTGACAGCTGTCTTACAATGAATCAGCAGTTCTAGGAATTTCTAATAAAAAGCAGAGTCCTTGACACCAACTTCCAAGACCTGATTGAATGTATCTAGTGCAAACAATATCCTGGACTTCATGTCACTCCAGCTCTGCGAGTAGCAACACGACGCTGTCTTTCTTTACTATTGGCCGCCTTAGGTGCGCATACAATACTGTGCAAAGATTTTTGGTAGGTGTTGAAAGAACTGCTGCAAAGTAAGTTTACTTTCACACTCGCGTTTTGCCTTTCCGTTTGTGATATCCGTTCAGGACTCTCACAAGCGGTCCAAAATGGATCAGTTTGCATTCTCCGGCTGTTGTAAAACTACAACTCCCACCATGCCTTGCTGTAGGCTGATAGCTGTAGGCTGTCCGGGCATGATGGGAGTTGTAGTTTTGCAACAGTTAAAGGGCCGAAGGTTGGGCATTCTTGGTCCAAACTACCTGGGTGTTCCCAATCCAAGCTCGGGTGGGGCTTTAAAGTCATTGTTTCTATGTACTGGCTACCTGGTCTTTAACTTAGGGCAAATGTTCAATTCTGATCGCTTCTTCACAACTATCTGTCTTTCAGCTTTATCAGCTTCTCATTTCTTTCTCATTGGACTTTCCCAGTTGGAATTGTCCCCATTAAGAATGATATAAATAATAAAAAAATAAAATAAATAATGAAAATAAAAATGGCACAATAATACCAGGGATAGGACATGCCATGGTAAAAAGAAACACACCAGAAACCACATAGCTACACAATGTCAAATTGTTAAAATTCCATAAGAAACAATGTAACTCTGGCCAGTAGATTGCAAGAACTGTAAACTGGGTTAGATTGGCATTGGCTGGTGAAAAGGCTGAAGATGACCTCCTAGGGTAACAATTGGTGCAGGAGCCATTGCTGGAAAGCAGTTGTAACTTACTAGGGTCCTAAAGGCATAATAAGGCCAGAAAAGATAACTGAATGGGAAGATGTAGAGTTAAGCAACCACAATTTTTACCTCTAACACGGGTGACCCTACTGGGAAAGAAACTAGCCACCACTATCAAAGCCACTGAAGACCAAGGGTCACCAACAGGGAGCATATAAGAGGCATGGGCAACAGTTGTAAGAAAACCGGAATTTCTATTCACAAGTGTTTCAATACAAGTAGAATGCTCCTCAACCTTATGCTACAACGTACATCCAGCTGAAATAGAGAACATTCTATATGCAGTAGAGATTATTGAGTAAATAGGAAGACTGGTTTTAATTTGTGCCATTTATTGTACATTTATGCCCACACTTTAAATAAGGGCATCCATAATATAGCTAGAAAAGGGTTAAACTAGTCTATGTAAAGAACTTCAATTATATACCTCTGAAAAGTAGAGTATACATATTTTGTATGGCATTAGTAAAAGCAAACACAATGCAACAGCAACAGCACTCTGCAAAAAGAATATCAGGTTAGAGGTACATAGCAAATATATTTTGAGCTAAATTATTTTCATTTGTGCCCATGTAACATGGCAATGTGACCTTAATCTGGATGGGAACCTACTCCACAATGCCTCTCTGTGTGCCATCCAACCTTTTAATTCAGGGTAGGAAGAGTAAGCAGGTTACCCTGAATTCAGAGACCAAATGGCACAAAGAGAGGTATCGTAGGGTAGGTTCTCATCCAGATTGAGGTCACCTTGCTGTGGTGGGTGGGCAAAAATGAAAAAATAATAATTCAATCAAAATAAATGTGCTAAGTACCTCCTATTCATTTTATTTAGTCAATAGTGTATTAGTCCATAAAAATGCAGCGCTCTTGCATTGTGTTTTCTTTTACTATTGTAGTTTCATCCATGGTGACGTGCACCTCTGCTCTTCATTTTGCAGGAGGTGCTGACTAACTTTTGTCTTTGCACAGTGCCTGGCATCCAGCTGAAAACAACATTTGGGAGGAGCATTAGCTAGGCAGCTGACATAGAGGACACTCCTCCAAAATGTCCTTTTCAGACACGCTCCAGGCTTCTTATGTGTGACCTATGGGTCATCAAGGAGGGTCTAGTTATGACTGATGCCTCTGTGATGGAACAAGCATCATATCACCAGAATTTCGGACACAAACTAGATAAATCTTTCTGACTATTGTACATACTGCATTTTACACTTCAAATCTAATGTCGGTGTCATGCACTTGAATGTTTCAACTTTCAGAATCCAGGCCCAGGAGTAACATGACCTTATATCACCACTGCTTCCTAAACAAAAACTATTTACTGTTTTCCTGTGTTTGCAGCGCAGCAAGCACATGGCCGCATTCCTGCAGTGTCTGCCGATGATCGATGGCCCCCATGACCCTGATCATGCTGCGCTTGTAATACCCTCTCCTGTACATGGCATGTGTTCCATTTATCATGTATGGCATGAAGGTAACACACAAAAGTAGTCCATAATTCATAGCTAAAAGCCCCCGGGACAGCAGCAGAGGCAGCTTCTGAGGAATTTATAGCAACTGCTGATAAAGGGCTAAATGTAAAAGGGGAAACAACACAAGCGCCTTTCCTGTCATCTTCATGGAAGTCTATGAAATGTATCATGTGGGACTGTCAATGAAGGGAATATTATCCTGACTTATTTAATATTGGGCAGCGATGAAATCATTACATTTGAGCCAATATAGGAGCAGGTAGAGGGCAACAGTGCAAATCCTAAAACGCGTAGCCTATATTTACTTTGTCTGTCCATTGTGATAACACAGGGAAAGAGTAATCAAGGGAATACTTCACCGGAGGTGTTTGTGGTCGGTAGGGCCCTTGGTTCTAGTGGGTAATGTGGGACCATGTTATTTGTCTAGGTGCCTATATAGTCCTTTGCCATGTTTTGTCACTGCAAATCCAAATCCATTACAGTTCTAATAGTCTGACCTCTTTGGGAGCGCCAAGGCATTGGATTTTCATTATTCCCTGGCTACTGAAAATATATCTAATCGTATTATGTTGGTGTTTCCCTGGGGTTTCTCCAGTGCTTTGGTCAAGTGTTTGGTCCAGTGCTTAGTCTGGGGTGTGGTTCAGATTTCCTGATTATAAAATGGGTGCTCCACTTAGAGAGTCTGTTGATGACAAAATACCCCTAGCAATGAGCCAGAATCTGTGGGAAAACCTGGCAGCAAGTGTTCAGTTTCCCTGCAGCACCCCTACAGGAGAGCTGAAGCATTACACGAGGCCCATTCAAGTCAATAGCCTGCCTGTATAACGTAGGATAGGAAAGGTGCTCTTTTTACTTGCTCTCCCCTCCGGCCAATAAATGAGGATCCTAAACAGGGATTTTTTTTTTTTTATAGTATACACGCAAATGGGTTTTCTAAATCAGGCAACCATTTTACGTATGGGAGAATTGGACTTTTGACAGTTTATTTGGAGGCCCCAGGGGTGGGACATGAAAAAGGAAATAAAAAAATACCTTGTGTCATACACCACCCCCAAGGTACAACACAGTGCATCAGTTTTGCTTGCACTGTTCCTGTGAAATCATTGAGACAACTTACACCATTTTCTAGACCCACTAGAGATAACTCTCTGGATCTGTACCATAAAATAGATTAAAATGGGTGATTTAATTCCCAATTAACCTGAAATCTAACAAATCCAGTCAATGTATTGCAATGGCAGCTAAATAACAAATTCCTTTAGCAAAGAGATAAGGTCTCTCGTTTCTAGCGGGGAGCAGAAGGTGATATCTCATGAACGTCCTCTAGTACAGGAATGATCTGCCGGAGCCGACATATCGAGCGGTGGATGGACAGGACTGAGAACTGGCACAGATACTGATCGAGCACCTGCGCTGGAAGCCTCGCTCCTGGCTTTCTGCAATACCACAAATATTTCATATGATGTGAACTTCATAGGTGATTTGAGGACTTCTCAGTCAGCACTGCTTCATCACCGAAACAGGAAGCCAAGACATGAAGACGGCATTTACTGCAAGGAAGAGAGAAGGCCTGTGATGCAAGTGTTTAAAGGGACATGACTGCGAAAACTGGGTTTACGTGGGGTTCTCGAATACTGTGACACAGGATAGGATAATGCAAGTCAGCAGGCAACATCACAAATGAGAGGCTTAGATACAGCAGATCCACAGCCAGTAGCATACATGGAAAGCTTAGATACACAATGGCTTTTTACCCCAGTGGCAAGTATGGTAGGCTTAGATACAGAATAAGGGTGGGTTCACACTAGCGTTAGGGATTCCGTTATGGCTTTCCGTTATAACATGGTTATAAGGAAAAATAACGGAAAACCCAGACAGAATGCAAAACGGATGCCTTTAAAAGACATTCCGTTTGCTTTCCGTCCAAATAGAAGTCTATGGGAAAGCATAACAAATCTGTCTGGGTCCCATTATGCAAGACGGAAAACAAAGTCCTGTCGACAAGACTTTCTTTTCCGTCTTGCGTAACAGGACCCAGATGGATCCGTTTTGGTTCCCATAGACTTCTATTAGGACGGAAAACAAACGGAATGTCCGTTATTTTCCGTTATAACCATGTGGAGGCCATGAAGGCCATAATGGAATCCCTAACGCTAGTTTGAACCCACCCTAACAGATTCCCAGTCAGTATGACACTGAATAGGCTTAGATTTATTGGTTTAGCTGACAGTATCACACATGAATAGCTGAGATACACAATATCCTAACAGACTGTATCAAGCATGCCAAGCTTGGATACACAGTGGCTAATCACAAATTATTATATATTTCAGGATTAAACACAGCTCAGAAAACAGTATAAAACATGATAGCCATAGATAAAGCAGCTCAGCAGCACACTTTCCTTGTAGATTACAGTATTATAAAATATTTGCAAGATCGACTCCAGGTCGCAGAAAACTTCTAGCTCAGCACTTTGCAGATCTCTGAAAATACCAAGCAGGATCCAACAGGCTGAAACAAATAGAGCCGCAGGCAGAGCGTTCCCCTGAAACTCACGCTCCAGCTAACAAGACTTCTATTTCGGGTTTGTCTGGAGCCTTATCTGCTGTGACACTTGTTATAATGTGATCTTTACAAAGTGGAAAAACAAATAAGAGCAACATAGAGGAGCAGAGAATACATAATGGAGCGCAGCTGAAAAGAGTAACTGTGCATCAACCAAAGATGCCAGATATCTCTCGTATTAAAATTAGGGATGAGTGAATCGACTTCCAATGAAACATCCGAAGTCTATTCGCATAAAACTTCATTTCAATACTGTATGGAGCGAGAGCTCCGTACAGTATTAGAATATATTGGCTCTGATGAGCCGGGTTCAGTTCCAAGTGGTACCTTGGAACTATATATACTATAATACTGCTCCTATGTATGAAAATATAACTACTATAATACTGCTCCTCATGTACAAGAGTATAAGTACTGTAAAACTGCCTCCTATGTACAAGAATATAACTACTATAATAATGCCTCTTATGTACAAGAATATAATTACTATAATACTGACTCCTATGTACAAGAATATAACTACTATAATACTGCTCCTATGTACAAGAATATAACTACTATAATACTGCTCCTATGTACAAGAACATAACTTCTATAATACAGTTCTTAAGTGCAAGAATATAACTACTATAATACTGCTCCTATGTACAAGAATATAACTACTATAATACTGCCCCTATGTACAAGAATATAACTACTATAATACTGCCTCCTATGTACAAGAATATAACTACTATAATACTGCCTCCTATGTACTAGAATATAACTACTATAATACTGCTCCTATGTACAAGAATATAACTACTAGGGGGCGGAGCCTGGATGTGAAGCTGAATGGCAGCAGCTTCCTGAGCTCCTCTCACACACTGGAGCATTAACCCCTTAAGACGCTATAATACTGCACACCTAATGGGGAAACTTGGCAGAGATCATAGCAGGGATCTCCTGGAATCGACTCCTGCTCGCTCCAAGCAGCCGGACATGGAGAAATATCTAAAAAAGCAGGCGAAGCAGCACGCCAGTGATACTCCCAAGATGGCGCCGCGAGCGCCTCAGCCCTCAGATGCAGAGGAGCCGTCCGAAGCGGGCAGCGCATCGGAGGCCTCGGAGTGCCGACTCCCACGGCGGCGCACGCATCTCTCTAAAGAAGTGCTCAAAGAGCTTCTGGACGCCGCGTTAGCCCCTCTGAAAAGAGATTTAGGCGACATAAAGGAAGATCTCCGCGGCCTTGGCCACAGAGTAATGGCGCTCGAAACTGCCCAGGACGCCATCTTTCAGCATGAAGGCAAGACCTGTCAAGCCCTGCAGTGGCATCAAGACTTAATAAATGAAGCCCACCTCCGTATAGAGGATCAAGAAAATCGGAGCCGACGCAAGAACCTACGGATTAGAGGCCTGCCTGAGTCCATTGCAGCAGAGGCCCTCCGCAAGGTGGCGGTTGAAATCTTCACGCAGCTGCTGGGCCCGGAAAGAGCAGCGACCATAGTGGTGGAGCGCATCCACCGAGCACTGCGCCCAAGGCCTAAACCCACGGAGCCGCCGCGCGACGTGATCTGCGGCCTGCTCAGCTTTATCGACACGGCCGACATCTTGAGAAGCGGTAGAGAGGCCGAAAATCTGAGGTATGGCGATGCCCCCCTTATGTTCTTCCAGGACCTTGCGCCTACAACGCTGGGGAAGCGGCGCCTCCTCCGGCCATTACTGGACGCTTTGAGAGCATCAGCCACTCAGTTTAAGTGGCTGTACCCTTTCGGCCTGGCCATAATGAAAAATGGCAAACAGCTTACTGTACGCAAGCCGGCCGACCTGCAATCTATCTGGGGCCCGCTGGGACTGGCTCCCATAGAGATCCCATCCTGGATGCCCGCGGATCAAGGCGACCCTTTGCCCGTTCCACCGAAATTGGATGCCTGGACGGAAGTGTCCCCTGGAAAAGCTGGAAGGGCCAAGAGAGATCGGCAGATTACCTGAGGTTGCTGTTTCGCCATATTTTGTTGTCTCTTTAAGGACTCTCTCCCTTGTCCTGCACAGTAGCTGAGTTGTGCCTTACATTGCAGGGCTGTGCCCCTGCTTCTCCGAGTTCAATCTGCATAGCAGAAGGAGATTCCTGTGTTTTGAGTTTATTTTTATTACCCCTTGCAGTTTTTGGGGTTCTTATTCACTACAGAGGACGCCGATGCTATAAGAGTGATCTTTAGCACTTGCAAATCGCCTTGAGGTTGTCCTGGATGTGATCCTATCACCCGCATAGTTACCTCACCCCATTGGGTCTAGACTTGGGGTTCTCCGGTTCTTCACCATATGATGGTTGACCCCCCTCTGAAAGCCTTTCAGCGGCTCTCAGCTGTCCTATGGGAGCCCCCCCCTGATGGATCCCGGCTGGTTGCCGCGATGCAAATGGATCCACTACATGTCAGGTGTTCCGTGGGACTCTTTATGTGGCATGTGTTTTTCTTTTACTTTTTTGTTCAATTGCCTCCCCACTGTATTTGTCTGTCTGTCCTTTCCCTCTTGTTCTCCCTCCTCGCTCAGTCAGGTTTAATCACATGTATCTTGGTTGTGTGCTTCCAATGGTTAATGCTTTTCTCTTCACTCTGTAATAGGTCACCATGACTTCCTTTGTTATCTCATCACTGAATGTCCGGGGTCTGAACGAGCCATGTAAGAGATCTCAGGTATTATCACTCCTGCTAAAGGAAAAAACTTCTATAGCTTATTTTCAGGAAACGCACTTTAAAACAGGGAAGATTCCGAAGTTGCCATCCGCTAAATTCTCCCAGTGGTACCATAGCACTCATTCGTCAGCCAGCAGAGGGGTCAGCATTGCAATACACAAAAGCATTCCATTTACTCAGAAGGCGACCTCTGCAGACTCCGAGGGGCACTTTCTGTTTGTAAAGGGCCTCATTGCTGACACCTCTGTCACACTGGCGAATATCTACGCCCCCAATAGGGGTCAGGTCCCATGGCTCGTTTAGACCCTTAGACAGTTGAGCTCCTTTACTGAGGGATTGCTGGTGCTAGGCGGGGATTTTAATGTAGCCTTGGAGCCCTCTTTAGATTCCTCATCAGGCAGGTCGTCTGTTACTCACAGGCTCCTGAGGCGCCTTAAGGTTTCCTTGAAGAGACTGGGGGATACTGGACATGTGGCGCACATTGCACCCTTCAGGGAGGGATTACTCATTTTATTCTCATGCAAAAAATTCCTACCACAGGATAGACTATCTTTTCCTTTCAGGCGCCCACGCCCCATTAGTCTCCAGTGCTAGAGTAGGGAGCATTGTACTCTCAGATCATGCCCCAATCTTCCTAACCCTCTCGTTGACCGGCCTCCCAAGGAAAGACTGGACATGGCGACTAAATGATACACTCATTCAAGACCCTGACCACGTATCCAAACTTTCAGCCTCACTGTCTGAGTTTTTCAAGATCAATACATCTGGCCCATCCCCCCCGTCTATCCCCATTGTATGGGAGACACATAAGGCCGTGATTAGGGGTGAATTGATTGCTCTTGGCTCTTATGTGAAGAAAAAGCGATCCCAGGCTCAGAACCTGTTAATGTCCCGTATCACAGCTCTGGAGCTCACCCACAAACAGTCCCAAGCTTCCCAAGTGGCAGAGGAATTATACAAAGCGAGGAATGACCTTAAAAACCTATTGAACGCTACTTCGGCCAAGTTACTATTTCGGTCTAAGTTCAGGTCCTATGCCCATGGAGATCAGGGAAATAAGCTGATGTTGGCGCTCTGTAAACAGCAACAAGCAAGTTCCTTTATCCCGGGAATTAGGGATGCGGCGGGTAAAGTGCACAAGACTACACCCGAAATAGCAAAGGCGTTTTGCGCCTTTTACTCTAATCTATATAATCTACCACCTCCGAACCAAGCCACTCCGGAGTCTATAGCGGCTGCGACTGATCAATTCCTTAAAACGCTCGATCTCCCCTCCATAAGCCCCACGCAAGCTTCCCAGCTCACATCTCCAATTACAGACGACGAGATACTTAAAGTTCTATCATCCATCCCCTCAGGGAAGAGCCCTGGTCCTGACGGCCTGAACATCTCGTATTATAAAACTTTTAAGGATATACTGCTCCCACATTTTAAATCCCTTTGCAATTATTTACTAAACGGGGGGTCTTTGCCTCCACAATCCTTAATGGCCCATGTCACCATCCTTCATAAGGAAAATAAAGACCCTCTGGAATGTGGTAGCTACCGTCCCATCTCCCTATTGAATGTGGATGTTAAGTGGTGGGCGAAGATATTGTCCCAACGCCTTCAGCTACTGCTTCCTGACATAGTACACGGTGAGCAGGTTGGCTTTGTCCCTGGCAGACGGGGCAATGAGAATACAGTTCGTTTGCTGCACTTGATGTCCTGGGCGCAAACTAAAGGGCTGCCGGTAGCATTACTGAGCACCGACGCAGAAAAAGCGTTTGACAGGGTGAGCTGGGCTTTTATGGCCAGGACATTGTCGAAGTTTGGTATACCAGAACAATTCATCTCTGCCATTCTCTCATTATACCTAGCCCCTTCTGCCAGGGTCAAAGTCAATGGGACCTTATCCCCAACATTCGGCATTTCCAATGGTACACGTCAGGGGTGCCCACTCTCCCCGACTCTCTTTGTTTTGGTGATGGAGACTCTGCTGAGTAAAATCCGTCAGTCACCTGAGATTGAGGGAATCACCATTGGGTCTCAAGACCATATTACGGCGGCTTTTGCTGATGATCTTTTGGTGATGACTTCAAATCCTAGGGTATCCTTCCCCAAACTGCTTACCATTTTTGAAGATTTTGGGTTCATCTCCAATTTTAAAGTCAATTATTCCAAATCCATAGCTCTTAATGTGTCCTGTTCTGGAAACATAGTGCAGCTTTTAAAGGATTCTACTCCTTTTAAGTGGGCCTCTAAAGAAATACCTTTTTTAGGTATCAAGGTAACTGCAGACCCTAAGGAATTATTTCCCTCCAACTACCTTTCTTTACTTCAAGCTGTTAAAACACAACTCCATTCACTAAAAATGCCTTTCATCTCTTGGATTGGGAGGAAGAATTATTTAAAAACCTATATACTCCCTAGGTTCCTGTACCTTCTGCAGACTCTACCGATTTGGGTACCGCAGTCATTCTTCACGGAAGTACGCCGGATGATGTCCCTCTTTCTTTGGAGAGGCCGGTCCCCCAGGGTGGCCTACGCCATTTTAACAAGGGAAAAGAGGTTTGGAGGGTTTGGGTTACCTGATGTCCACTTGTACTACAAAGCTAACCTTATGTGCAGAGGAGTGAGCCTCCTCTCAGGAAAGCCTATGACCATCTGCTCACAATTGGAACGAAAGCTACTCACTGATAATGAGAAATTAATTCTGTGGGGTGTCCGCCCATGTTCCCCCACGGCTTCTAAACTGCCTTTACTATGGAGAGGGGTGCTATTCACCTGGTCTAAGCTTTACAGTTCAAAGACGCTTCACTTCCCTAGTCCTGAGCTCCCATTATATCTATTACAAAGTTATGTTCACCCCGAAACACTTGGGGTCACAGGGGTTTGGGCACTGCTCAAGAATCATAAGCTACAAGATGTGGTGTCAGCAGAGGGTGGGTTGGATTGGAAAGGGATCCTTGAATTACCTAGAGTTAAATCAGTAGCTTTCTTGCATCTCCATAGTTTTAAGAGAGACATAGGAATCCTGCAACTACAAACGTCTCATCTGGCCTCCCCCACTTGGTTGGAGCAGAAGCTGATGTCGGCCCGGCCCTCCAGCAGACCCTTTTCCACGATGTATAAGGAACTACTATCCTTTACTTGCTCTGACTCTCATTTCCTGAGCTCATGGGAGAAGGAACTATCCCTCAAATTGTCAGAACCAGAGAGAGCTTTTATTTTGGCCCACTCTCATGGTTTTAGCCGATGCATTAAAATTCAGGAGAACTCGTACAAGTTGCTGACCAGATGGTACAAGACTCCTGAGTTTCTTCATAGGCTCAACCCGGAAATCCCTGAGGTCTGCTGGAGGTGCGGGGCGGGCATCGGTTCTCTTTCACATATTTGGTGGGATTGCGTTAGTATATGTCCTTTCTGGAGCCAAGTGGAGATTTTAATTAACAAAATCTGCTCCACTTCTGTATTTTTGGATCAAAAGCTGATCCTACTCTGGTGCCCCAACTCTTCATTTACCCCAACCAAATCAGATTTACCTACTATATTGCTTACCGCCGCTAGGCTTTTAGTCCCCTTGCTGTGGAAGCAGACTCTGCCTCCCACTATTTCGAGTTGGCTGGAAAAAGTGGACCAACTTTATAGATTTGAAGAGCTGGCACACTGGGAGACCCACACTCGAACAAAGTTCCTTAAGGTGTGGCTTCCTTGGAAGAAATTCAGGTTTCCTGACAGCTAGAGCGGTCCCCGTCCCCCCCCCCCCCTTTTTTCCCTTCTTACCCTTGTCTTCATGTTTTTATTTGTTTTTATATGTTTTACTGTTATATTAGATCTCTATTGGATTCAAGTTGCAGATGTCTATTTGTGTGGATAGAGATGTCATACTTACCTCTTAACGAGGATACAGACCGTGGCACAGGATTACTGTAATGTGCATTATCGGCATTTGTTATGTTACGCCTTATATGATGTGCATTGTCAATTGTACCATTATTCAACTTGCCTGTATCTTTTTCATGACATGACCAATAAAAAGAGATTTGGTTAAGAATATAACTACTATAATACTGCTCCTATGTACAAGAATATAACTACTATAATACTGCTCCTAAGTACAAGAATATAACTACTATAATACTGCCTCCTATATACAAGAAAATAACCACTATAATACTGCCTCCAATGTATAGGTGAAAATCGAAAAATGTGAATATTGTGCAAAAGTCTATTTATTTCAGTAATGAAAATTAAAAAGAATTGCAATAATGCAGCTTAAAATTTTAGTTTTGTAAAAAGGTTGAATATTCTAGGTTCAAAGTGTCACCCTCTAGTCAGCAAATTAATCCATACCCTCTGAGCAAAGGGTACCTCAAAATTGAGACTTTGGGGTTTCATAAGCTGTAAGCCATAATCATCCAAATTTTAACAAATAAAGGCTTGATATATCACTCTTTGCATGCAATGAGTCTATTTCATATATTAATTTCCATTTTAAAGTTGCATTACTGAATTAAATGAACTTTGCACAATATTAAAATTTTTCGAGTTTCACCTGTATAAGAATATAACTACTATAATACTGCTCCTAAATACAAGAATATAACTACTATAATACAGCTCCTATGTACAAGAATATAACTACTATAATACTGCTCCTATGTACAAGAATATAACTTCTATAATACTGCTCCTATGTACAAGAATATAACTACTATTTTTACTGGTTCTATGTACAAGAATATGATTACTATAATACTACCTCCTATGTACAAGAATATAACTGTCACGGACGGTGTACAGGAAACAAGACAAAGCAACATGCATATATGAGTCACTGGATCCAAAGCTAAGGAACCAAAAGGGAGACCCCTGCACAAGACCTGAGACTTTCCCTGGCTGCTCAGCCTATGCAAAGATCCCAGAGGTGGATGGTTGCATATCCACATACCTCGACTATATAACCCCTGAACACCCTACAATAGTGAGGGGACACGACCACCGGCTCCCTACACCAGACACGGAAGGAGTCAGGGTCACCTGGGATCCAGCAAACAGAAAATAACAGATAAATGTTCAGCACTTAACTTTGTAGCAGACTGGAAAACAAGATCAGCATGCACACACACTCCAGGAAGTAGTATAAGCCGCCCAGTAATGCATTATGGGGAGGAATTTAAAGGGAAGCAATCAGTCCAACTACATGACAGCTGAGAGAGGCTAACGAGAGGCTAATGAGGTGAGGAACTGAACATCACAACAAAGAAACTCAAGGAGGAGGTTCTGAAAGGCTTCTGTCAGAGCTTCTCAGCTGTCTGGTTGTGACAGTACCCCTCCCTCTACGAGTGGACTCCGGACACTCAGAGCCCACCTTCTCAGGATGGGACCTATGGAAAGCCCTGATGAGACGAGAGGCCTTAATGTCCGTCACTGGGACCCACATCCTCTCCTCAGGACCATAACCCTCCCAATGAACAAGGTACTGAAGAGAACCTCGGACAAGACGAGAATCCACAATCCTAGAGACCTGAAATTCAAGATTCCCATCAACCATAATCGGAGGAGGAGGCAAAGGCGAGGGTACAATGGGTTGAACATAAGGTTTCAATAAGGACTTATGAAAAACATTATGGATCTTCCAAGTCTGAGGAAGATCAAGACGGTAGGCAACAGGATTGATGACAGACAGGATTTTGTAAGGCCCAATAAACCTAGGACCCAACTTCCAGGAGGGAACCTTCAATTTGATATTCTTGGTAGACAACCATACCAGATCACCAACATTCAGGTCCGGACCAAGCACACGTCTCTTATCTGCCACACGCTTATATCTCTCACTCATGCTCTTTAGATTATCCTGAATCTTTTGCCAAATAGATGACAAAGACGAGGAGAATCTGTCCTCATCAGGTAAACCAGAAGACCCCTCTCCCGAGAAAGTCCCAAACTGCGGATGAAACCCATATGCACCAAAAAATGGTGACTTATCAGAGGACTCCTGACGACGGTTATTTAAAGCAAACTCAGCAAGGGACAAAAAAGAACACCAATCCTCTTGATTCTCCGCCACAAAACAGCGCAGATATGTCTCCAGATTCTGATTGACGCGCTCTGACTGGCCATTCGACTGCGGGTGGAAAGCAGAAGAGAATGACAACCGAACCCCCAAGCGAGAACAGAAAGCCTTTCAGAATCTGGACACAAACTGCGTGCCCCTATCAGAGACTATGTCTGAAGGAATACCGTGCAATTTGACAATGTGATCAATAAATGCCTGCGCCAGCGTCTTAGCATTGGGCAAACCAGGAAAAGGGATGAAATGCACCATTTTGCTAAAACGGTCCACCACCAGAATCACAGTCTTCCCCGAGGAACAAAGCAGGTCCGTTATAAAGTCCATGGACAGATGTGTCCAAGGACAGGAAAGAATGGGTAAGGGAAGGAGAGGACCTGATGGTCGTGAATGAGGGACTTTGGCACGAGCGCAAGTCTCGCAGGCTGCCACAAAACCCTCAACCGACTTACGAAGCGCAGGCCACCAGAATCTCCGAGCGATGAGATCCAGTGTGGCTCTTGCCCCCGGGTGCCCAGCAAGGACCGTATCGTGGTGTTCCTTAAAAATCTTGTGTCTTAAAGCGAGAGGCACAAACAACCTCCCAGGAGGACAAAGATCAGGAGCCTCTGACTGGGCTGCCTGCACCTCTGCCTCCAATTCAGAAAAAAGAGCAGAGACCACCACACCTTCAGCCAAAATGGGACCCGGGTCTTCAAAATTCCCGCCTCCTGGAAAACAACGTGACAGGGCATCTGCCTTCACATTCTTAACTCCAGGGCGGAACGTGACAACAAAATTAAACCTAGAAAAGAACAAAGACCATCTGGCCTGTCTCGGGTTCAGACGCTTGCCTGACTCCAAGTAGGCCAGATTTTTATGGTCAGTAAATACGGTAATAGGGTGTCTGGCTCCCTGTAGCCAATGGCGCCATTCCTCAAAAGCCAACTTGATGGCCAACAATTCCCTATCTCCCACATCGTAATTTCTCTCTGCGGAGGAGAGAGTTTTTTCGAGAAAAAGGCACACGGTCGCCATTTGGCAGGAGAGGAACCCTGAGACAAGACCGCCCCCACACCCACCTCAGAAGCATCAACCTCAACTATGAAGGGTAAAGAAATATCAGGTTGCACCAAGATGGGAGCGGAAGCAAAACTCTCCTTGATATTGGAAAAAGCCTTACGCGCCTCTACTGACCAAGAAGAAAAATCTACCCCCTTTCTGGTCATATCAGTGAGAGGTTTAACAATAGAGGAATAATTCAAAATAAACTTCCTGTAATAATTGGCAAAGCCCAAAAAACGCATCAGCGCCTTCTGATTCTCAGGAAGCTCCCACTCAAGCACAGCGCGGACCTACTCGTGGTCCATGCGAAAACCAGAAGCGGAGAGAAGAAACCCCAGAAATTGAATTTCTGGAACCGCAAACACACATATTTCCAGTTTCGCATACCATTTATTCTCCCGCAGGATGAGCAAGACCTGATGTAAATGTTCCTTATGAGTTTTGAAATCAGGAGAAAAAATCAAAATGTCATCCAAATACACTAATACAAATTTTCCCATCAAATGATAAAAAATGCTGTTCACGAAATGCTGAAAAACGGCTGGGGCATTCATCAAACCAAAAGGCATAACCAAATACTCAAAATGGCCCTCAGGGGTATTGAAAGCCGTCTTCCATTCGTCTCCTTCTCTGACCCTGACCAGGTTGTATGCCCCTCTTAGATCTAATTTGGAAAATACTTTAGCCCCAACAACCTGGTTAAACAGGTCCGGGATCAGAGGAAGCGGATAAGGGTCACGAATAGTGATACTGTTCAGCTCCCTGAAATCCAGACAAGGTCTTAAAGAACCATCTTTTTTCTTAACAAAGAAAAAACCAGCGGCAACAGGTGACTTCGAGGGTCGTATGTGTCCTTTTCTCAGACTCTCAGAGATATAAGCACGCATAGCGATCCTCTCAGGTTGGGAAAGATTGTATAAACGAGATTTAGGCAGTTTGGCGCCTGGGATGAGATTAATAGGGCAATCGTACTCCCTGTGCGGGGGCAAATTCTGAACTCCACTCTCAGAGAAGACATCCGAAAATTCAGAGAGAAAAGATGGTACAGTCTTAGTAGAAACCTCAGAAACAGATGTCGTGAGGGAATTCTCTCTGCAAAAGTCACTCCAACCATTTATTTGCCTCGCTTGCCAATCAATGGTGGGGTTATGTTTAGTGAGCCAGGGTAGCCCCAACACTAGGGGAGTAGGCAAACCGCTAAGGACGAAACATGACACATCCTCAACATGAGCATCACTCACAATTAAACGGATATTGTGAACTATGCCCTTTAATGATTTCTGAGAAAGTGGAGCGGAATCAAAGGCAAAAACAGGAATATCCTTTCCCAAAGTGCGCACCTGGAAACCATGAGTTATTGCAAATTGATTATCAATGAGATTGACAGCTGCTCCACTATACACAAAAATCTCACAAAAAATGTTCTTGCTCTCTAGCGCCACCCTAGCCGGCAGGACAAAACGGGAACTACAAGAAAACCTTCAATTTCCGCCTCAACCCTGCCAATAGTAACAGACGGAACATTTTTAAAAGATTTTTTCCTGTTTGTTTCTTTATTACTCCCAGAAAACTGCCTGAATCTCCTAGAAGGACAAACGTTTGCCAAATGATTTATACCTCCACAACAAAAACAAACCCTCCCATGCGAGCTGAATCTTCTATTGTCAGAAGCAATCAACCCCAGCTGCATGGGCTCCTGCTCAGCAGGGGCTGACAGCGACCGAGACCCCTGCGCACAGAATGAGACCGCTGCACTGTCCTGGGACTGAGTATGACAGGAAGAGGACATCTCTCCTCTCTCTCTAAGACGCCTGTCAATACGAACAGCCTGAGACATAGCACAGTCCAAAGAAATAGGCCTCTCATGAAAGGCAAATGCATCTTTCAATCCCTCTGAAAGACCATGGCAAAATTGACTTCGGAGTGCAGCATCATTCCAACCAGTATCAGCTGCCCATCTCCGAAATTCTGAGCAGTATATTTCGCGGATTGTTTACCCTGGCATAATAGACGTAGTCTAGACTCAGCCAGAGCAATACAATCCGGATCATCATATATCTGACCCAGGGCTAAAAAGAATTCATCCACTGAACGGAGAGGCCGTGCCCCCTCCAGCAGCGAAAAGGCCCAAGACTGAGCGTTACCCCTGAGCAGCGATATAATGATCCCCACCCTCCGTTCCTCATCACCAGAGGAATGGGGAAGAAGGCGAAAATGGAGTTTGCAAGCCTCTCTAAAACGCACAAAATTCTCACTACCCCCGGAGAACGTATCCGGGAGCGAGATCTTAGGCTCAGAACAAACTCCATGAATGCAAGCTGAACCGGTCACTTGAATCTGAGAAAAAGTCTTACGGAGATCAGCTACCTCCAATGAAAGACCCTGGAAGTGTTCAGCCAAAAGTGAAACCGGATCCATGCTTGAGACGGTTTTGGCGGCTTATAATGTCACGGACGGTGTACAGGAAACAAGACAAAGCAACATGCATATATGAGTCACTGGATCCAAAGCTAAGGAACCAAAAGGGAGACCCCTGCACAAGACCTGAGACTATCCCTGGCTGCTCAGCCTATGCAAAGATCCCAAAGGTGGATGGTTGCATATCCACGTACCTCGACTATATAACCCCTGAACACCCTACAATAGTGAGGGGACACGACAGCCGGCTCCCTACACCAGACACGGAGGGAGTCAGGGTCACCTGGGATCCAGCAAACAGAAAATAACAGATACATGTTCAGCACTTAACTTTGTAGCAGACTGGAAAACAAGATCAGCATGCACACACACTCCAGGAAGTAGTATAAGCCGCCCAGTAATGCATTATGGGGAGGAATTTAAAGGGAAGCAATCAGTCCAACTACATGACAGCTGAGAGAGGCTAACAAGAGGCTAATGAGATGAGGAACTGAACATCACAAAAAAGAAACTCAAGGAGGAGGTTCTGAAAGGCTTCTGTCAGAGCTTCTCAGCTGTCTGGTTGTGACAATAACTACTATAATACTGTTTCTATGTATAAGAATATAACTACTATAATACTGCTCCTATATACACGAATATAACTACTATAATACTGTTCCAATGTACAAGGATATAACTACTAAAACACTGCTCCTTTGTACAAGAATATAACTACTATAATACTGCCCCTATGTACACGAATATAATTACGATAATACTGCTCATATGTACATGAATATAACTACTATAATACTGCTCCTATGTACAAGAATATAACTACTATAATACTGCTCCTAAGTACAAGAATATAACTACTATAATACTGCTCCTATGTACAAGAATATAACTACTATAAAACTGCCTCCTATGTACAAGCATATAACTGCTATAATACTGCCCCTATTTACAAAAAATTAACTACTATAATACTGCCTCCTATGTACAGGCATAAAACTGCTATAATACTGCCCTTATTTACAAGAATATAAATACTATACTACTGCTCTTATGTACAAGAATATAACTGCTATAATACTGCTCTTATGTACAAGAATATAACTGCTTTAAAACTGCTCCTATGTACAAAAATATAACTACTATAAAACTGCTCCTATGTACAAGAATATAACTACTATAATACTGCTCCTATGTTCAAGAATATAACTACTATAATACTGCTCCTATGTATAAAAATATAACTGATAATACTACTCCTATGTACAGGAATATAACTACTATAATAATGCTCCTATGTGCAATATTTTAACTACTATAATACTGCTCCTATGTACAAGAATATAATTGTTATAATACTGCTCCTATGTACAGGAATATAACGACTATAATACTGTTTCTATTTACGGGAATATAACTACTATAATACTGCTCCTAAATACAAGAATATAACTACTATAATACCGCTTCTATGTGCAAAAATATAACTACTATAATACTGCTATTATGTACAAGAAAATAACTACTATAATACTGCCCCTATGTACAAAAATATAAGCACTATAATACTGCTCCTATGTGCAAGAATATAACTACTATAATACTGCTCCTAAGTAGAAGAATATAACTACTATAATACTGCTCCTAAGTACAAGAATATAACTACTATAATACTGCTCCTATGTACAAGAATATAACTACCATAATACTGCTCCTATGTACAAGAATATAACTACTATAATACTGCCCCTATGTACAAGACTATAAGTACTATAATACTGCTCCTATGTGCAAGAATATAACTACTATAATACTGTGCCTATGTAGAAGAATATAACTACTATAATACTGCGCCTATGTAGAAGAATATAACTACTATAATACTGCTTTTATGTACAAGAATATAACTACTATAATACTGCCTCCTATGTACAAGCATATGACTGCTATAATACTGCCCCATTTACAAGAATATAACTACTATAATACTGCCTTCTATGTACAAGCATATAACTGCTATAATACTGCCTCTATTTACAAGAATATATCTACTATAATACTGCTCTTATGTACAAGAATATAACTGCTATAATACTGCTCCTATGTACAAGAATATAACTGCTATAATACTGCCTCCTATGTACAAGCATATAACTGCTATAATACTGCCTCTATTTACAAGAATATATCTACTATAATACTGCTCTTATGTACAAGAATATAACTACTATAATAATGCTCATATGTACAAGGATATAACTACTATAATACAGCTCCTATGTACAAGAATATAACTACTATAATACTGCTCCTATGTACAAGAATATAACTGCTATAATACTGCTTCTATATACAAGAATATAACTACTGTAATACTGTTTCTATTTACAAAAATATAACTATAATAATACTCCTTCTATGTACAAGTATATAACTACTATTATACTGCTCCTATGTACAAGAATATATCTACTATAATACTGCCTGCTATGTGCAAGAATATAATTGGTATAATTCTGTTCATATGAACTATGAATCTATGTTGTAATATGCTCTTTTATTTGGTTACTTTTATACACTATTATCACATGTTTGCAGATTTATGGTAACATTATTTTTGCTGATCTATGAGATTATCGATCAGTTTTTGAGATGTCGGCATTCTAGGTCACCTCAGCACTTCACTCCCTTAGAAGATGGAACCTGAGTACTGTATGTGACACCTCCAGGACGATGGTGCAGGTTGAACAACATACAGCTATTATTAGCAGGCGTGTGTTTTCGGCTGTATACTCTGTGAAGCGAGTTCCCTCAGGCCTGTGATACCTACTCTCTGCTGAAAGTCAAAATATTAGCTGAAGGTAGGACTTCCATGTGGGCAGGAGCAGGAACGGCTGCCAAACTACACAACATACCAGTTACACATTATCCAGAGTCCCGGTTTCATCAGGCGTGTTCTGTAATTAACTGGTGGGGAATGCCGCCTGGGTGGCTGAGAGGAGCGTAAGGTGTCACAACAGATATCAAAACTCTTAAAGGGAAATGCACCCAAACTCCTTTTAAAGGAAACTTTGTCTATAAAAAACCCTCATAGTTTAGGAGACGGCACATGCTTTTTTGTCCCATGGAGATGTCCAATGGTCCAGTAGTTAAGGGGTCCTACTGAACACCTGCCAATTAGACTGCAGAAGCCAATGAATCCAATAGCTCACCATCATAGGTGACCTGTCAACCTATTGGGCTGCTTTGCTTTATGATGATTCATTGGAGGCCACTGGGTCCACATAGTGTCATTGCACAAGGACCTTCTGCACTGCGTCCTTCCTTTCTATCCCTTTGTTTTCCATAAACGTTTGCAATGTAGGTTCCTTTTTCCTTCAGCCATAGGAGACAACCTTTGTCAGGTCCCTCTAGAAATGTCACCGATAAAAAGTATTTCACTTCCTCTCCTGAAATGCTACACCTTTCAAAAAAAGGATTGTCCTGTGAAATGGATCTTAAAGGGACTCTGTGACTATTATACCACACATTGTCAAGACCGCCCCGCATGTTCTCTCCAACATGTTAGCACAGCAGTCCGGACTGTGTATTTCAGAGCAGTTTTGAGTGATGACAGCAAGGGAACGGGTGGAGTATGAAAATATTAATTGGTGATCTGGACTCCTTACCTGCAGTACCTGTCATGTATTATCGCAGATAATAGTCCAGAATTGTGGTCATAGATTCCCTTTAACCCATCCATGCTAGAGCAGAGCAGGCATCATAGCAATCGAGTGACTGCTGTATCATAAAGTAGACACCTATGGCTAATGTCTGTGATCGGCGTTAATGCCAATTGCAGACATCTATCTCTTCAGATGGTGTGGTCAAATATGACCACGGCATCTGAGGCCTAAAACCTGAAAACTTGCACTTCCTAGGCAGTAATGCCTCCCTCGGTCGGAGATCAAGGAAGGCGCTCCTTGTAAGTAATAATCCAGAGCGTGTACTAGGCTTCTAGGCTCATTACTCGTATATTACCATTGTGGCCAGCAGGTGGCAGTACTGAGTTGTAATACAGCAATTTCTGTATAGGATAAAACTCCATTAGGCCTCATGCACACGACCGTTGTGTGCATCCGTGGCCGTTGTGCCGTTTTCCGTTTTGTTTTTTTCGCGGACCCATTGACTTTCAATGGGTCAGTGGAAAAATCGGAAAATGCAGCGTTTTGCAGCCGAGGCCGTGATCCGTGTATCCTGTCCGTCAAAAAAATATGACCTGTCCTATTTTTTTGACGGGCAACGGTTCACGGACCCATTCAAGTCAATGGGTCCGTGAAAGAACACGGATGCACACAAGATTGGCATCCGTGTCCGTGATCCGTGGCCGTAGGTTGCTTTCACACAGACGGATCCGAAGATCCGTCTGCATAAAAGCTTTTTCAGATCTAAGTTTTCACTTCGCGAAAACTCATATCCGACAGTATATTCTAACACAGAGGCGTTCCCATGGTGATGGGGACGCTTCTAGTTAGAATACACTACAAACTGTGTACAAGACTGCCCCCTGCTGCCTGGCAGCACCCGATCTCTTACAGGGGGCCGTGATCAGCACAATTAACCCCTTCAGATGCGGCACCTGAAGGGGTTAATTGTACTATCATATCCCCCTGTAAGAGATCAGGGCTGCCAGGCAGCAGGGGGCAGACCCCCCCTCCCCAGTTTGAATATCATTGGTGGCCAGTGCGGCCCCCCCTCCCTCCCTCTATTGTAATAATAGCTTGGTGGCCAGTGTGCGCCCCCCATCGGGCCCCCCCCCTTCCTCCCTCTATTGTAATAAATCATTGGTGGCACAGTGAGCACCCCCCATCGCCCCCCCTCCCTCCCTCTATTGTAAAAAAATCGTTGGTGGCACAGTGCGCACCCCCATCGGCCCCCCTCCCTCCCTCTATTGTAATAAATCGTTGGTGGCACAGTGTGCACCCCCCATCGGCCCCCCCCCTCCCTCCCTCTATTGTAATAAATCGTTGGTGGCACAGTGCGCACCCCCATCGCCCCCCACTTCCCCCTCTATTGTAATAAATCGTTGGTGGCACAGTGTGCGCCCCCATCGGCCCCCTCTCCCTCTATAGCAGTAACAACATTGGTGGCCAGTGTGCAGCCTCCCATCTCCCCCCCCCCCCCGATCAGTGGTGGCAGCGGAGTTCCGATCGGAGTCCCAGTTTAATCGCTGGCGCACCGATCGGTAACCATGGCAACCAGGACGCTACTGCAGTCCTGGTTGCCATGGTTACTTAGCAATAGTACAATAGTAGAAGATTCATAGTTACCTGCTTGCTGCTGTGATGTTCGTGTCCGACCGGGAGCTCCACCTACTGGTAAGTGACAGGTTTGTGCGGCGCATTGCTAAATGAACTGTCACTTACCAGTAGGAGGAGCTCCCGGCCGGTCACAGACATCGCAGCAGCAAGCAGGTAAGTATGAATCTTCTACTAGTTGTACTATTGCTAAGTAACAATGGCAACCAGGGCTGCAGTAGCTTCCTGGTTGCCATGGTTACCGATCGGAGCCCCAGCGATTAAACTGGGACTCCGATCGGAACTACGCCGCTACCAATGATCGGGGGGGGGGGAGATGGGAGGCCGCACACTGGCCACCAATGTTGTTACTGCTATAGAGGGAGGGGGGCCGATGGGGGGCACACACTGTGCCACCAACGATTTATTACAATAGAGGGAGGGAGGGGGGGCCGATGGGGGTGCGCACACTGTGCCACCAACGATTTATTACAATAGAGGGAGGGAGGGGGGGCGATGGGGGGCGCACACTGTGCCACCAACGATTTATTACAATAGAGGGAGGGAGGGAGGGGGGGCGATGGGGGCGCACACTGTGCCACCAACGATTTATTACAATAGAGGGAGGGAGGGGGGGCGATGGGGGGCGCACACTGTGCCACCAACGATTTATTACAATAGAGGGAGGGGGGGGGGCCGCACTGGCCACCAATGATATTCAAACTGGGGAGGGGGGGGGTCTGCCCCCTGCTGCCTGGCAGCCCTGATCTCTTACAGGGGGATATGATAGTACAATTAACCCCTTCAGGTGCGGCACCTGAGGAGTTAATTGTGCTGATCACGGCCCCCTGTAAGAGATCGGGTGCTGCCAGGCAGCAGGGGGCAGTCATGTACACAGTTTTTCAGTATATTGTAACCTGAAGCGTCCCCATCACCATGGGAACGCCTCTGTGTTAGAATATACTGTCGGATCTGAGTTTCACGATGTAGCTCATATCCGACAGTATATTCTAACATAGAGGCGTTCCCATGGTGATGGGGACGCTTCAAGTTATGTTCGGGTGTCCGCCTGGCCGTGCGGAGGCAAGCGGATCCGTCCAGACTTACAATGTAAGTCAATGGGGATGGATCCGTTTGAAGATGACCCACTGTGGCTAAATTTTCAAATGGATCCGTCCCCCAATGACTTTCAATGTAAAGTCTGGACGGATCCGTCTGAGGCTACTTTCACACTTAGAAATGTTTTAACAATATAATGCAGACGGATCCGTTCTGAACGGAGCCACCGTCTGCATTATATGAACGCAAGTGTGAAAGTAAAGGGACTCCTGACTTTACATTGAAAGTCAATGGGGACGGATCCGTTTGCAATTGCACCATATTGTGTCAACGTCAAACGGATCCGTCCCCATTGACTTGCATTGTAATTCAGGACGGATCCGTTTGGCTCCGCACGGCCAGGCGGACACCAAAACGACTTTTTTTTCATGTCCGTGGATCCTCCAAAAATCAAGGAAGACCCACGGACGAAAAAACGGTCACGGATCACGGACCTACGGACCCCGTTTTTGCGGACCGTGAAAAAAAACTGTCGTGTGCATGAGGCCTTACTTTGGTGAAATTGCAATCTGATGACTGCATGTTGGGGACCTAAAAAAAAGTTAAAAAAAGGTAATACAATAAAAAAAGTAAACAATAAAAAAATGTACATAATGGACGTCGCCGCATATGCAAACACCAGTACTATTACAATAGAATAAAAAAAATACTTATAGTGAGTGCCATAATGGGTGGAAAAAATTGATGATTTGCCGTTTTTTACAGAAAAAAATAATAATTGGGAATAAAAAGTGATCAAAAAGTCATACACACCCCAAAATAGTATTAATAAAATCTACAGATCCCCTGCAAAAAAATTAGCCCCCACAGAATTTGGTGATGGAAAGGTCAGTGGCCTGAGGAAGTGTACTCATGCGAAATGGCTGTCTCTGCCTGCCGCGCCTGTGTCGCCCCCTCATCCTCTATGGATTGATCTAGCAATGGTGTGCCATGGACGATGTCCTTTGACTTCCTGGTGGTGGAACTATTGATCTGATGGCCCAAAAGACTTCCAAGAACAAAGCAGAGAATTGGGTAGCCCTGTAAAGAGCATGCTTAAAGCAGTCTTCTGAAAACAGCACTGCGCCTGCCCACGGGTTGTGTCTTACGGTATATTACCGGCGTCTAAGAGGATGTGACGCTCACTAGCTCAGCTCAACCTCCCTAAATGAGCCTGGTCTCATATTTGCTGTCTGGCTCACCGTGGCGGTACAATTTCTGTCTGACAGCGGTCACATTTGAGTACCTAGGACCAATGAAGACTGAAAGAGTGTGAGAAAATGGACTTGTGATAACATCAAATGGGATTTTATCCATGATCTTCCCTCCCTCCCGGTCCTCCTGCTCCACAGAGACATGCCATTTCATTCTACTTGGAATATATATGTTTTATCCTTGGAAATCTAAGCTGGAACCTGTCATATTCAGTTTATTTGTATATCTGTCACTGGTGCAAACATTTATAAGAAAATTCAGTTTAAAGGGGCAGCAGAGTCCATGAGTGACCTCACAAATCTTACATATAATATAATGCATACAGTATAATACGCATATACATAAAATGCATACTTCCACATATAATAATATACAGTAATATACACTGCAATCTGAAAACGTCTTCAGACCTTTTCACATTTTGTTATGTTGCTCCTTGTGCTAAAATGTAAAAAAAAAAAAAAGTTTCCCCATCATTCTGCAATATTAAAAATAAAAAATAAAATTTCACATGGACATACAGCTAATTCAGCCCCTTTCATGTGACAGTTGACATTTCGCTCTGGGACCCCCCATTACTCTTGATGATCTCTGAGGTGTTCTACACCTTGATTGGAGTCACCTGTGGTAAATGTGAATTGGACATGATTTGGAAAGACATGGTCCTGTCTATGTAAAGTCTCACAGCTGAAAATGCATATCAGAGCAAATCAGAGCCAGGAGGAGGATATAACTGCCTATAGAGCTCAAAGGCAGTGGTGTGTGGAGGTACGCTGGAGAAGAGGACAAAAACAATTCTGCTGCACTGAACTTTCCCAGAGCACAGTGGTCTCCATAATTCTTACATTGAAGAAGTTTTGACCAACCAGGATTCTTCCTAGAGCTGGCCATCCCACCAAACTAAGTAATTGGGAAAGAAGGGCATTGGTAAGAGGTGACCAAGAACCCAATGGTCACTCTGGCTGAGCTCCAAAGATGTCTTGTGAAGATGGGAGATCCAAAGCACTCTGGACCTCAGACTGGGCCGAAGGTTCACCTTCTAACAAGACAATGGCCCCAAGCATAACGCCGAGACAACACAGGAGTGGCTTAAGGACAATTCTGTGAATGCTTTTGAGTAGCCCATCCAGAGACCTGGACCCAAGGGAACATTTCTGGAGAGACCTGAAAATGGCTGTCCACCGAAGGCCCCCATTTAACCTGACAGAGCTTGAGAGGATCTGCAGAGAAAAATTTGCGAAAATCCCCAAATCCAGGTGTGCAAACCTTGTGGTATTATCTCCAAGAAGACAGGAGGCTGGAATCACTGCCAAAGGGGCTTCGACTAAATTCTGAGTGAAGGAGCTGAATAGCTATGTCCTGAGAGAAGGGGTTGAATATTTATTACCTGAGTAAAGGGGCTGAATATGCAGTGGCTGGGTTTGGGGTGGCCCCAACGCTACGCTGGGTCCTCGAGACACCATTGAGGTGTCACCATGTGTTGCTGCTTTCCGGAAGGGTTGGTAAGGCGTGGTGAACCCTAATGAAAAAAAAATGCGAGGTGTAGAGCTGGCTTCTCCAGTCTCTTCCCTGGCAGAAGAAGGGTTTGATGCTGAGGAGGAAAGACCTGATCAAGCTGTCCCTCCCTCTCTCAGAAGACTGGTACCCTGGTCAAAAGCTGGAGGCCCACGTTCTGTAGCTCAGTAGTTCGGGTCGATCCTTGGTCACAGCGCTGGTCTGTGGCTCCGGGTTACTGGTCTTTAACTGCAGAACACTAGAGGCTCTGACAGCTCTACTTATATAACCTTTCTTGTTAGACTGGAACCTTTTAGTGGAAGGGGTGGAGTGGAGAAGCTCAGCACAAAAAGATAAATTTTTTCAGCTCCCGTCTGGTATAGACTCAGTGGCGTCGCTAGTTCAAAACACCCGGGGCTTGAGCCCCGGATGTTTTGTTCAGTGCCCCGAATGTTATGCTGCCTGCCTAGTAGCATTCCAGGGCGGCAGCCGGAAGGGCTCTTAATTGATTGGTCCCTAGCCTGGGCAGCCAGTGGTGAATCCTGCAAACAACCAAACCCCCCGACCAGTACCGCGGCGCGCCCGCACTTACCTGCGGGCTACTGGCGCCGGGCGGAGGTTTACTCATTCAGGACTCAGCAGCGCAGCGCGCAGCCACTGACTGCATAGGGGAGGGGCGGACACGGCGGAGGCAGAGCATGCAGGCTGGTGGCAGAGTTGAAGACTCACATCACGCTGCGTGCCTGCCTGCGCGCCTGATGGACCTGGTAGCAAGATGAGGGCGGCAGCGCGGCAAACTTCAAGAGTGTGTCAGCCAGAGCCTGGTCGACTAGTTAGAATACTGTGCAAGAAGAACTGTGCCCTCTCCCTCACCCTGGCCCCAGTGCCCTGCTGAGCCTGTGACTGGAATAAAAAAGTATGTACCTTACTCAGCGGGGGATCTGTGGATGGCACTGTTATGGGGAGGGGGATCTGTGGATGGCACTGTTATGGGGAGGGGGATCTGTGGATGGAACAGTTATGGGGAGGAGGATCTGTGAATGGCACAGTTATGGGGAGGGGGATCTGTGGATGGCACTGTTATGGGGAGGGGGATCTGTGGATGGCACTGTTATGGGAGGGGGATCTGTGGATGGCACTGTTATGGGGAGGGGGATCTGTGGATGGCACTGTTATGGGGAGGGGGATCTGTGGATGGCACTGTTATGGGAGGGGGATCTGTGGATGGCACTGTTATGGGAGGGGGATCTGTGGATGGCACAGTTATGGGGAGGGGGATCTGTGGATGACACTGTTATGGATGATCTGTGGGGTTGCCCAGAGGGCTAGGCCCTTCACTGTAGTTATTAACCCCATTCAGCAGTCCCCCATTCACTGAAGGGGGGACTGCTGAAAGGGGTTAATAACTACTGTGAAGGCCCTCCCCCCTACACCAGTGACGATGGGGGCGTGGCTTCATGGGATGGGGCGTAGCTTCACGTGGACTCGTGCCCCGGATGTCTTCAGACCCTAGCAACGCCCCTGATAGACTTACATTTGAGCTTCAATGATAGTCAATGGCAATGACACAGCAGTTTTTCCAGACAAAAACAAGTTTCCAGAAATAACAACAGAGCTAAAACCAGACATTTAAAATGTTAATCTGTTTGGTTTTGGTAGTAAATAACACCTGGCTTTTTTCCCTCTAAAACATGCTCTTCTTTAAACCCTATGGCAGCTGTAGAAAATTACCAGCTTCTTATTCAAAGTCCCAAAAGTCTCTCAGTATTCATTAACCCTTTCCACAGAGCCTCACAAATACAGTGCATATGAACAGGATATATATCACAACATACATATAAAATGCAGTTAAACAGTATTAAACAGTGCAAGTTAACCCTTTCAAGTAAAATAAAGCAAGATGTTTATAACTTTGCTTAGGGGAAACAGGGGCAAATGTCCACAAATGTCCAGATTTCACCACTCCAGGGCACTATGAATACTTATGTCCTGAGTAAAGAGGCCAAATACGTATGCCCTGAGGAAAGGGACTGAATACTTATATCCTGAGTAAAGGAGCCGATTACTTATGCTGTTTCCTTTTTAATAAATTAGCAAAGAGTTTGAACATTCTGTTCTCACTTTGTCATTATAAGGTATTGAGGGCAGAATGATGGGAGGAGAATTATTATTATTTTTTTAGCGCAAGGAGCAAAATAACAAAATGTGAAAAAATTTAAAGGGTCTGAAGGCTTTCTGAATGCACTGTACATACAATACATGCACATATTCATGTAATACATACACGCATATATAGAGAACATACTGCATATATAACATGCATGCACATATAAATGAAATACCTGCACATATAGTACACACATGGTACATAAAATACATGCACATATACATATAATGCACACATACACTACTCACAAAAAGTTAGGAATATTTAGCTTGTAGGGGACATTTCAGGGTGAACCTAGAATGCCCTCTGACCTTTACAGGTGAACTTAATGTGACCCTCTCTAAACTTTTGAATGCACATGTCCAACTGTTCAGTGTTTCAGTACTTTTTTTTCATAACTTGCTGTTCTCTAACAAGGAGCTTAACAGCAAAATTCACAACAGGTGTTTGATCCATGAATCGCCCAATAACTTTCCTGGTTCAATTAGAATTGGTGTTTAAACAGCCCTCCTCATCATGCTGTTCACATTTTGACATCATGAGACCAAGACGACACCTAACAATTGATCCACAGTAAGTACCTCGCCATTGTGAGGCTTCAAGCAGGAAGTTCTCAGACGGAAGTGGCCATTGAGCTTAGAGTGTCACACAGTGTCATCAGCAGTTTGTATCAGAAATACAGGGAGACTGGAAGAGTCACAGAAAGGCAGAGAAGTGGACGTTATTTGGCCACATCCCACACTGATGACCACTTCCTTGTGAACAATGCCCTATGGAACTAGATAATGAATGCCACACAACTCCAGGCACATTTAAGGAAAGAGAGAGACATCCATTTGTCAAGTCAGACCATTTGAAACTGTTTACATGAGCATGGTAAGATGACGACACACAGGAGTAATCATCTTACATGGGCCAGGGAGCATCTATGCTGGACAAAGGACCAGTGGGCCTCAGTGTTGTGCACTGATGAAATGTTGAGCAGAAATGATGGCCGCCAAAGATGTTGGAGACATCATTTAGAGCGCTATGCATCAGCCACTGTTGTCACCAGACAAGCCTTTGGTGGCGGTGGTGTTACAGTGTGGGCAGGTGGGTCTAGTCAATACAGAACTGTCCTACACTTTGTGAATGGTCCACTGACAAGCCCAGACTACTTAAAGAATATCATTATTCCAGTCATTGTGCCTCTGCAGGAACAACACAGGCCTAATTTCATCCTTCATGGATGACAATGCTCCAAGCTCATCGAGGTCGCATTATTAGGGAACGGCTGCTGCAGACCGGGGGATCTCAAATGGAGTGGCCTGCACTTTCTCCAGACCAGAATCCCATTGAAAACCTAAGGGATCAGCTGAGTCACTTTGCAGAGGCTCGTAACTCTGTTGCCCTTCAAGAAAAGTGGGATGCCATGCCTCAGCAGACAATAAGTCAACTTGTGAACATCATTAGACGTGGTTGTCAAACTTTAAATGATGTTCAAAGCCACATGACAAGTTATTGAGACACTGGCATTTTTTGTGGCGGTATACCCAGCACTGGTGTCGGCTTTTATTACAATAAATTTTTAGAAATGAGGAAATCACCACTGCTGCTTCTACGTTACATAAATTTAACCCAAAAGCCAAATATCCCTAACTTTTTGTGAGTAGTGTATACATATGATATAATTACACATATAATACACACATATAGAAAATGTTAAATAATTATGGTGATTGTATGTAGCTGTTTTCCTCATTGCTGCCATATAGAAGTGTTTTGTTTTCCATCCATGAGCTGGTCATATACATTTATTTCTATTCTGTTTTTTGTTACTTTAATTTTTTACAGCCAAAAGAGCATTAGAAAATGTATCAATATACCCTCAACAAAAGGAAGATATTTTTTGCTGGTAATTAGTCTCCCTCAGATATGTAATAAGGACTTCCTTCAGCCTGTCTCCTGTATGTCATATCATACAGTACAGACCAAAAGTTTGGACACACCTTCTTATTCAAAGAGTTTTCTTTATTTTCATGACTATGAAAATTGTAGATTCACACTGAAGGCATCAAAACTATGAATTAACACATGTGGAATTATATACATAACAAAAAAGTGTGAAACAACTGAAAATATGTCATATTCTAGGTTCTTCAAAGTAGCCACCTTTTGCTTTGATTACTGCTTTGCACACTCTTGGCATTCTCTTGATGAGCTTCAAGAGGTAGTCACCTGAAATGGTTTTAACTTCACAGGTGTGCCCTGTCAGGTTTAATAAGTGGGATTTCTTGCCTTATAAATGGGGTTGGGACCATCAGTTGCGTTGTGGAGAAGTCAGGTGGATACACAGCTGATAGTCCTACTGAATAGACTGTTAGAATTTGTATTATGGCAAGAAAAAAGCAGCTAAGTAAAGAAGAACGAGTGGCCATCATTACTTTAAGAAATGAAGGTCAATCAGTCCGAAAAATTGGGAAAACTTTGAAAGTGTCACCAAGTGCAGTCACAAAAACCATCAAGCGCTACAAAGAAACTGTCTCACATGCGGACCGCCCCAGGAAAGGTAGACCAAGAGTCACCTCTGCTGCAGAGGATAAGTTCATCCAAGTCACCAGCCTCAGAAATCGCAGGTTAACAGCAGCTCAGATTAGAGACCAGGTCAATGCCACACAGAGTTCTAGCAGCAGACACATCTCTAGAACAACTGTTAAGAGGAGACTGTGTGAATCAGGCCTTCATGGTAGAATATCTGCTAGGAAACCACTGCTAAGGACAGGCAACAAGCAGAAGAGACTTGTTTGGGCTAAAGAACACAAGGAATGGACATTAGACCAGTGGAAATCTGTGCTTTGGTCTGATGAGTCCAAATTTGAGATCTTTGGTTCCAACCACCGTGTCTTTGTGCGACGCAGAAAAGGTGAACGGATGGACTCTACATGCCTGGTTCCCACCGTGAAGCATGGAGGAGGAGGTGTGATGGTGTGGGGGTGCTTTGCTGGTGACACTGTTGGGGATTTATTCAAAATTGAAGGCATACTGAACCAGCATGGCTACCACAGCATCTTGCAGCAGCATGCTATTCCATCCGGTTTGCGTTTAGTTGGACCATCATTTATTTTTCAACAGGACAATGACCCCAAACACACCTCCAGGCTATGTAAGGGCTATTTGACCATGAAGTAGAGTGATGGGGTGCTGCGCCAGATGACCTGGCCTCCACAGTCACCGGACCTGAACCCAATCGAGATGGTTTGGGGTGAGCTGGACCGCAGAGTGAAGGCAAAAGGGCCAACAAGTGCTAAGCATCTCTGGGAACTCCTTCAAGACTGTTGGAAGACCATTTCAGGTGACTACCTCTTGAAGCTCATCAAGAGAATGCCAAGAGTGTGCAAAGCAGTAATCAAAGCAAAAGGTGGCTACTTTGAAGAACCTAGAATATGACATATTTTCAGTTGTTTCACACTTTTTGTTATGTATATAATTCCACATGTGTTAATTCATAGTTTTGATGCCTTCAGTGTGAATCTAAAATTTTCCTAGTCATGAAAATAAAGAAAACTCTTTGAATGAGAAGGTGTGTCCAAACTTTTGGTCTGTACTGTATGTCCCCTACCTGGTATGTCTGGGTGCTGTGACTGGTACAATGGCAGTGTGATGTAGATAGGGTAGAGTATAGGTATTGATGATGCTTTCACTATAACATGGAAAGGACATAGGTGGTGTTGGTACTGTCAAAGTAATGCCTACACATTTGTACTGAGATTTATATGTCAGGTGGAATATTTTGGGGAAGAAGAAACGTTTTGCTCTTTGTTAAGGAAGGGCACATTTAGGAATATTGCAGATAGATCATGAGTAGAGTTGAGCGAACACCTGGATGTTCGGGTTCGAGAAGTTCGGCCGAACATCCCGGAAATGTTCGGGTTCGGGATCCGAACCCGATCCGAACTTCGTCCCGAACCCGAACCCCATTGAAGTCAATGGGGACCCGAACTTTTCGGCACTAAAAAGGCTGTAAAACAGCCCAGGAAAGAGCTAGAGGGCTGCAAAAGGCAGCAACATGTAGGTAAATCCCCTGCAAACAAATGTGGATAGGGAAATGAATTAAAATAAAAATTAAATAAATAAAAATTAACCAAAATCAATTGGAGAGAGGTTCCATAGCAGAGAATCTGGCTTCCCGTCACCCACCACTGGAACAGTCCATTCTCAGATATTTAGGCCCCGGCACCCAGGCAGAGGAGAGAGGTCCCGTAACAGAGAATCTGTCTTCATGTCAGCAGAGAATTAGTCTGCATGTCATAGCAGAGAATGAGGCTTCACGTCAGCCACCACTGCAACAGTCCATTGGCATATATTTAGGCCCAGCACACACACAGGCAGAGGAGAGAGGTCCCGTAACAGAGAATCTGGCTTCATGTCAGCAGAGAATCAGTCTGCATGTCATAGCAGAGAATCAGGCTTCACGTCAGCCACCACTGCAACAGTCCATTGTCATAAATTTAGGCCCAGCACCCAGGCAGAGGAGAGAGGTCCCGTAACAGAGAATCTGGCTTCATGTCAGCAGAGAATCAGTCTTCATATCATAGCAGAGAATCAGGCTTCACGTCACCCACCACTGTAAGAGTCAATTTTCATAAATTTAGGCCCAGAACCCAGGCAGAGGAGAAAGGTCCCGTAACAGACAATCTGGCTTCATGTCAGCAGAGAATCAGTCTTCATATCATAGCAGAGAATCAGGCTTCACGTCACCCACCACTGTAAGAGTCAATTTTCATAAATTTAGGCCCAGAACCCAGGCAGAGGAGAAAGGTCCCGTAACAGACAATCTGGCTTCATGTCAGCAGAGAATCAGTCTTCATATCATAGCAGAGAATCAGGCTTCACGTCACCCACCACTGTAAGAGTCAATTTTCATAAATTTAGGCCCAGAACCCAGGCAGAGGAGAAAGGTCCCGTAACAGACAATCTGGCTTCATGTCAGCAGAGAATCAGTCTTCATATCATAGCAGAGAATCAGGCTTCACGTCAGCCACCACTGCAACAGTCCATTGTCATAAATTTAGGCCCAGCACCCAGGCAGAGGAGAGAGGTCCCGTAACAGAGGATCTGGCTTCATGTCAGCAGAGAATCAGTCTGCATGTCATAGCAGAGAATGAGGCTTCACGTCAGCCACCACTGCAACAGTCCATTGGCATATATTTAGGCCCAGCACACACACAGGCAGAGGAGAGAGGTCCCGTAACAGACAATCTGGCTTCATGTCAGCAGAGAATTAGTCTGCATGTCATAGCAGAGAATGAGGCTTCACGTCACCCACCACTGCAACAGTCCATTGGCATATATTCAGGCCCAGCACCCAGGCAGAGGAGAGAGGTCCCGTAACAGAGGATCTGGCTTCATGTCAGCAGAGAATCAGTCTGCATGTCATAGCAGAGAATCAGGCTTCACGTCAGCCACCACTGCAACAGTCCATTGTCATAAATTTAGGCCCAGCACCCAGGCAGAGGAGAGAGGTCCCGTAACAGAGGATCTGGCTTCATGTCAGCAGAGAATCAGTCTGCATGTCATAGCAGAGAATCAGGCTTCACGTCAGCCACCACTGCAACAGTCCATTGTCATAAATTTAGGCCCAGCACCCAGGCAGAGGAGAGAGGTCCCGTAACAGACAATCTGGCTTCATGTCAGCAGAGAATTAGTCTGCATGTCATAGCAGAGAATCAGGCTTCATGTCAGCCACCACTGCAACAGTCCATTGGCATATATTTAGGCCTAGCACACAGGCAGAGGAGAGGTTCATTCAACTTTGGGTAGCATCGCAATATAATGGTAAAATGAAAATAAAAATAGGATTGAATGAGGAAGTGCCCTGGAGTCCAATAATATATGGTTATGGGGAGGTAGTTAATGTCTAATCTGGACAAGGGACGGACAGGTCCTGTGGGATCCATGCCTGGTTCATTTTTATGAACGTCAGCTTGTCCACATTGGCTGTAGACAGGCGGCTGCGTTTGTCTGTAATGACGCCCCCTGCCGTGCTGAATACACGTTCAGACAAAACGCTGGCTGCCGGGCAGGCCAGCACCTCCAAGGCATAAAAGGCTAGCTCTGGCCACGTGGACAATTTAGAGACCCAGAAGTTGAATGGGGCCGAACCATCAGTCAGTACGTGGAGGGGTGTGCACACGTACTGTTCCACCATGTTAGTGAAATGTTGCCTCCTGCTAACACGTTGCGTATCAGGTGGTGGTGCAGTTAGCTGTGGCGTGTTGACAAAAGTTTTCCACATCTCTGCCATGCTAACCCTGCCCTCAGAGGAGCTGGCCGTGACACAGCTGCCTTGGCGACCTCTTGCTCCTCCTCTGCCTTGGCCTTGGGCTTCCACTTGTTCCCCTGTGACATTTGGGAATGCTCTCAGTAGCGCGTCTACCAACGTGCGCTTGTACTCGCGCATCTTCCTATCACGCTCCAGTGCAGGAAGTAAGGTGGGCACATTGTCTTTGTAGCGTGGATCCAGCAGGGTGGCAACCCAGTAGTCCGCACAGGTTAAAATGTGGGCAACTCTGCTGTCGTTGCGCAGGCACTGCAGCATGTAGTCGCTCATGTGTGCCAGGCTGCCCAGGGGTAAGGACAAGCTGTCCTCTGTGGGAGGCGTATCGTCATCGTCCTGCCTTTCCCCCCAGCCACGCACCAGTGATGGACCCGAGCTGCGTTGGGTGCCACCCCGCTGTGACCATGCTTCATCCTCATCCTCCTCCACCTCCTCCTCATCCTCGTCCTCCTCGTCCTCCAGTAGTGGGCCCTGGCTGGCCACATTTGTACCTGGCCTCTGCTGTTGCAAAAAACCTCCCTCTGAGTCACTTCGAAGAGACTGGCCTGAAAGTGCTAAAAATGACCCCTCTTCCTCATCCTCCTCCTCCTCCTCCTGGGCCACCTCCTGTTCCATCATCGCCCTAAGTGTTTTCTCAAGGAGACATAGAAGTGGTATTGTAACGCTGATAACGGTGTCATCGCCACTGGCCATGTTGGTGGAGTACTCGAAACAGCGCAACAGGGCACACAGGTCTCGCATGGAGGCCCAGTCATTGGTGGTGAAGTGGTGCTGTTCTGTAGTGCGACTGACCCGTGCGTGCTGCAGCTGAAACTCCACTATGGCCTGCTGCTGCTCGCACAGTCTGTCCAGCATGTGCAAGGTGGAGTTCCACCTGGTGGGCACGTCGCATATGAGGCGGTGAGCGGGAAGGCCGAAGTTACGCTGTAGCGCAGACAGGCGAGCAGCGGCAGGATGTGAACGCCGGAAGCGCGAACAGACGGCCCGCACTTTATGCAGCAGCTCTGACATGTCGGGGTAGTTGTGAATGAACTTCTGCACCACCAAATTCAGCACATGCGCCAAGCAAGGGATGTGCGTCAAATTGGCTAGTCCCAGAGCTGCAACGAGATTTCGCCCATTATCACACACCACCAGGCCGGGCTTGAGGCTCACCGGCAGCAACCACTCGTCGGTCTGTTGTTCAATACCCCGCCACAACTCCTGTGCGGTGTGGGGCCTGTCCCCCAAACATATGAGTTTCAGAATGGCCTGCTGACGTTTACCCCGGGCTGTGCTGAAGTTGGTGGTGAAGGTGTGTGGCTGACTGGATGAGCAGGTGGAAGAAGAGGAGGAGGAAGCCGAGAAGGAGGAGGTGGCAACAGGAGGCAAAGAATGTTGCCCTGCGATCCTTGGCGGCGGCAGGACGTGCGCCAAACAGCTCTCCGCCTGGGGCCCAGCTGCCACTACATTTACCCAGTGTGCAGTTAGGGAGATATAGCGTCCCTGGCCGTGCTTACTGGTCCACGTATCTGTGGTTAGGTGGACCTTGCTACAGATGGCGTTGCGCAGTGCACACTTGATTTTATCGGATACTTGGTTGTGCAGGGAAGGCACGGCTCTCTTGGAGAAGTAGTGCCGGCTGGGAACAACATACTGTGGGACAGCAAGCGACATGAGCTGTTTGAAGCTGTCTGTGTCCACCAGCCTAAATGACAGCATTTCATAGGCCAGTAGTTTAGAAATGCTGGCATTCAGGGCCAGGGATCGAGGGTGGCTAGGTGGGAATTTACGCTTTCTATCAAATGTTTGTGAGATGGAGAGCTGAACGCTGGCGTGTGACATGGTTGAGACGCTTGGTGACGGAGGTGGTGGTGGTGGTGTTGGTGGTACATCCCCTGTTTGCTGGGCGGCAGGTGCCAACGTTCCTCCAGAGGCGGAGGAAGAGGCCGAGGCGGCAGCAGCAGAATAGGCCGAGGCGGCAGCAGCAGAAGAGGTAGCAGGGGGAGCCTGAGTGACTTCCTTGGTTTTAAGGTGTTTACTCCACTGCAGTTCATGCTTTGCATGCAGGTGCCTGGTCATGCAGGTTGTGCTCAGGTTCAGAACGTTAATGCCTCGCTTCAGGCTCTGATGGCACAGCGTGCAAACCACTCGGGTCTTGTCGTCAGCACATTGTTTGAAGAAGTGCCATGCCAGGGAACTCCTTGAAGCTGCCTTTGGGGTGCTCGGTCCCAGATGGCGGCGGTCAGTAGCAGGCGGAGTCTCTTGGCGGCGGGTGTTCTGCTTTTGCCCACTGCTCCCTCTTTTGCTACGCTGTTGGCTCGGTCTCACCACTGCCTCTTCCTCCGAACTGTGAAAGTCAGTGGCACGACCTTCATTCCATGTGGGGTCTAGGACCTCATCGTCCCCTGCATCGTCTTCCACCCAGTCTTGATCCCTGACCTCCTGTTCAGTCTGCACACTGCAGAAAGACGCAGCAGTTGGCACCTGTGTTTCGTCATCATCAGAGACATGCTGAGGTGGTATTCCCATGTCCTCATCATCAGGAAACATAAGTGGTTGTGCGTCAGTGCATTCTATGTCTTTCACCGCTGGGGAAGGGCTAGGTGGATGCCCTTGGGAAACCCTGCCAGCGGAGTCTTCAAACAGCATAAGAGACTGCTGCATAACTTGAGGCTGAGACAGTTTCCCTGGTATGCATGGGGGTGATGTGACAGACTGATGGGGTTGGTTTTCAGGCGCCATCTGTGCGCTTTCTGCAGAAGACTGGGTGGGAGATAATGTGAACGTGCTGGATCCACTGTCGGCCACCCAATTGACTAATGCCTGTACCTGCTCAGGCCTTACCATCCTTAGAACGGCATTGGGCCCCACCATATATCGCTGTAAATTCTGGCGGCTACTGGGACCTGAGGTAGTTGGTACACTAGGACGTGTGGATGTGGCAGAACGGCCACGTCCTCTCCCAGCACCAGAGGGTCCACTAACACCACCACGACCATGTCCACGTCCGCGTCCCTTACTAGATGTTTTTCTCATTGTTATGGTTCACCACAACAACAAATATATTATTTGGCCCAATGTATTGTATTCAAATTCAGCGGGATATAAATTTGAGGCCTAGTATTTAGGCGCTGGGTGACCGGTATGGATTTAGTGACAGAATTAGACTTGGAAATGCACAGAAGCGTGTGTGTGAAGTTATTCTGAATGACCCAATGTGCACCTTGAATATTATATACCCTTTTTGGGATAGATTTCAAATAGCTCTGATATAGCAGGAACCACTAAATTATGAAATTGCTAAATTGGGAATTGTACTTCAACCCAGAACAAAAAATGTGCTTTGACGGGCACTAAATAACTTTCCCAGCTACAACAGGACAGCGGTAACGAGAGATTTAGAGGGATTTAAATTTGAGGCCTAGTATTTAGGCGCTGGGTGACAGGTATGGGTTTAGTGACAGAATTAGACTTGGAAATACACAGTAGCGGGTGTGTGTGAAGTTATTCTGAATGACCCAATGTGCACCTTCAATATTATATACCCTTTTTGGGATAGATTTCAAATAGCTCTGATATAGCAGGAACCACTAAATTATGAAATTGCTAAATTGGGAATTGTACTTCAACCCAGAACAAAAAATGTGCTTTGACGGACACTAAATAACTTTCCCAGCTACAACAGGACAGCGGTAACGAGAGATTTAGAGGGATTTAAATTTGAGGCCTAGTATTTAGGCGCTGGGTGACAGGTATGGGTTTAGTGACAGAATTAGACTTGGAAATGCACAGAAGCGTGTGTGTGAAGTTATTCTGAATGACCCTATGTGCACCTTCAATATTATATACCCTTTTAGGGATAGATTTCAAATAGCTCTGATATAGCAGAAACCACTAAATTATGAAATTGCTAAATTGGGAATTGTACTTCAACCCAGAACAAAAAATGTGCTTTGACGGACACTAAATATCTTGCCCAGCAACAACAGTACAGCGGTGGGTAACGAGAGATTTAGAGGGATTTAAATTTGAGGCCTAGTATTTAGGCGCTGGGTCACCGGTATGGATTTAGTGACAGAATTACACTTGGAAATGCACAGAAGCGTGTGTGTGAAGTTATTCTGAATGACCCTATGTGCACCTTCAATATTATATACCCTTTTAGGGATAGATTTCAAATAGCTCTGATATAGCAGAAACCACTAAATTATGAAATTGCTAAATTGGGAATTGTACTTCAACCCAGAACAAAAAATGTGCTTTGACGGACACTAAATATCTTGCCCAGCAACAACAGTACAGCGGTGGGTAACGAGAGATTTAGAGGGATTTAAATTTGAGGCCTAGTATTTAGGCGCTGGGTCACCGGTATGGATTTAGTGACAGAATTAGACTTGGAAATGCACAGAAGCGTGTGTGTGAAGTTATTCTGAATGACCCTATGTGCACCTTCAATATTATATACCCTTTTAGGGATAGATTTCAAATAGCTCTGATATAGCAGAAACCACTAAATTATGAAATTGCTAAATTGGGAATTGTACTTCAACCCAGAACAAAAAATGTGCTTTGACGGACACTAAATATCTTGCCCAGCAACAACAGTACAGCGGTGGGTAACGAGAGATTTAGAGGGATTTAAATTTGAGGCCTAGTATTTAGGCGCTGGGTCACCGGTATGGATTTAGTGACAGAATTAGACTTGGAAATGCACAGAAGCGTGTGTGTGAAGTTATTCTGAATGACCCTATGTGCACCTTCAATATTATATACCCTTTTAGGGATAGATTTCAAATAGCTCTGATATAGCAGAAACCACTAAATTATGAAATTGCTAAATTGGGAATTGTACTTCAACCCAGAACAAAAAATGTGCTTTGACGGACACTAAATATCTTGCCCAGCAACAACAGTACAGCGGTGGGTAACGAGAGATTTAGAGGGATTTAAATTTGAGGCCTAGTATTTAGGCGCTGGGTCACCGGTATGGATTTAGTGACAGAATTAGACTTGGAAATGCACAGAAGCGTGTGTGTGAAGTTATTCTGAATGACCCTATGTGCACCTTCAATATTATATACCCTTTTAGGGATAGATTTCAAATAGCTCTGATATAGCAGAAACCACTAAATTATGAAATTGCTAAATTGGGAATTGTACTTCAACCCAGAACAAAAAATGTGCTTTGACGGACACTAAATATCTTGCCCAGCAACAACAGTACAGCGGTAACGAGAGATTTAGAGGGATTTAAATTTGAGGCCTAGTATTTAGGCGCTGGGTGACAGGTATGGGTTTAGTGACAGAATTAGACTTGGAAATACACAGTAGCGGGTGTGTGTGAAGTTATTCTGAATGACCCAATGTGCACCTTCAATATTATATACCCTTTTAGGGATAGATTCCAAATAGCTCTGATATAGCAGGAACCACTAAATTATGAAATTGCTAAATTGGGAATTGTACTTCAACCCAGAACAAAAAATGTGCTTTGACGGACACTAAATATCTTGCCCAGCAACAACAGTACAGCGGTAACGAGAGATTTAGAGGGATTTAAATTTGAGGCCTAGTATTTAGGCGCTGGGTGACAGGTATGGGTTTAGTGACAGAATTAGACTTGGAAATACACAGTAGCGGGTGTGTGTGAAGTTATTCTGAATGACCCAATGTGCACCTTCAATATTATATACCCTTTTAGGGATAGATTCCAAATAGCTCTGATATAGCAGGAACCACTAAATTATGAAATTGCTAAATTGGGAATTGTACTTCAACCCAGAACAAAAAATGTGCTTTGACGGACACTAAATATCTTGCCCAGCAACAACAGTACAGCGGTAACGAGAGATTTAGAGGGATTTAAATTTGAGGCCTAGTATTTAGGCGCTGGGTGACAGGTATGGGTTTAGTGACAGAATTAGACTTGGAAATACACAGTAGCGGGTGTGTGTGAAGTTATTCTGAATGACCCAATGTGCACCTTCAATATTATATACCCTTTTTGGGATAGATTTCAAATAGCTCTGATATAGCAGGAACCACTAAATTATGAAATTGCTAAATTGGGAATTGTATTTCAACCCAGAACAAGAAATGTGCTTGAACGGACACTAAATAACTCGCCCAGCTACAGCACTAGGGACAGATTTAGCTGGATATAAATTTGAGGCCTAGTATTTAGGCGCTGGGTGACCGGTATGGATTTAGTGACAGAATTAGACTGGGATATGGCCAAAAAATAAACAGACTATTGCTGGTTAAATGCACTTGGTGTGACAGCTTCACCCTGATGTAGGCTTTAGCCAAAAAACAACCACACCATTGAGGGTTAAATGCACTTGGTGACAGGCGCAGCTTGCCCCTGATTTTGTATATGGCCAAAAAATGAACAGACTATTGCTGGTTAAATGCACTTGGTGTGACAGCTTCACCCTGATGTAGGCTTTAGCCAAAAAACAACCACACCATTGAGGGTTAAATGCACTTGGTGACAGGCGCAGCTTGCCCCTGATTTTGTATATGGCCAAAAAATGAACAGACTATTGCTGGTTAAATGCACTTGGTGTCACAGCTTCACCCTGATGTAGGCTTTAGCCAAAAAACAACCACACCATTGAGGGTTAAATGCACTTGGTGACAGGCGCAGCTTGCCCCTGATTTTGTATATGGCCAAAAAATGAACAGACTATTGCTGGTTAAATGCACTTGGTGTGACAGCTTCACCCTGATGTAGGCTTTAGCCAAAAAACAACCACACCATTGAGGGTTAAATGCACTTGGTCGCAGCTTGTGCTGGCGCACCACAAGACACAAAATGGCCGCCGATCACCCCAGAAAAATGAGACTGACAAACGGTCTGTGCAGCCTAAAAACAGTGAGCAATTGAGGATCAGCAGCTCAATGATCCACAGCTGCAGATCGATCAGTTAATCAAGTCCTTTGGAGGAGTTAATCTGCCTAATCTCGCCCTACTGTCGCAGCCGCAACCTCTCCCTACGCTAATCAGAGCAGAGTGACGGGCGGCGCTATGTGACTCCAGCTTAAATAGAGGCTGGGTCACATGGTGCTCTGGCCAATCACAGCCATGCCAATAGTAGGCATGGCTGTGATGGCCTCTTGGGGCAAGTAGTATGACGCTTGTTGATTGGCTGCTTTGCAGCCTTTCAAAAAGCGCCAAGAAAGCGTCACAAAAGCGCCAAGAAAGCGACGAACACCGAACCCGAACCCGGACTTTTACGAAAATGTCCGGGTTCGGGTCCGTGTCACGGACACCCCAAAATTCGGTACGAACCCGAACTATACAGTTCGAGTTCGCTCATCCCTAATCATGAGCTGTATTTGCAGGTAGACAATTGATATACTCCCCCCCCCCCCCCCCCCCCAGGAGGTCCAGGGCTCAGTGTGAAGAACCTGTTATAATCTGTTAAATTACTGCAGTAATAAGAACAGCTCACATTGGATATTGTCCTTCGGTCACAGATTTTGCTGGATATTTTGCATTCGTGCAGAAATATCACACAATTTTTCTTGGCTATTATTAGGACCTGAATAGCCTTCAACCTCCCTCCCTGGTGAGATGCATTTTCTATGGGAACTTCACACGGCCAAATTATGGACCTCCTATAGCAACCGTTCAAAATATTTTATTTTTTTATTGCATTTCTGCGGTGCCTGGGACGTAAGACAGAGCCCTTTACAGCAACAAGACGTAAAAATAACCGTAATTGAGAATATGTTGTGGCAGCAAAGAATACAATATCGACAAGATGGATAATATTTTAGATGGCATAACGCGAGAGGGCACAGACCGGGCAACAAGCGTGGATTTTCCATTTCTATTAGAAACATTTGCAAAAGAATTTGAAGGCTGTCACTAATATTCTATTCAGCCGTTTTGGATTTTTTTTTTTAGGTGTGTGGGTCGGAGATACTGACGCCACTGATATTGCCCATCACGGGGGGGGGGGGGGGGGGGTTTCATCTACTAGACCTTGAATAGCATATAGAATCACACTGGGATACCATGGATCCACCAGAGAAAATGATTGAGGCGGGCCCATAATCCACCAGTCCAGGACAAGAAAATCTGATTGCACAATTTTTTGCATCTGCGGAGACCCGGGAAATGAGAAATCAGTAGCATACCCACCCCATTCAAATGTACCTTTAAAATCCTTACTGTAGGTCAATTTCTGCTGTGGATTTATTGTAAAATCTCTTCCATTTCACTAGTACTGAAAAGCGTTGCAGACTTTCTGTCTTCAGCTGTGGAAACGCTGCCTGCCATGTGTGAACATACCCATAAGGGTGCTGCCGCACATAGGTATTTATTTTTGTCTTTTTGGGCATTTTTTTTACCAACGTTTTTCTTGGAGTTTTTAGCAGGCATTTTTTTCCTCTATAAAAAAGTCTATGGGAAAACATCTAGAAAAAAAGCACACAAAAAACATACCTAAAAAAAAAGCCTGTTTGTCCTGCATTTAATATTTCCAATAGATCAGGGATGCCCAACGTGCGGACATCCAGCTGTTTTTCCAAAACTACAATTCCCAGCATGCCTGGACAGCCTACAGCTATTAGGGCATGCTGGGCCACAGGTTGAGCATCCCTTTCCACAGATGTTCATGCAGCATCTGGAGCTGGTGTTATTTGTCTAAAAAGGGGCTGCAAATCAACCACTGTGTAAACCACGTTTTTATACAGTTTTTCCCTACAGAGAAGATGTTTGAAAAAAATGCCAATGCTTTAACATTCTATGTCAGAGAGAGACCCAAAAAACACCCCCCTAATTAACAAAAACACCCATCGCTAAAAACTCTTTTTGTCCCACGTTTCATATTTCACATAAATGTCTGTGTAATGTTTGGAGCTGGCATTTTTTACCCCAAAAACTTCCAAAAATTAAGAAAAAAAGAGCACAAAAACACCATTTAAACCTGCATGTGAACCCAACCTAAGAGGAACATTTTGCATCATCACCCCCCCCCCCCCCCATCCGGCAGTTAAAGAGTTGACTTGCTGTCTGCATATGAAGCCATGTAGCACTGGTTGCATCTACAGTAACGCTGGCAGCTGCGGCACCGGCACATTACCCTGTAATCTCCATTACCACAGTCCCTGGCATCCCCTTTCAGCAGCTTTCAGGACCAGCCATGGAATCCGAGCATTAATAGACATTAAGGGGGATCAGGTTAGCAGCATAATTACTGGACTGTTTTTATTTTCAGATGCTGCCCTGGTTCGGGGGCTGCTGCCAACAGAGGGCCTTTTATTCCGAATGACCTGCCGCAGAATATCAGCCTCTGCCTTGACCAGGTGGAAACAGTCCTGATAATATCTCCTGCAGAACAGGGAGTCAATCTCTTCACCCCTCTGCGGAGAAAGAATTGCAGCCTTTGTATTTATGATCGGAGGCATTTTATGGGATCCGTCCCATCTAGTGAAGCAGATGGCGAGTGACAGAGAAGGCCGGGCACCGTGCAGGTGCAAAAATGTCTCCAAAAAGTAACAATCGACGATGAAGTGATTGAAAGTAGACCACTGTTCTTCTAAGGAATGTGAGAGTCTGGCCTTAAAGGGGTTTTCTGGGAAACCCACCTTAAATACATGTCATTTGCCTGTAGGAGAAAGTTTGTAATATACTTATCATTCCACAGTTGTGTGGATCGGCCACGTGAGGCTTCTCTTCTGCATATCCTGCCGTCACGTCTTTTCTACTGGGAAGTCACTTGTGGATGGGGTCAGAACGATTCCTGTTCCTGGCACATGTGGAAACTGCTGAACCCACCTCATCCAGGTAAAGGAATCGGTCTGACCCTGTGCACAGCGGAAGCGACGTCCTGTCCATAGCCCACACCAGAAATCTGGTAAAGGACGTGATGTGGGCGGACGCAGGATTTTCAGAAGAGGAGCATCACATGATTGGGTCCCTGAGCACCTGATCTACGCAACTACGGTCAGTATATTACAAACTTTCTCCTGCAGAAGAATAACATGTTATCAAGGAGAGAGAGTAGTGGATGCATGGAATAGCCTTCCTGCATAAGTGGTAGCTGCAAATACAGCGGAGGAGTTTGAGCATGCATGGGATAGGCATAAGGCCATCCTTCATATAAGATAGGGCCAGGGGCTATCCACAGTTTTCAGTATACTGGGCAGACTAGATGGGCCAAATGGTTCTTATCTGCCGACATATTCTATGTTTCTAAGGTGAGTTTGCGGAACTCAATGAAACCTATGTCCTGTATAGAGCCTCATAGTGCGTCCAAGTACTATCCGCTGGTGTTTGACAGTTATTCCTCCACGTTGATCTGCACATCTTCATCCATTCTCCTTATCGTGTAAAATAAAGTTGCTAATTAATTGGTAACTTGTGCGTGTGTTCCGTTTCTTTATGTTCCTACTCCAGTCACCTCCAAAGCTGCATTCAAATTGTAGTTGGTCGCTGCAGATCATTACTCACATGCCTTATAGCAGAGATCAGCCACCTCCAGCACTCCAGTTGTTCTGAAACAACAACTCCCAGAATCCTCTATTCACTTCTATGGGAGTTACCAAAACAGTCAAGCAAGTGTGCCTGCTGGGAGTTGTAGTTTCAGAGCAGCTGGAGTGCTGAAAGTTGCTGATCCCTGCTTCATGGCTTAGATTTGGTATTCCATACAGATGGGGGCTACGCAGCAATCTTGGCCGCGATGCCCATCACATGACCATTAATTGCCGTGTAGCAATGCAGCAAATTAATGGCGTCAAGGGGCGACTCGCACTGCCGTGATCCCAGAATGACAAAGAACTCCAGCAGTGCATTTTTGGGGTCATGGTGATGGCATCTTGGAAGCTGAGCTGTGACACTATACAGGTTAATGGCTGCATTACTGCACAACGATAATTGATGAGCCATTTTGGCCACGATCACCATGTTACCCAAGCCTAATTCAGCAGAACTCACCCTATGGAAATGCTGAACCAGCAGGGGCTGTGAACTCCTATAGCAGGAAGGTTAACAGGAAGCCAGCAGAATTTAGAACGCCGCTCTGGAAGTGACTGAAGGAATAGACGTGAGGAGTCTATTCCGGCACAAAGTATTTGAAAGTCTAATCAATAATCTATAAACTGTAAAATCTTTCCTGCCAGTTCCATTCCCTGCCCTCGTCCAAGGGCAAATGAATTCAGATAGCAAAGTCCGAATTGGGACCTCCTGCCTATACTGGATCATGTCATCACAACCCTACATCTTGGGACACGAGCACAAAGCTTGTTGCCCCCTTCCTTTGGCAGTGGCATGACTGGCTGTTTTGCAGATTTGGGTAGATTCTGCAGATTTAAGGAGCACCGTTGGGAAATTCTTCTCCCGGTCTTCTTATTGGTCCCATCAACTGGGGTCTGATTTGGACCATATGGAGATTCCCTGTTTAATCCAACACACTATTTCTATGTCAGAGTTTCAGAAGTTCCAGATTACAGGTCCAGTATATGCCATTTTAACTCTTTCTTCATCCAAAGTCTATTCAGTACTGCTTACGGATTCGGGCATTTATTGGGCAATCCATAGGGTAGAAAGTACTCCATTCTCTAGAAATTGAGGAAATTCCCCTTTGTTTTACCAGTGCTCGACAACATGCTACGCCCCGAGATTTAGCTCCTGCAAAAGGTCATAATTATAATAAAAGCAGCATTCCTTGGATAAAGCTTAGATTTATGATTCTATTATTGCAAAACGGAATTGACCTTTAATCTCACAATCCAGTCCAGTTGTCTTTATCAATAAGGGGGGGGGGGGGTCTGAGTTTGTAAACCCCCCATTATTGATCTCTGGAGCCCACTGGACCTATTACATCCCCAGCCACTTGGTCAACTGTAGTATAAAGGGTAAACTTGTAACAAGTAATTACATCTGTGTAACAATGTAACAATGACAGGATGAGGCTTCCCTTGGGGTGATGTCATATCTGGCCCCAAAATCTTCTGTTCTATGATATTCATCACTGGATGCAGACCAGCGTTCTTCTAGATTTTAATTTCTTCTAGATTATGACATCATTATTAAGAATAAAAGGATGGTAAATGATATTCAGTGAGTGTGCTCTGATCCCGGTCAAAGGATAATCATTGGGGGGGGGGAATATTTGTAGAATGTTACAAAAAGTTCTAGTCCATTTCCACTGGCAACATAATATCTGCTCCTCCACCTCCTTCTCTGTGCAAGTCTGTAACATATAGGGTGAAATTTATCAAGGAAGGCGTTTTTTTTTTTTTCACAAGCTCCATTTTACAAAAACTAAAGCATTTACCTCCCTTATTAAAAAATACCTTTTATTGAATACATAAAAAAAATGTGTTTCAAAGGACCCCCTACTGATAGTTAGATATTACCAGTGAATACACCATATATGTAAAATAACATTGTCAAGAGGCGGGACAGTTTATGTCTTTCTTACTCACGGTTTGTTGACCCGGGATATAGTAGAAGGTGGGACGATTTGTGTCCTTCTTATTTACAATTTGCTGGTGCAAAGTATATCCCAGTTATCTGTCAAAATCAGGGTTAAAGGGAACAAAATATAAATTATATATACATTTTGTTCCCTTAAGGGTCCATTCACACGTCCGTTGTTTCTTTCCTGATCTGTTCCGTTTTTTGTGGAACAGATCTGGACTAGATCTGGAACCATTCATTTTCAATGGGTCCTGAAAAAAATCGGACAGCACAATGTCTGATTTTTTTTCAGGACCCATTGAAAATGAATGGGTCCAGATCTGGCCAGATCTGTTCAGCAAAAAACGGAACAGATCAGGAAAGAAACAACGGATGTGTGAATGGACCCTACCCCTGATTTTGACAGCTAACTGCGGAGCAAGACGGATCCGTCATGACCCCCAATGCAAGTCAATGGGGACGGATCCATTTTCTCTGACACAATCTTCCTCAATAGAAAACGGATCCGTCCCCCATTGACTTTCAGTGGAGTTCATGACGGATCCGTCTTGGCAATGTTAAAGATAATACAACCGGATCCGTTCATAACGGATGCAGATAGTTGTATTATCAGTAACGGAAGCAATTTTGCTGAATCCATCCGGATTCAGCAAAAATGCAAGTGTGAAAGTAGCCTTAATTTAGGCCAGAAAACTGAATGAGTAGAAAACGCCAGTCTTAACTTTCTTCTTCCTGCATTTTTCCTACTCACCTGCATGTTTTTATCCAAACATGAAAGTATGTGCTCTACTGAAAAATCCCTAGTCTACGTTCTCATGGATTCCTTCCCTTGCAATGCCATAGAACATTGCAGTACAGAGCCATCTTGTTCTGCCTAAGGCTTCTTTGCATGCGCCTGTCCTGTCCTCCAGATCTCTGATTAGCATCTTCTTGTTCTCCCCAAGTCCCATGGCCTTCTTGACCTTCTGGTCACAGGGAGAATGAGACTCAGAGGTTAGCGACTTCACCAATCTTGTTCTCTTCTGTGGCTTCTACGAGTTCTTCTATCCAAGCTGCATGAACCTTGGAGAAGAACCAAAGGACACTCATGTACAAAAAGAGGCTCCAGAGGGAGAGGGGTATCCACTAACCTCGTTCCTCCACGGTCGAGCTATATTGGGACTTTTGCTGTTCTCACTCATAGGAAAAAATAAAAAATGTGGTGCTACTATCATGGGGTCTTATATTGCAGTAGAGTGCATGATAAAGTAGAGCCAACCAGCCTGTGTCATATGGAGAGGTTGTCTAATGTATAGAATGCAGGACTTTCTGTGACCATTTTAGTACATATGGTGGGGAGATATCTAGGGGGCCAAGAAACCTCTAGAAAGCCAGAAGTTACACATTCTGCAGGATGCAATAAGTGGAAGCAGGAAAAAAGAAAAAGATTTGACAAAGTTACATAATAACTATTATACTATATTATGGTGTTACTGCCTTGCAGTTGCCTTAAAGGGAACACTCCACTGAAAACACTGTGTAAAGGACATGAAGGGGCAAGGCATGACACAAGGACTCTCTCTTCATTGCTCTTTAGACATCACGCTCCGCCCCTGAGGTCCTGTCCTAGGCATACCGCAGTACATAGGGGTTGACTTCTAATATGTCTCCATGTTTACATAGATTTAAAAAGATTTTCCATTACAAATAAAGCTCCACCTTCAATTCAATCGAGGCAAATGTAAAGTCCTGCAATGCATCTTTGTAACATGATATATCCTTGTTACCATTGCTAGTATTTGCTTATTTTTTGTTATTTTCTACTCCTGTTGCATGCTTGAAATGTCATTAAGATGCTGTTGACAGATTTCTCCTACTTATGGTCTTTACTTAATACTTTGAGTAACCCTTTCACCACCCCTGCGGCCTGTCATATGAACACCCAACACAGGATTAGATATTTAGGGTTAGTCGTTTGTAGACATTTCAAAGTCACATTTTTTTATTTATTCAAGGGTTGAAAATTCATGAGTTACTCCCACCTGTTAAACCCCATCTGCCCTTCTTTGAAAGAACAAGTAGTACAAGCACTAAAATGTCAATTTTTAGCTAAAATTTTAAAGTCTCAAGCTGCAAAAGTACAAACGTTACAAAGTATCTACGAAGCCAAACCAATTCCACAAAGCATGTCCAAAGCATGATCCCTGTCTACTCCAATCTATCGCCGCGTCGACACATAACAATTTGTATTAAAATGTATTGCGTTCAGGAAAATTCTCCAGTAGAGAAACTTCTTCAAGGATGTTAACAGGAGATTTATGCATGTGCGTGGAAGGGCCAACCGTTTCGAGACAGGCCAGTTTATAAAGTCAAGCCCCCACCAGTGTTCCTGAATGGCTTTCAGGAAAAGATTTCCTCTAGGGAACGAGGAGAGGAGAGGTTCATATTTTTCCTCCACACCCATATAATCTCCGGTAAGAAACCCTTCCAAGAATGCCAATGGAGGGATCCATTACATAGGGCACAGGGAATGAGTCATGGCTCATGAAAGGAGGGCTCTGAGATCCTTATCTGCATTAGACATCACACTCCGACTTTGATACAATGGTTCCTCAGAGGCCACCACCAGGTGACGCACACAGAGAAAGCTCCAGAACGGCCCACTCCCGAAACCAGACAGCTACAGTAATTTCCAACAAAGTGACAGAAAGCTGACAGAACGTCAACTGATTTTTTGGAGAACGTCTACTACTACAGCCTGAAACCAAAGGTAAATTTAGGAGATATCTATGGTTTCAGAGGTGTGGATCTCGGTGGAATTGCTTCCAAAAAGGAACATTAAGCTCAAACTATGGAAAGGTTGATGCCTAGATAAAATGATGAATAGGGGACAAATACTTTGGACCCTCCACCAACCCATGTCAATTTCCAATACTACTCAAGGCAATGATTGTGGTACTATTGGTCACAGTTACTTGGGCACTGTATGGAGCTATTATATGAGCCCTACATTTGGGATTTGAGATTATTTTGGCAGTGAAAGGTCCCATTTTTGGGGAAGAATTAAGGCAGTATATCTTATCATTTTCTTTGAAAAAGAGAGGGAAACTCCTTCTATAAAAGCTTTGCCCAAGGGTCTTCACTAAGAGAAGAGCAAATGGATTCTAAAATTTGGAAATTCCACCAGATTTTTATTTATTTTTTATATTTTGATTTTAATGAAGAAACTTTCAGTTGGGGTAAATTTTACTTGGACCGGAATCAAAGTAAAAGACATTCACATTTTTCTCCAGCCTTATAAAATTTCTGTTTATATCTGATTAATCGACCAAAGGTGTAGTAAAGCTGAATTTGCCTTTTGCCACTTGCAGTATGCATTAATATATTCACTCTAGATAATTATGATGAGCCATTTCTTTTTTAATAAGTATGAAAACAGAACGCTCTAAAATACTATAAGAGGTTGGTTGGTATAGAAAATCTACTTTCATAGACCCTATTAGGCGGTCCTGAGTTAATGGAATGGGTCTCCCATTTGGGAACCAGCCAAATTGGAAATAGACTCTCCCTCTCTGGAGGATCATTGAACTCAATAGAAACCATGTAATTCTTCATTTCTCCTACGGTGGAGCTCTAGATGAATTGAACACGTTCTTCCTGGTTCTTATGCTGATTGCAGCTGATCACAGGAATTCCTAGAAGTGAGACATACAAAGGACTGTCCAGAGCAGCATGTCCCTTTAAACTCCTCTGTGGGGGATATTTTGTATTAAACATGGCTCATTCTATCACCTTCAAGATTTTTCATTTACAAGAAAACAATCTGAATCCATCCAAATACTGCAGTCCTGGTGATGTGAAGTCCCAATATGCATCTGATAAATCTCCTGTTTCCTAGAAAACAAATTCTTGTAAAGCCCCCATGGCTGAAGACTGTGCTGTCTGTACATGACAGGATTTATGATTTGGGGGAGGAGGAGGAGGAGGAGGAGGTGTAACATTTGCAGCTTAGTTTCACTAAGCAAAGACTTTCAGAAACTTTAAAGGGATTTTCTGTTTTTCTGTAAATTGTATAACGGAAAGTTCTGTAACTTTCTAATATACTTTGTGAAGTCTTGTGGCTGAAACATACACAATGTATCTGAAGTCTCTTCCTTAAGAGTAAATACTGTAATGGCTATTAATGTACAAGAGGACACAACTCCCCCCCCCCCCCACCCCCCCGCTCAGGTAGGTTACCGCAGCACCAATTCTTGAAGTTTCCCTGCAGCACTCCCACAGGTAAAATAAGGTATTGCACACTGCATATTCAAATCAATGGCCTATCTGTATATCAGTATAGATCCTCCAGAGCAAGAGATGTAACCGATATCCAAGCTGTGCCAAGAGATACTGAACAGAGGACCCCTTTACTAACTAAGAATTATCTATCTATCTATCTATCTATCTATCTATCTATCTACTATATATTTATTTCATATCTATCTATATATCTATATATCTATTTCATATCTATCTATTATCTATCTACCTATCTATAATCTATCAATCTATCTATCTATCTATTATCTATCTATCTATTATCTATCTATCTATCGATCTATTATCTATCTATCTATCTCATATCTATCTATCTCATGTCTATCTATCTAATATCTATCTCATATCTATCTATCTATCTATCTATCTATCTATCTCATATCTATCTATCTCATATCTATCTATCTATCTATCTATCTATCTATCTATCTATCTATCTATCTATCTCACATCTATCTCACATCTATCTATCTATCTATCTCATATCTATCTATCTATCTATCTATCTCATATCTATCTATCTATCTATCTATCTCATATCTATCTATCTCATATCTATCTATCTATCTATCTATCTATCTCACATCTATCTATCTATCTATCTATCTATCTATCTCATATCTATCTATCTCATATCTATCTATCTCATATCTATCTATCTATCTATCTATCTATCTATCTATCTATCTATCTATCTATCTATCTATCTATCTCATATCTATCTATCTATCTCATATCTATCTATCTCATATCTATCTATCTATCTCATATCTATCTATCTCATATCTATCTATCTCATATCTATCTAGCTTATCATCTCCTTTCTATCTTCATATCCATCTCTAGCCTATTAACCCTAGACTTGCCACCCAGTACACTGATATATCCCTCTAGCCGTTGTCCTTCTACCCTGTAGGTAGGTAACACTCCTGTGACTCTCTAATCGAGTGTTTTCTAATGGACCTGACACTTTCTTGAATTAAACTCTTTTATTTCCACCCATCTTTATTCATTTTTTTCTTAAAAAAACACAAGGAGCGTCCAAATGAATTTCCCTGAGATTGAATTCTTGGGTATAACTTGCAGAATGATGACTCACTGAGGACACTGGGCCAAATATGACTTTTATGTGTCATTCCCAATCATTCAATTTTGTTTTCACGAAGAAGAAGAATAGACTAACGTGCGTTCGAGCACAGATGGCGTATTAGGAGCTGATGTTTTCAACAGTAGTGTTGTTGGAACAAGGCCACACAAGTGCGCTAACCCCAGCCTGGCCAGAGCATAATGCTTTCTCTAACCCTACCCAGGACCTCCTTCCATAGAGGAACCAGCCTGTCCACATATTACAGCCATTTATTTCAATGGACACATGTAATACCACATTTGTCCTCTAGTGTCTGCAGAGGAAATGACCAGCATAAAATCAGCAGTGTGAAGGACTCTGTGTCTTAACCCTTTCAAGGGTTTTTTTTTTTACCCCAGCCCTCACAAAGCCATATAAATGCATGTTTTTAGTGGGACAAGATGTGCTTTCTATTGGCATGAAATATGGTGAGAAGCGGGGAAAAAAATTCCAAATGGGGTGTAATTATAAAAAAACACCATTCTGCCACTGTTCCATGTTTTTTTGTTTTTTTTACACTGTTTCCTATGTGGTAAAATTGACCTGTTACTTTTATTCTCTGAGTCAGTACAATTACAACAATACCACATATGTCTAGTTTTTCTTCCATTTTAATACTGAAAAAAAAAAGACTTTTTTTTTTGCATTGCCATATTCTGACCCTCATGACTCTTTTTATTTTTAAGTGTAGGGAGTTGTGCGAGGGCTCATTTTTTGCAGGGCAATCTGTACTTTTCGATGCCATCTGGGGTAAATCTGACTTTTTGATCACTTTTTATTCAAATTTTTTGTGAGAGGTGAAGTGACCAAATACCAGCAAATCGGCTATTTTGACTTTCAGTTTCACTGTTTGCCGTTATGGGATACAAATTTTTATATTTTAATAGTATAAGTGTTTTCGCACATGGAGATGTCCATGATGTTAATTTTTTTTAAATTATTTATGTATTTTTCTATTTCTTTGAATTGTTGTATATATTTTTAGTATTTTTGAAAATGTTTTTCTTTTTTTACCCTTTTTAGCTTTTTAGTAGTTTATTATATTGCTTCTCATAGTTTATGAGAATTACACTATGAGGGTCATTAACTATACTGAAATACGCCTAAATTGGGCGTATTTCAGGTACAGATGGAAGCACAACAATTATTTGCGCCTCTATCTGCGACTTTGCCCCGCTCATACCATGTCTAAAAAAGTGGGTGTGGCGTGTTTTAGGCGTAGAAAATGTTCTAAATTAAAGACAACTAGGACAGGGGCTTTAATAAGACCAGTGTCTAAATAAATGTGCCCCTATGTTCCTATGGAGGCTCGCCATAGGAACTAATCTGCAGTAGCCCTGTACCACTCCTGAATACAGAGGCTGACGCACATTACATCCGGCTCCCCTGATGCCCCGTGCTCCCGCTCTTTAACATCCCATGTGCCATGATCACAATTGACCACGGCATCTGAGGGGTTAAATGTATGCGATCGACGTTGCCTGTTGTTTTAAATAGAGGAAACAGAGGATAGAGATCTGGGAACACTGAATACAGCTGGTTACAGAGAGGTCCTTTCACAGTGAAGACAATGGCTAGTTAGCTGTACCATTATTTCACAGAGATAGTCTGTCTTTTCCGCGTGTCACATTGTGTTACTTATTCAGGCAGACTCAAGGAGGCTTGTAGTGGCAGCCATTTGTCAGACTGCTTGTGCTAGGGTGCAGTATTTAAAGCCACACTACTCATTTTATTAGTCTAATCTTCACAGCACGGCCACTCCAACACAGCCACACATCTCCTGCCTTGTCCATCATGTTTTACACCGTACTGCTGCTGCCGCTGCTAATACTGCCACTACTAGTACCCCTACACAGCTTCATATCTCTTACCTTGTAACCCTGTCAGATTCCACATTGTGCTGCTGCCGCTGCTAATACTGCCACTACTAGTACCCCTACACAGCCTCATATCTCTTACCTTGTCTGTCAGGTTCCACAATGTGCTGCTGCCGCCGCTACTACTGCCACTTCTACTACCCCTTGACAGCCGGACATGTCCTGCCTTGTCTGTCCGATTCTATACTGCGCTGCCGTGACTACTGTTGCTAGCACTGCCTCTACCACTACTCCTACATGTCTGCACATCTCATCACAGGTCTGTCAGGTTCCATACTGTGCTGCTGCTATTACTTCTGCTACTATTGCTGCTACTACTACCCCTACACAGCCACACATCTGCTACTTTGTTTGTCAGGTTCCATTCTGTGCTGCTGCTGCCACTACTACTACCCCTTGACTGTTGCATATCTCCTGACTTATCTGTCCGGTTTCATACTGTGCCTATACTGCTGCTGCTATTACTACTACTACTACACCTACACATCTGCACATCTCCCATCTTGTCTGTCAGATCCCCATACTGCGCTTCAGATACTTTTTCTGCTACTACTGCCGCTACTACTACCCCTACATAACTGCATATCTACCTTGTCTGTCAGGTTCCATAATGTGCTGCTGCTGCTACTGCCCCTTGACATTCCCACATCACCTGCCTTGTCTGTCAGGTTCCATAATGTGCTGCTGCTGCTGCTGCTGCTACTAGTACTACTTCCCCTTCACAGCCTCACATCGCCTGCCTTGTCTGTCAGGTTCCATAATGTGCTGCTGCTGCTACTAGTACTACTTCCCCTTCACAGCCTCACATCGCCTGCCTTGTCTGTCAGGTTCCATAATGTGCTGCTGCTGCTACTAGTACTACTTCCCCTTCACAGCCTCACATCTCCTGCCTTGTCTGTCAGGTTCCATAATGTGCTGCTGCTGCTGCTGCTACTAGTACTACTTCCCCTTCACAGCCTCACATCGCCTGCCTTGTCTGTCAGGTTCCATAATGTGCTTCTGCTGCTACTAGTACTACTTCCCCTTCACAGCCTCACATCGCCTGCCTTGTCTGTCAGGTTCCATAATGTGCTTCTGCTGCTACTAGTACTACTTCCCCTTCACAGCCTCACATCTCCTGCCTTGTCTGTCAGGTTCCATAATGTGCTGCTGCTGCTACTAGTACTACTTCCCCTTCACAGCCTCACATCTCCTGCCTTGTCTGTCAGGTTCCATAATGTGCTGCTGCTGCTGCTGCTAGTACTACTACCCCTTGACATTCCCACATCGCCTGCCTTGTCTGTCAGGTTCCATAATGTGCTGCTGCTGCTACTAGTACTACTACCCCTTCACAGCCTCACATCTCCTGCCTTGTCTTTGAGATTCTATACTGTACTGCTGCTTCTACTGTTGCTAACACTGCCTCTACTACTACTCCTACACAGCTTCTCTTACCATATTCTCAGGCTCCATATGGTGCTGCTGCTCCTACTTCTGCTGATACTTTGCTGCTTCTGCCTCTACTACTATATTAAAGAGCTTGAAAGTGTTTAGATACAGTACTCGGTTGGTCATACACGACCTTCCAGCCCAATCATGGCACTTGTGATTCAGGTCTAATTTATTTGGACTGAATTAATTCCGAGAGCCAAATCGATAGATTCTGGACTGAAAGAAATTACAGTAAATTCGCTCATCTCTAGTCATCAGAATCAAATATAACTATGTATGAAGCTTTTGAAGCAATGCCTTTACTGCCTGCAAAGTACTGGGGGAGGGGGGTTCTTAATTGAGTTTTGGAATATGGATGACCCATAAGTGGTGATCCAGCTGGAGACTCAGGAGAGCATCTAAGTGACAGCTCAAGCAATAAGACGTGAGCCTTAAGTCCTCACTCTGCACTAGCCCAGCTGGTCAGACAGAGGCTGAAGAAATGTTCATCTTATCAATAGGCACGGATTACCAGTCTTTCCTTACTAATGGAGGCTGCATGCCTTCCCCCTGAGAGGAAATAGAGCATATTGCTCACTTAATGGAAATGTCACTGATAGGGATGAGATTCTCGCGATCAAATAGCCAGCAACAGGTGAAAGAATTAAGTGACCGCCTGGACCTTATGAAAACTTCATTAAATGGAAAAAATTACACTGAGCATTCGTTGGCTGGTAAAAACTCAGGCTATCAATAATGTAAGTAACATTTTAAAGGGAAACACCACCTTAGGTTATCATAGACTCCACAAACAGATATGAACCAGCACTTTTTTTCATATACTAATTCTTTTTTTTTTTTCTTCCCCACAAACTGAAAAACAGATAAAAAATGGAAACTATCAGTAAGGTGTTGTTGACTGTTCTGTTATTTATATTTCTGCATCTATTAGTAAAGGTGTCCTTCAGCCTGACCGGAGTAAGTATTAATCAGATGTTCTTTTGATGACATGAGGTTTTCACAAAAGTTGAAATAAGAATCAAAATATAGTCATAATTGGATCCATCAGCAGCAACTTGATGGAAATAGCAAATAAAAAAGATCATGTAGACACTGATAAGGTGGACAGTGCGGGAAGGTGTATATATCCCACTCAGATACCTCAGCTGGGTGGGGTAGGTAAAATCCGGGATGCAATAGTCTCAGCAGCATGTAGGTTGCTGAGACAACGTTTTTTTGTTGTATTCTGGGCTGGATTTTAGTTGGATTGGCAGATAGGACTGGAAGTGGGATCTACCAATCCACACCCTTCCAGAACAAGTGTTCTCTTGGTTCAGAGAGGATCGCAGGTGAGGTCTGTGATAATCAGACTAGGATAAAGCACCTCCCAGGGTGTCAGAGTGGGGAGGTGTTATCCAGAAACAGAGACCTGCCGATGATTGTAGTGGTCTCAGCTGGGTAGGCTGAGGGACCACACGGCTAAGTGACAGCCTGTAATTTGGGGGATGCATTGACACCTGCGGCACAAGGGTCACAAGGCCAGAGTCGGGAGGACTTCGAGACCACAATCCCCCAAAGGGACTCTTATTTGCACAGCCTGGGGGCTGGTGAACAGTTTGACTGGAAAAGCCGGGCCTGATGCCAGGTATGAATTGTAACCTGTAGTTGAGTCAGGGCTTCAGTTACTGTGTTTAGGTGGAGCCCAGACGGGCAGGCTTTTGTTTTGTACTGTTTCTGTTGGTGCTTGTGTCGCAATAAAGAACGGTTTGGTCATGAAAAAAAGTGGTCTGAGAAAGAAATCTGTAAGTGTAACCCATGGAAGCGAGCTAACCCTGACAATACATATAGAAGAGATCCTAATTCAGTGGTTCTTTCATTACACGACCACATAGGAGGGCAGATTCACCATACAGTATATGCAGTCCCCGTGTGAGTGACACTCAAGCAGGAGTCATATCACCAAGTGACCCTCATCCAATCAGTGGCGGTAGGAATCCTTGGGCGCCTGACAAAGCAAAAGTATGAAGGCTGGCGAATGCAGAGGATCGGATTTTTGTTTGTACCATTATTTGTTTCTGCAGCTGAAAATAACATATTTGTTCTTCTTCATCCCTTGTTGTGCGGCCAATGCGCTTAAAATCCAGAAACGGTCCAAGTACCCCGCCCCCCCCATTTATAAGAACACAATATATCATGTTGCTATGGTAAAAGCCAGTTTTTATTTTTAGAAATTAAGAAAGATTTCATCTGTAATCCGAACAGATAAACAAGAAGGAAGTCCGGTGCCAGGTCATCCTCACAACGACTGCCTAAAACTACAGCAAAGATTTCTCCCATCCGACTCATCCGAGTTCTCATCCAAATCCACAAATATTCATTATTCATCTTCCTGAAAGAGCAACAGTGAGATGGGAAAACCATCAGTGACATTCAGATCCATATTCTTCTACATAGCTGTCACAAACCTACCTGTCCGGGCCCCAGCGGTGAGATCTACAGCCTCAGCTCGACCGCGATGGGAAAGACACGCTGCAAAGCCCCCGGATAATGTGACAGCATCCCTAGCAAAAGGATGCAATGCTCTGTTGAAACTAGCAGTGGGTTTATTGCTCAGATGCTCTACTCCTGCCTGCTGTGTTCTGTCCTACCTCAGACGTCCACCTTTTATCTTTAAGATGGATGCCTCTGAGGCAGGAGTTGGTGCTGTGCCATCTCAGCAGCTGTCCTCCTTAATTAACCTGAAACCCTGTGCATTTTTCTCTCGAAAAAACCCTCCTCCGCCGAAAGGAATTATGATATCGCAACCGTGAATTGTTTGCCATCAAATGGCCCTTTAAGGAGTGGCATCACTTCTTGGGGCACAACAAAAAAAGATGGTGCTGATGGATCATAAAAATTTGATGTATCTGTATGTGGCCAAGTGCTTCAATCCTCGGCAAGCCCGTTGGGCTCTGTTTTCGCGCTGTTTAACTTTGCGGTGACTTTTCGTACAGGTTCTGGTAATGTGAAGGCGGATGCCTTATCGCATGGTTTTGGCATTGAAGACTGCATTGATACTGAACCTGGTAACATTCTGTCTTGCCGCCATTAGTTCTGATCTGGCCACTTAAATACTAGGTTAAGACTTGGCTCCCAAAAATCTTCCTTCTGGTAAATTGTTTGTGCCTCTAAACTTGCAGCTTAAGGTGTTGGAGGAATCTCATTGTTCTGTTCTGGCAGGTCATCCAGGTATTGCATGGACTAAACATCTGATCTCCCGGGCCTACTGGTGGTCTACTTGGTCACGCAATGTGAGGTGCCTTTGTCTCTGTGTGTGATGTGTGTGCTAGGGCCAAGGTACCTAGGAGACGTCCTGCGGGTTTGCTTTGTCCATTGACTATTCTACAGAGATATTTTGATGGACTTGTTTATGGACTTTCCTCCCTTGAGGGGCAGTTCTGTTGTCTGGGTGGTCATACATAGATTCTCGAAGATGTTTCATCTGGTGTCTTTAAACAAAATTTTCTAATGCTAAAGAATTAGCTACTTTATTCATGGACAACATCCTTGCATGGCATACCTGAGTCCATTATCTTGGAGAGAGGTGTCCAGTTTGTCTTGAGATTCTAGAGAGGGTTTAGCAACAAACTTGGGCTCAAACTTTCCTTCCCATCTGTGTTCCATCCCGAGACAAATGGACAAACCAAAAGGGCCAACCAGGTATTGGAGCAGTTTTTAAGGTGTTTCTGGCTGCCAAAATGAGTGGAGAAAGTTTTTGGCTCTAGCGGAATTCGCTATGAACAATTATATCAGCAACTCTAGTGACGTGTCACCTTTTTATGGTAACTATGAGTTTAATCTGCGTTTTCCTTCTGTCTCTGGGTCCAGCTCTGTAAACCCTGCGGTGGATACTTTCTTTAATAATCTGTGCACAGTTTGGGCCCAGGTTCACAAGAGCATGGAAAATTCCCAAAGTATCCAATGTGAACAAGAAAATAGGAAACGGTCTGTAGGTCCGAAAGTTGGGAGAACTTGTCTGGCTTTGTACAAAAAATTTACATTTCAGAGAACTAGCTGGTAAACATCAGTCAAAAATATATTGGACCATATAAAATCAAGTCTGTAACTAATCCAGTATCTTTTTGTCTTCTTTTTGCCTTCGTCATTCAGAACTCATGATGTCTTTCATAAATCTTTGCTTAAACGATATGTTCCTCCTGAAATTTCTCCACCTAAACTGCCTGATCAAATGGTTATTCTGGATGAGATTGAGTACGAGGTAGAGAGAATTATTGAATCCCGGGAAGTTTAGGGTTTGATTCAGTACTTAACCGATTGGAAGGGATATGTTACTGAGGAGAGAGCATGAGAACCTGCTTGGGACCTTATTAGGAGGGTCCATGCAAAATTTCCATTTTAGCCTGCTCCCCAGGTTGAGGGTCCAGTAGCCCCTCTTAAAAGAATATTGTCACAAACTTACCTGTCTGGGCCCAACGGCAAGATCTCCAGCTTCAGCGAGACCCCTGCTGACATGACAGCATCCTTAGAAACAGGATGCAATACTCTGTATGCTCCCAGTTCTGTTCTGTGTGCTTTGGATTGCTTATTGGATTGACCTCAGCTTGCCTGTGACCACTCTCTGTCTCATGATTTGGTATTGTGTTTCCCATCTGGTTCTGACTTCGGCTTGGATATTTTGACAACCCTATGTCATCTGATTTGGTACTACATTGTCCACCTGGTTCTGAATCTTACTTGCATCTTTTTGTAGTCTCTTCTGTGTGTGTCAGTCTTGCACCTAACAGAGCAGGGAACATCAACCAGTTGCTGACTTGCAGCCTAGGGCTTGCATTTCCAGTAGGCAAAGCAGGCTGGGTTCCAGTTAGGTCTCACTGTCTGAGTGTTCCCACTACTTTGCTGACACTATCGGTTTAATAGCATTTTCAGGACGTCAAACAATGGCACAGCTGGGATATAAATGTACAGCACTCCCATCACTGGAGGTAGAAGACCTAAAATGTAACTGTCATTAGAGAGAACCTGAAATGTAACTACAGAAAAGTAACTGTTTCGCAAAATTTGTATGGAAAGAAGGATAACAGCACTGAATCAAAGCTCCCCACTGCTAGTGACATAGGGGCAGTATTATAGTAGCTAGATTCTTGTACATAGGAGTAGTATTATAGTAGTTATATTATTGTACATAGGAGCAGTATTATAGCAGATATTCTTGTACATAGGAGCAGTATTATAGTAGCTAGTTTCTTGTACATAGGAGCAGTATTATAGTAGTTATATTCTTGCACACAGGAGGCAGTATTATAGTAGTTATATTCTTGTACATAGGAGCAGTATTATAGTAGTTATATTATTGTACATAGGAGGCAGTATTATAGTAGTTATATTCCTGTACATAGTAGGGGCATTATATTAGTTTTATTCTTGTATATTTGAACGATTATCACCCTGTAGCATTGACCTCAATTGTGATGAAGTGCTTTGAAAGGCTGGTCAGAGACTTTTGTGGACTATAGCTCTGCTTTCAACACCATAATTCCCTCTATAATGGCTACTAAGTTGGGGAATCTAGGTCTAAACCGATCACTAGGTCAGTGGATCAGTAGCTTTCTGTCATATAGATCTCAAATAGTACGTGTGGGCAAACATGTTTCTTCCTCCCTCATCTTGAATGTTGCCCCTTTCCCCCCAAGGCTGTGTCCTGAGTCCATTGCTCTACTCATTAGGTACTTAGGATTGTGGGGCCACCTCTACTTCCTCTACAATTATTACGTTTGCTGATGACACGGTTGTGATAGGTCTGATCTCCGATTAACAACAAGGCAGCCTACCAGGGGGAGATTAATCACTTGGTAACCTGGTGCCGAGATAACCATCTTAGTGGGGGTGGAGGATTTCAGCAGGAAGTGGAAGAGGATCTATCACCCGTCAGGATTAATCGGGATTGAGTGGAGCATGTGGCCAGTTTTTAATACCTGGGTGTACATATTACATAACAATTATCTTGGGCTAGTCATATCAACTTCTTGGTAAAGAAGGCTCGTCTTTATCATCTCAGACACCTGAGGGATTTCAGACTACCCCACAGGATACTAAAGAACTTCTACACCTATGTCATCGAGAGTATCCTGACAGGAAACATTACTGCCTGGTTCGGTAGTAGCAAGAAACAAGACACGGTGGCATTTGATAGGGTGGTGCGCTCGGCCTAGCGAACAATCAGCGCTGACCTTCATGATTTGCAGCTCATTTATTATGAGAGGTGCTTGACCATGGCCATGAAAGTGGTGAAGGACCACAGACACCAAAATAACAGTCTGTTTTGTCTCCTGCGGTCTGGGAAACGTTACCGCATTTCGAAAGTTAGCACCGTGAGAATGAGCAAGATTTTCTTCATGCAGACCATTTGGATGCTGAATCAGAAAATCATACAGGGACAGATAAATGAGGGTGCGTCCTGTAACTTAACAATCGTGAGACAGTTTTATTGTACTATCAATGTTTTTTAATTTAATGTTATGCTACTCTTTTTTTCTATTTTTATTATTATAATGGAATATCATCTAAGCATTTCACCACTGTGTGTGACAAATAAACCTGCAACTGTAGCAGTTATATTATTTTACATAGTAATTATATTCTTGTACATAGGAGCAGTATTATAGTAGTTATATTCATGTACATAGGAGGCAGTATTATAGTAGTTATATTCTTGTACATAGGAGGCAGTATTATAATAGTTATATTCTTGTACATAGGAGCAGCATTATAGTAGTTATATTCTTGTACATAGGAGGCAGTATTATAGTAGTTATATTCTTGTATATAGGAGCAGTATTATAGTAGTTATATTCTTGTACATAGGAGCAGTATTATAGTAGTTATATTCTTGTACATAGGAGCAGTATTAAAATAGTTATATTCTTGTACATAGAAGCAGTATTATAGTAGTTATATTCTTGTACATAGGAGCAGTATTATAGTAGTTAAATTCTTGTACATAGGAGCAGTATTATAGTAGTTATATTCTTGTACATAGGAGCAGTATTATAGTAGTTATATTCTTGTACATAGGAGCAGTATTATAGTAGTTAAATTCTTGTACATAGGAGCAGTATTATAGTAGTTGTATTCTTGTACATAGGAGCAGTATTAAAGTAGCTACATTTTTGTACATAGGAGCAGTATTATAGTAGTTATATTCGTGTACATAGGAGGCAGTATTATAGTAGTTATATTGTTGTATATGGGAGCAGTAATATAGTAGTTATATTCTTGTACATAGGAGGCAGTATTATAGTATTATATACTTGTACATGGGAGCCAGTATTGTGTTATTTATTTTCTTGTCTATGTCTATAGTTAAACCATATAGTGTTTGGTGTCAACTTTCAATATTCCCTTTGCCTTGCTTTACAGTCGTGGCCAAGAATTTTGAGAATTAGATAAATATTGGAAATTGGAAAAATTGCTGCTTAAGTTTTTATAATAGCAATTTGCATATACTCCAGAATGTTATGAAGAGTGATCAGATGAATTGTATAGTCCTTCTTTGCCATGAAAATTAATCCCAAAAAAACCTTGCCACTGCATTTCATTGCTGTTATTAAAGGACCTGCTGAGATCATTTCAGTAATCGTCTTGTTAACTCAGGTGAGAATGTTGACGAGCACAAGGCTGGAGATCATTATGTCAGGCTGATTGGGTTAAAATGGCAGACTTGACATGTTAAAAGAGGGGTGATGCTTGAAATCATTGTTCTTCCATTGTTAACCATGGTGACCTGCAAAGAAACGCGTGCAGCCATCATTGCGTTGCATAAAAATGTCTTCACAGGCAAGGATATTGTGGCTACTAAGATTGCACCTCAATCAACAATTTATAGGATCATCAAGAACTTCAAGGAAAGAGGTTCAATTCTTGTTAAGAAGGCTTCAGGGCATCCAAGAAAGTCCAGCAAGCGCCAGGATCGTCTCCTAAAGAGGATTCAGCTGCGGGATCGGAGTGCCTCCAGTGCAGAGCTTGCTCAGGAATGGCAGCAGGCAGGTGTGAGCGCATCTGCACGCACAGTGAGGCCAAGACTTTTGGAAGATGGCCTGGTGTCAAGAAGGGCAGCATAGAAGCCACTTCTCTCCAAAAAAAACACCAGGGACAGATTGATCTTCTGCAGAAAATATGGTGAATGGACTGCTGAGGACTGGGGCAAAGTCATATTCTCCGATGAAGCCTCTTTCCGATTGCTTGGGACATCAGGAAAAAGGCTTGTCCGGAGAAGAAAAGGTGAGCGCTACCATCAGTCCTGTGTCATGCCAACAGTAAAGCATCCTGAGACCATTCATGTGTGGGGTTGCTTCTCGTCCAAGGGAGTGGGCTCACTCACAGTTTTGCCCAAAAACACAGCCATGAATAAAGAATGGAACCAAAACACCCTCCAACAGCAACTTCTTCCAGCAATCCAACAACAGTTTGGTGAAGAACAATGCATTTTCCAGCACGATGGAGCACCGTGCCATAAGGCAAAAGTGATAACTAAGTGGCTCGGGGACCAAAACGTTGACATTTTGGGTCCATGGCCTGGAAACTCCTCAGATCTTAATCCCATTGAGAACTTGTGGTCAATCCTCAAGAGGCGGGTGGACAAACAAAACCCCACTAATTCTGACAAACTCCAAGAAGTGATTATGAAAGAATGGGTTGCTATCAGTCAGGAATTGCCCAGAAGTTGATTGAGAGCATGCCCAGTCGCAGTGCAGAGGTCCTGAAAAAGAAGGGCTAACACTGCAAATACTGACTCTGCATAAATGTCATGTAATTGTCGATAAAAGCCTCTGAAACGTATGAAGTGCGTGTAATTATATTTCACTACATCACAGAAACAACTGAAACAAAGATCTAAAAGCAGTTTAGCAGCAAACTCTGTGAAAACTAATATTTGTGTCATTCTCAAAACTTTTGGCCACGACTGTACATTAAGGGTAAATTCACCTGACACTTAAAAAACAGCCATTTAACATTCATTCGTTATCTGTTCTGTATTTGTTTTTAACAGCCCCTGCAGTATCTTCAGTATAAATAATGCACCACAATGGTGCCCCCATAGTGAACCCAGTATAAATGACAGTCCCCATAGTGCTTGCCTTATTCTTAATTGACAATATATATATATATATACAGTATATAATTCCCCACCTACCCACTATAGTGGCAACAAATAAAAAAAAAATATTATCTTACCCTAGCCAGTCACGGGAACACTCGCTCTACACTGGAGGCAGCGGGACTTGGCATTCCTAACTTCCCAGACGTCGGATGATCACACTTGGATCATCAGGTCCCGCTGCCTCCAGTGCAGAGGTCCTGTGCGTGCCGGTAGTGCGGTGAGTATGTTCTTTGTTCCATAGTGTACTCGCTTTTAACAGCGGTTAGACAGGTGCACTTCTGCATAAACGGCTGGTTAAAATGGGCCTAATGATTTCTATGGGGTTTGTTTGGTGATGAAAATGGGTAAAAATAGGACAAACTGTATCTTAATTTTTTAAAGGCTGAAATTCAGTGGCCATTTAAAAAAAGTCCATGTGAACAGTCTCATAGACTGCTCTGGTTCTGCAAATGGCTTTGTGGTCATGTGAATGTTCACTAATCTCCCCCTCTCAGATATTCGGGTTGGATCTGTTGCTGTAGTTAGTGTGTAAAAAGCTCCAGCCGAAATCTGAGACGTTCATGCATTGCCCATTAAATCCTTGATGATAGGAAGAGTCGGTGCCGGACACTTTTATCCCCATTGTGCTCCTTTACATAACACTTCTGCTTTTACCATTTCTTGCTCTCGTTTTCGTTGCTGGCAGCCAGATGGATAGCGGAGTCTTGCAATCAAATCAGATGTCAGCTTCCCTTTCCAGTTCCCACAGTAACCAACAAGCAAAGCTGAGCCGTAATCTCCGAGACAGGATATAGAATTTGCTAAATACAAGGACATGCAGGCAAAGATGTAAGACGGGATCCGCTGTCCTCCACGTCAGGACAGGATAAGCCTAGGGCAAGCAAAGTCACTTTAATTCATAGCAGTCAAATTTACAATCAGAATTTGCAAAGAAACACTATAAGCGTCAGTACAAGGCTCCATGTGCACGGACACCAGGGGTGCACCACCAATGAGGCCAGGTGAGGCAGCACCAGGTAGGGGCAAGAGGGGGGCAGCGAAGGGCCATGGGCAATGAGCACTTTCATTGTGGCAAAGGGATTAGGGTAAGCAATTGACATTTGGGAGGGGGGCGCCGTTTCAGTTTTCACCTCAGGCAGCAAAAAGGCTAGATGTACCCCTGACGGACACATGCAAACAATGGAAGCATGGAACAATCCGAATTGCATTAGTGCTGTATTAATTCATTTTTGATCAAAATCAGAGACAAAGTGGCTTCCAACAGATGGGACCTACACTATCAGACTTGCCTACCCTGGACCTAAGCCTACAAAATCATAGGCCCTGGGCAGATGAGTAGAAGTGCATGGTCCAAATGGGGGCAGCCAGTCCCCCATATGTACAACGCAAAAACAAAAAGACCAGCACCTCCAAAAAATATGTAATAAAATACAGGCGCACGATACCAAAAGCAAATAAACACTATATGAAGCAGCACACTGCTCCATACACAAAGACAGAGGCAAACATTGAAAACATGAACAATGTAAACCGCATTACTGCTGTACTTACTATATAGGAATTAGAAGTTGTTTGCGTACATTTTTAATCCAAATTGTGTCGGTCCCATCTATCACAGATAAGGTAGCTTCAAACAGATGGGACCTACACTATCAGACTTGCTTCTCCTGAGACTAAGGCCCCTTTCACACGGGGGTGAGAATTCCGCGTGGCTGCAATGTGTGAGGTGAGCGCATTGCACCCGCACTGAATCCGGACCCATTCACTCCAATGGGGCTGTGCACATGAGCAGTGATTTTCACGCATCACTTGTCAGTTGTGTGAAAATCTCAGCATGCTCTATTTTGTGTGTTCCCCCCCTCCCTGTTTTTAACTCATTGGTGGCCAGTGCGGCCGCCCCCCCCCTTCCCCCCCTGTTTTTAACTCATTGGTGGCCAGTGCGCCCCCCCCCCAGTTTTAACTCATTAGTGGCCAGTGCGGGCGGCCCCCCTCCCTCCCCCCCTGTTTTTAACTCATTGGTGGCCAGTGCGGGCGGCCCCCCTCCCTCCCCCCCTTGTTTTTAACTCATTGGTGGCCAGTGCGGGCACCCCCCCTCCCCCACCTGTTTTTAACTCATTGGTGGCCAGTGCGGGCGGCCCCCCTTCCCCCCTAATTAAAATGACCGACCCCCCCATCATTGGTGGCAGCGGAGAGTTCCGATCGGAGTCACAGTTTAATCACTGGGACGCTACTGCAGTCCTTGTTGCCATGGTTACTTAGCAATATTAGAAGCATCATACTTACCTGCTGCGCTGTCTGTGACCGGCCGGGAGCTCCTCCTACTGGTAAGTGACAGGTCTGTGCAGCGCATTGCTTAATGATCTGTCACTTACCAGTAGGAGGAGCTTCTGGCCGGTCACAGACAGTGCAGCAGGTAAGTATAATGCTTCTAATATTGCTAAGTAACCATGGCAACCAGGACTGCAGTAGCGTCCTGGTTGCCATGGTTACCGATCGGAGTCCCAGATTAAACTGGGACTCTGATTGGAACTCTCCGCTGCCACTAATGATGGGGGGTCGGTCATTTTAATTAGGGGGGGAGGGGGGACCGCCCGCACTGGCCACCAATGAGTTAAAAACAGGGGGGGGAGGAAGGGGGGTGGCCGCACTGGCCACCAATGAGTTAAAAACAGGGGGGGGCGGCCGCAATGGCCACCAACAAGTAAAAAACAGGGGGGTGGCCTGCCCCCTGCTGCCTGCCAGGCAGCAGGGGGCAGTCATGTACACAGTTCTTTTAGTATATTCTAACTTGAAGCATCCCCATCACCATGGGAATGCCTCTGTGTTAGAATATACTGTCAGATCTGAGTTTTCACGACGTGAAAAATCAGATCTGAAAAAAACTGTTATGCAAACCGATCCATTCTGAACGGATGCAAGCGTTTGCATTATAGGAGCGGATCCGTCTGTAAAGACACCAGACGGATCCGCTCCAAACGCAAGTGTGAAAGTAGCCTAAATTATAAAAAAAAAAAATAGCCCTATCGTACTATGCATTCTGTATTAAGAAGGCTATTATTTTCCCTTATAACCATGTTATAAGGGAAAATAATACAATCTACACAACACCTAACCCAAACCCGAACTTCTGTGAAGAAGTTCGGGTTTGGGTACCAAACATGCCGATTTTTCTCACGCGCGTGCAAAACGCATTAAAATGTTTTGCACTTGCGGGGAAAAATTGTGCATTTTCCCACGACGCACCTGCATCTTATCCGGCCCAAATCTATGACGCCCGTGTGGAAGAGGCCCAAACCTCCAAAATTCAGGGCCATGTAGAATCCAGCTGATTAGAAGCCCTGGGCAGGTGGGCAGGTGGGCAGGAGTGCACGTTCCAAAATGGAGGCAGCCATTTCCCAAATGTAATGCGTGTTGTGAACGGATATCATCTGTACTTAATCCTAACCCATTCATTCAATTCAATGGAAGGGTCATTTTTCCATGATTATCTTTACATTCAGGAAAAATGTCAGCATGTTCTATATTGTGTGTTTTTCACGCAGCCTCGACCCCATAAAAACGAATGAGGCTTGCACGAAAAACTGAAGGTATCCGGGTGCAATGCGTTTTTCACTAATGGTCGCTAGAAGGTGTTGAATGTTATTCTTCAGTTTTTCTGTGAAACTGATTTAACTTGCCAGCAAAACCATCAGTTTTCCCTGAACAGATCCTGCCGCGGTCCGTATTGCTCGTGTGAAAGAGGCCTTAAGCCACTTTGACACTAGCGCGACGGATGAGGTCTGGATGCGTTCGGTGAAACTCGCACCATTTTGCAAGCAAGTTCAGTCAGTTTTGTCTGCAATTGAATTCAGTTGTTCCGTTTTTTCCGCGCGGGTGCAATGTGTTTTGATGCGTTTTTCAAGCACGTGATAAAAAACTGAAGGTTTACAAACAACATCTCTTAGCAACTATCTGTGAAAAACGTATCGCATTCCATTCACTTCTATGGGGCCAGGGCTGCGTGAAAAACACAGAATATAGAACATGCTGCGTTTTTCATGCAACGCAATACTGATGCGTGAAAAAAAAACGCTCATGTGCACAGACCCAAAAATGGATGGGTCAGGATTCAGTGCGGGTGCTGTGTGTTCACGTCACGCATTGCACCCGCGCGGGAAAACTGCGCTCCTCTGAAAGGGGCCTTAAGGTTAGACTTTTCCTAACACTTAATACATTGTGACAAGGCATATTGGGAAGGGACTTTGTAATGTGGGATTCTTCTGCTAAGCCCAGGCTTCGGTCATTGTATACCCGCTCGCTCCGTCTCTGGAGCACATTGCATTGTAATGTACATGTGTTTAAGTAATCGCCCCTCAAATCAAGGTTTAGACCAGATCTGGCCTCAATTTTCTCCACATCTGGGCAGCGGTAACTTCGAACATCCAAAAGGTTGTAACGTGTACCATATGTTCTTGTATGGGCCAGGAGATGTATAACCCTGGAGAGTAAGGGTTAAGATGTTCACCTGAGAACGCTGAGTGACAGCCAATATGGCCTCCTTCACAGCTGCCAAAGGCTTTCTCAACCCTAAAATGGTTAAATCTGGTAAGTTATACAGATGTAGAGACACAGCTCCCAGGCCTGCTTAAAGGGGTTTTCCGGGATTTTAATATTGATGACCTGTCCTCAGGATCGGCACCCCAGCACGCCTGCCGATCAGCTGGTTGAAGAGAAGACCACGCGCCGCGCCTGTGCAGCCTTCCCTTCGTTGTTTACCTGCTCGCCGCCAGTGGTGGTGAGCAGGAGCAACTACAAGCCGTCCCATTCACTTCCCTGGAGCGGCTCCTTCCTAGTCAAGTGTATAGGACAATGAAGGGAAGGCTTCGCTGCACGGAGCGCGGACTTCTCTTCAACCAGCTGATCGCCGAGGGTACCGGATGTTGGACCTTCATCGATCTGAAATCCCGGAAAACCTGTTTAATAGGGCAGGAATATGGGGCACATGCCCTAGGGCCACCACCTTGAAGACCTGGGCGGGTTCCATCCTATGCTCCCTGTAGAGCGTTCAGTCATCATACAAAGCCCACAACAGGTATTGGGCTCAGTGGTTAGCAGTGGCTCAGTGGTTAGCGGTGGCTCAGTGGTTAGCGGTGGCTCAGTGGTTAACAGTGGCTCAGTGTTTAACAGTGGCTCAGTGGTTAGCGGTAGCTCAGTGGTTAACAGTACCTCAGTGGTTAGCGGTGGCTCAGTGGTTAACAGTGGCTCATTGGTTAACGGTGGCTCATTGGTTAACGGTGGCTCAGTGGTTAGCGGTGGCTCAGTAGTTAATGGTGGCTCAGTGGTTAACGGTGGTTCAGTGGTTAACGGTGGCTCAGTAGTTAGTGGTGGCTCAGTGGTTAACGTGGCTCTGTGGTTAGTGGTGGCTCAGTGGTTAAAGGTCGCTCAGTGGTTAGCGGTGGCTCAGTTTTTAACGGTGGCTCAGCGGTTAGTGGTGGCTCAGTGGTTAGCAGTGGCTCAGTAGTTAACGGTGGCTCAGTGGTTAACGGTGGCTCAGTGGTTAACAGTGACTCATTGGTTAACAGTGGCTCAGTGGTTAGCGGTGGCTCAGTGGTTAGCGGTGGCTCAGTGGTTAACAGTGGCTCAGTGGTTAACGGTGGCTCAGTGGTTAGTGGTGGCTCAGTGGTTAATGGTGGCTCAGTGGTTAAAGGTGTCTCAGTGGTTAGCAGTGGCTCAGTGGTTAGCGGTGGCTCAGTGGTAGCCCTGTTGTCTTGCATCTCTGGAGTCCTGGGTTCGAATCCAACCAAAGACAACATCTGCATGGAAACTGATAGGGACCTTAGATTGTGAGCCCCATTGGGGACAGCTAAAGCTTTGTGGAATATGTCAGCGCTATATGAGTGAGTATAATAAATAAAAGCACATAGGTTTTTGGTGTGTTTTTTTTTCTAAGGAAAACACCAGCTCCAGATGTTGGCAGAAAATCTATGGGAAATATTAAACACAAGACACAGAAGAGCTTGATGTTTTTGTTAGTTAGGTATGCCCGATACACATTGGATTGGTCTGGCATGTTTACCCTAGAAACTGCTTTTCTAAATAACTGTGTGAACTATGTATTTTTCTGCTGTTATTTTTTTGTAGAAAAGGAGATGTCAAAATGGCAGAAAAAAACCTACCAAAAGCTTCAATGTGCTCCAGAGACTTTAATTAACTAACTAATCTAATTAACAAAAATCCCAGGAGCAAAAAACCAAACACTTACGGTATGTCTGCTGGGCCTTCAGCTAGCATCTGGAGCTGGGGATTTTACTGCCAAATAAATCAAAAAAATGCTGCAAAAAAAGCTAGTGCAAAAAATGTCACTAAGGCCTCATGCACACGACCGTTTTTCTTTTATTCCGTGTCTGTTGTACCGTTTTTCGTGATTTTCTGCGGACCCATTGATTTTCAATGGGTCCGTTGAAAACTCGGCTAATGCACCATTTGCCATCCACGTCCGTGATCCGTGGTTCCAGTCTGTCTAAAAAATATAACCTGTCCTATTATTTTTGCGGAAAACGGTTTGCGGACCCATTCAAGTCAATGGGACCACTAAAAAACACGGAGGCACACAAGATTGTCATCCGTGTCCGCGCGTACGTGTCAGTTTTTTTCCTATCATTTGCATGGCAAACTTGTCTTAAAGGAAAGTAAAAATAAGTCTATTTCTGGTGGTCCTCCAAAAATAAAGGAAGACACACGGAAACAAAAACGGAAATGGATCACGGAACAACGGAACCCCGTTTTGCGGACCGATAAAAACAACTGTCGTGTGCATGAGGCCTAAAACTGCAAAAGAGCAGAAAAACACCAGTAAAAAATCTATGCGTGAACGCATCCCCATGAACATTTGACATGTATTTTCTGGCATGCTCACATCACCACTGTAGGGGAAAGAACACTGTTTAAAAAAAACTGCACCAAAAATGCTTAAAATGCACAAATGCACCTTAAAAAAATCATTAAAAAGCTTTCTTTGCAATGTTTTTCATAGTGCACCATAGACTGGCTGCATAAAAAAGTTATACATAAAAAGTGACAAGAAACTGTTGCAAAAAAACAATGCCAAAAATTCCAAAAAAGGACTATGGTATGTGTATAACCTCCTTTAGGGGATCATTGTCTCCTGCCTTGCTGCCCATATGCACACAGCTTTCCTAATGGATGTGGGGGTGGTGAGGACTACACGGCTAGCATTCGCCGTACAGCTCCTGGCCAGTTCGCTGAGGCTGCGATGATGCGTGATGTGCCGGTGAGATAAGATCTCCATGACTGTCTGTCAGTAATTCAGCACCTGCCAGGATTATCATAACCCACATGAAACGCACAATAATTCCTGCTCCGGGCGATGCGATATAGAGAGACGAGGAGATAATTATTTTAGGTTTGACGGAAATAGTAAATGATGCAGCTAAGAAGCAGACTCCCGCCATACACCGCCCTGTAAAGCTACAGGGGGCACAACCTACAACTAATACCCTCTATTATATAGTGATAATTAGAGATGAGCAAATTTTTCAAAAATTCGATTCGCTGGTTCGACAATTTTTTGGGGAAAAATTTGATTTGATCCGAATAAATTTGCGGCGGATTTCCTGGCTGCAGAGAGCCTTTATAGCGGTGTAGAACACTGTGCCTGTATAGTGGTGTAGAACACTGTGCCTGTATAGCGGTGTAGAACACTGTGCCTGTATAGCGGTGTAGAACACTGTGCCTGTATAGCGGTGTAGAACACTGTGCCTGTATAGCGGTGTAGAACACTGTGCCTGTATAGCGGTGTAGAACACTGTGCCTTTATAGTGGTGTAGAACACTGTGCCTGTATAGTGGTGTAGAACACTGTGCCTGTATAGCGGTGTAGAACACTGTGCCTGTATAGCGGTGTAGAACACTGTGCCTGTATAGTGGTGTAGAATACTGTGCCTGTATAGTGGTGTAGAACACTGTGCCTTGCAGTAACACGCATAGGGAGTCTGCTGTGGTAGTGAAACAATACTGTGAGTCCGTATGGCATGCAGATGACAGGCATCGCTCTTACAATCACTGCACACTTCACTTCTTTGGGCAGTTACGGGGCCAAAACTGACCAAATAACTCAAGTATTAGCGTCAAGAAGAAGCGCACTTCTTTTACACCGTCGCCAGCTGATTCCACATAGATGTCTACAGAACCTGTTCTATTAAACGCTTATACAAGTAGGGCTCCCCCGACAGAGTGGAGAGGGGGTCTGCAATAAGTTTGTGTTGACGTTACTGATTATTTTGCCCTTCCTCTGATTCATCAGAACGATAACCCCCAAAAAATGGATCCTCTCTGTGGAGCATCCGCCTTCACTCGATCAGCATTTGGTCAGTAATCCATCAGAATTGCTAATGCAAAAAAAAAAAAAAAAAACAGGAGTGGATCCAAAACAGAGATGACAGGTGAATGGATCATTAGTCTTCTGTGTTTTGTACCCACTCCTGCTTTTGGCTGCCAAATCATAAGCCAATTCTGAAGGGACCATGCAGGCCTTACAGCTGCTAAACATACAGTATCCGTTGTGCGTCTCATCTTTCCTTCCTTCTGACAGATCAAAAGAATAAGGGTCAAATAAATGATGATGTCAGCCAGGCCGAAAGGCAAAATAGTGGCCCAGTTATGAAGTGGGGAGGGTGGGAACAGCATGAGAAGTCCACAGAGTGGACCTATGACATATTAATGAGGTGAAAGCAGCATGAGGATACCACAGAGTGGCGCAATGACAGAGTGTGGAGGTGGCGGCAACAGCAGCAGCAGCATCAGGAGGATACCCCAGAGTGGCAAGGTGACATAGCGTGGAGATGGCAGCAGCAGGAAACCACAGAGTGGCAAGGTGACATAGTGTAGAGGTGGCAGCAGCTGCAGCAGCAGCAACAGACCACAGAGTGGCAAGGTAACATACTGTAGATATGGCAGCAGCAGGAGGATACTACAGAGTGGCGAGGTGACATAGTGTGGATATGGCAGCAGCAGCAGGAGGATACCACAGAGTGGCGAGGTGACATAGTGTGGAGATGGCAGAGGCAGCAGCATCAGGAGACCACAAAATGGCAAGGTGACATAATGTGGAGTTGGCAGCAGCAGGAGGATACCACAGAGTGGCATAGTGTGGAGATGGCAGCAGCAGGCGTATACCACAGAGTGGCAAGGTGACATAATGTGAAAATGGCAGCAGCAGGAGGAGGATACCACAAAGTGGCAAGGTGACATAGTGTGGATATGGCAGCAGCAGGAGGATGCCACAGAGTGGCAAGGCGACATAATGTGGATATGGCAGCAGCAGGAAGATACCACACAGGGTCAAGGTGACATAGTGTGAGATGGCAGTAGCAGCATCATCAGACCATGGAGTTGCAAGGTGACATAATGTGGATGTGGCAGCAGCAGGAGGATACCACAGAGTGGCAAGGTGACGTAGTGTGCAAATGGCAGCAGCATCAGGAGACCACAGAGTGGCAAGGTGACATAGTGTGGAAATGGCAGCAGCAGCAGGATCATCATACCACAGAGTGGCAAGGTGACATAATGTGGATATGGCAGCAGCAGTAGCAGCAGGAGGTTACCACGGAGTGGCAAAATGACATAATGTGGAGTTGGCAGCAGCAGCATCAGAAAACCACAGAGTGGCAAGGTGACATAATGTGGAGATGGCAGCAGTAGGAGGATAGCACACAGTGGCAAGGTGACAATGTGGATATGGCAGCAGGAAGATACCACACAGTGGCAAGGTGACATAGTGTGGAGATGGCAGCATCAGGAGACCAGAGAGTGGCAAGGTGGCATAGTGTGGAGATGGCAGCAGGAGGATACCACAGAGTGGCAAGGTGACATCATGTGGAGATGGCAGCAGTAGGCATATACCACAGAGTGGCAAGGTGACATAATGTGAAAATGGCAGCAGCAGGAGGAGGATACCACAAAGTGGCAAGGTGACATAGTGTGGATATGGCAGCAGCAGGAGGATGCCACAGAGTGGCAAGGCGACATAATGTGGATATGGCAGCAGCAGGAAAATACCACACAGGGTCAAGGTGACATAGTGTGAGATGGCAGTAGCAGCATCATCAGACCATGGAGTTGCAAGGTGACATAATGTGGATGTGGCAGCAGCAGGAGGATACCACAGAGTGGCAAGGTGACGTAGTGTGCAAATGGCAGCAGCATCAGGAGACCACAGAGTGGCAAGGTGACATAGTGTGGAAATGGCAGCAGCAGCAGGATCATCATACCACAGAGTGGCAAGGTGAAATAATGTGGATATGGCAGCAGCAGTAGCAGCAGGAGGTTACCACGGAGTGGCAAAATGACATAATGTGGAGATGGCAGCAGCAGCATCAGAAAACCACAGAGTGGCAAGGTGACATAATGTGGAGATGGCAGCAGTAAGAGGATAGCACACAGTGGCAAGGTGACAATGTGGATATGGCAGCAGGAAGATACCACACAGTGGCAAGGTGACATAGTGTGGAGATGGCAGCAGCAGCATCATCAGACCACAGAGTGTCAAAGTGACATAATGTGGATATGGCAGCAGCATTCGCAGCAGGAGGATATCACAGAGTGGCAAGATGACATAATGTGGATATGGCAGGAGCAGCAGCCGGAGGATACCACAGAGTGGCAAGGTGACATAGTGTGGAGATAGCAGCAGCATCAGGAGACCACAGATTGCTAAGGTGACATAGTGTGGAGATGGCAGCAGCAGCAGGAGTATACCACAGAGTGGCAAGGTGACATAGTGTGGAGATGGCAGTAGCAGCAGCATCATCAGACCACAGAGTGGCAAGGTGACATAATGTAGAGATGGCAGCAGCAGCATCAGGAAACCACAGAGTGGCAAGGTGACATAATGTGGATATGGCAGCAGCAGGAGGATACCACACAGTGGTAAGGTGACATAATGTGGAGATGGCAGTAGCAACAGCAGCAGCAGCAGCAGCAGCATCAGGAGACCACAAAGTGGCAAGGTGACATATTGTGGAGATGGCAATAGCAGCATCATCAGACCACAATGTGGCAAAGTGACATGATGTGGATATTGCAGCAGCAGTAGCAGCAGGAGGATACCACAGAGTGGCAAGGTGACATAATGTGGATATGGCAGGAGCAGCAGCAGAAAGATACCACAGAGTGGCAAGGTGACATAATCTGGAGATGGCAGCAGCAGCAGGAGGATACCACAGAGTGGCAAGGTGACATAGTGTGGATATGGCAGTAGCTGCAGGAGGATACCTCCGAGTGGCAAGGTGACATAGTGTGGAAATAGCAGTAGCATCAGGAGACCACAGAGTGGCAAGGTGACATAGTTTGGAGATGGAAGCAGCATCAGCATCATCAGACCACAGAGTGACAAGGTGAAATAATGTTGATATTGCAGCATCAGCAGCAGGAGGATACCGCTGAGTGGCAAGGTGACATAGTGTGGAGATGGCAGCATCAGGAGAGCAGAGAGTGGCAAGGTGGCATAGTGTGGAGATGGCAGCAGGAGGATACCACAGAGTGGCAAGGTGACATCATGTGGAGATAGCAGCAGCAGGCGTATACCACAGAGTGGCAAGGTGACATAGTGTGGAGATGGCAGTAGCAGCAGCCGCAGCATCAGACCACAGAGTGACAAGGTGACATAATGTGGATATGGCAGCAGTAGCATCAGGAGGTTACCACAGAGTGGCAAGGTGACATAATGTGGAGATGGCAGCAACAGGAGGATACCACAGAGTGGCAATGTGACATAATGTTGCTTCTCTATATCCCATCCCTTTTGACTACAAGTGATATTTATTGTGTAATGTAATTCAATAAAAGTATTTATTTTTATATAAACAGCATCCTCGTTTCTTGGTGTTCACAGAGTGGCAAGTGACATAATGTGGATATGGCATCACCAGCAGGAAGATACCACACAGTGGTAAGGTAGCGTGAAGATGGCAGCAGCAGCAGACTACAGAGTGGCGAGGTAACATAATGTGGAGATGGCAGCACCAGTAGCAGCAGAAGAATACCACAGAGTGGCAAAGTGACATAGAGTAGAGATGGCAGCAGTAGCATCAGGAGACAACCGAGTGGCAAGGTGACATAATGTGGAGATGGCAGCAGCAGCAGGAGGATATCACAGAGTGGCAAGGTGACATAGTTTGGAGATGGCAGCAGCAGCAGGAGGATACCTCAGAGTGGCAAGGTGGCATAGTTTGGAGATGGCAGCAGCATGAGGATGCCACAGAGTGGCAAGGTGGCGTAGTGTGGAGATGGCAGCAGCAGCATGAGGATGCCACAGAGTGGCATGGTGACATAGTGTGGAGATGACAGCACCAGCAGGAGGATACCAAGGAGTGGAAATGTGACATAGTGTGGATATGGCAGCAGCAGCAGGAGACCACTGAGTGGCAAGGTGACATAGTCTGGAGATGGCAGCAACAGCTGCATCAGGAGACACAAATTGACCCGGTGACAGAGTGGGGCTGTGGGTGGCAATGCCAGTACCTGCTGATGAAGGTGACTGAAAGAAGGAGCACTTGGCATCATATTTGTGGTATCAGGTGGGTGGCAATATCAGAGTAGTAGCTGAGGCAGGGAGTCAGAAGAAACCGGTCTCTTTTATCTAAGTGTTGGTGTGGCACCATTTATGATCTAGTCTTATGCATCAGGATTTGGTGGTTAAAAATCCTGGCTAATCCACGCCTGATTCATCTTGACAACGGTCAGTCTCTTGTGATGAACCCACCGACTGTAGGCTGGGGGTGTCTGATGTTACTTGGGATGACGTGGATGACCGAGTTAACCAATCAAGAACCGCTGGGTTGCTGGTCAAGACACGACCGGTAGTTGACACCGGGAGCTCAGGCCTCTCGCTGCAACTCATGCTGCCACTCCCCCTTACTCTGCTTGCTCTTGAAACATTTAGGCCTCTGCCACTCCTATGTGCAGGGCCTGGCACTTCTCTGCCTGACATACTTGTTGCTGAACTAAACAAATTAAACAGAAATTAAAAAACCCCTAAAAGCAATGAATATATTTTTCTTTTTGTACTGAAATAGGCCACTAAACGCTTTCACCACAATTAACTGCAGAAGAGAACTGAGAATATTTTTTTCTAGTTGGACTGAAATACGCCACTATACGCTTTGACCAGAAAAAAATTGAAGAGTGAAGTGCATATATATTTTCTTGTAGTACTAAAACACAACCCTATACGCTTTCAACAGAAATAACTGCAGAAGTGTACTAAGAATATATTTTTCTTGTAGTACTGAAATACGCCCCTACACGCTTTCACCAGAATTAATTGCAGAAATGCACTGAGAATATATTTTTGTTGTTGTACTGAAATGCGACCCTATACGCTTTGACCAGGAAAAAACGTAAAGAGTGAAGTGCGTATATATTTTTCTTGTAGTACTGAAATACGCCCCTATACGCTTTCAACAGAAATAACGGCAACAGTGCAGTGAGTATTTTTTTTTCTTGTAGTACTGATATAAGATACTAAAGATACTAAGATATAAGCCACTAAAGGCTTTTGAACATAGCACTTTCAGCCCAATAACAAATAGCTGGAATGACAGAGCTGTATAATGGCTATTTGGATCCCCAAATAATCGTTCCCTGCACTTGTAAATCGCTTTCCTATCACTGTCCCTAGCGCCTTCTGACATCTCTCCCTGCCCTAAGATGCTGTGAAATGATTCCTCTCTATCCTTTCCCTGCACTTATAAATAGTTTTTTTCTTTCTTTTTTTTTCCACAATCAGGTTTTTCCAATTTCTATCCCTAGCGCTTTCTCACGTCTGTCCCTGCACTCTAAACGCTGGAAAATGTCTGACTCTAAGATGACCGCCGTATTTATAGGGCTGTGACATCACAGGGCTGGCTGGCTGCTGATTGGCGGCCTGCAGGCATGTCAATCTGGGTCCTCAGTCGTGTAGCCGCCATTTTAGGAAAAATGTTATTTGTTAACACGAAGCGCAAGGAAATTCACATTTCGTCAGCTTCGATTCGCTCATCTCTAGTGATAATGATAAGTAACCAAAAGTAACACTTATAGGAAAAGTATCACAGACCCAAGAGTCAGTGGCGGATTACAATAGGGACGTTCGGGTCGGCAGCCCTGGGCCCAGCACCGCTGGGGGGCCCAACGCCGACCCGAACGCCCACATACTGCGGCGGGGCACGGAAGCGCATAGCTCCCTGTCCCGTCGCCAATTACCGCCATAGGCTTCAGGCCGCACATAGGCCTGAGGCCTATGCGGTAGTGAAATCCCAGCACAGGCGTGCGTGATGACGTCATCGCGCGCCTGTGCCGGGACGCAGCACTGCCTCATCCCGCCTTCCTCTGCGAGCCTGGCCCTGGACATAGCCTAGGTGAGTATTTAGCTTTTACATTTATTTCATTTTTTATTTTTTTTATTTCATGTGCATACTTTGGGGGACATGTGGGGGGTGGGGGACAAACAATAGCACATATTAAGAGACATTGAGTACATGGGGAGGGGGAGAATGTAGGGGCAGCGGGGCCAAATTATTGTGGGAGGGAATACTATGTGGGGACAAATTACTGTGTGGGGACAAAATATTATGGGAGGGACTCCTATGTGGGGGCAAATTACTATATGGGGCAGTGTGGGGGGAAATTATTATGGGGGGACTACTATGTGGGGGCAAATTACTATATGGGGCAGTGTGGGGGCAAATTACTATATGGGGCAGTGTGGGGGCAAATTACAATATGGGGCAGTGTGGGGGCAAATTACTATATGGGGCAGTGTGGGGGCAAATTACTATGTGGGTGCAGTGTGGAGGAAACTATTGTGTGGGGACAGTGTGGTGGAAATTGCTATGTGGGGAAATTGCTATGTGGGGACAGTGTGGGGGTAATTGCTATGTGGGGACAGTGTAGGGCAATTGCTATGTGGGGACAGTGTGGGGAAATCGCTATGTGGGGAAAGTGTGGGGTAATTGCTATGTGGGGACAGTGTGGGGCAATTGCTATGTGGGGACAGTGTGGGGGAAATTGCTATGTGGGGACAGTGTGTGGAAATTGCTATGTGGGGACAGTGTGGGGAAATTGCTATGTGGGGACAGTGTGGGGAAATTGCTATGTGGGGACAGTGGGGTAATTTCTATGTGGGGACGGGGGGAAATTGCTATGTGGGGACAGTGTGGGGAAATTGCTATGTGGGGACAGTGTGGGGAAATTGCTATGTGGGGACAGTGTGGGGAAATTGCTATGTAGGGACAGTGTGGGGTAATTTCTATGTGGGGACGGGGGGGAATTTCTATGTGGGAACAGTGTGGGGAAATAGCTATGTGGGGACAGTGTGGGGAAATTGCTATGTGGGGACAGTGTGGGGAAATTGCTATGTGGGGACAGTGTGGGGAAATTGCTATGTGGGGACAGTGTGGGGAAATTGCTATGTGGGGACAGTGTGGGGAAATCGCTATGTGGGGACAGTGTGGGTAAATTGCTATGTGGGGACAGTGTGGGGAAATTGCTATGTGGGGACAGTGTGGGGAAATCGCTATGTGGGGACAGTGTGGGGTAATTGCTATGTGGGGACAGTGTGGGGCAATTGCTATGTGGGGACAGTGTGGGGACAGTGTGGGGAAATTGCTATGTGGGGACAGTGTGGGGGAATTTCTATGTGGGGACAGTGTGGGGGAATTTCTATGTGGGGACAGTGTGGGGGAATTTCTATGTGGGGACAGTGTAGGGGAATTGCTATGTGGGGACAGTGTGGGGGAATTGCTATGTGGGGACAGTGTGGGGGAATTGCTATGTGGGGACAGTGTGGGGGAATTGCTATGTGGGGACAGTGTAGGGAAATTGCTATGTGGGGACAGTGTGGGGAAATTGCTATGTGGGGACAGTGTGGGGAAATTGCTATGTGGGGACAGTGTGGGGAAATTGCTATGTGGGGACAGTGTGGGGAAATTGCTATGTGGGGACAGTGTGGGGAAATTGCTATGTGGGGACAGTGTGGGGAAATTGCTATGTGAGGACAGTGGGGAAATAGCTATGTGGGGACAGTGTGGGGAAATAGCTATGTGGGGACAGTGTGGGGAAATTGCTATGTGGGGGCAAATTACTATGTGGGGGCAGTGTTGGGGAAATTACTATGTTGGGGCAGTGTGGTAGAAATTACTATGTGGGGGCAGTGTGGTGGAAATTACTATGTGGGGGCAGTGTGGTGGAAATTACTATGTGGGGGCAGTGTGGTGGAAATTACTATGTGGGGGCAGTGTGGTAGAAATTACTATGTGGGGGCAGTGTGGTGGAAATTACTATGTGGGGGCAGTGTGGTAGAAATTACTATGTAGGGGCAGTGTGGTGGAAATTACTATGTAGGGGAAATTACTGTGTGGGGGCAAACTACTATATGGGGCAGTTTGGGGCAAATTACTGTGTGGGGCAAATTACTATGGGGGATTACTATATGGGGCAGTGTGGTGGAAATTACTATATGGGGGTGTTGCTATTGGGGAGGCACTGTAGGGGCAATTCTATTATTTTTGGGGACACTATACAGGGATTATTGCCTGGAGCACAATAGAGGGGGGTATTATTACTCGGGGCACTCTAGGGGACATTATAGCTGCTGTGGACACTATAGGAACATTTGAGGTAATTTATCAAACTGGTGTAAAGCAGAACTGGCTTAGTTGCCCATAGCAGCCAATCAGATCTCACCTTTCATATTTGACAGCTCTTTTGGAAATCCAGTTCTACTTTACACCAGTTTGATAAATGACTCTAATTATGTCTATTAGGGTCACAATTTTTTCAGCAGTATAGTACCTGGGGCATTGGGGGGCACAACGGGCACAGTATTGGGGGTGGCAGGATGACACTGTGGGGACACCAGGATGAGGAGGTTGATGGAAAAATTTAGAAATCTAACGTGTCTGTGTTACAAACTGTAGAGACGAGATGCGGCTGAAAGAATTTGCCATGGTGGTCTGGGTCTAATGGAGGAGAAGAGGAAAGAGAAAGTCTACATGACAGGAGATGTCCCTGGATGTAAGAGGCATGTGGTGCTGTATTCTCCTCCATGTATTTTTTATTATAATTATATGTATTTTAAATTTGGTGACCAAATTTTTCAGTTTAGGACCCAATTTGGGGTATTTTTTTTTGTCTGAAGATGTCATATGGCCTAGGAAGAGAGCGTGGCGCTCATGAAGCACCGCAGCCTCTTCATACAAAAAAAAAACTAAACTAAAATAGAGGGAGGGGCCCAAGTTGGGTAGACAGCCCCGGGCCTATCATGCACTTAATCTGCCCCTGCCAAGAGTATTCAAACAGAAGCAAATGGACAATGTGGACTGCAAAACCATGATGAATCGCAATATCATCAAGAAAATCCATCAATAGCTATATTCACGGTGAAAATCATAGCATAAAAATCCAAATTATACAAAAACATAAAAAAGCACTGATTCAATTATTTTGTTGTACCCTTTAAAGGGGACCTGTGCCCATTCCTGGAATGCCTGTTTTAGTAACTACTTGTATTCTTCATGTAATATCCAGTCTTCTGACTCTATGTTGTTTTTTCCTCTGTTATTATTATTAGAAGCAATGCATCTGGGTGTAACCCGTTGGGGATGTGTCCCTGCGCAAATTAGATCGGGAAGCACTGATTGGACAGTGTCAGAATATGCAGGGACATGCCCCCTCGCTGGCAACACCTACTTCTGGCAGCAATAACTGAGGAACAGAATAAAATAGAGTTATAAGACAAAAAGCTCAAAAATTGATATTACACGAGGAATGAAATTATTTTGTAAAACAGACATGTCTGGAGAGGTGACAGTCCCTCTTTAGGCCTGCACCATGGGCCAGTGCCTGAATGCCCAGTCCAGTCCCTACATGGCAGGTGGTAGGGGTTCTAAGGTCCCTGTTACTTCTATGTAGACATCATAGCAAAGACTGTCTCTGAGATTGTCTCTATGGATTACTTTTTGCTCTACCGTCATTATGATTGCAGTAAATCATACCGTGCAGTTACATCTACAGTGCCCATAGCCTGTCATGCAGCCCCCAAAAACCCCCTTGTGCCAACAATAGTACCATCTACAGTGGTTCCAGTTAGAATCACACTGGTACCAGTTTCTGCAGCAACATCCCAAATACTAGCCACGATGTCCTCATTTACAGTACCTGCCACCATGGGCTCTAGATATAGGGGGTGAAGAAACGTTATATTACACCTGTGCCTGCAATAATACCCCCATTGCCGGCTTGTCTTTCTTCTTATGCCACCAGCAGGAAGGTACAAGGGCGTTCCCATCAATAGATTACTGGCTTTCAGCAGTCAGGGACCATTTGTTTGTTTTCATTTGTACTTGGCTAGAAACATTGTATACAGTATATTATTAAGGCCTATCATCCATTGTATTGTAGGATCTTCAGCGAAAATGAGTAAACTTATACTAGTGGAATTGCTATTCTAGTAATAATATACGGTGATGAGGCTTTCTCTGGCAGGGCCTGAACTCCGCTTGTTGCTGAGTGCTTTCACATTCTGCTCTTTGGAGGTTATGTAAGTCGAATCTGTGTCCACAGATGCAGAACTGTGAATAATTGTAAATCTCTTGAACTGCTAGAAATAACTTCACGGGCACAATTATCAGAATATTCATCTGAAAGCTGGACGAAAAAACCCATAAAGGCTGAATGTTATTACCTTAATGCCTATTTCAGAAGCTTGATGAAAATGTCCTGCCGAGTACGCCAACACAAAGCCGACGGTATTCAGCAACAATGAATTGGCTTTAAATGACACTTGAGAGAAACTTGTCATCAAGCCCTGTATGGTATTCCAAGAACTAGTACGCTCAGTGGTACCTACTTACTTGACCTATAAGTACCAATTATGGGACCAGAACCCCTGTAGTGTATATTGTACAATGTGCTATTAAAGCAGAGCAACCGGGTGAATTTTCCCCAATAAATGACCCTTTCCCTACCGAAAGGGCTAACTGAAAACTGAATAGCGGAGAGCGCTTACAGGGGAGAGAGGCACAGGTGGCAAGTTCAGGCGTCAAATTCCCTGATCGGAAAGTTCTATTCAATGCAGCCTAAAGCTAAATTGAAATGAAAATGAAGTGTTGGTATATAAATCATGGAGTCACTGGGGCTTATTAACTAAAGACTCGAGTTACACATGTCCGTCTTAGTAAAAACCCCACTGACATAATATTTGACCAATTTATTTAGAGACACAGGGCTCTTAATAAATGTGTTGTGTAGTGCCTTGGAGCAAGAGTACTTTGGACCTTTGCCCCTATTGCTGCTCTGCAAAGCCATTAACTCCCTACTTTAGCTCACTTTGAAGGGTTAAATTACACTGTGATATATGTGGTTGTGTACTTTTATACTGTTTTATTTTGTTGAACTGCATTTAAATGTTTTTTTGTAATGCATCCTGTTATTGCTATGCATAGTAGAAAGGGTTAGTGCACAGCCAGCTAATACTCAGAGACTTTGGGACTTTCTAGTCTGTACACTGAGAAGCTAGTCATTTTTCATTGCTATCATAAGAGACTATGAAGAGCTGAGTTTTGGATGGAAAAAAAACAGACACTGAACTTTTACTATTTACATCTAGAAACTGCTTAGTCATTCCCATTGACTTCCATTGAGGCACAATATAAGTCTATATCAGCAGTGAACTGCAACATTGTTTCTGTTAGGATGTGCTTCACCCCAAGATTCTGGATCAGTTTGAAACTATATAAAAGTAAAGCAGTCAGCTCTTAAAGGTCTGGAGACAGAGAGCAGTGTTTAGAAGAAGAGACTGCCAGACTACACAAGACCAGGAGAAGACGTTGAGAAAGGGATACCCTGGCTGACCACTATGCCTTAGACTCTGGGCCTCCAGCCCTTTGCCCAGGGTATCAGCCTTCTGAGAGAGAGGGACAGCTAGCTTAGGCCCTTCATCAGCACTGGACCTTCTTCTTCTAGAGAGGAGACTTTATTATACTGCAGAGCTGCACTCACTATTCTGCAGTTCTGTGCCTTGGAAATACTAACCCATTCTCAGGCCTTCTGTTAATGATTAGATCGAAGATAGAAGATAGAAGTGCATAAAGCACTTGGCCCAGAACGACCGACTTATTGCATTAATTCACCAGGTTACTTCATAGCTTTCCATTCTATCTATCTATCTATCTATCTATCTATCTATCTATCTATCTATTTATCTATCTATCTATTTATCTATCTATTTACCTATCTATCTATCTATCTTCTATCTATTTACCTATCTATTTATCTATCTATCTATCTATCTATCTATCTATCTATCTATATCATATCTATGTATTTATCTATCTGCCATATATCTACAGATATCTATCTCATATTTATCTATCTATCTATCTATCTACTAATATCTATCTATGATTATCAATCTATCTATGCATCTATCTATCTATATCATATCTATCTATCATCTCTATCTATCTATCTCATATCTATCTATCTGTCTATCGTATCTATTTATCTCATATCTATCTATCTATGTATCTATCTCATATTTATCTATCTATCTGCTAATATCTATCTATGATTATCAATCTATCTATGTATCTAGCTATATCATATCTATCATCTATCTATCTCATATCTATCTATCTATCTATCATATCTATCATCTATCTATCTCATATCTATCTATCTATCTATCTATCTATCTATCTATCTATCTATCTATCGTATCTATCTATCTATCTCATATTTATCTGTCTATCTATCTGCTAATATCTATCTATGATTTTCAATTTATCTATGTATCTATCTATCTATATCATATCTATCATCTATCTATCTATCTTATATCTATATATCTATCTCATATCTATCTATCTATCTATCTATCTATCTATCTATCTATCTATCGTATCTATTTATCTCCTATCTATCTATCTCATATCTATCTACTAATATCATCATATCTATCTACTGTATCTATCTATTATCATCTATCTATCTATCATCTATCTATCCATCCATTCTTTTATACGGTGATGGACTCGGAGAGCCTTTTCATTGTAGTTTCTGTTTCGCTCATTAGCCCGTTACCTCGCCCCCCCCCCCCCTCCTTTCCCCCCGGTCTGGTCCGGCCGCCATCAGCCGTATCGTAGTTGTTTGCTACGTGTTTCACTTGTAAATGTTTAGTGTCCATGACTACAGCTCGCGCTCCTGCCCGTCCAGCATTGTTGGCTCTCCACCGCGCTGCCTGGAATACGATTGTAAATCATCTTTGTGCATCGTCTCCTGCAGCTTCTGGTTAAACTTTCTCCACAGTAAATATAAAATCTCAAGTCATCCCCTTAGGAAGCCATTTCTCTAATATCTCTTCCTGGGAACGCTGGGTGGCTCCTGCTCTGCCTCGCTGTTTGGTGCCGCACTCACTCTCATTATTCTGCATTGCTCTATTGGCTATTTGTAATATCTTCCAACTTGGTTCTCATCCAGCTTTTCTAAAATCCTGACCAGCGTATCTGCCCATATATTCTTTGACACGTCACCCCTTTCCATGGGACATGGTCCTTGAGCATTTTATTAATGTTTATTCATAAATTAGTGGTGCAGTTAAATTAATGACACTTTGCACGTATCTCATATGGATATAATGGTCTTTTCCACATCGTCCCTCCATCTCTAGCCCCGTTTTTATGCCTAAATTTCCAGAATCCTCCTCAGTCACCCAAAAATCCATCTGGATTGAAGCAGTTTATAAAAGGCAGGGAGGAAGGGGATGCGGCTGCAGTATCTCTCCATCAGTGTGCGCTGCGAGAGGGAGGATCCCTAACAGGCGCTCTGCAGGAGAAGACATCTGATTGGCTCAAAGCCCACCAATGGGAAGTGTGGAGAGAGAGAGAGATAGTGCACTTACAGTACAGAGAAGGAAAACTACACAATTTGTAGGCTACAGTCAACATTTCGGGGCTAATGTACATATATTATACTGTAAATCTACAGCTTCCTAGGTACATTAACTGGGATTTTGATTAGAAAAAACCTAAAGGGGTTGGCCCAACTGGGACATCAATGGCATAAAAAAAAGGATCCGGCACCATTGATTTACATGGTTTTAGATGTTCAGTTTCCCATGCTACACACAAAAACACTGCAAGTGTCCGGCATGGGAACGCAACAAAACGGAAAGGAACGCATTCTGGTGCACTCTGTTCTGGTTTGTTCACTTTTGTCCCCATTGACAATGAATAGGGCCAAAACTGAAGTGTTTTATTCTGGTTTTGAGATCCTCTGCCAGATCATAAAAAACCGTAAAGGAAAACACAGATGTGAAAGTAGCCTTAAAGGGGTCCTCTCACTTCAGCAAATAGTATTTATCATGTAGAAAAAGTTATTACAAGCCACTTACTAATGTACTATTATTATCCATATTGCTCCCTTTGCTGGCTGGATTTGTTTTTCAATCACATTATACACTGCTGGTTTCCATGGTTACAGACCCCCCTGCAATCCATCAGTGGTGGTCGTGCTTACACAATCTAGGAAAAAGCATTAGCCTATGTCCGCTCCCATGGTCCCAGCCACCAGAGAGATTGTTGCTTTTTCCTATAGTGTGCAAGCACGACCACCACTGATGGATTGCATGGTGGTCGTAACCAAAAGGAGCAATGTATATTGTGATGGAAAGTTGAATCCAACCAGCAAAGGGATCAATATGGATAATTATAATACATTAGTAAGTGCCTTGTATTAACATTCTCTACATGATAAATGCCACTTACTGAAGTGAGACGACCACTTTAAGTAGTGCACACCAAGATTGCACGGCATGTGCTCCATTTACCAAAGTGGTAAAAGTGCTCCATTTACCAAATTGTTTGGAAAGTGGTAAATAATGGCACTATCTTGCTAAAGTCTCTCTCACTAGAACCTCTCTCTATCTGTATATCTGCATATCTGGCCAGCATGTGGCTAACTTAGAGTGACGGGTGTCTTAACTATAATCCCTCACACGCAGCAAAGTCTAGTTAGCTGTAGTAGCAGGTTCATCATAGATTCATCATAGATTCTGAGCTTTTGTATTTCCTTCTTTCTTTCTTGCTGTAGCAGAAGCAGTAACTTTCTCAGAGATCAGTTAGTCTCTGGATCCTGAGGTCTAAAAAGAAGGAGCACATGGACTTTCTTCCTCCCTCTGCACACAATCTAGTCTACACTCTTTAGTCAAGTCTATCACCAGCCCACCCCTGCCCATCCTGGGATGGGGGGGGGGGGTAACAGGGTGGTTAATGCTGTCCCTGCCAACCATACCAGGCCATGCTGGGTACATTACATAAACTTTATAAACCATTTGCAGGTACCACCTGCACTGCGGTACTGCATATACATTGACAAGTCATTTAATTGTAATATTTTTGTTTTCTGCCCTTAACATTTTCAGTTGTAAAGCCGAGGACTAGCAGGGCAGCGACTTGATGTGCAATCTTTCCATGATTCACCTCAGTACAATGTGACAATTAGTGTTTTTAATTACAATTAAAAGAGGAGACAATAGTTTCTTGGAAAAATGACGCCGCAATAAAGAATTTCATAAAGAAAAGGCAGATGGTAAAAGCAACGTACAGAACATGTGTAACCACAGCAATAAAACGCTTCATTAACAGGCAACCACAAGTCCTCATGCAGAACTATTTCATCCTCTCAACATCTTGTCTGATTGTTTTTTTTTATGATTTTTTATGATATTTTAATAATTTACTTATACTCATTATTTTGCTGAATGGGGTGGTACAGGAACATATGAAAGCCGCGACCCATCCTTACTTGGAATACCCCCCCCCAACCCCTCAAGCTGTCAGAAATGTCCCTTTAATGCAATTTTCCATAAAACCCTCCTTTTTGTGGTCCAACTCCCTGGGCAGTCCTGGCAATGAGGCTGTTGGCACATATGACATTACAACTGTCTCAGCATAAATCTTTAGCTGTCAATTGGAGCATCAGATGTATATGTACAGTGTTAATCAAAATGCAGACTCAAGTCAAAAATGTATAATTTATTTTGAAATTTTTACATTTTTTTTTTAAGATGGCATCAAAATAAGAAAACACTGGATGGGTAATCAAAAGGGAAGTTCAGAGAGTCACATATATCAGAAGATATAATCCTGCAAATCATTTAAAATGATGAGCAAGAGATAGAAGAGACAAAGTTGCAGAGGGGACAGGAAAGGCTGGAGGCTGTCCGCCTGTGCAGCAGCATGCAGCATGTCACAGGCAGCCAGAAAATTCCAGCCTCCTGCAAAAGGGACAAAGATTATTGGTGAGCAAAAGCCTTATATCATCTATAGGAGGAAGGCAGGAGCCACACAAGGAAATCAATCGTTATTTGTGGATAATGAGCAAAGACATTTAACTAGTATCTAGAAATGTAAAAATGTAAAAATATTTTATAGATAGGATTTTAAAGAAGTATACAAAAAAACAAAGAACTGTTAAAGTGGCAGAAGGGCGCACCAAAGTAAAAAGTGGAGAAATGATAAATTCACTATAATAATGACAATGGCAGTTTTATCAAATTTTCTGCAAAATATTCATACTCAGATTTTTTTTTTTCTGACACTGACAAATGAATGACCCGCTCATATCGTCAGAACAGGACCCTTGAAATAAATGGAGGAGAAGAGCTGCACATGCGCAACCGCCCTCTATTCATCTCTACGGGAGTTCCGAAAATAGCTCAGTGTTGGTCTGGCTATTTCCAGCATAAAGGTGAATGGAGTGATGGCCGCACATGCGTGCTGTGCTCTCTCGGCTATTTTCTGCACATACGTGATTACTGCAGCAATACCCACGGTGTGACAGCAATCTATGTGTGTGTGTGTTAAGTAGAAATTGAGCGTCATGCCTCAATTGTCCATTCACGTATTTTCAGTTTCCACATGGTCGCATTTTAATTTTTTTCATTTGCTACCAAGGCAAAATAGGGGAATATTTTCCTCTGGCAGAAAGGGAGGACAAATTACGTTACTACCAGGAAACACTGTGTATGCAGCTTGCAGCAGCTTATGGCGAGCAGCCACCTGCCACCAGCGTGCCTGAAAAGGAGATACCCCTCCGCCCCTTTACAGAGTCACTCCCTTCCCGCCACAATAAACTGCAGAAGGTGCAACAGCAGCCATTTCAGTCTCCTCAACATGATTGAGCAGTTTTTCCATGCTCAGTGCCCGGTGGAGGCCAGTCAGCAAGCCAACAGCTCCCACCTCAATGCCCAGGTTCAGCTCTACCTAAACTCTGGCCAGTCTCTGTCACCTACCCAACTCTGGCCAGTCTCTGTCACCTACCCAGTTCCCTGACGCCATGGACATCTGGTCAGGCAGACTGGAACAATGGCCCGGACTGGCACAGCACGCTTTCTAACTTCTTTTTACCCATCCTCCGGTGTCACCTTGGAAATAATTTTCAGCGCTGCGGGGGATAGACCAAGTTGTCCTCTGCCAGTGTCCAAACCATTACTTTTGTCAAAATGAACCAAGGGTGAATTCAGGAGGATCTTCACACTCCTCTGGCTGAGGCCGATGTATAGACCTCGCCTACCTCGCCTTGCTGGCAGTGCCCCATCCTGCCCCTTTTGCTGTCTGTCTGCCTGTTCTCACGTTCTGTACGGCTGCTGCTGCGGCCTGCATCATGCTACTAATGCCACTTACTAACCATGGCGTTGCCCTAAGACCCTTTTTTTAAAATCTCATAACACCGAACATCATCAACCCCCGATAAAGGACAATTTTTTGAAGCTTTGGAATATGAAAAAGCTTGAGACATATGCCAGGGCGGTGTGCTTTTTAACACCCTATATGATAACACCATCAAATGTGTGTTTCCCCACAGCTGTGTATGTCACTGTCACTCAGACATCCTTTACTATGTGGCCAGAGGGGGTTATATGCCAACTTTCAGGGCAATTGGAGAAACTTTGGTTCTGCCTGAACCGATTCGGGTCCCAAAAATTTGAAGAACCGAAACGAATCTCAACCGGTTCGCTCATCTTTACTCAGCACTGCTTCATCTGACACCCCCAGCTCTACTACATCTGACGGTATGTGCAGTATTTCTGTATGTTCTTTAACCACGGATTCATAGCCTCCTCAGATGAGTTTATTTTTTGTTGTCCGGGGATACAGCCCTGAGCTACTTTCTAGAAACAATTGTATCCAAAGCAGTGAGCGCAGCAGACCCGCGTGGTGTCCAAGGAAAACAACTTAAACATCTCGGCCAAGTGATTTTTACTAGTCCGTAGTTAGATATAACAGAAGGAAAACCAGAGAAAAAGAGGAAAATATCTCATAAAACTCACAGGGTGGCACATTACAGGGAACAGAGATAGACACGAGGTTTCACCAGGTTTGGTATTCATCTGGCTAGCCACTCCGGACTGTCAACCATAGTACAGGAGATGATGAGATTGCTTCTTTGCATTTTACTGTTTGCTGGTCTGAATGTTCCCACCATGTGCTCTGTGCACAAAGCAAAAACGACAAAGCTCAAAGATTTCTATGGGGTAGCAGATTGTTAGGTCATCTTGATTGTCACATCAATGGGCCAGTGGTAACAATGTAACTATAATTATCCAGGAGGTGAAGTTGCTGTGATTGATACATATAGAGTCTAAACATATGGTTGGTGACCTTTAAGACAGTAAAGGCTTCTCTCTGCACCAACTGCTTGTCATGTCCATCAGGTTCCTCCTGGTGAAGAATTTGCCCCTGAAATATGGAAGTAGTCAGTAAGTAGCCATCCAAGGATGCGGTGTCCATTAGCATCATCTGTGGCTGGAACCATAACTGGAAAATACATTTCTAAGGAGATTTAAACATATTTGAAATTACTATGTGTTATGACTAGTGTCAGTTTATAACTCTTGGAATCAAATGTGATCCAACAAGCCCCACCCCTGCAGAAAATCTGTATACGCCCACGCTTACCCGATGCACACAGAGTCATACTTGTGCGCACTTTGGCCATGATTTTATCATTCCTTCACACCAGAATTCTGGCTTCAAAAAGTAGCAAAATCAGGTTTTTTCAAATTGATCTTCACTCTTTTTTAAAAATGTTTAGCAGTTTCTGAGAAACAGGGGTTAAAAATCTGTTACTTTCTGTTTTCTTTCAATCCAGTCATCTGACGGCTCATGTGTAGCTCTTATCTCCGATCTCCTGACCTCATAAACACTTAGGCCTTGTTCACACCTGACCGTATTTAAAACACGCGTTTTACGCACGTTTTTGTCAGACGTTTTCTGGGTGTATATCCAGTGCGTCGTACGCGCGTTCTTGCGATTGACCACGGAGGCGTTAAATGAAAAAACAGAGGTGTTTATGTATATAACGCGTGACAATACGCCCCAAAGAAGCTTCTGTCCTCCTTTGGGCGTAGGGCGTTTTACAGCGCGTTCGTACGTGCTGTAAAACGCGCAGGTGAGAACCATGCCCATAGGGAAACATGGGTCTTCGCCTGTTGAGCGTTTTACAGCACGTAGGAACGCGCTGTAAAACGCTCAGGTGTGAACCAGGCCTAAAAGCCATATATTTTTATTAGTTTGATAACAATTTAGCTATATTGAGTGGTAATCAGCTGTTTTTTTTGTAGCTTTGAAAATTGGCACCATAATCTGATCTTACATGACAACCCCTTTAAGCAGCCTTTATGCAATTGCTGCATCAGGGCTGTGTGCAAGTCAGGAAGAATTCTGCCTTGTCAGGATTCATGATTTTTCGGACAGAAATGGGTAAACAGCTGAGGATTTCTCACTCTGGCTGAACTCACAGTGGCAGCAGCAGTTCCTGGAAGAACACAGATTCCACATTTCAGCATGAAATATCAATTAGGGGGTCATTTATTAAACAGAAATACGCCTAAATTAGTTGTATTTTTGGCCCAGATTACGGCGCAAAGGTCCCGTCTCAGTTACCCTTTTCTACACCCGTTTTAGGCAGCGGTGGATCCACTGAAGTTATGGAGAGGCCAGCGCATCTCCATAACTCCGGCAGATCCACCACCAGCGGTTTAGACTTAGCCTTAATAGATGACCCCCTATGTTTTTATTGCAGGCAGCTTTAATTATTACTTACATAGAAAAAAGAAAGTTAATGACCTTGCACCAAGAATCAGAAATGTAACTTGAAGCTCCTGGCTCCAAAGGAAAAATCTCTACCGTGTGCCTATGATAATACTGTTATGTGGCAGAATGGCTTTCGGACCCCCTCAGGCAGCAGGGCCCATATGTGACTGCTACTGCTGCATCCGCTATAACTGCATCCCTGATCAGACAGATTACGTATCTAGTGTCTGACTAATCACTATTCCGGTACAGGTAGCCCCATGCACAGAAAGCTGGATCTGCAGTACATGAGACTCCCTCTCAGCGCTGCACAGACTTGGTTTAGGTCCGTCCCATTAGAGCCAGGAAAGCAGAATATAGAGTAGGATGAGCAGCACCTTGTGTACTGGAAAGGGAAGACTGTGAAGTGTAACGGTAAGGGGTTATCCAGGAAAATATAATTATGCCATCCTCAGGATAGGTCGCCAGTATCAGATCTGCCGATCAGCTGGGTCATGGCCAGTGACATCACTGTACATTGGTCATGTGACTTAGGTGCAACTCATCCTCCTGAAGATCCTCCATTGTCTTTTATGGAGGAAATACGGTTCCTGATCTCCTTTCTAAGAACATTTTCCAAGACTTAGGTTTGTCGCTGTGCTGCTCACCATTTCTGCGATTGTTCTCCTCTACATTGTTACATTGAATATCCCTTCAAAATTTCATTGAAGATTTATAAACATCTGGTTTTCTTGTGTGCAAAGTTCTACCTTTTCAATGAAGCTTTGAGCAACTGTGATAATTGACATAACGATGCCTGGAATAATTGGACTACTACAACCTAGAAGAACTTAAATCTCCTACATGAGAAAATCTGACAAGGACCTAGAAATTAAGTCAGATTCTGTGTTATTAGAGGCATTATGTTTGTATTGTTTGTATTGAAGGATTTATATCATCCATATTTGCTAGCAAGGTCCTTTGACATTAAGCTGATTATAATGTGCCCCCCCCCCCCCTCCCTCCACTGGAATCCTCAGTGACTAGCTATAATCTGTGGGGGAAACCTGGCAGCAAGTGTTCAGGTTCCCTGCAGCGCCACCACAGGGCAGTCAAAGCGTCACCTAGAGTCTATTTGAATGTATGGGTTGTCCATGTACAGCAGGACAGGACAGGTCCTCCAGAGCAAGATATGATCTCTACCCTGGTCAAGCGATGAGGGTCCTGTACAGAGGACTTGTCTACATGAACTCTGAAGTTCCTAAATATGAAAATGGGTTTTTGAAACCATTTAATTAAGCTCGCAGAGTAATAAACTTGTAATTGGAGGCAGTACTTCTCCACCATCACAATTGGTAGGTTTGGACATTCAATAAATCCAGGCCTTCCATTGACAACGTTGTCCTACAAGTGCCTAAACACCAACTCCGACAGGTATCTCTACCAACTCAACCATACCTCTATATGCTTGTCTTAGCCAAGCACGTATGTATTTTCTAAGAATAGAGAAGAGAAAACTCTGGAGAACAAAAGGAGGATGTCTGTCTCCCAACAGATGATGCCCACACATGAGTCAGAACCTCCTCATACATGTTAGGTTGCCAGCCAGGTTTTCTGAAAATGGTGGGATCGACCAATGGTAGTTTAAGGCGTATTAGGCTTGCGGGAGGGATTGTAGATAATTGTTCACTGGAACATCAGCTTTGTCAGCTTGATTTGCCTTCTACTGAACGAGGTTAGAAAAACAGCTGATATGACCTAGCCCTGATGACTCAACCAAAGGAAAAGGTAGCAGCTCCAACAAAAAGAAGCGAAACAATGTCTCCTTGTTTGGTCAAGCTTGATTTACGTAAATGATTCATCTCTAAGGGGTTAGAACCTGCCCCCTCACTCTCCGTAATACGTACATTAGAAGGTAAAAGAAAGGTAGACCTTTGGGTCGACAACCCCTGCCGGACATGTAGAGGATGCCAAAGAAGTCAGTAACCAGCCAGATGCAAGTACAAGCTGAAACCTTCATGAAGGGTCTCACACTGATTGTTTTGGCAGAAGACAATCTCTACAGCAGCTGCACGCTTATGTAATCTCGCTCATTTGCATATCTGTTAGGCAACTTCGGACTTGATTGATGATGTGTATAACTGAAGTGAATATTTCAAGAGAACAGAATAAAAAAGTCTCATGGAGCGAACAAAAAAAAATTGAACAAAAAGTTGTTAACTCCCATACACATTGATGATTATCAGAATAGTTGTGGTACATCGATAACAAATACCAGAGGCAGCCATTCTGTAGGATGTCCAATTTGCCATGTTCATAAATTTTTTGTCCTTCTATAAAATGTGTTGTTTTTTGTATATTTTTGGTTTCTAATAGATCTTTGGCCTGCATGAATGTAGTAGATGTCAATCAATGTGGACATGTCTCTTCATCTTGTCTATATTGTGCAACAGTCCTGACTCAGGGGGTGCTATCCTCTTTTCTTAGGCTCCCTTCAAAGGCTTAGTTGGTCTTTTAAAGTGTTACTTTCTCACGTTTCAGGGCATGTTGCCATGAACCAGCAACAGGAATGGAGATCAAGACCCAAATTGGATAGTAGGCTCAGATTGGTCTACTTCTTAGAAGAGCCCCCAGACAATTAGGTGATTACAAAAGTGTCCCCCTGCAAGAACACCCAGCAATCAACTTTAATCAGTGGGTAAAACTGGGATCTAGTGTACCCTGCAGCGCCATCACAGGAGAAAAGAAGTATTACACAGGACCCATTCAAATCAACATAGTCTTTTTCAAGGTCAACGATGCAGTCAGTGATTGGCTGCAATGGTCATGTGGTGCCTGTCAACCGAATGTCGATTCCCAGAGACCCAGGAACTGTAGAGTCCGTGGAGAAAATCAGTCACAATACAGCAGCGAAGTATGAACCCCACCATAGGTCCAGAAACTCTGGAGGAGTCTGTTAAAAAAAGTTTAGTGGTGGATAACCCCTTTAATGGACCTTCATCTTTTCATCAACCTTTGTATTTGTAACTATGAAGCAAATAATGTATATGGCTAAAAATGAAAGGTTTGAGTCTCCGCCGATGACGGTGGAACCATCGGGTGTTAGCGTTACTTTTTCTCCTCCGGCTTCTTCTTAGCCGATCTTGCTGCTGTTAGCATTTTCCCATCTTCTCCCACATTTCACAACTTCATATATTATTTCATCTCTAATCAAGGGAGACATTGAGCACTAGCGAGGTGACTCAGAACCTACTTGGCCAGGAGGTTGGAAAACTGTTCCTTAGTTTGCGCAGCTAGAATGTTCAGGATCAGCTCCAAGCTGGACCATGAAAGAGTTCTACTGCATGAGGACAAATGAGCTGGTCAAAAATCAGGGAATCTCCACCCTGTGCCCTTTCTCCCTCATTTTCCCAAGAAATGAATCAGAATTGTTGCTTTCATCTAGCTGCCATGTTAAAGAACTGGGCACTGAACCAGAATGGAATTATTAAGTCTCCTCAGAAGCTTTTTCACCATTTTTTTTTTCTTTTGCATCCCTCATTCCTTGGCTGGAATAAAGAGAGGCTTAAGTTTGTGTCCTGGCCTCCAGTATGTTTTTGGAGGGACTCCCAGATTTTTGGGACTTGGTCCTATACTGTAACATAAAAGATCTCCTAACTGGTCTCTGGAATGTTAATTTCAGCAGACTACACCTGCCTTAATCCCTAAATTGTTTAACATTCTCCCAAATCTTACATATTGTTACTTAGAATATGCAGATCTCTGTAGTGTATGTTGCCATAAAATGGTGTGAATTTTTGGAAACATTTATTGGTTATTGAATTATGAAATGGAAAAATGGAAATGTAACAAGGACATTATAACTTCAAAGAGCCAAAAGTGGTGTTGGACTCCTATAAGATACAAAATTACTAGATGTTATTGTCCAGTATCACAATGTTCTTAAGGGCTCACACGACCGTGTGCTGGCCGGCCTGTGCTTTAGACTGCAAATTGCGGTCTGCAATGCAGGGGCACTGACCGTGGGGCAGTCGCATGTGGATCGCGGACCCATTCACTTGCACGCACTACTTATTTCCGGTGCAAAGGCACAGCCAGAAACACCACAGAAGCACTCCGTAGTGCTTCCGCAGGATTACGACCCGTGCTTCCGCACTGTATCTTCGGGTTTGCGGACCCATTCAAGTATGTGGGCCTCAATACGGCCATGGCGGGGCAACGACCATGTGCATGAGCCCTAAAAGCCCTATTACACCTGAAGATAATCGTGAAGATCATCGATAAACAAACTTTTGTAGGAATGCTTGTTAGTGATAATCTGACAGTGTAATACTGCCTCCGATTACCCGATGAACAACTAAACGCTGGTTCATCAGCAGGTAATTGAAATCTTTTAGCAGGCTTACAAATCCTTGTTTGTCAGCAGTTGTTCGTGCTGTCATTATCTGCTGCCGGCAAACAGTGATTCAGTATGAGGATGAACGATGGCAGTAGCGTTCGCTAGTCCCCATACTGAGGAGGAGATTGCTGCATATAATAGCAGCGGTCTCCTCCACTAACGAGCAGGTGATTGCCGGGAAGAAGCATTACAGTATTGGCCAGGAGGGCCTGCTTTGAGCTCTGCTGTGACCCTTTTTTGTTCACCTCAAAGACTTGATAAAGGAGTTTCAAACTCAAGGATACCAATAAAGAAAAATCTCTCTTCCACTCTACTGAGGTCATGTTTTGCACCACGAGGTGTCAGAACATTGCAGAGCATTGACAGTCCTCACCATTACGACTATACTATTCATTTTCCTCTGGGGCGTTAGCTATCCCTATGACACCGGCAGCACCGACCTGTTACATTTACATATCTTTAATAGTGTTGTGCCTATGGTTGCACAACACCTAAAAGTGAGCACAATCATCTGGTTTAAATCCCAATTTATTATACATATCACCCTATGAGCGCCTATCCCCTTTTTGTTTTGCCACAGTTTAATGTTCTTAAGAAGAAAATGGAGCAGAAAAGAAGAAGGGTTAAAATGAGAAGAACAGAAGAAAAAAAAAATCCTCATACTAGGGGAATAGGGGAACTGTCATGGAACCATGAAAAAGACGGACAACAAGAGATGAGTGGAAATAAGAAGGCTTTATTGAAAATAAAGCTGTAAGGCAAAAGTCCAAACGGATGGCTAAACCGAAGCAGGGTCTTGCGAAACCAGAGATCAGGAACCAGAAGGGTAGTCAGATGAAGCCAGGATCAGGAACCAGCAGGGTAGTCAGACGAAGCCAGGATCAGGAACCAGAAGCAGCAGCAGTCTTAGAAGCATGTGAGCACAGGAGGACCAAGCAGGGAACTGAAGCCACAGACCTCCTATATATATGAGCTAGGCATCCAGCTCCTCCCAGTGGGAAGGAGGAGCCGCAGGGTGGGAGGCTACAAGAAACCCAGAAACCAAGATGGCCGCCAGCACATGTCAAATGAAGGAGAACAGCAAGAAGGTAAGACCATGACAGTACCTCCCCCTCAAGGGCCCCTCCTCCGCGGAGTAAGGAACGGTTTCTGAGGGAAGCGTGCGTGGAAGGCTCGGAGCAAGGCAGGAGCATGGACATCTGCGGAGGGAACCCAGGAACGCTCCTCTGGACCATAACCACGCCAATGGACCAAAAACTGCACCCGGCCGCGGACCAGGCGTGAGTCCAGGATATTGCTCACCTCATACTCCTCACGATTGCCCACTTGGACCGGACGAGGCCGAGGAATCGAGGAAGTGAAACGATTACACACCAGTGGCTTCAAGAGGGAGACATGAAACACGTTGGAGATCCGCATGCCAGGAGGAAGCGCAAGGGCATAGGCTACCGGGTTTACCCTGCGAAGCACTCGGAAGGGACCAACAAAGCGAGGCGCCAGCTTGGGAGTGGGCACTCGAAGGTTGAGGTTGCGGGTGGACAACCATACGCGGTCTCCGACCTGGTAGGAAGGAGCGGGCGCTCATCTGCGATCAGCCTGGAGTCTCTGGCGCTGCGCAGAGACCTCAAGGGACCTCTGGATCTGTACCCAAGAAGCACGTAGGACGGAAAGGTGATCCTCCACAGCCGGAATATCCTGGGGAGAGAATACCTCCGGTAACACGGCAGGTTGGAACCCATAATTGGCCATGAAGGGAGACGTCCCAGAGGAAGAGTTCACCGCCGTGTTCCTGGCAAACTCAGCCCAAGGCAGGAGGTCAACCCAATTGTCTTGGTGATCGGAGACATAGCAACGAAGGAATTGCTCCAAGGCCTGATTGGATCGTTCTGCGGCCCCATTGGACTGAGGGTGGTAGGCCGATGAGAAAGAGAGATGAATCCCCAACTGGGAGCAAAAGGCGCGCCAGAACCTGGACACAAACTGACTCCCCCGATCCGACACAATCTCCTTGGGCAAACCGTGCAACCGGAAGACCTCCCTGGCAAAAATCGAGGCCAACTCTTGTGCAGAGGGTAACTTCTTGAGAGGTACACAGTGGCACATTTTGGAAAACCGATCCACTATCATGAGAATGACCGTATGGCCTCGGGATGCAGGGAGGTCCACAATGAAATCCATCCCCAGGTGTGACCATGGACGCTCCCCGGTGGCTATGGGTTGCAAAAGGCCCAACGGAAGGTGCCGAGGGGACTTACTCTGGGCACAAACGGAGCATGCCGCTACATATGCGGCGATGTCGGAACGTAGAGAAGGCCACCAGAACAGACGTGAAACAGCCCAGGACAGCTGATTCTTTCCAGGATGCCCCGCGGCCTTGGAGTTATGGTAGGTTCGCAACAACCAAGTGCGCAACTCCTCAGGCACAAAACACCTGCCGTTGGGTCTCCCAGAGGGAGCACCAGATTGAGCCGCCAAAATCTGCTCACCCAGGGGAGAGGTCAGGCTGGTGCGAATGGCGGCCAGGATCTGATTCGGAGGTATGACCGAAGTCGGAATCGACTCCTCCCCGGACAGCTCGGAGTACTGCCGTGATAAGGCATCCGCTCTGATGTTCTTGGAACCGGGTAGGTAGGAGACCACGTAATTAAAACGTGACAAGAACAGAGCCCATCTGGCCTGACGTGGTGTCAATCTCTTGGCCTCAGAGAGGTAGGTCAGATTCTTGTGGTCCGTCAGGATGAGAACCGGAACCACCGAGCCCTCGAGCAAGTGCCTCCATTCTTTAAGGGCCTGCACGATGGCCAATAACTCCCTGTCACCAATCTGATAGTTGCACTCCGCGGAAGACAGTTTCCGGGAGTAAAACCCACAAGGAAGCAGAGGACCCTCTGGTGTTCTACGCTGAGACAGGAGGGCGCCTACTCCCGTCTCAGACGCGTCCACCTCGAGGACAAACGGCAACCCAGGGTTGGGATGCGACAGAATCGGAGCCGACACAAAGGCGGACTTTAGAGCCTCAAAAGCTCGGATGGCCTCGGGCGGCCAGACCTGGGGATTACTGCCCTTCCTGGTCAGATCCGTGAGAGGCTTGGGTAGCATGGAAAAGTCCCTGATGAACTTCCGATAATAATTGGCGAAGCCCAAAAAGCGCTGCAGGGCACGAAGACCACTGGGCTGGGGCCACTGTAAGACAGCCGAAACCTTCTCAGGATCCATGGAGAACCCCTCAGCGGAAATGATGTAACCTAAGAAGGTTACCTGGGATCGGTGAAATTCACATTTCTCAAGCTTACCGAACAGCTTGTTCTCTCGTAACCGTTGCAACACTCGTCTGACATCCAGAGTGTGGGCCACCATGGATTCAGAATATACCAAGATGTCATCCAAATAGACCACCACACACTGCTGCAACAGGTCACGGAAAACATCGTTGATGAATTCCTGGAAGACTGCGGGCGCATTGCACAACCCAAAGGGCATAACCAAGGATTCATAATGACCGGTCCTGGTGTTAAACGCGGTCTTCCACTCATCGCCCGCCTTGATCCTTACCAGGTTATATGCCGCCCTCAGGTCGAGTTTGGTAAAGACCGTGGCCCCTTTGAGGCGATCGAACAGCTCGGAAATCAAGGGTATCGGGTAAGCGTTCTTGATCGTGATGCGATTGAGACCCCTGTAATCGATGCAAGGCCTTAACTCACCGCCATTCTTTTTCACAAAGAAAAATCCAGCCCCTGCCGGGGACGAGGATTTGCAAATGTGTCCGCGTGAAAGCGCCTCCCTCACGTACTCCTCCATGGCCTCATTCTCCGCTACCGACAGTGGATAGACTTTGCCACGAGGAGGAACGGCACCAGATTGTAACTCTATGGCACAATCGTATGGGCGGTGCGGAGGTAGGGCAACCGCACGCACCTTATCGAATACATCCCGGTACTCCTCGTATTCAGGAGGCAACAGAGAGTCCGAGGAAGTACACAGCAACTTGACAGGCCCATGGATGCAACTAGCCCCACACTGCGGTGACCACGAGAGGATCTCGGCCGATTTCCAATCGAAAGTCGGATTATGCTTCTGGAGCCAGGGGTACCCCAAGACCACCGAGTAGTGTGGAGACGAAATAACCTGGAGACAGACCGACTCTCTGTGAACGGCACCAATGGGCATCCCCACTGGAAGGGTCTCATGAGTCACGTGTGGCGGCAGAAGGGGTCTGCCGTCTATCGCCTCAAGAGCCAGTGGGGAACCTCGAGGCTGCAGAGGAATGGAATTGGCGGCAGCGAACACACTATCAATGAACAAACCACCAGCACCAGAGTCCACCAACGCCTGGGTCGTCACCGAGCCCCCGACCCAGGAGAGGACAACAGTAATCAGTGGTTTGTCAACACGGGAAACCGGGGACGAGGAGACTCCACCCAAGATCTGCCCCCGACAGGATCTCAGGTGCGAGCGTTTCCCGGACGGTTCGGGCATGCCAACCGAAAATGCCCACCGAGACCACAGTACATGCATCGGCCCTCGCGTCTCCGGAGTACCCTCTCCCCCTCGGACAGGCGAGCAAACCCCAGCTGCATGGGTTCACCCCCAGACAAGTCATCCCCAGGAGGCGTGGGAGGAGAGGGAGGCACGGGTGGGACAGCAAACGTAGGCGCCAATCTGTTAGAAGGCCTCCGCAGGCTCTCCTGAAAGGAAGGTCTCTCCCTGAGTCTGGTGTCAATCAAAATCAGGAAAGAAATAAGAGACTCGAGCTCCACAGGTAGGTCCTTAGCTGCAACCTCATCCTTCAAGGCATCCGAGAGACCATGAGAGAAAGCAGCGACCAGAGCCTCATTATTCCAGCCCACCTCTGCTGCCAGGGTACGAAACTCAATGGCGTATTCAGCTACGGATCGTGAACCCTGTCTGATGGACATAAGGAGCTTCGCAGCAGAGGCAGCACGAGCCGGCACATCGAATACCTTCCGAAGAGAAGCAACAAAACCGGAAAACTCGGCAACCACCGGATTGTTGTTCTCCCATAAAGGGCTGGCCCAGGCCAAGGCCTTGTCCGAGAGCAGCGAGATCAAGAAGCCCACCTTTGATCTCTCAGTAGGAAAGGCATGTGGCAGCAACTCTAAGTAAATGCCCACCTGGTTAAGGAAACCTCGGCACTGAGTTGGCTCTCCCCCAAAGCGCTGTGGAAGGGGGGCAGAACCGGTCATACCCCAAAACACCGCAGGCGCAGCAACAGGTGTCGGGGTAGACTCTGGCGCAACAACCGGAGCGGCAGTAGGAGCGGGCCCAGGAGCGACAACCGACCCATCGGCAACGGAAGCTAAATGAGCCGTGCGTTCAAGCAGGGTTTGCAACGCCACAGCGAACCGACCCAACAGGTGATCCTGCTGATCAAGTCTGGCAACCAGCGTAGGTAGCGAGGATGGCCCTGTACCGTCAGAATTCATGGCTTGGTCCTAATGTCATGGAACCATGAACCAGACGTACAACAAGAGATGAGTGGAAATAAGAAGGCTTTATTGAAAATAAAGCTGTAAGGCAAAAGTCCAAACGGATGGCTAAACCGAAGCAGGGTCTTGCGAAACCAGAGATCAGGAACCAGAAGGGTAGTCAGATGAAGCCAGGATCAGGAACCAGCAGGGTAGTCAGACGAAGCCAGGATCAGGAACCAGAAGCAGCAGCAGTCTTAGAAGCATGTGAGCACAGTAGGACCAAGCAGGGAACTGAAGCCACAGACCTCCTATATATATGAGCTAGGCATCCAGCTCCTCCCAGTGGGAAGGAGGAGCCGCAGGGTGGGAGGCTACAAGAAACCCAGAAACCAAGATGGCCGCCAGCACATGTCAAACGAAGGAGAACAGCAAGGAGGTAAGACCATGACAGGAACATAATCTAAACAAGGAAGGGGCAAGTGTTAGCTGGAGTAAGCGGGTGAAAAAAGGGTTAGCTGGAGTAAGCAGGGGAGGGGAAAGGGTTCGCTGGAGTAAGCAGGGGAGGGGAAAGGGTTAGCTGGAGTAAGCAGGAGAGGGGCAAGTGTTAGCTGGAGTAAGCAGGGGAGGGGAAAGGGTTAGCTGGAGTAAGCAGGGGAGGGGAAAGGGTTAGCTGGAGTAAGCAGGGGAGGAGAAAGGGTTAGCTGGAGTAAACAGGAGAGGGGCAAGTGTTAGCTGGAGTAAGCAGGGGAGGGGAAAGGGTTAGCTGGAGTAAGCAGGGGAGGGGAAATGGTTAGCTGGAGTAAGCAGGGGAGGGGAAAGGGTTAGCTGGAGTAAGCAGGGGAGGGGAAAGGGTTAGCTGGAGTAAGCAGGGGAGGGACACTTTATGGATTATATACCTAAAAACAATGATCTGGAATTTGCATTCATTTGGACTCTGTGTCTGAGCATTCTATAATGTTGCGTGTGGTGAGTATGTGGGTCCATATTCATATTCTGTGTTGGTAATAGATGGCACCAGTCACACAATGACTGGCATATAACTTAAAATAAGGCAATAATTTAAACATACTATTAATTTTCCAACCAAGCAACTCATTATATTGAAAGTCATCTGGGATTTATCAACGGATTCACACTTTACGAGATTACAGAATGACTTTTATGATTGAATCACCTATTGGGGGATTCATTTATAGCAATATATGGTGGAGATGATCGGTGCATGATCTGCCACCCATATATTTGCACATCTCTACATCTGTGACCATTCACAAAAAACTGATTATATTACTGAGGAAATCTATATTTTTTTGCTGACGCGGTACCACAAATACGGGGAACCTCCCAACCGCATCAAAGAAAGGGTGAAGTCAATATATGCACTTTATAATCTCACCATATATTAATTCATGCAATTTTGCAATCTTATTATGTATTGACTATATGCTTACTTTTATCAGTCTATTTGAACCATTTTATGAAAGGATAACAACCCCCCCCCCCCCCTTTCCTTCAAGTGATATATTTTTTAAAGGGACATTTCTTAAAGTGATTTTATTATACATTTTTTATAATTTTTATGATTGATGTTCAAATAAATGTATATTTCATGTATATTGCTCTCTGTAGTATAAAAGAGCTGCAGAACTTTTCATTAATATTATATTTTTATAAGGGTTTAGCCCTTTGATTACAGTCATAAAAAGTCTTACTTGATGCAATAACATTTCTATGATGCAACTTCAGGCAGGTTGTTGGAGCAGGTAATAAGTGACAGGGTGATTAATCCACATCAGAGCGTTTATTAACCTCCAGCTAGATAACCAGATGCCTGAGATGATTCGCCTATCTAGGTGTGTTTTCTTTCCAGTGCTGTAATCCATCATAAAACTCATAAGGTATGAGACTTAATGCAAGGCGAAGGCGGCTGTTTACTTACTACAGTGTTGTTTCCATTGGATACAAAATTTGAATAACAGAATAAAGTGGTCTTAAAAGGCCACTGTTATTGCCCATACGGCACAGGTAGGTTAGCGTTAGGTCCCGTGCCACTTTGAGATACCTTGACGAGGTGCACGGGCTCCAGTATGTTCTTGATATAAGAATATATTGTCGAAAGTCTCATTTTAATATCAGTGTGAGGGTTTAGCCATATATTGTCAATTACATTTACCATTGTAGTGCAGCATTTTTTTTTTGTAAATTTCTGTTTTATTTAGCCAATCACATCCTTCACATTTGGCTCTCCTGTGCAGGACGTCTTTGTGGTCCGCTGCGGGCATCCTCCATTGTATGCATTTTTTCTGGGGATGCTGTCCTATTCTCCAGGCTATACTCATATCTGATCCTTCCTTACCTATAAGGCTAGGGATACATGGCCACATGTGTCACGGGACAATCAGTCACACAACATATAGGGTACAACTGCACTGCAACATGTGTCACGGGACATTCATGTCGCAGTAAGGTTGCGCAACATATTTTATAATCTTGGTCTATGGTGTCGCGCTGTGATGTGTGGGTGGTTTTTTTGCCACTGTTGTGTTGCAGTTGCAGCATGTCACAGTGCAACACCATAGACCAACATTATAAAATATGTCGCACAACATTACTGTGACATTAATGTCCTGTGACAGACGTTGCAGTGTAGAAAAGGCTAGTGCATGTCCTGAACATACAGTATATGTACCAAGGCCATAGGACCTCCTCCAAGGACTAACAAACCCACCAACGCCCATCCATTGTAGCCTAAACTTTACCACACAGCTTACCAATCCACTCCTGACTCCTCTACTTATCTGTCAGGACCTCCACTGGCCGCTTGTCCTGCAACTAAAACTCTTGGCCAGAGGTGCTTGTTTCAAGGATAAGCGTCTGACAGGCACATCTGACTCTGCTTATCCATGATCAACGGACCTGGCGTGCTAAACTCCAGCACAACCTTGACTGCAGACTGCAGACTTACTTACTTCTCCAAAAAGCCGACATACATGCCATGTAGATGAAAAAAAAAAAGGAAAAAAAAAGATTATGGTACAAGATACTAGTCAAGGGTAGTCAGCCCAGAATAGAGAAAAGTACCTAAGGATATTGGGCGCCAGGAGGATGGAGTGGAAAGAGAGAGGGATAGGTAAGCAAATTAATGCAGGTGTGCAAATTACTGTAGTGGGAAGGCAGCACAGGTGTTAATGGTACTGGGGAAAAATATAAACACACCCAAATGGTACAAATGATGAGAAGAGACGGGCAAAGGTGGAGCCAGGCAAATTTCCCCGGTGAGTCATCAAAGAAAAAACACACAATAAGGCGCCACTCCCTAGTGTCAAAAAGTGGTTGGACTACCAATATAGCATGGTATCCAGAAATCCAGAACTAGCGTCAGTAAATGTAATTAATAGAATGAGTTAAAATAAAATAAAATGAAATCTGTATAAACTCACTTCACTGGAGGGGGGGGGGGGGGTCAGCAGGATAAACTCAAGACACCTGAGATTTTAAACCCCCCTGGCCAGGATCACACGTGTAAGGCCGATATATTGGCCTGTATTTGTGGGAGGGGCATGGCTGCCTACTTCAACAGCCAGCGTTCCTCTCACTCTGTACGTCGTTACAGCGTTTGATGAGCCACACCTGGCTTCCCAGTGAGAGGAGTTCAGCATACCTGGATATCCTGACGTCGGTGAGGGTGAGAAGCTGCTTCTCTGCAGCGCACAGTGTTAGGGTCCGGCCGGCGGGGGGCTCGTTCCCCTAGGTGAGGGGGGGCTCCCCCGCACCGGAGCATAATGCCAGGGAGTTGCGCGGCTCCCCACGCGGTACGGGTGTCCAGCCGGCGGTGGGTCGGCCCCTGACTGATGGGGGCTCCCCCGCACTGGTGCACTCTGCCAGGGAGCTTCGTGGCTCCCCACGCGGCATCGACTTCAAAACCGGTGGGGGGCTGAGCCCCTGATGGAAGTAGGGCTCCCCCTGCCCCGGTTCTTAATGCCAGGGAGCTGCACTGCTCCCCACGCGGCAGAAGTGACCAGCCGGCGGTGGGTCGGCCCCTGGCTGATGGGGGTCACCCCCGCACTGGTGCACTCTGCCAGGGAGCAGCATGAGCTCCCCACGCGACACACGAATTTTGTTGATGGGGGGCGGGGGCCACTGTGTATGAAGGGCTCCCCCTGGCCCGGTTCATGGTGCCAGGGAGTTGCGCGGCTCCCCACGCGGTACGGGTCTCCAGCCGGCGGTGGGTCGGCCCCTGGCTGATGGGGGTTCCCCTGCACTGGTGCACTCTGCCAGGGAGCTGCGCGGCTCCCCACGCGGTTATCATGTAGGGACACAGGGGACACCGTGGCCCCGCTCCTTATCTTCGTTAAAGTCTGGCACGGGCCGCCGTGCCGTTAGTGAGGCAGGGATCAGGGATGAGAGAACCAGGCCGTTCAGGGGGAGCAGGTCATAGCCGGTGGCTAGCTTCCTTCTGCCGGCTGCACACAAGGTCGCCAAGAGGGTCATTTAGGCATGGGGGATTAATTTGTCTATACAGGTGAGTACTAGGTCTCCGGGGAGGGGTGTGTTACAGAGTACTGCGCGGTCTACAGACCTGGTCCACCGTAGTAAATCCTAGCGGGGATTGCTGGTCAGGAGCCGAGGTTCACTCGTCTCAGTGTCAAGCCAGTACAGGGGCTTAGTAGGCGCAGCTTGCGGTGGTAGCTTCCCCCCCAGGTTAGGCAATTCTTATTGGCAAGGGTTAATGGTAAAAAAAAAAAAATGAAAAAAAAAAAAAAAATGTTAAATACATTTTTTTTTTTACTTGTTTGCGTCGTTCTTTACGACGAATGCACAATCCAGGGTTAATGTCTTGATTGTTTTGCTTCTAGGTCCTAACTTGTCTCGGCTACACCCTGATTTGTGGCTTATCAGCAAGGTACTAGGGGTACATGTCGGGGGGGGAGGAGAGAAGTCACAAGCTTGGTTTTCAATAAAGTCTGGCACGGGCCGCCATGCCGTTAGTTAGGCAGGTTTCAGGGGTGGGAGAACTAAGCTTGGTCAGGGTGAGCACGTTATAGATGGTGGCTGCCTTCCTTCTGCCAGCCGTACATAAGGTTTCCCAGGGGGTTATTTAGATACAGGGTGTTATGAGTCCATACAAGTGATTTATTTTAATTTGCAAAGGGTTGATTTCATTAAAAAAAAAAAAAAAAGATAATAATGCTGCCCGCACGTCTTACATTCTGCCATGGAGCAGCGCGAGCTCCCCGTGCGGCAATTGCGTAAAAGTACAGGGGACAGCATGTTCCCGTTCCTTGTCTTCAACAAAGTCTGGCACCCGCTGTGCCATTAGTTAGGCAGGGATCGTTGCTGGGAGAACTAGGCTCGGTCAGGGGGAACAGCTCATAGGCGGTGGCTGCTTCCTTCTGCTGCCCGTACATAAGGTTTCCCAGGGGGTTATTTAGCTACAGGGTGTTATTGAATCCATGCAGGTGATTACCAGGGATCTTAGACGGGTGTGTTGGGTCTGGTTTAGTAGGGACGGGTTTAAAAAAATAAATAAAAAATTCATAGTTGGCGAAGCAAGGTCTCCGGGGAAGAGCGGGTTACAGAGTACCGCACGATCTACAGGCCTGGTCCGCTGTGAGCAACCCTAGCGGAGGCTGCAGGTCAGGGGCCTAGGTTCGCTGGTGTCAGTGTTAAGCCAGTACGGGGGCTCAGTAGATGCGGCTTGCCGCGGTATTTTACCCTCCCTAGGTTTCCAGGTTAAGTAAATTTTAATTGGTAAAAGGTTAATTTGTAAAAAAAAAAATGCTGCTCTTGTTCCATCATTCACGTTTTACACATTCGCAGGGTTTCCTCACGACATGTGCACAATCCAGTGTTGATGCCTTAATTGTTTTTGTTTCTAGGTCCAAACCTTGTCTCAAGTTACATCCTGAAATTTGGCTTATCGGCAAGGTAGTAGGGGTACACGTCGGAGAGGGGGGAGGAAGCTTGGTTTGTGTCTCATGCACCGTCTCACGTCCAGGTCGTGCTGGGTTACTACCGTTCTGCGGTTGTCAGTCCGTAGGTATTCTGAGCAGGTAAGTACATGGTCACCCTCTGGGTGTTACTTTCTGGGTGTCTGTTCGAGTTGGAGAAGGGTTTTGATCGGTCCTTTTGAAGTGCCCCCCTTTCAGCGGTGGAGAGTTAGTCCCGATGGGGGTGGTCACAGGTAAGTTTAGCAAGAAGGAGAGACTTATCATCGACCTGTCAGCCCCACATGGTTCCCACGTCCCTAGTCTTAACTCCCTCATTCCTTCAGAGGAAGTGGGCATGAGGTATTCTTCTATTGATAAGTGGAAGGTCCGATACTACTTTTCCACCAAACTCACTTTCTGTTCTAGGAGCAGCCCGTGGCTCTTTGATCAGTTGGCTCAGGCCTCCATTGGGTTTTAGAATATAAGGTACGCTCTGAATTTGTTATTCATTACTTCCTGCTTATCTAGAGGCCAGGGTCAGCCCCCTTAGGGCTGGGGAGATTGTTGAGCTGTTTTCCCAGTTAGGTGTCCCGGTCTCCCCCAAGAGACCTGCTAGCTCAGGTTTTGCTGCTATTTTGGCACCCACTTGGTCGCAGGCGAGTGGCCTGCTGAGGTGAGACAAATCCCAGGTTTCCTGCAAACCTCAGCACTTTTCGAGCTGTACCCCATTGTGGTGGCCGGCCCGTGTTTGGGGCAGCAGCTGGGTAAACCGCACTGTTTTGTTTGTAACCGACAACGCTGCGGTGGTAGATAGCTTAACCAATGGGTTGTCTAAGTCGTCTTATGTCATATGTCTCTTGAGACATCTAGTTCAACTCTCCTTGCGACATCATTTTTGTGTTAGTAGTACGCATGTGCCAGGTTCTCAAAATGTGGCAGCTGATGTTTTATTGAGGGCTAATTTCTCCCTTTTCGCAGGTCACGCCATAGGCGGATGTTGTGGGCGCTACCGTCCCCCGTCACGAGTCACTAATACTGGTTTAAATGGTCACCTAAAGACGGCCCACTCCTTACTAGCCAAGCCCCTTTGACCGTATACAACTAGGGCGTATCGCACTGGGTGGAGGGCATTTGCAGGTTTTAGGGAATATGCCCTCAAAGGGAGTCCAGTTTTGTTGAATACATCCTTGCCTTCATTGGCTACAGCCACTCGGAGCTCAAGCTGTCCCACAACACGGTGAAGTCGTACTTGTCGGGGGTGCAGCATTTCCTCTCTGTCAGGCATCGGCGTTCTCTGTGCATGCTGTCAAAGCTACGTTGAGGGGTTTGAGCAGATGTGGACCAGGAGGCCAAGTACGCAGACAAGCTGTTACTGGACTGCTTTTCGTAACCTATCTGACATTCTGGATAGGAACCTTTCGGGGTTTTGCCCAGCCTGGTGCTTAAATCCGCTGTTTATTTAGCCTTCTATGGTTTCTTGAGGCCTGGGGATAGTAGCAAGTTTCTCACAGTCAGCCAGTTGGTCCAGGGTCCCGAGGGTTACGTGCTGCTGCTGAGGACATCCAAGACCTCGCAGACAGGTCCCCCAGTCCCAACGTCCTAGTTCCCTATGTCTCATCGATGGTGCCCTGTCAGAGTTCTTCATCAGCTGCAGATTCAGGCCAGATAGTCCACTATTGCCATTCGGGGTGGTACCGCTCGCTTCTCACCAGTTCATGTCTCACATACGCTCCTCAGTTGCCAGTTTGGGCGGCGACCCAGCTACGATCTCAGGACATCTATTCGTATAGGTGCAGCATCCACAGCCTACAAGAATCAGGTACCAGCGCATGCCATCCAGAAGTTGGGTCGTTGGCGCCCCTCGTGTTTTTAGCCGCTATATACCTTACCCCAAAACTAAGATGTCAATGGCTTTCCAAAGTCTGGTTTTGTGATCTATGCTGTAATAATTACTCCTGCTACTCAGTATGTCTTTTGCCCTCTTTCAGGTGTCCCTACTACGGCGCGGTTGAGGCATATCTCTAACCGCTTAGGGGCAGGGTAGTCTCAGGTGGGACGGGGTGCATTCTCTTGGTTGCCACGACCACAAGTAAAAATGTTGGAAATTGATGGCAGGCCACGTCTGAAGGCTTCTGATCAATCACTTTAATTTAACAAATAATATATGGCTCGACGCCTTTCGGGGGTCTGGATGCCCCCCTTCTTCAGGAATAATACAAAGATTAGTACATACAGATCATTTCAAAATAATAGGGCTTAAAAAACACATGTAAAAAATGCTGGAAACCTACTTTCAGGAGTAATACATGGTATAGAAAGACCAAGATACAAATGATCCCAAGATCACATAGCACTTTGGGTACCTTTTTATATGTGTCCACAGGACTAGGGAACACATGTAAAAAGTGCGGGGTGTCTGGTACCGGAAGTTAAACCTCACTTCCGTTTTTTTGTCCTAGGATGGAACGCTTTACTAAAAGAATAAAAGTATAATCAAATATTAAATAAGAATAAGGGGGAAAGAAGCCAACCCCCCAGGCCTGTGTACTGGTGAGGACATCATCCCTAGGGGTCCCAAAATCTTGGGTAGGGATCGGGGGTCGCTTTTTAGGCGGATGCGTTCCACCGTGGAACGCACCTCCATCTTCTTCCTGCGCTCAGGGTGAGCGTTCCACTAAGGAGCGCGCCGCCCTCACACTCGTTCACTCCGACCCCCTTCCTGTGGTCTGGTGGTGCGTTCTACCGTGGAACGCACCGCACTCACCATTACCTTTCTCCTGCCTAATGCTCTGCCCCTAAAGATCGCCCTCTGTTCGTTCCAGTAGTAAGAACCGGGGGAGGGGAGAGGTATGGCAGAGAAGGGGAGTATTGGTATCGACCAATTGTGACTAGTATCAAAATGTAATTAGGAAAAATTACAATAAGAGCTAAAGGTAGTAAAATCCACGTTCTACAATAGAATGTATGTGATGTCGCGGACAACCAAAGGGGTATAAATTACTAAACATATAGAAATAAAACTAATAAAATTTAGAAAAGAGACTATATACAGAATGAAAATGAATTCCAATATAGGGATAGGACTTTTGCAGAGCATATATATCTCATGGGACATATACACATATAAAATATATTCATAACGATAATAAGCTTATGGGGTATATATCATATAAATCTGCAAGACCCACTGAAATCAAAAGGTATATCAGGGATGCCCTGTATTTTTGTAAGCACAAGATAAGAAACTGACCATATATATATATATGTACAGGTATGTGTTAGTGTACATGTGCATATAGGCGCACGTACACACATGCACATACATAACCCACTCAAGGCAAAATTGAAATAAAATGACATATATCACAGAGTTGTCCTGTTATATAGCCGTATAGGGCAAGAAACTGTCTATCAGGGTCCCACACAAAGCAAATGATTTACTAATAATACCGGAACGGCCTATAAATACACAATAAGACTAAGAGATACATATATCTAAAACTAAAAATAGAAATAAAGACTAAAAATAATATAAAAATATAAATGACATCTGGTGTATTATAATATAGCATAATATGATTAGTGTAATATAATATATAAAATATGTGCCTGTATTCTATTACGATCGGAGAGGAGTGTATAGAATATGCACCCCTACTATCATTATATTGCCTACTTTTATTCAGGATCTGGGCAAATTTTTCGTATAGGAAAGATGGCATTAGGGGCTGGAGGGATTATTTTGCCTAGGATGGGGTTTTTTCATTAGAATCAACCAATTTTTTGTCAAGGTTTTTCTGATCAAGGTATGCGAGGGGTTAAATCTAGTGACCACACTGAAGTGGTGGATTTCATTCCTATTCTCTTCAATGGGCATTTTAGTTTTAGGCAGCAGACTTTCTTTTTGGGAAACTTTGGAGATCCTCCTAATTGAATCCTCCAATAGTCTCCTTGGATACCACTTTTCCCGAAACCTGTTTTTAAGTAAATCTATTAGATTTTTCATGGTTCGGCCATCAGAACAATTCCTCCTAATCCTCTTCATTTGACTTAAGGGGATGTTTTGTTTCCACTTAGGGTGGTGACAACTCTTATAATGTAAGTAGCTGTTGGCGTCCACGCTCTTAAAGTGAGTCTTGGTGACTATCTTTCTATTCTCAATGGTGAGATGTAAATCCAAAAAGACTACCTCTGTGGGATCAGACTTGAGGGTGAATGACAAATTCCAGTCATTTGAATTGATCGCCTTGATGAACTGACAGATTTCATCAGCTTCTCCCTGCCAGACGAAGATAATATCGTCAATGAATCTACGATAAAACTTAACTCTTAACTCTGGGATGTGACAGCAGACTAAATCTATCTTTAAAGGCCCCCATGAAAAGATTTGCATAAGATGGCACAAATTTGGTGCCCATCACCGTCCCCTGGACCTCATGGTAGAAGGTGTCATTGAACATAAAATAGTTGTGCTGAAGTATGAACTCAATGGCTCTCAAGATGAAGTCTTTTGGGGATTTTGGCATGCAGGGGTCCTGAGAGAGTGTGTGCTTCGTGTCAGTGAATCAATTTAGTGTGAAATAGTGTAAAAAACAAGAAATTAAAACTTATCTACATTTGCTCTCGATGGGCCGCCAGCCTCCCTCTTGATTGAAGATCTCGGCCGAAACCCCGTGCGTGGTAACATAATTTCGCAAGCAAATGGAGGCGGTAAGTTTGATAAAAAAAAATGTTATTGTTAATTTTACATAGTTTTTACACTGCCGAGATCATGTATAAACGCGGCATCTGAGGGGTACAATGACGGGGGCGTCGCTATCGCAGCTTCCTGTCATTTCACCCGCTACTTACAAAAAATGCACCCTCGCTTGTAAAATTCGGCAAATCAGCCGAATCGAACTTTTCAATTCTTCGCTCATCTCTAGTGTGAACCATTATTTTGCCACAAAAGCAGTCTAAAGGTGGCTTCAAGAAGAGAAAGGTGCACTAAATATCCCACAGCATACTCCAACCATGATAAGTTTGATGGAGCCTATCCGGACTAGTATTATCCTAACCATATTGGTGACAGATCCTGCTGTTCTTGATCTACAGTGTATGGGCAACTTTAAGGAGTTCTGATCCTGATGACAGGGTGTCCTGCTGATGCGTCCTTCAGCAATCACATGTAAACCTGGCAGCAAGTGTCCAATCCCCCTTCAGCACCGCCACAGGAAAAACAAAACATTACACATTTCCATAGCAGGTGCCATGAATGCCTGAAAGATTTGGGTTGCACCAATGGGACTTTGTAATATTTGGAAAGTGGGGGTCTCCTAACCTCATTCTACCCTATCCAGGAAAACTGGAGTAGAGAGGTGGCCTTGCATGTGTGTGGGGCTTCCTCTATTCACTTCTATCAGGTTTACAATATGGAATTGGATACTGAGCTGATTCTATGACCCCCACAGAAGTGAATGAAAAGCCATGGACATGCATGGCCATTGTTGCATATCTCTCACCCTGGATGGAGGGGTTTAGAGGTCCTCTGTGTTTCACGTAGATGTTGGGTCCCAGAGGTGGGACCTGCATCTATTGGAAATTTATCGTATACCCTGTGGAAGTGTTGCCCATGTAATGCATAGATGTGGTGGTCCACGGGTGTGAGAAATTCCCTTGGTGCCTGCTCTCCATTTTGGCTAGTAGATGAAGGTCATAAGCAGAGAACACACCTCTATAACTCAGAAATTACTAAAAAGTGATTTTTTTCTAAACCAGAGATGCCTTTTAAATCTAAATCCTCTGCCCAATGTGACTAATTTGGAATATGTTTAAAGAAATGAAGCAGCAGGAGAATTTCTCTCATGGACACAGTCACCGTTTCTTGTAACCCTTCAGGCATCTACTAGAAGTTCTGTAATCTAATGCATCCAGCCTGGTGGTCAGGGCTCTGTGCCAGGGTCACACCCTTCATGGATGGGAATGGCTTCAATTATATCATGTGCTGAGTCTTCTCTCTTCTTATTTTCATTCGCTTTTAAACAACGAAAATAAATTAATTCTCAAACTTCAAATGGAAAAAGTTACATGAAAAGAAACTAAATGCGACTTAGTTTCTGAATGCTCCAGGTGAAAAGTTTTCGGCTTTCCTTTCCCTCCTTTACTCCTGGAGCTGACAATATGAAGAATGACACTCTCTTTGGAGATTAGTTTTCTTTTCTGCACCCATCACCATTACACCTATTATGAGCGTGTTGGCCCTTGTATATTTTAATGTTACTAGATGCAAAATTGTGTGCTGATTCCATGATCTAACCTTATAGGGGTCTTTAAAATCCAATACCCTTGAAATCCATGGAGAAAGGGATTTTTAGTTAGGTTAGTGGATGCCATGAGTAAAAAGATGCATTTCGTTTCAGGCTGCAATTTTCATTCCTTCGCTTATTTTCACACCCCTGATATTCACTTTACACCTGCTCTTAGTTTCAGACTTTTTCTGAACTGAATAATGATGGAATTGTGTGTCTCTCCCATAAATACACTCCATATCTGTGCATCCAGGATGCTGCTTCCTTCCCCCTGCAGACTGCCTTGTGTGTGCTTTCCTTCCTATCTACAGTATGTGTAATCTGCCCTCCTTGCCTCTTCTCCCATCTTTCCACTCTCTGAACTGACATGTACAATCTCCACTAGTGATAGACTAACATCGGCCGGGAGGGTTCGCGAATGCAATCGCGCGAATGTGATCAAATGTTTGCGAACCGCAAGTTCACAGCAGGCCCTATTCACTTCAATGGCAGGCGAACCTGAAAAACTTTCAGCTCATATTTGCAGCCACCAAATACTTAGTAGAAGTGCACAAATAGTCCCACAATCTGGACAGTGACATGCTAGAGGGGGATCAAATTCTCTGAAATTTTTATTTTAGGCCACAGGGGTACGGGCCTTAAATATTAGGAATTCACCTGACATAAAATAAATTCTGATTATGTGGCTCGAGGCACATTATGCGGTCAAAGGATAAAATTTTTACTGTAGGCCACAGGACTACAGGCCCCAAACATTAGGCATTCAACAGACATAAAAGATCAAGTGATTATGTGTCCGGAGGTATATTACACGGTCATTGGAGATCAATTTTACTGCATGCCAGAACAAATACAGGTCAAATACATATGTTTAAAAGAACTAAAAATATAAAATTGGATTAAAAACATGGCTAACGAAATCCCCCCTCTTAAAAACAACCCTAATAATGATAGTTGAAATTCGATCACACGTGGTCGTCACTGGTGTTGAATTCTTCCGAGGCCCCAACAATTATTCATTCACCGTACAGAAAAGAACAAGAAAGTATGTAGCTGGAGGTAGATTACACGGTCATTTGATATCAATTTTACAGCAGGCCAGTGTACTACAGGCCCCAAAAATTATGCATTCAGCGAACAGAAAAGATCAAGTAAGTATGTGGCTGGAGGTAGATTACACGGTCATTGGATATCAATTTTCCAGTAGGTCAGTTTACTACAGGCCCCAAATATTATGCATTCAGCGTACATAAATAAACAAGTACGTATATGGCTGGAGGTCTATTAGACGGTCATTGGATATAAATTTTACTGAAGGCCAGTACAAATAGAGGTCAAATACATATGTTTAAAAGAACTAAAAATATAAAATTGGATTAAAAACATGGTTAACGGAATCCCCCCTCTTGAAAAAAAAACCTAATGATAATAGTTGAAACACGTGGTCGTCACAGGTGTTGAATTCCTCCGAGGCCCAAAACATTAGGCATTCAACGGACAGAAAAGGCCTTTTATGCTGCTGTATTTACCTAAGACAGGGACCATTATTTGTTCTGGGTGGTGGCAGATATTTGTGGGCTGGCATGAGGAAATTAAATTAAATATGGTCATCACAGGTATTGAATTCCTCCGAGATCCATGCATCATTCATTTTTAGAAATGTGAGGTAGTCCACACTGTCGTGAGCTAGGCGAGTGTGCTTTTCGGTCACGATCCCCCCTGCTGCACTAAACGTCCTTTCAGACAGGACACTGGACGAGGGGCAAGCCAAGAGTTCCATGGCAAATTGTGCCAGCTCTGGCCACAGGTCAAGCCTGCACACCCAGTAGTCCAGGGGTGCCTCGCTTCTCAGAGTCTCCACATCGGCCGTTAACCCGATGTAGTCGGACACCTGTCGGTCTAGGCGTTCCCTGAGGCTGGATCCGGAGGGCAGCTGTCGATCTGTTGGCTGCAAGAATGATCTCATATCCGAAGTGACCAACACATCTTCAAACCGCCCTCTTCTTGTATGCGCTGTAGGATTGGTACCAGCAACTGTTTCTCCATGAGTGGAAATTCCTCTGCCAGCGCCCGCAACAGCAGAATGCAGCATTTCTCGAAGCAAGGCCTGGAAGTGCTGCATTCTGACAGCCCTCTGTGATGCTGGTAACATGTCCGCCATCTTGTGTTTGTGCCGGGGGTCTAAGTACGTTGCCACCCAGTACTGGTCCTAGCCCTTTATGCTTTTTATATGGGAGTCCCTCTTCAAACACTGAAGCATGAAAGCCCCCATTTGCACTAAGCTGGAAGCGGTGGAGTGGCCTGGCTCCTGCTCATCGTCCAGTATAATGTTGTCCTCAGTCTCCTCCCCCCAGCCACGGACAACACCAGGGATCCCAGAAAAGTCTTTTTGATCCTCCTCCGCCCGGCACCATCCTCCTCTGACTCCTCTTCAGACTCCTGCTGACTTGTCTCAGATGAAGTAGCCCCCCCTGGGAATTCATCCAGCATTGCGACTTCCTCATCTTCCAGCTCCTGCTCCTCGACGGCTTGATCAATGACACAACGCAATGTATGCTCCAAAAAGAAGGCAAAAGGCGCGATGTCACTGATGGCGCCCTGGCTGCAACTGATCAGTTTGGCGATCTCATCAAATGGCTGCAGAAGTCTGAATGCGTCGCGCATGAGCAGCCACTGGTGCTGTGAAAAAAAACAAGCTCCTCAGAACCTGTCCTGCCGCAGAGTTCGCACAGATAGTCGTTAACTGCACGTGTTTCTTGCTGGAGCAGCCTATCAAGCATATACAAGGTGGAGTTCCATCGTGTCGAGCAGTCACAAATGAGACGTCTCACGGGTAGGTGGTGTCGCCACTGAACGACAGCAAGGCAAGCCATGGCCAACTAAGATCTTCTAAAATGGGCAGAGATTTTCCTGGCCTGCCGCAAGACGTCCTGGACTCCGGGGTATTTGGAAACGAAACGCTGCATGACTAAGTTCAGGACGTGTGCCATGCACGGTACGTGTGTCATTTTGCCCTGTTTCAGAGCGCTCAGCAGATTGGCACCATTGTCGCACAAACTTTACAAACTGTCAAATTGAGCAGGGTTAGCCACTGATCGGCCTGTGACCGCAAAGCTGAAAGGAGTGCAGGACCGGTGTGGCTTTTGGCTTCCAGGCACAACAGCCGCAGCACAGCATGGCAACATCTCACCTGGCATGTCGAATAGGTTCTGGGGAGCTTGGGAGGCAGTAGCAGTGGAAAAGGAGGAGTCAGCCGAGGAGGATACGGTGGATGGAGGAGAAGAAGGGGCAGGCCTGCATGCAATCCGTAGCGGTAACACCAAATCCACCCGGGTGCCACAGGTTGCATGCTTGACGGCCATCAGAAGGTTCACCCAGTGGACAGTAAAAGTTATGCACCTTCCCTGCCCGTGTTTGCTAGACCATGTGTCTGTGGTCAGATGGATCTTGGCATCGTCACTGTGTGCCAGAGATACATTCACTTGCTGCTGAACGTGGCCATATAGCTCCGGGATGTCCTTCTGGGACAAATATTTCCTTCCAGGGACCTTCCATTACAGTGTGCCAATGGACACAAATTTTCTAAAGGCCTCCGAGTCCACCAGTTTATATGGCAGTAGTTGGCGGGCTAGCAGTTCTGACAAGCTAGCGGTCAGCCATTGGGCAAGAGGGTTATCCGGCGTCATCATCTTTTTTCGCTCTAACATTTGGGGCAAGGAAGCCTGCCTTTTGCCACATGAAAGCGACGATAGCACGGTGGAAGGTGGAGCGGAGAACAACTGGGAGGAGAGAGGAGAAGGAGAAAAGGCAGGACAGGGAGCACCGGGAATGTGGGTTCTGACGGTGTTGCTCCCACTGGGCTTGGTGATGGGAGGCCAAGTGCCTTCTTAAGGCGGTCGTCCCTAGGTGAGTGTAGGGCTTACAGCGACTTATGAGTTGACAGCACAGGCTGCAGATGGCAACACTATTGTCAGCAGCTGATACGTTAAAAAAAGCCCACACTGCATAGCCATGTGCCAGCATCCTGGGAGCCCAAGATGTGACCGTGCATGGTGGATGGTTCGCTCCTGATACATTTGCAGTCTGCTTTTTGCCTCCTGTGCCCTGCACGCTCTGCCTGCTTCTCCTCCTTCTCCTCCCTCTCTGCTGCTCCGTCTCTCCCTCTGAACTCCCCTCCTCTTCCTCTCTTGTGGGCACCCACGTGACGTCCATCGACACGTCATCATCGTCACCTTCACCACCACTGACATTAGATATCTCATAGTAGGCAGCAACAGCGGGGACCACCCTCCTTGGGCTGATCTGGGTACTGTCCTCAGACTGCTGGGTGGCAACCGTTGATACCTCCTCTTCCTGATCCTATGCCAAGAATGGCTGCGCATCGGAAAGGTCTTGTAATGGATAGGAAAATAATTCCTCTGACTCGAGCAGAGGGGCAATGGTGGTGGTGGTGTCTTTAGGGGTGCACACAGCAGAGAGTGAGGAGGGTGCAGATAGAGAGGATGAGGAGGGTGCAGAAGTGGAAAGCTGAGTGAGCCACTCAACCAAATCTGGTGCAGCCTTTGACGTAATCACACGCACCTTCTGCAACTTCCCACTTAGGCTCTGGCCTGGAGCACCAACCCCTACCACCCCTGCGGAATGGCCGGCCTCTTCCTCTTCCTGTCATTTTCAAAATGACCCTGTGACAAAAGTCCCTATAGAAGAGCAGTATTTGTGGAAGAAGGTATATCACACCCCTACCTCAATCTTTTTTTTTGGGGGGGGGGGGGCAACAGGTATATCACACCAGTAGAAATTATTTGTTCCAATAGCGTTTGTCCCTCTGTATAGCTTCATTATCTCAGCAGAACCGCACACAACTGCTGCACAATACAAATGCACTATAATATACTTTCTATGTTAGAAAGTATATTATAAGTATATTACACCTCTCAGTATGTCACACCTATCGATAGCACATCTATACCAGTCTTTAAAAAGACTTTTGTGGCCCTATTAGCTACCGTTTGGTGTCCTTAACAGCCTGTCATTGCTCCACACAGAAACCTCTCCCTACACTGGCAAAAGATTGAATGTAAAATGGCGGCCAGATCGGCTTTATTCATAAGGTAGGGGGTATGTCCGTGTGCTGAAATGTCTCAATTGGCTGTCCTGTACCACCTGATGGATGTGTCATGGGTCAAAGTTCTTCACAATGTAAAAGAATATGGCGCCGGCGGACATCACCATATGTTCGCCCTTTCGGCAAACTGTGAACAAGCAAAGTTCTCCGCGAAGCGACTGCTGTGCGAATCGCAAGGTGATCTCTAACCTCCACCTCTTCCCTACTGCTATCTCTAACCCTGAAAGATTTATTTTTTTGACTGTTGTTACATTCTATTTGATTTGATTTATTTTATTTAACTCATAATAAATAGTCCATTATCAACTGGCAGGGAAGCGCTGGATCCAAGGATTGTTCTTCTACTGCATTATTGACTTTCATTACTTTCGGGATCCTACAGCATTCCACTAACATGGCCCGCCGGTTCTAGCTTGCAGGCCACTTTCGTTGAGTGACTGACTCCATCACAACATCGGTGGCTGAGCAGTGTATCATCATCTACTCAACATCATCTTTGTTGGCTATCACCATGTATGTTTGACTTATTCTAACAAGCATCAGCAGCTAAGTGAAGGACTTACACAAACTCTGTAGAAGCAAAATAATAGGAAAAGTAGGTTTAGAAAGTTGCATCACTGCATTTAGGAAGCAAATCAACAAAAAAGATCAGTGCAAGTGGGTTGTTAAAGGGTTTCTGTCATCAGAAAAATCGTTATGTAGCTGGTTGACATTAGCGATGTGCTAATATCAGCAGAACATAACTGCATGACTTATATTTTCCCTGCCTGCCGCTGTTCGCGCTAAATACTGACTTTTATAACATGCAACCCTTTAAAAGGTAAAATTGTGTCTACCTGCTTCTACCTCTAGGGGGCACTTAGAAACTCACTGCATATACACTATTGAGTCCATGCCAAATGCTTGTAGTAAGTAACTGAACATTTTGGGAGCGTACTCTGGCAGTGCATCATATCTAGAGTGATGCTTCCAGTAGGTCCCGTCTCATCTGCACCTGCTACAACCCTGTAAATACAAGCAGATGTCGTTAAGGGCTGTGCAGGTCTTACCGAGGTTCCTACTGGATAATTTTGTGCATTTTCTCTCCTTCCTAAATTTCCACCATCTGCAGTGATGTCAACCAGATTCACAATATCCAGTGCTGTATATTCAGGTGCAGTCTCTTGTCTGAGCTCATTTGTTCAGGAACTGCCAGCAGTTTTCAGAAGGGATCCCCCTCCCCTTCCTTCACACCTTCATGTTATTCTGCTCCTAGGGGTATATTAACCAGAAATGTCAAAAGTGCATCAAGATGGGATGAATCATATATACAGATCCCCTTCCTGGAATTCTGCTCCTCGATGTTATCCCCCTTCACTTCTAGGGTGACTTCACTGTATGGAGCGTCCTTTCCATCTACCCCCTGTGGTCAACGCTGACCAGTTCATCTACTGGTGACCCAATCACTATGTAATGAATTTCCAGTAAATTCCAGTTTCCAGTATGACGAGACCATACCTGCCAACAGGAATGTTTGAAGGACCAGACCACAAAGTGGTGAAGTTTTTAGACATTTGCATAGAAATGGGCATTTCTGAAAATGTTGGGGTCATTTTCTAGGACAATGGATGAGAATTTACAGAAAAACTGAAAGAAACCAAATGAAAGGGTTTGTGCAGTATCTGAAAAATGCTGCTGATCAGAAACAGCGCCACACCTGCCCACAGGTTGTACTGCAGTTTGCCACCATTCACTTCCCTAGAGCTGATCTATTTCTGATAGGAATTGCTTAGAAAAACATATCTTCTTTCTTGCAAAAACAGCACCACACCCGACTATGGGTTGCTGATGGTATTGCAGCTCAGCTCTTCTGAAATGAATGGGGATGAGTTGCAATACCACACACAACCTGTGGACAGATGTGGTGCTGTTTTTGGATGAAATCAGGATTTTTTTTGTCTAATCCAGGACAAGGAAATGGTGAAACATTGACAAACACTCTAATTCTACTCTAGATTTCCCTCCCATCATGCCTCATGTTCTTAGTTCTGGGATGAGCCTTATCTTCGCCTTTTTGTCACCCCCTCTCAGAAATGTAAAGTCTTAGCCAGGCAAATCTGGGCAAATATTTCATGACTCCCTGACTTTGGGCTCCTTTATTTAAATCTGTCATGAAATGCCCCAATATGATCCAGAGCTGGTCCTGAAGACAAAGGAGGTGGTCCGACAACCCTCTGTGACCAAGACAATGCCAGTACGGCAAGAATACAGGAGACGGAGGACATCATCTCCAATCATGGCAGTAACTGACCTAATACGTTAGTTTATAGATGTAGAAAAAGCTGAGATAACTCACTTTATTATCTTTCAGTCCAACAGAAAACCACAAATCTGTAAGATCTCAAAGTCGTTGTGGGATCTCAGGAGACATTAGGCACATTATTTCATGCATCATCCAAAAGCAGGCCCCTTATGCAAATAAAAAGCACAACATTGGTGAATTAATTCTACTGTCTTAGCTCCTACTGCACTGAGCCCAGGCCCTGAGGAGCAGCCGCCCTTTCCCGTAGGGCCGCCACCAGGCTCAGGCCTGGATTACACTGCATTATTTTAGTTGACAAACTCAGCTCTTCTACATCTGCCTGGCTCCATATCTATCTAGATTCACATAATCCTAGTGCACAGTTGTACAGCAGCTGTCGTCAGCAATGGATAAGACCGCAGCCTGTCTACGGACTATTCCCCAGCTGGAAAACTGGTTTTCATAATGGGCCTGACCTCTAACCTGGCTGCTGCCCAAACCCTTTACTTTCTGCTACTGCTAATTAAGCCAATTGGAGGAAGAGATCAGCCTCTGGGGGAAAGGGAAACCAAAATGTTAAAATTCCAGAAAGTTTCCAACTCATCGCAATTGCTCAGAGGAAATAAAGCAAATGGTCATTTGAGCTGTATATCGAGGGATCGACACGGGGCAGTTACCATAAAAAACATTTCATTAAAGGATAAATCTGCATTCAACTAATGCATCTAACTTTAAAAAAAATAAAGCAACTTTGCAAATAATATTTGCTAAAAAATCTCCAACCGTTTTCTATATACATCTCCAGTATAGACCTGCAGTACAGTATGTGTCTCCATGGTTACAGACTACAAAAGCTGTGTAGTCTGATCTTGCAGTCGTGTTTTTAGTCTGTGTTGTCTGATATTTCATTTATGTTTGCAGTCTGTATACACAAAACACTTGGAGAGTTGTAATGGAATTTTTTTTGCAACATTGTTTCATTTTAGATGCATGGTTTCATTTGTGAGTATAACCTTGTGAGTGCCAATTGTTTTTTTACATTTTTTATTTATCCAGATCTAGCTCAAATTTGTAGCATTGTGCAGCAATTGGAACATTAATTCTATGCATTAAAGGGTATGCATACTTTTTTTTTTGTGCAAAACACAGTTCAACAAAAAGCTGAAAAAGATGAAGACAGACGGACAGATATTGCATCTTTCTGAACTGGTCTATTCTTCATCAGCAGATCCCACGGTGGTTTGTTGTGGGAAATTCTCTTGATAACTTATCTGTGTCAGTGAGAGGAAGGGATGGAGAGCGGGAGTCCGGGAGAAGAGATCCACCTAGGCTGGGAAAGTTAAGGCCCTTGTTTTTCTTTCTTGACCTAAAGGATCTGGGTGTAGCAGGAGTCCAGAGAGCCCCGGGCCGGCATGTATGGGCAGTGATATACATAGCGATTAGGGTGATGAAGGATATCAGGGGTGCAGACAATGTATACATTGTATCTCACCTGAAGGGAGTTGACCCATGTCCTGACGATTATCAGCCTGGATGTATGACACCCATTTCCTCCACTCCACTGCTATTTTTGGAACTCATCACAACATTTCCATCATAATTGTCTTCTCCAGTCATAATGAAATCCTTTACAGCATCATGACAAGAATGGAAGATGGGGGCAGAATTACCGGGATTTAAAAAAGTAAAATTATGTAAAGAGGATAGAATAACAGGGAGACAGATTCATCACCAGTCAAGCAATTATGGGACCAGCGGGGCTACCAGCCGTAGCAACCTTTAAGTATGCAGGATCTACAGGCCAAGCTGCATCATCTGTGGGCAAATGTGCCACAGGATACCATACAGAACCTGTCTGCCTAAATGCCCAACCATATCTCATCCTGTATTCAGGCTAGAGGCTGTATCTCATCTTGCATCCAAGCTAAAGACCGTATCTCATCTGATATCCTGGCTACAGGCCGTATCTAATACGGTATCCAGGCTAGAGGCTGTATCTCATCTGGTATCCTGGCTACAGGCCGTATCTAATACGGTATCCAGGCTAGAGGCTGTATCTCATCTGGTATCCTGGCTACAGGCTGTATCTAATACGGTATCCAGGCTAGAGGCTGTATCTCATCTTGTATACAAGCTGGTGGCTGTATCTCGTTCTGTATCAAGGCTGTATCTCATCTTGTATCCAGGTTAGTGGCTGTATCTCATCTTGTATGCAGGATAGAGGCAGTATCTCATCTTGTATGCAGGCTAGAGACTGTATCTCATCAGGTATCCAGGCTTGAGGCCGTATCTTATCTTGTATCCAAGCTAGTGGCTGTATCTAATCTTGTATCAAGGCTGTATCTCTTCTTGTATCCAGGTTAGTGGCTGTATCTCATCTTGTATGCAGACTAGAGGCAGTATCTCATTTTGTATCTCGGCTATAGGCCGTATCTCATCTTGTATCCAGTCTAGAAGCCATATGTCATCTTGTGTCCAGGCTACAGGCCGTATCTCATCTTGTATCCAGGCTAGAGGCTGTATCTCATTTTGTATCCCGGCTACAGGCCGTATCTCATCTTGTATCCAGGCTAGAGGCTGTATCTCATCTTGTATCCAGGCTAGAGGCCGTATCTCATCTTGTGCCTAGGCTAGAGACAGCCCACAGGGTCCTAGAGCCTCCTTTCAGTTGTGCAATTTTCTCCAATAATTTTCTCCTTTCCTCTAATATTGGAATCACATTTATCATTACAGTCACTAAAGAGGAGTGAATCTATTCACAGAGTCAGAGATTCGTTTCGAATCTCAGGATTTTTATAGGCACCAAATCGAACCTGAATCTATTCTGTTTCGATTTGGACGAATCTTGTAAAACAGTGCCCGGCACATAAGCAATCAATAGTGTTCTGTCACCACCAGGCAGGAGGTCATTGCGGCTAAGTAATAAGCACAGTTTGCGGTGGCAACAATAAAAGTAGATACAGTTACACCTGACACTATATCAGACCGAGGGGACGGACGAGGGAAAATATAAAACTGTGTTTTAGAGGATTAGAGGGGGTTACATACCAATTTTATGGCAATTGGAGCAACTTTGGTTCAGAACGAATAGATTCGGACCCGAACTGTACTTTTTAAAGAATTTGGCGAATATGAAATGAACTAAATCTTGGAAAATTCGCTCATCTCTAACAGTCGCAGAAAGAACATTTTATTCCAACACCTCCATCTGGGTGCGGTTACTTTGTGCCCCCCCAACCACCTTGTATATGGATCCACTGTGCGTCCGGAGGAGGCTCGGATAGTATCTGCGTTCAGCGCTGCCTTCTTCTCAGGGTCTCACGTCTGTCTCAGCAGGTGTAAAATAAATGACTGTTTTGTGATCCTGAAGCTTTTCTCCTTCTCCCGTTTCAGCAGCTGCCCTGTCACCGGGGCTTCAGATACTTCGGCTGGAAAATCTCAAATGGAAATTTCTTATAGCAAATCAAATCTTCTTCAGTAAAGTTGTGCCGGTGTCAGTGACATGGATACGATGTAGCAGGAGATGTGTCTTCATGTATTACTTGCATGGTCCATTCACATCTCTCTGCTATCTGATCTTCTGAGCTGTACACTGAAAAGTTCCCTGTTATCCGCCTGTGAAAGTCCATGTATCGTTCTTCAATTAGATAAATGACCCCTGGACATAAAGAACTGCTCTGCTCCCATGACTACTGCTTTGAAAAAATGTCTGCAGAGCTGAGAACCTCCAGAAATGTCCTCACATATCATAGCAGGGCAGTGTCCCACATATGGGTGTAAATGGGACACTTTAAACATCTGGTTATTTATGTATTTATCTAATGTATGGTATTTCACATTATCAGTCTGGCATTGTCATTTCACCCATTCGCCCCTAGGTGGTGCTGGAACCACACTATATATAGCTTTGGATGTGTCTAGCTTAGAGCAGAATTTAGAAGGAGAGAGAGAGAGAGTAGTGAGAGGAGGAAAGCAAGTGTATGGAAGGGAGAAACAGGCCTTATCCACCATGTAGCTGCAATTTCTTTCCTTCAGGATCTCATCAATCATGGAGAGGACAAACCAAGAGTAGTTACTGCAGCCAAGCACAAGACAGTGAGTCTATGTCTAAATATGAAGCAAGCCTAGTGAGGGTTACAGCTGAATCTAGCCTATGGACCTCATCAGCACAAGAGCTTGAGGCGGAGAGCAACTTTCCAAGTGTCGGGACACAAATGGATGATTAGAGCGCAGAATTGTCCTTGTTCACTAAAAGCCTTCCAAGATATAGTGGAAACCTAAAAACCTGATTACTTCAGGAGAGCATCCTGCAAATAATGTAGCAGAAGACTGATGCTTGCCGGGAGGGAGAGCGCCCTTATTGGAGAGCTCAAGATAAGTAGAAAACAGCATTTTTAGTACCAAAGTGCTATAGTTGGGACTTAAAGTAAATATACTCAGCCTTTGCCTGTCAAGTAACACATTAGAAAATCCCTCCATTGACAATCGCCTAAACCTGATAAAAGTATTACAATTACCTTAACATCTGAACCATTACTGGTTCCATATGAATGCACTTTATTGATGGACTGTACCATCTGCCTGAAGACGATTGATTTAGTAAATGTTCAACTGTTTGATAACAACTGATTCCTCATCATTCCCACTACTACACTCAACAATTGCACTTTACTCTGCTGGCGTCACGAACCAGGTGCCCAGCTGCAAAAGCACCTTAAACACTTATTACCATCAAGGGCGACTCAACTTCCATCTGGCTGGTGTTTCCTGCAATAGAGAGTGCCCCGGAGGATTTAGTGCTGTTTTCCCATCCACTGCACCGCCGGCCCCAGGGGACAACTTAACTGTGAGTACTACTATTCTTGGCACCTCATCACTAGTACACTCACTCAACCACTACACCCCCGTAGCTCAGGCGTCGCAGCATCAGCTCGCCTTGAAACTCTGGGGCCTCCACCTAACGTGTTTCAATTAAAACACTGGGGTCTTCTCATGTGTTGGAAAAACCTTTGAGCCCCTTTAGGCACTAGGGCAGATTTGGAGGCTGGGCCTACATTTCTTCTAAGGTGCACACTTAGATCACTAGTTTACTGCCTCTGGTACTCACTTACTGGCTCTTTACTGATCTTTTCCATCTAAATGCTTTATTGTGGCCACAGTACAGAGCTGTGTGCTGTTCTGCTGGTCTGTATACATTTAGAATAGGGATCATCCTCTACCACTTCTGGCAGCACACAGGTAACCTCCCTGCCTTACCCTCCACTACAACTCCTGGCAGCACACAGGTAACCTCCCTGCCTCACCCTCCACTACTACCCCTGGCAGCACACAGGTAATCTCCCTGACTTACCCTCCTCTACTACCCCTGGCAGCACACAGGTAACCTCCCTGCCTAACCCTCCACAACAACCCCTGGCAGCGCACAGGTAACCTCCCTGCCTAACCCTCCACAACAACCCCTGGCAGCGCACAGGTAACCTCCCTGCCTCACCCTCCACTACCTCCTCTACCACTCCTGGCAGCGCCAGCACACAGGTAACCTCCCTGCCTCACTCTCCTCTACCTCCTCTACCACTCCTGGCAGCACACAGGTAACCTCCCTGACTTACCCTCCTCTACTACCCCTGGCAGCACACAGGTAACCTCCCTGCCGCACCCTCCTCTACCCCCTCTACCACTCCTGGCAGCACACAGTTAACCTCCCTGCCTCACCCTCCACTACCACTCCTGGCAGCACACAGGTAACCTCCCTGTCGCACCCTCCTCTACCCCCTCTACCACTCCTGGCAGCACACAGGTAACCTCCCTGACTCACCCTCCTCTACTACCCCTGGCAGCACACAGGTAACCTCCCTGCCGCACCCTCCTCTACCACTCCTGGCAGCACACAGGTAACCTCCCTGACTCACCCTCCTCCACTACCCCTGGCAGCGCACAGGTAACCTCCCTGCCGCACCCTCCTCTACCCCCTCTACCACTCCTGGCAGCACACAGATAACCTCCCTGCTATACCCTCCACTACTACTCCTGGCAGCGCACAGGTAACCTCCCTGCCTTACCCTCCACTACTACTCCTGGCAGCGCTCAGGTAACCTCCCTGCCTCACCCTCCACTACAACTCCTGGCAGCACACAGGTAACCTCCCTGCCTCACCCTCCACTACAACTCCTGGCAGCGCACAGGTAACCTCCCTGCCTCACCCTCCACTACAACTCCTGGTAGCGCACAGGTAACCTCCCTGCCTCACCCTCCACTACAACTCCTGGCAGCGCACAGGTAACCTCCCTGCCTCACCCTCCACTACCTCCTCTACCACTCCTGGCAGCGCCAGCACACAGGTAACCTCCCTGCCTCACTCTCCTCTACCTCCTCTACCACTCCTGGCAGCACACAGGTAACCTCCCTGACTCACCCTCCTCTACTACCCCTGGCAGCACACAGGTAACCTCCCTGCCGCACCCTCCTCTACCCCCTCTACCACTCCTGGCAGCACACAGGTAACCTCCCTGCCTCACTCTCCTCTACCCCCTCTACCACTCCTGGCAGCACACAGGTAACCTCCCTGCCGCTCCCTCCTCTACCCCCTCTACCACTCCTGGCAGCACACAGGTAACCTCCCTGCCGCACCCTCCTCTACCCCCTCTACCACTCCTGGCAGCACACAGGTAACCTCCCTGCCTCACCTTCCACTACCACTCCTGGCAGCACACAGGTAACCTCCCTGACTCACCCTCCTCTACCCCCTTTACCACTCCTAACAGCAAACAGGTAACCTCCCTGCCTCACCCTCCACTACCACTCCTGGCAGCGCACAGGTAACCTCCCTGCCTCACCCTCCACTACAACTCCTGGCAGCGCACAGGTAACCTCCCTGCCTCACCCTCCACTACAACTCCTGGCAGCACACAGGTAACCTCCCTGCCTCACTCTCCTCTACCTCCTCTACCACCCCTGGCAGCACACAGGTAACCTCCCTGCCTCACCCTCCACTACAACTCCTGGCAGCGCACAGGTAACCTCCCTGCCTCACCCTCCACTACCACTCCTGGCAGCACACAGGTAACCTCCCTGCCTCACCCTCCACTACCACTCCTGGCAGCGCACAGGTAACCTCCCTGACTCACCCTCCTCTACCCCCTTTACCACTCCTAACAGCAAACAAGTAACCTCCCTGCCTCACCCTCCACTACAACTCCTGGCAGCGCACAGGTAACCTCCCTGCCTCACCCTCCACTACAATTCCTGGCAGCGCACAGGTAACCTCCCTGCCTCACTCTCCTCTACCTCCTCTACCACCCCTGGCAGCACACAGGTAACCTCCCTGCCCAACCCTCTTCTACCACTCCTGACAGCATCCCTGTCCCTCATCCCCCACTTGCACAGAAAAGAAATTAACCAAATGGGGACGATAATTCAGCCCTTAAAGTTAGACTTACTTTTTTGCAATTTTTATATAACTTTTATAATTTTATATAATGAATGTATTTTCATCCATTCCCATTCTCTGTGCAGCTCCACAGGTGGTTATTTAGTACGCCTGCTTGTTGGCAGTTTCCAGATGTCGCTACTATGTTACACTATAATGACACTATGCTCTAAGAGCAAATCATGAGAATAAGGGAACAGATTGACCATTCAATTGGGGAGAGGCCTTTATTCTTTATAGAAAAAGTACTTTTAATCCGTAAGCAAATGAGCTGATAAGTGGGGCGGAGTCAAGACAATCCGTGCACCCCCACTCCCGCTTTCTCTTCCAGCCCCTCTGTCTCTATGCAGGAATATCTAGTGGCCTGGTAATTTCAAGCTCTGTCTATAGTTGGGCCCGTAGTTTCTCATGCATCAGATTACTTAGTGCATGCTGTACTGAGGACGCTGCTGTGCCCAATGAAAATTACCAAGCTTTATGCAGACATTGAACAAGCAGGAAATTATATGAGAATTGAGTCCAGAAGTTTATAGAAGTGTGAATGCACACAGGGAATTCTAGGAGGCTAAAGCAGAAGTTTGATTGCAGCTCTGGATGTAACTGGAGTATATTACATAGTGATAGGTATAGTATGTATATACACTCACCTAAAGAATTATTAGGAACACCTGTTCTATTTCTCATTAATGCGATTATCTAGTCAACCAACCACATGGCAGTTGCTTCAATGCATGTAGGGTTGTGGTCCTGGTCAAGACAATCTCCTGAACTCCAAACTGAATGTCAGAATGGGAAAGAAAGGTGATTTGAGCAATTTTGAGCGTGGCATGGTGTCACGGCCACGGTTATGGCCGTGACTCCTTGGGAGCCGCATACAGTTGCCCGCGGTTTGGGTTGTTTCAACCGCAGCTTGAGGCATGATGTTGTTTGCCTCAAGTGCGGTTGCCGCGGACAACAGGTATGTGTGCGGTTCCCTTGGAGTTTGTGTGCGTGTATGTATGCACTATTGTTTGTCTGTGTGCACTCTGTGTTTGCCCGTGGCAACGTTTGGTGATGTGTACATGTGGTGGCAGTGTCCCGGCCTTTGGGCTGACTCCCAGGACACGGTTGCCACCCATGTCGTTGCCAGCGGCAACAGCCACAGTGTGTTCTAGTGTTGGACACTTTCTCTTTATGTTGGTGTTTCCCTTCCCTGGTGCTGGAAGGGTTAACTCCCTTCCCAGTGTGTGTTAGTCACTGGGTGTGTCTGACCGTTGGGTGTGGCCTCTTAGGCCTATAAAACCTCTCACTTTGGCATGGCTCAGTAGGTTGCTTCAGTCATGCTTTGCTGTAGCAGCCTCCTGTGATTTCCATCTTCTTGTAAGGGCCACCCTTCCGGTCATAAGTTCTATCACCGTGATGTGTTGTTGATGTCCTATGTCTTTGCTTTTTAGTGCGGCTATGGATGTCCTGGTTCCTGAGTGTTCGTATGTGTGTGCTGTTTCTCTTATGTTGTGTGGACAGCGTTTTCTGAGCACGGGTTCCAGTCAGCAAGGCTGAGACAGGTTTGTGTGGAACTGTTTGGTTCACCTGTCTTATCCATAGTCCTGTTTATGTTCCCCATCTTCATGCTGCTTGGCCAGTGAGACTCCTGCTCCTCCGTGCCTAGGAGGAGTGGGTTGTCTTACTCTGTTCTCTAGTTCAGGGCCGACTTGAGGGCTTGTAGGGACTATAAGGTTCCAGCGTATGAGCCCTCCTACCACCAAGGTCGGCTCATACAGACAGGAGACAGGGTCAGCGTTAGGGACACAATAGGAGGTGACCTGCTCCCTAATTCTGTGGTCCTGGCCGAGTAGTGTCCGGACATCCTCCATCACCGCACGGCTGAGGATTTCCCCCATCCTCAGCCGTGACACATGGTTGTTGGTGCCAGACGGGCCGGTCTGAGTATTTCACAATCTGCTCAGTTACTGGGATTTTCACGCACAACCATTTCTAGGGTTTACAAAGAATGGTGTGAAAAGGGAAAAACCTCCATTATGCGGCCGTCCTGTGGGCGAAAATGCCTTGTTGATGCTAGAGGTCAGAGGAGAATGGGCCTACTGATTCAAGCTGATAGAAGAGCAATGTTGACTGAAATAACCACTTGTTACAACTGAGGTATGCAGCAAAGCAATTGTGAAGCCACAACACGCACAACCTTGAGGCAATTTGGGCTACAACAGCAGAAGACCCCACCGGGTACCACTCATCTCCACTACAAATAGGAAAAAGAGGCTACAATTTGCACGAGCTCACCAAAATTGGACTGTTGAAGACTGGAAAAATGTTGTCTGGTCTGATGAGTCTCGATTTCTGTTGAGACATTCAAAGGGTAGAGTCCGAATTTGGCGTAAATAGAATGAGAACATGTATCCATCATGCCTTGTTACCACTGTGCAGGCTGCTGGTGGTGGTGTAATGGTGTGGGGGATGTTTTCTGGGCACACTTTAGGTCCCTTAGTGCCAATTAGCCATTGTTTAAATGCCACGGGCTACCTGAGCATTGTTTCTGACCATGTCCATCCCTTCATGACCACCACGTACCCATCTTCTGATGGCTACTTTCAGCAGGATAATGCACCATGTCACAAAGCTCGAATCATTTCAAATTGGTTTCTTGAACATGTGTCATGGTCTTACCTCCTTGCTGTTCTCCTTCGTTTGACATGTGCTGGTGGCCATCTTGGTTTCTGGGTTTCTTGTAGCCTCCCACCCTGCGGCTTCTCCTTCCCACTGGGAGGAGCTGGATGCCTAGCTCATATATATAGGAGGTCTGTGGCTTCAGTTCCTTGCTTGGTCCTCCTGTGTTCACATGCTTCTAAGACTGCTGCTGCTTCTGGTTCCTGATCCTGGCTTCGTCTGACTACCCTGCTGGTTCCTGATCCAGGCTTCGTCTGACTACCCTGCTGGTTCCTGATTCAGGCTTCGTCTGACTACCCTTCTGGTTCCTGACCTCTGGCTTCGCAAGACCCTGCTTCGGTTTAGCCATCCGTTTGGACTTTTGCCTTACAGCTTGATTTTCAATAAAGCCTTCTTATTTCCACTTATCTCTTGTTGTACGTCTGGTTCATGGTTCCATGACATTAGGACCAAGCCATGAATTCTGACGGTACAGGGCCATCCTCGCTACCTACGCTGGTTGCCAGACTTGATCAGCAGGATCACCTGTTGGGTCGGTTCGCTGTGGCGTTGCAAACCCTGCTCGAACGCACGGCTCATTTAGCTTCCGTTGCCGATGGGTCGGTTGTCGCTCCTGGGCCCGCTCTTACTGCCGCTCCGGTTGTTGCGCCAGAGTCTACCCCGACACCTGTTGCTGCGCCTGCGGTGTTTCGGGGTATGACCGGTTCTGCCCCCCTTCCACAGCGCTTTGGGGGAGAGCCAACTCAGTGCCGAGGTTTCCTTAACCAGGTGGGCATTTATTTCGAGTTGCTGCCACATGCCTTTCCTACTGAGAGATCAAAGGTGGGCTTCTTGATCTCGCTGCTCTCGGACAAGGCCTTGGCCTGGGCCAGCCCTTTATGGGTGAACAACAATCCGGTGGTTGCCGAGTTTTCCGGTTTTGTTGCTTCTCTTCGGAAGGTATTCGATGTGCCGGCTCGTGCTGCCTCTGCTGCGAAGCTCCTTATGTCCATCAGACAGGGTTCACGATCCGTAGCTGAATACGCCATTGAGTTTCGTACCCTGGCAGCAGAGGTGGGCTGGAATAATGAGGCTCTGGTCGCTGCTTTCTCTCATGGTCTCTCGGATGCCTTGAAGGATGAGGTTGCAGCTAAGGACCTACCAGTGGAGCTCGAGTCTCTTATTTCTTTCCTGATTTTGATTGACACCAGACTCAGGGAGAGACCTTCCTTTAAGGAGAGCCTGCGGAGGTCTTCTAACAGATTGGCGCCTACGTTTGCTGTCCCACCCGTGCCTCCCTCTCCTCCCACGCCTCCTGGGGATGACTTGTCTGGGGGTGAACCCATGCAGCTGGGGTTTGCTCGCCTGTCTGAGGGGGAGAGGGTACTCCGGAGACGCGAGGGCCGATGCATGTACTGTGGTCTCGGTGGGCATTTTCGGTTGGCATGCCCGAACCGTCCGGGAAATGCTCGCACCTGAGATCCTGTCGGGGGCAGATCTTGGGTGGAGTCTCCTCGTCCCCGGTTTCCCGTGTTGACAAGCCACTGATTACTGTTGTCCTCTCCTGGGTCGGGGGCTCGGTGACGACCCAGGCATTGGTGGACTCTGGTGCTGGTGGTTTGTTCATTGATAGTGTGTTCGCTGCCGCCAATTCCATTCCTCTGCAGCCTCGAGGTTCCCCACTGGCTCTTGAGGCGATAGACGGCAGACCCCTTCTGCCGCCACACGTGACTCAGGAGACCCTTCCAGTGGGGATGGCCATTGGTGCCGTTCACAGAGAGTCGGTCTGTCTCCAGGTTATTTCGTCTCCACACTACTCTGTGGTCTTGGGGTACCCCTGGCTCCAGAAGCATAATCCGACTTTCGATTGGAGATCGGCCGAGATCCTATCGTGGTCACCGCAGTGTGGGGCTAGTTGCATCCATGGGCCTGTCAAGTTGCTGTGTACTTCCTCGGACTCTCTGTTGCCTCCTGAATACGAGGAGTACCGGGATGTATTCGATAAGGTGCGTGCGGTTGCCCTACCTCCGCACCGCCCATACGATTGTGCCATAGAGTTACAATCTGGTGCCGTTCCTCCTCGTGGCAAAGTCTATCCACTGTCGGTAGCGGAGAATGAGGCCATGGAGGAGTACGTGAGGGAGGCGCTTTCACGCGGACACATTCGCAAATCCTCGTCCCCGGCAGGGGCTGGATTTTTCTTTGTGAAAAAGAAGGGCGGTGAGTTGAGGCTTTGCATCGATTACAGGGGTCTCAATCGCATCACGATCAAGAACGCTTACCCGATACCCTTGATTTCCGAGCTGTTCGATCGCCTCAAGGGGGCCACGGTCTTTACCAAACTCGACCTGAGGGCGGCATATAACCTGGTAAGGATCAAGGCGGGCGATGAGTGGAAGACCGCGTTTAACACCAGGACCGGTCATTATGAATCCTTGGTTATGCCCTTTGGGTTGTGCAATGCGCCCGCAGTCTTCCAGGAATTCATCAACGATGTTTTCCGTGACCTGTTGCAGCAGTGTGTGGTGGTCTATTTGGATGACATCTTGGTATATTCTGAATCCATGGAGGCCCACATTCTGGATGTCAGACGAGTGTTGCAACGGTTACGAGAGAACAAGCTGTTTGGTAAGCTTGAGAAATGCGAATTTCACCGATCCCAGGTAACCTTCTTAGGTTACATCATTTCCGCTGAGGGGTTCTCCATGGATCCTGAGAAGGTTTCGGCTGTCTTACAGTGGCCCCAGCCCAGTGGTCTTCGTGCCCTGCAGCGCTTTTTGGGCTTCGCCAATTATTATCGGAAGTTCATTAGGGACTTTTCCATGCTAGCCAAGCCTCTCACGGATCTGACCAGGAAGGGCAGTAATCCCCAGATCTGGCCGCTCGAGGCCATCCGAGCTTTTGAGGCTCTAAAGTCCGCCTTTGTGTCGGCTCCGATTCTGTCGCATCCCAACCCTGGGTTGCCTTTTGTCCTCGAGGTGGACGCGTCTGAGACGGGAGTAGGCGCCCTTCTGTCTCAGCGTAGAACACCAGAGGGTCCTCTGCTTCCTTGTGGGTTTTACTCCCGGAAACTGTCTTCCGCGGAGTGCAACTATCAGATTGGTGACAGGGAGCTATTGGCCATCGTGCAGGCCCTTAAAGAATGGAGGCACTTGCTCGAGGGCTCGGTGGTTCCGGTTCTCATCCTGACGGACCACAAGAATCTGACCTACCTCTCTGAGGCCAAGAGATTGACACCACGTCAGGCCAGATGGGCTCTGTTCTTGTCACGTTTTAATTACGTGGTCTCCTACCTACCCGGTTCCAAGAACATCAGAGCGGATGCCTTATCACGGCAGTACTCCGAGCTGTCCGGGGAGGAGTCGATTCCGACTTCGGTCATACCTCCGAATCAGATCCTGGCCGCCATTCGCACCAGCCTGACCTCTCCCCTGGGTGAGCAGATTTTGGCGGCTCAATCTGGTGCTCCCTCTGGGAGACCCAACGGCAGATGTTTTGTGCCTGAGGAGTTGCGCACTCGGTTGTTGCGAACCTACCATAACTCCAAGGCTGCGGGGCATCCTGGAAAGAATCAGCTGTCCTGGGCTGTTTCACGTCTGTTCTGGTTGCCTTCTCTACGTTCCGACATCGCCGCATATGTAGCGGCATGCTCCGTTTGTGCCCAGAGTAAGTCCCCTTGGCACCTTCCGTTGGGCCTTTTGCAACCCATAGCCACCAGGGAGCGTCCATGGTCACACCTGGGGATGGATTTCATTGTGGACCTCCCTGCATCCCGAGGCCATACGGTCATTCTCATGATTGTGGATCGGTTTTCCAAAATGTGCCACTGTGTTCCTCTCAAGAAGTTACCCTCTGCACAAGAGTTGGCCTCGATTTTTGCCAGGGAGGTCTTCCGGTTGCACGGTTTGCCCAAGGAGATTGTGTCGGATCGGGGGAGTCAGTTTGTGTCCAGGTTCTGGCGCGCCTTTTGCTCCCAGTTGGGGATTCATCTCTCTTTCTCCTCGGCCTACCACCCTCAGTCCAATGGGGCCGCAGAACGATCCAATCAGGCCTTGGAGCAATTCCTTCGTTGCTATGTCTCCGATCACCAAGACAATTGGGTTGACCTCTTGCCTTGGGCTGAGTTTGCCAGGAACACGGCAGTGAACTCTTCCTCTGGGACGTCTCCCTTCATGGCCAATTATGGGTTCCAACCTGCCGTGTTACCGAAGGTATTCTCTCCCCAGGATATTCCGGCTGTGGAGGATCACCTTTCCGTCCTACGTGCTTCTTGGGGACAGATCCAGAGGTCCCTTGAGGTCTCTGCGCAGCGCCAGAGACTCCAGGCTGATCGCAGACGAGTGCCCGCTCCTTCCTACCAGGTCGGAGACCGCGTATGGTTGTCCACCCGCAACCTCAACCTTCGAGTGCCCACTCCCAAGCTGGCGCCTCGCTTTGTTGGTCCCTTCCGAGTGCTTCGCAGGGTAAACCCGGTAGCCTATGCCCTTGCGCTTCCTTCTGGCATGCGGATCTCCAACGTGTTTCATGTCTCCCTGTTGAAGCCACTGGTGTGTAATCGTTACACTTCCTCGGTTCCTCGGCCTCGTCCGGTCCAAGTGGGCAATCGTGAGGAGTATGAGGTGAGCAATATCCTGGACTCACGCCTGGTCCGCGGTCGGGTGCAGTTTTTGGTCCATTGGCGTGGTTATTGTCCAGAGGAGCGTTCCTGGGTTCCCTCCTCAGATGTCCATGCTCCTGCCTTGCTCCGAGCCTTCCACGCACGCTTCCCTCAGAAACCGTTCTTTACTCCGCGGAGGAGGGGCCCTTGAGGGGGAGGTACTGTCATGGTCTTACCTCCTTGCTGTTCTCCTTCGTTTGACATGTGCTGGCGGCCATCTTGGTTTCTGGGTTCCTTGTAGCCTCCCACCCTGCGGCTTCTCCTTCCCACTGGGAGGAGCTGGATGCCTAGCTCATATATATAGGAGGTCTGTGGCTTCAGTTCCTTGCTTGGTCCTCCTGTGTTCACATGCTTCTAAGACTGCTGCTGCTTCTGGTTCCTGATCCTGGCTTCGTCTGACTACCCTGCTGGTTCCTGATCCAGGCTTCGTCTGACTACCCTGCTGGTTCCTGATTCAGGCTTCGTCTGACTACCCTTCTGGTTCCTGACCTCTGGCTTCGCAAGACCCTGCTTCGGTTTAGCCATCCGTTTGGACTTTTGCCTTACAGCTTGATTTTCAATAAAGCCTTCTTATTTCCACTTATCTCTTGTTGTACGTCTGGTTCATGGTTCCATGACAACATGACAATGAGTTCACTGTACTAAAATGGCCCCCACAGTCACCAGATCTCAACCCAATAGAGCATCTTTGGGATGTGGTGGAACGGGAGCTTCGTGCCCTGGATGTGCATCCCTCAAATCTCCATCAACTGCAAGATGCTATCCTATCAATATGGGCCAACATTTCTAAAGAATGCTATCAGCACCTTGTTGAATCAATGCCACGTAGAATTAAGGCAGTTCTGAAGGCAAAAGGGGGTCCAACCCCTTTGGCTCAGTTTTGTCAGACAGATACCAAAACGCCAAAGTGGAATGGAGGCGGAACAGAGCCAAACTGATCCATTCCGAGCGAATCCTTATCCATTCAGAATGCATTAAGGGCAAAACTGAACCGTTTTGGAGCGCTTGTGAGATCCCTGAACGGATCTCACAAACAGAAACCAAAACGCCAGTGTGAAAGTAGCCTTATTGACAACTGTGTCTCATCCTCATCATCAACCTCTTGAGACACAAATTGTCATTGACTTATTGGCAACTGTGTCTCATCATCATCATCCACCTTGTGAAACACTAATTGCCGTTCCCCACCGTTATCTTCTTCTGACTGTGGATGCTCAAGAGTTTGGGAATCAGTGCACAAGATCTCCTCATGTCCCTCTTCAAGCGGGCTTGGCGAGAGGCACAAATCAATGAATGGCGCTGAAAAGAGCTCCTCGGAAGATCCGAGTGTGGGATCACTTGTTTGCCAAGACTCTCCATGGTGGGAGGAAGGAGGATCAGGGTGAGGATTGTGTTGACCAGACTCTTGGCTACTGAGACTGGACTTGGTGGAAGACAGGGTGGTGCTTAACCGACTGGAAGCATTATCTGCTGCCATCCAACCGACCACCTGGTCGTCCTGCAAACTGGGACATGAAGCCAGGTACCGTGGATAAGTGTGTTTCTTGTGCTCTGGCAGCAGGCACAGTTTCACCGCACCCAGGGCCACGGCCTCTGCGTGCACCATCAGCAGCACGGCCACTTCTCCGTCCCTTACTGCTCGCCTTGAGCATATTAAATGGTATATATGCTTGCACGTATGTCACACGTACAGTAGCACAGGTTTTGTAAGTGTATGCGCAAATAAATGACACTGAATGTCACAGATATTTTGGATGCGCAAATGTTATACAGGAGATGTAGCGCAGGTAATGTCACTGTCACCAGCAGCAAAATAATTAGACTGAATGTCACAGATATTTAGGAGGCGCAAATGTAACACAACAGATGTAGCAGAGGTTGTGTCACTGTCAGCAGCGGACAAACAATTGCACGCAATTTAGCGCAGGTTGCGCTAATAATATATATTGCAGCCAGATAAAACAATAGTCCTTAAAAGGACTTTTGGGTCTCTAACACCTTTCAACAGTAAACCCTGCTACACTATCTGTCCCCACTGCTGCAGCTCTCCCTAACTAAGACTGAGCCGAACCACGTGTCATCAGGTGCTATATAGCACCCGATGACGCGTTCCGGCCAGCCAATCACTGTAATGCCAGTAACTAACATGGCTACTGGATTACAGTGAGTACGAGTACTTTCCCATAGCAGCCAACGAATGTGCGGGGTGGAGACTTGAGCATTGTGATGCTCGAGTCAAAACAGTGTTCGGCCGGGCATGCTAGCCTAGCCCAACACTAGAGGTAACCTTCGGGCCGGTCCTCCAACAAGCATCCTCTTGTTTGCCTTCCCTTTCCATGATCCTCTGCTCCTTTCTCTCCTGACGCTCTCCCTTCCTGCAGTTACTCCCACTGCATTCTACAAAGAAAATAAAAGCACTTGCTTTATGAAGGCGTCTACACAACGTGACCAGGTGCTGCTTGTGCATAAACAATAGAACATGTTGAAAAGGTTCTCCATCGTTGGATGCACCGGCGACAGTATCACAGCGAGCTAAGGAGTTAGGCTGCTGGAGAAAAGTTCCCTTCAGCAGCAAAACTTTCACCAGTGAAGAATGTAAAAGCCCATCACACAGCAGACATAACCCTCATGTCATTAGCATGGAAGTAGTTATAGCCATGGCATATGATATATAATGTTATTATACAGACCTTTCATTATTGATACTTCTGGTGTTGTTGCAATTTTCTTACACTAGGTGGTGGGGGCCCCATCCTTTTTTGAGTTATAGTTACGACCCTGGGCATTAGCACCTGATTACTGTGTCTGACTGGGATCTGATTTCATTGATCATTCATCCAAAATCAAATACCCGTAAATACACATTTTTTTCTGCCAAGGTGCAAAACTACAGAATAGTGAGTGCAGCTCTGAAGTATAATACAGGATGTAACTCAGGATCAGTACAGGATAAGTAATTTAATGTATGTACACAGTGACTGCACCAGCAGAATAGTGAGTGCAGCTCTGGAGTATAATACAGGATGTAACTCAGGATCAGTACAGGATAAGTAATGTAATGTATGTACACAGTGACTGCACCAGCAAAATAGTGAGTGCAGCTCTGGAGTATAATACAGGATGTAACTCAGGATCAGTACAGGATAAGTAATGTATGTACACAGTGACTGCACCAGCAGAATAGTGAGTGCAGCTCTGGAGTATAATACAGGATGTAACTCAGGATCAGTACAGGATAAGTAATGTATGTACATAGTGACTCCACCAGCAGAATAGTGAGTGCAGCTCTGGAGTATAATACAGGATGTAACTCAGGATCAGTACAGGATAAGTAATGTATGTACACAGTGACTGCACCAGCAGAACAGTGAGTGCAGCTCTGGTGTATAATACAGGATGTAACTCAGGATCAGTACAGGATAAGTAATGGATCTATGTACACAGTGACTGCACCAGCAGAATAGTGAGTGCAGCTCTGGAGTATAATACAGGATGTAACTCAGGATCAGTACAGGATAAGTAATGTATGTACACAGTGACTCCACCAGCAGAATAGTGAGTGCAGCTCTGGAGTATAATACAGGATGTAACTCAGGATCAGTACAGGATAAGTAATGTATGTACACAGTGACTGCACCAGCAGAATAGTGAGTGCAGCTATGGAGTATAATTTAAAATACAACTCCAGATCATACATAGGTTGTATATATACTGCAAGTTTCTTCTTCTGGGGTCCGCTGGCGCTCCTGTGTGTATGGTATCCATACAGCTGTGTTATGTGTATTTGGACACTTGGGGATAGAGGAATGACTCATTTACATTCTGACAGCCGGGATAATCCCTCTAACGTATTGGGGTAATTATGTCTGTGACGACTCGATGAACCCAGTTACTGCTCGATCGGAGCGAACAGAAGCTCCCACTATCTCCACCAGTGTCATGTAGCCTCCCCTAGGTCCACTCGTGTTTCCAGGCCGAGGGACACTGTACGGTCATTTGTAAAATTTATGGTTTTATTAATCCGTGAAGAGATTGGGAGATTTACCAGAGCGAAAACAGGTGAAATCTGAGAGATAATTCAGCGAGCAGCTGCCGTCTCCGTGTACAGCGAGCGCAGGGACCGGAGTTCACTCAGTACTCACCACACAAGGGACGTCCTCCACTTCCTAAGCTAATAAATAAGACTACAACAGATGGAGATGTAGCAGAGTTGAGTCTGTAAGATTTACGAGATTTGGGAATGTTCGATTTAGGCCTCTTGCACACAACCGTATGTATTTTGTGGTCCGCAAAAAGCGGATCCGCAAAAAATATGGATGACATTCGTGTGCATTCCGTATTTTGCGGAACGGAACAGCTGGGCCTTCATAGAACAGTGCCATCCTTGTCCGTAATGCGGACAATAATAGGACATGTTCTATTTTTTTGCGGAATGGAAATACGGACATACGGAAACGGAATGCACACGGAGTAACTTCAGTTTTTTGGGCGGACCCATTGAAGTGAATGGTTCCGCATACAGTCAGCAAAAAGAACGTAACAGACACGGAAAGAAAATACATTTGTGTGCAAGAGGCCTTAGTAGTTTAGACTAAGGCCTCATGCACACAACAGTATTTTTTCACGGTCCGCAAAACGGGGTTCCGTTGTTCCGTGATCCGTGTCCGTTTTTTCTTCCGTGTGTCTTCCCTGATTTTTGGAGGATCACCAGACATGAGGGAAAGTTAAAAAAAAAGTATTTTTGGTGTCCGCCTGGCCGTGCGGAGCCAAACGGATCCGTCCTGACTTACAATGCAAGTCAATGGGGACGGATCCGTTTGACGTTGACACAATATGGTGCAATTGCAAACGGATCCGTCCCCCATTGACTTTCAATGTAAAGTCAGGGCCCTTTTATACCATCGGATCGGAGTTTTCTCCAATCCGATGGTATATTTTACCTTGAAGCGTCCCCATCACCATGGGAACGCCTCTGTGTTAGAATATACCATCGGATTTGAGTTACATCGTGAAAACTCATATCCGACAGTATATTCTAACACAGAGGCGTTCCCATGGTGATGGGGACGCTTCAAGTTAGAATATACCAAGAACCATGGACATGACTGCCCCCTGCTGTCTCTTACAGGGGGCCGTGATCAGCACAATTAACCCCTCAGGTGCCGCACCTGAGGGGTTAATTGTGCGTATCATAGCCCCCTGTAAGAGATCGGATGCTGCCAGGCAGAAGGGGGCAGACCCCCCTCCCTCCCCAGTTACTTAGCAATTTTAGAAGCATTATACTTGCGGCGCATTGCTTATAGCACAGACCTGTCACTTACCAGTAGGAGGAGCGCCCGGCCGGTAACAGACAGCGAAGGTAAGTATAATGCTTCTAAAATTGCTAAGTAACCATGGCAGCCAGTAGCGTCCTGGTTGCCATGGTTACCGATCTGAGCCCCAGCGATTAAACTGGGACTCCGATCGGAACTCTCCGCTGCCACCAATGATGGGGGGGGGGATTTTAATTGGGGGGGGGGAGGCCGCACTGGCCACCAATGAATTTAATACAGGGGAGGGAGGGGGGGCCGGGCGGGTCGCACTGGCCACCAATGAATTTAATACAGGGGAGGGAGGGGGGGCCGGCTGCACTGACCACCAATGAATTTAATACTGGGGAGGGAGGGGGGTCTGCCCCCTGCTGCCTGGCAGTACCTGATCTCTTACAGGGGGCTATGATACGCACAATTAACGCCTCAGGTGCGGCACCTGAGGGGTTAATTGTGCTGATCACGGCCCCCTGTAAGAGATCGGATGCTGCCAGGCAGCAGGGGGCAGTCATGTACACAGTTCGTAGTATATTCTAACTTGAGGTGTCCCCATCACTATGGGAACGCCTCTGTGTTAGAATATACTTTTGGATCTGAGTTTTCACGAAGTGAAAAGTCAGCTCTGAAAAAGCTGTATGCAGACCGATCTGCGGATCCATCTGTGCTAAAGTAGCCTACGGACACGGATCACGGACGAGGATGGCAATCTTGTATGCCTCCGTGTTTTTTCACGGACCCATTGACTTGAATGGGTCCGTGAACTGTTGTCCGTCAAAAAAATAGGACTAGTCCTATTTTTTTGATGGACAGGAAACACGGATGACAAACAGTGCATTTTCAGAGTTTTCAACGGACCCATTGAAAGTCAATGGGTCCGCAGAAAATCACGGAAAACGGAACAACGGACACGGATGCACACAACGATCGTGTGCATGAGGCCTAAAGGGGACATTTGTGGCCTCACATAGGAGCTTGAATAGATGTAGCGCTCCCATGGAGCTGTGCCCAATGACAAACCCAGCACTGCTATTCCTGCATCTTTTTTTGTCTTGACTTAATTGTATTAGCATTGTTTAAAGAGAACCTGTCACTTGGTGTCTGATCTCCAGGCAGCTTGGTACAGGGTAGAGATGAGCGAAGTTTTGAACAATTTGCTTCGCCAAAGTTTGACAAGAAATTGTATTTCTTACTAATTGAATAATTACGAATCGCTATGTTAAAACCCCATTCAGACTGTCAATCAATGGGACCATTTTTAACGGCCGCTTAGACAATAGTGCACCCATCTAATGGTTGTTAAAAATGGAAATCCACTAGTGCAATGTGTCCTTCTGGGTTTTTCAAAAAAAATAATCACTCCCCTCATCCACTTGGTTGCGCAGAGGCAGTCCGCTCCTCTCTTGATTGAAAAAGACCTGCTGAAGGACCTGTGCAGAGCGTGATGATGTCACCACGTGCTCACGGGATTACACTCAATGCGTGGTGATGTCATCAGGCTTCCCTTAGCCACTCCTGTGGTGTCCTGGCCGTGTGATTATTAGGGCCATTGTCTTGTTGGAAGGAGAATCTTTGGCCCAGTCTGAGGTCCAGAGCTCTGGATCAGGTTTTCATTAAGAACATCTCTGTACTTTTCTCCATTCAGCTTTTCCTCCACCCTGACCAGTCTCCCTGTCCCCCAGCATGATGCTGCCACCACCATGCTTCACTGTAGGGATGGTATTGGGCAGGTGATGAGGGGCGCCTGGTTTCCTCCAGACAAGACACTTAGAATTGAGGCCAAAGGTTCACTCTTGGTTTAATCTGACCAGAGAATCTTGTTTCTCACGCTCTGAGGGTTCTTTAGTAGATTTTTTTTTAAATAAACATTCAGGCAGCTTTCATGTGTCTGTTACTGGAGGAGAAGCTTTCTGGCCGCTCTGTCATAAAGCCCGGATTGGTGGAGGCTGCAGTGATGGTCGACCTTCTGGAAGTTTCTCCAATCTGCACACATGATCTTTGGAGTTCAGCCAGAGTGACCATTGGGTTCTTGGTCACTCCTCTTACCATGGCCCTTCTATCCTGATTACTTTTGGTTTGGTTTGGTGATGTGGCCAGCTTTAGGAAGAATCATGTTTGTTCCAAACTTCTTCCATGTAAGAATAATGGAGACCACTGTGCTCTTGGGAGCTTTCAGTATAGCAGACATTCTATGCCCCCTTCTCCAGATCTCTGCCTCCACGCAATCCTGCCTCTGAGCTCTACAGGCAGTTCTTTCCTCCTCATGGCTTGGTTTTTGCTCAGAGGCATTGTGACATGTGAGATCCTATAATAACAGGGTATTTCCAAATCATGTCCAATCCACGGAATTTACCACATGTCACCCCTTTCAAGGTGTAGAAACATCTCAAAGATGGTCAACAGAAAATGTCAAGTATCATAACAAAGGGTCTAATTACTTATGTCCATGTGAAAGTTTAGCCTTTGCTTTTTAATAAATTATAAAATTATTAAACAAAAATACTATTTTCACTTTCTTATTAAGGGGTATTGAGTGCAGATTGATGGGAAAAACTAGATTTCTTTATTTTAGTATAAGGAGCAACATAACAAAATGTACAAAAAGTGAAAGAGTCGGAAGACTTTCTGAATGCTCTGTATTTAAGGGGTCTGGCTTCTATGTTGATTTAGGAAATTTGTCGGGTCTGCATTGAGGTTTGGTCTGGAGTCTCTCTTTGTTAAGAAGGTCTGGTGTGGGTTCTGTATTTATTTTGGGGGTATCATCTGGGGTCTGTCTTCATTTAGGGGGTCTGGGCTGGGGGGTCTGTATTTTTTTCTGTGGTCTGTTCTGTGGTCTGTATTTATTTAGTCTGGTCTGGGGTCTGCATTCATTTAGAAGGTCTGGTTCTGGTCTCTACTTATTTTGTCAATCTGGTCTAGGATCTGTATTTGTTTGAAGTGTCTGTCCCACGTTCTACACATTTTTGATTAGGTGGTCTGTGTTCATTTTGAGATGTGTTGAAGAGGGGCGTATACACTATTGTCCTACTGTATGTATGGGCGTGGGTCAGGAGTCCAAAAATGTATATGTTCCTTTTCAGACTCTCCTTGATGTCTTGTCTGAAAAATTGGTGAGTATGGTCTTCTTATGTAGCAGAGGGACTTTTGGCCTCCTTCAGGCCCTGAGGCTAGAGATTCAGCCGATTTGCCAAACTTAGCCAAGAAATTCGATTCGCTCTGACTTAATTTGTCATCAATCGCTATAAATCAGGTAAACCCATACAGTGGCAGAGGGAATGTATGGAATAGGCTGTTGCCAGCTGTATTATATAGAAGACACCCATCTGCAATGACGTGGAATAGCTATCCCGCCAAATCCCATCATTTAACACCTCAGATGCCACGAGTAACACCGATCACGGCATCTGTGAGGTAAGACAGAGGGATGCGGTTCCCTCTGCCTTCCAATCAGAGCCCCGACACAAGGCACAGCTCAGCAAGGAGCATGTCAAAATGCTATTCAACCTAATAGATCTGTATTGGGGTGAATAGTACAAGAGATCAAAAGACCCGAGGTTCTAGCCCCCTAAGGGGGTTAAAAGTTTAAATCACCTCCTTTTCCCTATTTTTACATATAAAATTATATAAACAAAAAAAAAACATATTAGATATTGCCATCTGAAAATGTCTGAACTGTTAAAATATTAATAAAAATTTCCTGTGTGCTGATTGCCGTAATGGATATAAAATGAAAAATTCACAATTCGCCGGAGGGTTTTTAGTACCAGCAACTTGGCCAGGTGCACGTTCAGCTTCTGCGCCGCTGGATGAGTGCACTCATACTGTTGTCGTTTTGCAATCGTCTCGGAAACAACAGACGAGGAGAAGGAGGAGGAGCATCAGGAACTATAGACAAGGTTGAAGTCGATGAGAAGGAGCTTTCTTCTGCTGAAGGTGGCGAACCCTGACTGCTGAAGAGGGGGTGCGGGCCAGTGGGAGATGCAGCGGTTGCTGCATCAGGCTGTAACACTAAATGAGTGGCACGGTTTTTCCACGCCACTTTGTGGTGACGCTCCATATGTTGACGCAGGGCCGTCGTGCCAACATTAGCACCCTCACCTTCTGCCCACACATCCTGCATACTGCCACACTAACGTCCCCCAGTGACCTGGTGAAAAATTCCCACACTGCCGAGTATTGCATTTTCCCTCCACCACTGCATGATGCCTGCTCGCTGCTGGTTTAATGAACCAGTGCACTGACAGTGTGTTCCTCATAGGTAGTCTCTTGAGTAGCAGAGGGTGTACCCCTCCCACATTTGGCAGACCTCCCACTGCTTCCACCCTGTTGTCTCATGGGTACGCTGCCACCCTCGCACCCTAATGATGATGATTCCCCTCTTCACCCGGCTCCCATGTGTGGTTGGCTACATCATCATCTACATTTGTTTGGTCTTGTACAGGGCAAAGTATTTAACCATGTCCTAATACTGTCGTTATGTAACGCGACAGCTAACAGATGGCATTCACTATAATCAATTTCTACCGCACACATGTACAGGGCAAAAAAATTACACCTTCCTGGTAGGGCTGAAATGATTACTCGATTGAATCGAGTAATTCGACACACAAAAAATCCTCAATGCCAATTTTTGTCATTGAGGATTTGTTTGTGTCATGTGACCACGGAGTAGGAGTGAAGAGCTTGCTATTACTTACCACTCTGTGGTCACCCGCCGGCCCGTACCGCGCTGGACTGGATCCTGACACATCGTCAGGTCATAGTGCACGTAAGCGCTCACTATGACCCGGTGCTGTGTGACGTCAGAGGAAGGAGCTGTGGAGCAGCGCTCCTACAGGAAAGGTAGGTATTTTATTTCACTGGCGCTGGGGACATGGCACTGAAGGGGGACAGCCGGCAATGGACGGTATGGAGGGGCAGATGGGAGTGGGGGACATGGAGGCTCTGACTGATGGCACTGGGGGACATGGAGAGGCTGATCTGATGGCACTGGGGGACATGGAGGGGCTGATCTGATGGCACTGGGGGACATGGAGGGGCTGATCTGATGGCACTGGGGGACATGGAGGGGCTGATCTGATGGCACTGGGGGACATGGAGGGGCTGATCTGATGGCACTGGGGGACATGGAGGGGCTGATCTGATGGCACTGGGGGACATGGAGGGGCTGATCTGATGGCACTGGGGGACATGGAGGGGCTGATCTGATGGCACTGGGGGACATGGAGAGGGGCTGATCTGATAGCACTGGGGGACATGGAGGGGCTGATCTGATGGCACTGGGGGACATGGAGGGGCTGATCTGATGGCACTGGGGGACATGGAGAGGGGCTGATCTGATGGCACTGGGGGACATGGAGAGGGGCTGATCTGATGGCACTGGAGACATGGAGGGGCTGATCTGATGGCACTGGGGGACATGGTGTGGCTGATCTGATGGCACTGGGGGACATGGAGAGGGGCTGATCTGATGGCACTGGGGGACATGGAGGGGCTGATCTGATGGCACTGGGGGACATGGAGAGGGGCTGATCTGATGGCACTGGAGACATGGAGAGGCTGATCTGATGGCACTGGGGGACATGGTGTGGCTGATCTGATGGCACTGGGGGACATGGAGAGGGGCTGATCTGATGGCACTGGGAACATGGAGAGGCTGATCTGATGGCACTGGGGGACATGGTGTGGCTGATCTGATGGCACTGGGGGACATGGAGGGGCTGATCTGATGGCACTGGGGCAGTTAGGGACATGGCAATAGAAGGCATGGAGGGGCTGATGGCACTGGGGGAGTGAAGCTGAAGGCACTGGGGTGGGGTGGAGCTGATGGCACTGGGGAATAGTGGAGCTGATGGCACTGGGGGAGTGGAGCTTCAGGCACTGGGGTGGGGGGGAGCTGATGGCACTGGGGGAGTGGAGCTGAAAAAAATAATCAATAGAATACTCGATTACTAAAATTATCATTTACTGCAGCCCTACTTCCTGGTATACGGCCGCAACATAACTGTATCACTAAAATGAGGGATTTGCACTGAATGTGGGTGCACAAAAATGTGATACACTCTCCCTCTCCAATATTCCTTTTTAAAACAGTTTTCAGCAACACTGCCCTTAGCGATTGCTCAGCTCACAGTGAAATGGCGGTGACTGTGCGGGACGGGGGTTTTAAAGGGCTGTGACATCACAGGGGGTGGCTACCTGCACGGCATTATGAGTGATCTCGCGTTCTGGGGCTTTTTAGTTTTGCTTTGTAACACGTGCAGCCGCCATTTTAGGAAAACCTGATTCATTATGACAAAGCGTGAGAAAATTTGGCTTCGTTGCGAATCGAAGTTTTCCTAAACTTCAGTCCGAATTCCGCTTTGAATGCTTCGCTCAACACTGCCTAGGGCCCACGTGTGAGTGCTACGTCTGCAATCCTTGTATCTCTGTCTCTAGCTGCAGCTTGTTCTGTACTATGATGATTAGAAGTAGAAATCGTGTTCCACTGATTAGAATGGGATCACCATCAGCTTTGGTTAAATATATGAAAAGCTCCCGAATTTCTGCAGCTCTTCAAGCCACCAGTGGGAGTCTCAGATTACAGACACTAAGTGATAACATATCATAAATATTAACAGTATTTGCCACCTTGTTTCTGACCTGCACTACACCATTCATTGTCTTGGCTGTTTCTTTTAGTAAAGGTCCCTGTAGGTGACACATTGTTTCCATCCTTGAATTTTGTTACAAAACATCAAAGTTTTAACTACAAGGACAATGTGAATATTTGCAGGGTTTAATATCTTTGCTTCACAGTGAACTGAGACGGTAATCATACCCAGACATCATGAATATCTGCCTTTCTGTACCGCACAGGTGCTGACTGTCTGCCAAGGTGTGTCTGAAGACTCATAAGTAGATCATTGTCAAGGGTATTGAGAAGAGGACAAAGAATAATCTGTAAAACAAAATGAAAAAAAACAACAAGACAGCATATACATTCATGTGTCATAATAGGCAGACTCCCTCACAGTACGATAGGGATTGAATACTTTTGCAAAGAATACAACATCCACATAGACTAAAAGCTATAATGCTTTCCAAAGGTGCCTGTATGAAATGCTAAAATGTGTGAGTTTCACAGGTACTTTGGGGGGTCTTAGATGCCGGTGTTAATAACCTCTATGTCTGGAGGCGGTGGCGCCAAAGTTATGAAGAGGTGTTGGACTCTACATAACTTCGGCGCATCCAGCGCCAGCTTCCGAACTGTCTTACATTTAGACTATTTTCTATGCCTAAGGGCTGGTTCACACGAACGTGTGAAGCCCTTGCCCGTGCTGTGGACCGCAAATTGCGGTCCGCAATGCACAGGCACCGTCCGTGGGGGCAGGCGCATAGGGATGGCAGACCCATTAACTTGAATGGGTCCGCGATCCTTCCGTTCCGCCAAAAAGATAGAGCAAGTTCTATCTTTTTGCAGTGTGGAAGCACGGAACGGAACCCCAGATAGGGCTTCTGTAGTGTTCCGTTCCGTGCTTCCGTTCCGCATCTCTGGATTTGCGGACCCATTGAAGTGAATGGGTCCGCCTCCGTGATGCGGAACGGCCATGGAACGGTGCCCGTGTATTGCAGATCCGCAAATGCGGTCCGCAATACGGCAACGGGGGGCGCACACATTCGTGTGAACGAGCCCTTAAACAGATGTAGAAAATAATGAATGAGACGGACCTGCCGGCCCGTTCCTGCCCACACCACGCCCACAGTTTTAGACCTGGCATGAGCGGGTAAAAGTTGCAGATTGCGGCACAACTAATTGTTCCGCCACAATATGCACCAGAAATACACCTAATATAGGCATATTTCTGAATAATAAACAACCCCCTTCATCCATTATATAAAAGCACATTCATTTAAACCATGCCTTGGTGCAAACAACTTTCAGAAGATATATTATAGAAAGACATTAATCCACTTTCCTAGGGCCCGTCTCCTCCCCTAATCTCCCCCCCCCCCCCCCCCGCTCAAGTCTCTAATCCATTCCATCCCTACTCTCTTTAGTTACATGTTTCTAGTGTTCTATTGGTTCTACAGTGTCGAGACTTGTGTTACTATGAAATTGCCGCTTACTTCAATTGAGCATTGTAACAGGTAATTCATGTAGCAATTTGTACCATTTTCGGCCTTTATTCTGCAGCGATGACCTTATGCACTGACACCATGTATTTCCTCTTACTTTAAAAACAATGGACATATTTTGAAAAGAAAAAAATACATGAAAGTGTAAAAGGCTATGAAAGCATTGCTAAATACCAGAGTGTACCTCAGTCTATGGTTAGACAAATCACCCACTGTACAAATGGAGAAAATTCAGGACTGTAGCAACTCTATAAAGAGCACAATGGGCAATCCCAAAAGAGGTGAGAAATAACCCAAGGGTAACAGCAAAAGACCTACTGAAGCCTCTAGAAGTGACAAAATTCTTGATTTGTGTGTCCCCTATTAAAGAAATAGAGAACAAGAATGGTGTTTATGGAAGGACACCCCGAAGAAAACCACTGCTGTTCCAAAAAAATATTACAGTACTTCTCAAGTTTACCTGAGACTGTCAAAGTTTGGGGCTAGTGGAGGGGACATCTTGATTTTGGGCTTATGGATGGAGCTGGTGCTGGTATAGATGGCATCATGGTTTCAAGCTGGTGGAGGGGGCACTGGTGGAGTAGGCATGATGGTTCGGGGCTGGTGGAGGGAATATCATGGATTATGACTGATGGAGGGAGGTGGTGTAGCAGGCATCATGGTTTGAGGCTGGTGGAGGGAGCATCATAGTTTGGGGCTTTGCTGTCTCAGGACCTGGACGCCTTGAGATTCTTGAGGGAACCATGAATTCTTAGAGGTATAAAAAAAATTTGCAGGAGTATGTCAGGGCAGTGGCCATGACCTGAAGCTGAAGAGACGTTAGGTTTGATAATAAGACTTGGATGAAGGGGCAAAATATCAATAATAGACATGAACAGGAAAAGCCTAGCCTTTCCCTCATTATGGATAAATCTGCTCCGCTAACTAGACCACAATACGACCCCCTTCCTATAATGTTGTTATTCTACATTAATGCAATTGTTGCGCACAAACCCTACAATCGGCACTTTCATCTCGGCCAGACGGTAGTGCAAAAGCAATTGCGCTGAAGGTGAGGCGGCTCCCGGTCAATTTAGTAATGAGTTCTGCAGACTTCAAGTGTGACTGGCGACTTCCCAACTGAGTCATCAAATAACCAGGTAAAAAATGTGCCAGCAGGTTCACAATAAGCCCTTCTCTTGTAACCATTGTCCAAAACTACTGGGCATTGATGCCAATCTCTTTATGAAATGGGCAACTGTAAATCTATCACTTTATACCTATTAACTAATGGACGCAGGAGGTCCATGGTGAAATCCAGGCATCAGGAGGGTGTGAAAGGGGTTTTATTTTGTTTGTAGCTTCATGGTTGAACAGAAATTCACATTACAGGCCTGGATAAAAGCTTTATAATATAATCTCTCCTAGTATCGTATGTGAGGCCTAATATTCTAGGCAGCCATTCCCATGCTCTTATGTAGACAAGAGATACAGAGTTTCAGGGGCGGCACCCAGATTTTCTCACACCCTAAAGATTATATAAATTTGCATTTGACTTATTCAGCCTGGGTAAGTGTCTCAGCAGTTCTGCTGGTTTGTTGATTCTGGCATTATATTCATTAGTGTTGAGTGAATCGAAGCATCCAAAGTGGAATTCGATCTGAAGCTTGGGAAAAATTCGATTCACAATTAATCCGAATTTCCTCGCACTTCATGGTAACGAGTTCATTTTTCACTAAAATGGCAGCTACACATGTTACAAAGTGAAAATAGGATATGACCTATAATGCTATTCCACCAGCCAATTGGCAGAGGTCACAGCCCTATAAAAAGCCTAATCCCGACTGGTCTGCGCCATTTCACTGTGATCTGAGCAGAGATGTGGCAAGTGCTAGGGACAGTGTTCAATAAGCCTTTAATTGTAGAATATTGGATAGGGAAACTGCAGGGACAGTGCAGGGACAATGCAAGGCCAGTGTAGGGAGGTCGTAGGGAGAGTTTTTACACACTGTAGGGAGGGCATAGGGAGACTGCAGGGACAGTGCAGGGACTATAATCTGAAGCTGAAGGGATCCATAGGAGACAACCCACTTTGCATCAATCCCTGTGTAGGGCACAGAGTTATCGAATTGAACAGTGTCCTTGTTTAATAGATAAGCAATTCCATTAGGCTTTGATTCTCAAATTTCGAATTTTAGGCAAATCACATTTTTAAATATTTCTCTCATCTCTAATATTCATACACCAGCAAGCTCTGGTAGTAGAACATGCCATTGTAGGCAAACATATTGTATCTGTTGGAGCATGTGTTACAGCAGTGGCCCGCCGCCATCACTGCCCTGCTCACCTGTCCTGGCAGCACGGACCTGCCTCCCATTCCTCTTTTCTTCCCATGACGTCGAGATCTGTTCCTCCACGCAGGCTGTGGTCCCCTTACCTCTCTTGATCTGCCTGTAGGGCATGCGCGCACTCCTATGGATCTAAGAAGGCCAGCATGCATGCACCCTAATATTCACCAGTCAATGGCTGGCTATCTTAGGGTACTTAAGGCACCACTCCCTGAGGGAAGATGCCTGAGCAATATCTTCTAGTCTGCTACTGTTCTTATAAGGTGTGCTGTTTACGTTTGTCTGCCTATGTACCTACTTCTGCCTGTTTCCCACATTTGACCGTTCGCTGCCTGACTATTGCCTGATCCCCATACTGACCCTGAGCTGCCTGCCCTGACCCCAGAGCATTTACTGTTCTGCACTTAATCTCTCTGCTCTGACCTTGGCTTGTCCCTGGCTACAATTTTGCCTGATCCCTCGCTGCCCTGCATCAGTGTCTCTGATCCCCATGGGTCAGCTGTCAATCATACATAGACTACTCCAAGAAGCAGTGGCCTGGTAGTTCCACTGCAGTGAAGCCCAGATCACTGTACAGGGGTTAAAAGGTGAATACCAAGGGCCTGCAAGGATAGCGCACTTAGAAGGTGCCCCAAGTCAAATCTGTTTGGTCAAAACAGTGGCTCCACACCCACTGCGTAGCCATGTGAGCACCATACTGGAGAACATGCTCTGATGTCACCAAAGGTCCTTTTGCAGGTCCTGAAAGAAGAAGCAAGAAGAGGATGCCAGCTGCGCGATCAATTGGAACAGGTAAGTAATTTTATTTTATTTTTTAACACCTCAATCTACAGTTTACTAAGCATTCTGTATTAAGAATGCTATTATTTTCCCTTATAACCATGTTATAAGGAAAAATATTAAAATCTACAGAAAACCTAACCTAAACCCGAACTTCAGTGAAGAAGTTTGGGTTCGGGTCTGGGTACCACAATCAGTTTTTTATCACGCGCGTGCAAAACTGAACATCGGAAAGCAATCGCACTCAAAACAGGCTTCCCATGAGAAGAAGGTATCCCAGCTGTGGCTTACCATATCTACATTTCCTATAAGCTGTGAAGCTATTCATGGCTCCCCATCACAGCAATATTACAAAGCTAGAAAGAGGGGGCATAGCATAGCCCTGTCGTACTCTTACAAAGTCTGGGGCGGACTACTAATACTAGGCTCCACCGTACTGTATGGTGTATAACACCAGGGGGGCTTATTTGGGTTTTGCCATAGAGCCTTCTCAGTGCATAACCCTAAGTATTAAAGTTGCCTTCTTGAGTATTTTGTAAATCCTCTTCCTTGTAGCCTCTCCTTTTACAAAAGCCTCATTGGAGAAGCAGAAATAATAGACTGAAGTTTCACAAAATCCTTCTGACCTCAGTTCATTCTCTCCCACTCTTTTATGAGCGTGTGTTATATACTTTTTGTAGAGTTGTATTTTGTTGCGGGGGATTTTTGGTTACAATGTTCCACCTGGTTCCATTGACTTCGGGATACAGTTCGCTCTCAGAACAGACAGTGATTAAAGTTTCACTTGCATAGAGATCTCTTATTTTCTCCTGCTCCTTCCTGAATCCCTATTGCAGCAAATGTAATCTGATTTAAGGCTCGGGAACCCGATATTGGGGAGAGCTGCAGATCAGGCGAAGAGAGAGGAGAAGCTGCGGGAACAGGTTGTACAGAAAAGCTTGTTTCTTGCCAACAAGCCGATAGCGAACCTCAGCTTGTCTCCATCCTCACCCCGGCAGATGTATGTGACATGGAGCGTGGTCCCTAAATCGTAAAAACCCTGGAGCTCCTGTTCCATTCATTCTAGCTCTGTATAGGCCAGAATGACAATCCTCTTTGAAATACAGAGATATTGACTACTACATTCTCCTCCGTACCTGTCATCTGGTTTGGATTCACCTGTCTTGTCCATTTCCCATCAAACCCTTCGTGTTAGCCTCTAGCGCAGGGGTGCACAACCTGCGGCCCGCGGGCCGCATGCGGCCCCCAGAGCCATGGTTTGCGGCCCCCCACCCTACTGGGCAGAAACACAGCTGATCCTGCAATCAGCTGTGTTTCTGCACAGAGCGCCGCACAGCAGATGGATCACAGGTTTTGCTCCTCTACTGTAGCAGGAGCAGAAAGGGTCCCCGGCTATAAGTGAGAGCGGGGAAGCCGAGGAGAAGACAGAAGCGCTTTATTAGCGCTTCTGCCTTCTCCTCTATGAGCGCTCTGCAGTGTGGACCCAGCGATTATGTGATCGCTGGGTGTCTCGGGAACAGAGGAGCGCTGCCCTGGTACAAAGCCTCCGCAGCAGGCTGGTTTCCCTAAAACTGGGGCTCCTTTGGATGCTCCAGCTACAGTGGTAATAGTACAAAAAAAAAGTCACTTATTGTCTACCAAAGGTCTTTCAGTGACCTCTTGGGGACAAATTATGTGGTAAAAATATATAAAAAAAAAAGTTAAAAATTGATTCAAAAAAATTTGAAAACTAAATAAATAAAAAAATTAAATAAAAAGGAAAAAGTGCTTAATAAAAGAGTGTTCACTGTCCCACCACAGTCTTTTTATGAAAAAGTGCAAAATTTAGTGACAGTGTGCCCCAAAGTCTTTTTATGACCTCTTGGGGGACATATTATGTAGCAGAAATATATTAAGTTAAAAAAAAAAAGATACATAAAAGAAAAAACACCCACACCAATCAAAACAGTCACCATTACAGCCCCATTCACGCGAAACTTTTCATATTATATAACAAAATAGCCTACACAAAATAGAGAACTAATTATAATAATTTATTTTGGTGTCAGTTTGCATATTGAAAGAATAAGGAGCTATAGTTTGAAAAAAATATACTTTTTAAAAACGTTTTGTACAGTTTCCCCCAAATAAAAATTGTTGCAAAAATTATTTTGGTAGTCCAACAAATAAGATAGTTACAACCATTTGAACAGCACACAAAAAAGTGTTTGGTCCTTAAGGCCTTTTCGGGTCTGGTCATTCAAGCGTTAAACAATAGGTGCCTTCCCCACTAGCAAGGTAATGTGCTTACTGGTTACTGCAGGGCGCCTATAACTGGATTGGCAGGAGATGGTAGTAACCAGTGAGCTCCGTCCTCTGCAGTGAAGGAAAACGCTGATTTATAAATAGGAGGCAGGATGGAAGGAAATGTCGCCACTTTTCTGGTAAAAAATTATTTTTAACAAGTTTCTGCAGCATGGCCTCTGAAATCGAAAATTCATGATTACCTGCTCCACTCCGCTCTGGTCCTCTGCACTGCTCCCGCTGCCTCCATCTTCCGGTTCCTGCTCTGTTTACACCTGTCAGTGCATGGCCATGGTCACTTGCACGGCTCCAGTCAATGACTGGCTTCAGCAGTGACATGCTGCTTGTGACCACATCACCGCCTAAGCCAGTCATTGTCTGGAGTGATGTATGACCATGTCCATGCACTGCCAGTTGTAAACAGCGGAGGCAATTTGAAAAACCAGAGAGGCGGTGAGCAAGTAAGTATAACTCTTCGGTTTCAGGGATTATGCTGCAGCACGATATTTGGTACAATTACTGGGAACAAGTGTTCATAAGGAGCGCTCATATCTTATATCTGGCCGGTATAATCCTGCAGCTGATCAGTCGATAAACAAGGAATTGCTCATTTGTCGGCTGATTTGCATTATTTATCAGGATGAAAGATGTCCGATTATCTGCAGCATCTCCTCCCCAGTCACTTTGCACTGGCTTGTGTAATAGGCAGATGAGTGCCGATCAACATTTTTTTATTTGCGGCCCCTTGAAATAGAACGATGTGACAATGCGGCCCCCAAACCAAAAAAGGTTGTGCACCCCTGCTCTAGCGGGACCTCTGCGTTGTGGTGGTTGTCCTAAAAAACTAGGCTCGTTTTCCTCCATGTTGTAGAAAGCTCCATACAGCATGTTTCATCTGTTTCTCGAAAAGCTGGGTGATAAACAATATGACCACCATTAGGTTATCCTCTAGCTTTGACAGATTTGTGAAATTAAATCACTAATCATGACTTGTGGATGGAGCTGTTATGGAGGTACAATATATGGATGAGATACTTATGGAGGTACAGTATGTAGATGGAGCCGTTTAGTGGCACAATATGTAGATGGGACTGTTATAGAGGTATAATATGTGGATGTAATAGCTATGTAGGAACAATATGTCGATGAACCTGTAATGGAGGAACAGTATGATAGACCTGTTATGGAGGCACAGCAGGGACGGATTGGCCATAGACCAGGGGGCCGCACAAGCCGTCCTCTCTGCCGCTGGGTGCATAAAGAGCAGGGGTTTATTCACGTCTAAAATTTTATAATGTCAAGTTGTCAACCCAAGAATGTAACTGAAAAGTTACAGAAATTACTTGGTAGAGAAGGGGGTCTATGAATTTGACCCTAAAATGTAAATGACAAATGTTATTTTTTTAAAATCGGTCTAATAGGTATAGCAGTGGTACATTACACCCGAAAATTGCTGAATTTCAACAGAAAATGTAACTGACAATTTTTTAAAAAATTTTTTTTTACCGGCCTACTAGGTATAGCAGTGGTACAACACAACCAAAAATCGGTGAATTTCACTATAAAATGTAACAGACAATTTTTTTTTATTGTTTAACCTGTCTACTAGGTATAGCAGTGGTACTTCACACCCAAAGATTGTTCAATTTCAACTGAAAATGTAACTGACAATTTTTTTATTTTTTTTTAACCGGGCTTACTAGGTATAGCATACACCCAAAAATTGGTGAATTTCACCTGAAAATGTAAATGACAAAGTAGTAAAATGATATAAAATAAAACACGTACAAAAAATATATATATATTGATTTATGAGGTTGAGTTCCATATGGAGTAGGAGTTTGAGGAGGAGGTGGAAGCGGCGGTGAACGAGGACGAGATAGCCAACACAGGTTTTTGGTTTTAATTTAATTTTTTTTAATTAAGGTACACTCCAAAAGAGTGTGAAATATCCAAAATACAAACATGAGCAATTGCGCTGCAGTATAACAATGGCTGCTTAGTGCCGGTATACATGTCTATTCTGCACAAGGTACGGACAAGTGCGGAGGGATCCAGGCCTGGTTCATTTTAATGACCGTGAGCTTGTCAACATTGGCTGCGGACAGGCGGCTGCGCTTGTCTGTGATGACGCCTCCTGCCGTGCTAAACACACGTTCAGATAATACACTGGCTGCAGGGCAGGCCAGCACCTCCAAGGCGTAAAGGGCAAGCTCAGGCCATGTGCCCAATTTGGAGACCCAGAAGTTGAAGGGGACAGACCCGTCAGTCTGTACGTGTAGGCATGTGCACACATACTGCTCCACCATGTTGGTGAAATGCTGCCTCCTGCTAAGACGTTCCATATCAGCTGGTGGTGCTGGTTGTTGTGGCGTGCTGACAAAGCTTTTCCACATGTCGGCCATGCTAACCCTGCCTTCTGAGGTGCTGGCGGTGCTCCAGCTGCGTTGGCGACCTCTTCCTCGTCCTCTGCCTTCGCCTTGTGGTTCCACTGTGCCCCCGCTGTCAGGTGTTAATGCCACCATCAGCACGTCTACCAGCGTGCCCTTGTACTCGCGCATCTTACGATCACGCTCCAGTGACAGAATTAAGGACGGTACTTTGTCCTTGTAATGGGGATCCAGCAGCGTGGCCACCCAGTAATCAGCACAAGTTAGAATGTGGGCAACTCGGCGGTCGTTGCGGAGACACTGCAGCATGTAATCGCTAATGTGTACCAGGCTGCCCAGAGGCAACGACAACCTGTCCTCTGTGGGAGGTGTATCGTCTGTGTCCTCTGTATCCCCCCAGCCACGCACCAGTGATGGCCATGAGCTGGTCTGGGTGCCACCCTGCTGTGAACATGGTTCCTCCTCCTGCATCTCCTCCTCCTCATCCTTCACCTCGTCATCCTCCAGAACTGTGCCCGGGCTGGACAATTGTGTACCTTGGGTTTGTGGGTGCAGGAACCCACCCTCGGAGCCACTTGTGAATGACAGGCCGGAAACCCTACTAAATGATCCCTCTTCCTCCTGTGCCACATCCTCTTCCATCATCGCCAGGAGCGTTTTTTCAAGGAGGCATAGAAGTGGGATAGTAACGCTGAGAACGGCGTTATCGGCACTGGCCATGTTGGTGGAGTACTCGAAACAGCGCAACAAGGAACAAAGGTCTCGCATGGAGGCCCAGTCATTGGTGGTGAAGTGGTGCTGTTCCGCAGAGCGACTGACCCGTGCGTGCTGCAGCTGAAACTCCACTATCGCCTGCTGCTGCTCGCACAGTCTGTCCAGCATGTGCAAGGTGGAGTTCCACCTGGTGGGCACGTCGCATATGAGGCGGTGAGCGGGAAGGCCGAAGTTACGCTGTAGCGCAGACAGGCGAGCAGCGGCAGGATGTGAACGCCGGAAGCGTGAACAGACGGCCCGCACTTTATGCAGCAGCTCTGACATGTCGGGGGAATTTTTAAGGAATATCTGCACCACCAAATTCAGCACATGCGCCAGGCAAGGGATGTGTGTCAAACCGGCTAGTCCCAGAGCTGCAACGAGATTTCGCCCATTATCGCACACCACCAGGCCGGGCTTGAGGCTCACCGGCACCAACCACCCATCGGTCTGTTGTTCATGGCCCGTCCACAGCTCCTGCGCGGTGTGGGGTTTGTCCCCCAAACAGATACGTTTTAAAACTGCCTGCTGTCGTTTACCCCTGGCTGTGCTGAAGTTGGTGGCGAAGGTGTTACGCTGACCGGATGAGGATCTGGTAGAGGATGAGGAAGCAGAGTAGGAGGAGGAAGCAACAGGAGGCAAACTGAAGTGCCCTGCAATCCTCGGTGGTGGAAGGACATGCGCCAAACTGCTCTCTGCCTCAGGCCCAACCCACATTTACCCAGTGTACTGTTATGGAGATATAACGGCCCTGACCGTGCTTACTGGTCCACGTATCCGTAGTCTGGTCCACCTTGCCACAGATGCTGTTGCTCAGTGCACACCTGATTTTGTCCCCTACTTGGTTGTGCAGGGAAGTGAAGGCTCACCTGGCAAAGTAGTGGCGGCTGGGCACAACGTACTGTGGGACAGCCACCGCCATAAGGCCTTTAAAACTATCCGTCTCCACCAGACGGAATGACAGCATTTCAAAGACAAGTAATTTAGAAATGCTGGCAATCAGGGCTAGGGATCGCAGGTGGGTAGGGGGGTACTTCCTCCTCCTCTCCAGCGTTTGGAAGATGCAGAGCTGAACACTTCTGTGGGACATTGTGGAGATGCTTGGTGACCCAGGTGTTGGTGTTGCTGGAAGATCCTCTGTTTGTGGGGTGGCAGGTGGCACTGTCACTCCAGAGGTGGATGAAGAGGTCGAGACTGAAGCAGAAGAGGAAGCAGGAGGAGCCAGAGACCTTTCTTGGTTTTGGAGGTGTCTACTCCACTGCAGCTCGTGCTTTGCACTTAGATGCCTGGTCATGCAGGTTGTGCTCAGGTTGAGAACGTTTATGCCTCGCTTCAGGCTCTGATTGCACAGCGTGCAAACCACTCATGTCTTGTCGTCAGCAAATTGTCTGAAGAACTGCCTCGCCAGGGAACTCCTTGGAGCTGGCTTTGGTGTGCTCGGTCCCTTGGTGCGGTGGGCAGTAGGAGGCGTACTGACTAGAGGACGGCCGATCCGCTTTTGCACCCTGCTCCCTCTTCTGCTGTGCTGGTGGCTCTGTGCGACCACCGCCTCTTCCTCCGAACTACATAGGTCACTCGCATGACCTTGATTCCATGTGGGGTCGAGGACCTCATCAGCAGTTGGCACTTGTGTTTCGTCACCACCGAGACGTGCTGTGATGGTCCCGCCATGTACTCATCAAGATAAGTTGTTGGGCATCGGTGCACTCAATCTCTTCCACTTCTGGGGCAGGGCTAGGTGGATGGCCCTGGGAAACCCCCCTAACAGAGTCATCAAAAAGCAGAAGAGACTGCTGCATGACTTGGGGCACAGACTTCTTGGCTGATTTGCAAGGGGGTGAGGTGAAAGACTGATGGACATCGGCTGCAGGTGCCAACTATGGTCTTTCAGCAGGAGACTGGGTGGGAGACAATGTGAAGGAACTGGATCCACTGCCAGCCACCCAATCTACTATCGCCTGTACTTGTTCAGGCCTCACCATTCGTAGAGCCGCATTAGGCCCGACCAAATACCGCTGCAGGTTCTGTCACCTACTCGCACCTGAGGAAGGGGTTTCACTTGTGCGTGTAGCTGCCACAGATCGACCACGTCCTCTCCCTGCAACAGAAGCTCCACCAGCAGCACCACGACCTGGGCCACGTCCCTTATTTGACGCTCTCCTTATATTTTTCGAATTTAGGATCTTGCACTAAATAGGTGTTTAAATAAAAGTATGTAAAGGCTGTATCTCACACAGACTGAACCAGACTAGGCCTCAATTAAAGATTTTTTTGCCCAAAATGGCTGTATTTCAAATGCCTTAATCAAACCCCTGTATGTAGAGGGTGTATCTCACACGGCCTGAACCAGTGTAAGCCTGAATTCAATATTGGTGCACCAAATGGCGGTATTTCAAATACCTGAATCAAACATCTGTATGTAGAGGGTGTATCTCACACGGCTTGAACCAGTGTAGGCCTGAATTAAATATTTCTTTGTCCAAAATGGCTGTATTTCAAATGGCTGTATTTCAAATGCCGGAATCAAACCCCTGTATGTAAAAGGTGTATCTTGCATGTTCTGAACCAGTGTAGGCCTGAATTCAATATTTATTTGCCCAACAAGGCTATATTTCAAATGCCAGAATCAAACCCCTGTATGTAGAGGGTGTATCTCACAGGGTCTGAACCAGTGTAGGGCTGAATTTAATATTGGTGCACCAAATGGCGGTATTTCAAATCTCTAAATCAAACCCAAATGTATTAAGGGTGTATCTCACAATGACATCTGCATCAAAGGCTGCCAACTACATTTTTTGGGCCCAAACGAGTGTTTGTTTAACAACTGAATTTGACAGCAGTATATAAGTCTGTAATTTCACGCGTGCTGATGCTGCAAGGCCTGAAAATAGTGTTTTTTGTCAAAAAAGTGTGTTTTTAAAACCCCAGAAAATGATGGGTGTATTTCTAGCTTAAATTGCACACTGACTAATCCAGATGTTGTAGATTGCCAAAAAAGTTTTTTTTTTTTGGGGTAACAGAATATGAAAGCTGTATATATTAAACTTGAATTTAACACTTGCAGATCAGGAAAATACAGTTTTTTGGCAAAAATTTTGTTTTTAACACCCCAGAAATTGATGGGTGTATTTCTACCTAAATTGCACACTGACTAATCCAGATGTAGTTTGCCAAAAGAATTGTGATTTGATATGTCCTAAAAGCTCAGATGCAGTGCTGGTGCACTGAGCTTGCATAAAATGGCCGCCGCCACCCACCTAACTAACAGAATTATACATTTATTTATTTGTTTGGTCAATGAGCTCAGGGCAGGGTAAAATGATAGTGCCCTGCACCCACACAACTGTTTCTGTATGTGAGTTAGATTCTCTCCTATTCTCTCCCTGAAATCACAAGTCCAGCAGCATCCTCTTCCTACACGTGTAACAGCAGAGTGACGTGCGGCGCTACGCGACTCCAGCTTATATAGAGCCCGGGTCACATGCTGCTCTGGCCAATCACAGCCATGCCATTAGTAGGCATGGCTGTGATGGCTTCTAAGGTCAGACAGTTAACCGCTTGTTAATTGGCTGCTCTGCAGCCTTTTAAAAAGCGCAAAGAATGCGCTGAACACCGAACCCAAACTTTTAGTGAATTGTTCGGGTTCGGGTCCGGGGTCCAAAAATCCTAAAGTTCGGTACGAACCCCGCTCCTTCTCCCTGGCTGTAGCGCTGTCCAACCGCAGCGCAGAACGTCACAGCCAGGGAGAAGGTACGTTTTTATTTCTCCCTGGCTGTGACTCTCTGCGCAGTGATTTGACAGCGCTACAGCCAGGGAGAAGGAACGCCCAGGGAGAGAAGCTGATGTCTTCTCCCCATTGCTCCGATAGTAGTAATTATCATACAGCGCCAGAGACGGTAACAGGGGCAACAGCGGGCGAATGGAGCAGCGCCCAGGAATAATAGTAAGTGCAGGGAGATGCCTGGGCAGCGCGCTACATGTCCTGCTACTTAGTTAATAAAGTCCGGACCCATGAGGGGTCCTCTGATTAATTATGATTGGTGGCACAGTGGCCACAGTCCCTCCCCTCCTCCGCCCACTCTCTCCTCACTGGTGGCAGTGGCTGGCCGGCATCACAGTTGGAAGGAAGGAACACTCTCCTTCCTTCCCGCTGTTCGGGCGCGCATCTCCGCTCCTCTGTATTTCCGCGGCCCGGCAAACAATCTTCCAGTGCCCAGTCCTGGGCCGCAGCCCGACGGTTGGGGACCGCTGGTCTAAACAGTGATCTGCCCAGAAACCATGATTCTGTATGAGGACAAGGCATCACAATAACCATACAGATTCATTTGGGGTCATTTATTAAGTCCGGCGAATCTCTGCTCCTTCTCCCGCGAGAACTTGAGCGTCTTCTCCCTGGCCAAGAGCGGGCCGCTCTGATTGGATGCGCTCGCAGCCCAGGGTGAAGATAACCGCGCCCAGGAGAAATGCAAGTCCACACCTAGTATAACCGAGTCAGGACCACAGCGGACGAACGGGGGGTTCTTCTCTAGAACGAAAGAAAAGTGCCAAGACATCAGTGGGGGCCGCACTATAAGGTAAGATAATAATTAGATTAAGGATATCCAGGTGAAAGGTCTCTTTAAGCAATGTGTTACAGGACACTGCACCTACATGAACGTCAGGATCACCCAATGTACGAGCGGTTCGCTCCTTCATCGGATGATCGGCGGCACATTTACACAGGAACGAGCATTCGCAGGATCGCAGCGTTCGCACAATAATTGCCTCATGTAAATCTACCTTTATAGACCTGCAATAACTAACATTGGTTACTTAGGGTCCCAGGGGCCATTCGCATTGAGGCAGAGGGGATGTCCAAAATTAGAAAAAAGAAATTACTGCTTTCTTCCTAGGTTCTGCCACCCCTGTCTACCAGCTGGATACAGACAAATCAATGGCGCTGAGTCGCAATACCGGAAGCAACCTATTCAGAGGTGTGGCACTGCTACTGGAAAAAGCAGACATCTTTTTCAAAATTTGGACAATCGCTTTAATTCGGTCAAAGATGAGAAGATCATTTTTGGGGGGTTTGACATTCTGATGTTAGTTTCTATTGGTCTCTAGTGTAAGAGCGGTCACACTATGGAGGTCTCTATTGTAAGAGCAGTCACACTATGGAGGTCTCTATTGTAAGAGCAGTCAGATTATGGAGGTCTCTACTGTAAGAGCAGTCACACTATGGAGGTCTCTACTGTAAGAGCGGTCACACTATGGAGGTCTCTACTGTAACAGCGGTCACACTATGGAGGTCTCTACTGTAACAGAGGTCACACTATGGAGGTCTCTACTGTAAGAGCAGTCACACTATGGAGGTCTCTACTGTAAGAGCGGTCACACTATGGAGGTCTCTACTGTAACAGAGGTCACACTATGGAGGTCTCTACTGTAAGAGCAGTCACACTATGGAGGTCTCTACTGTAAGAGCGGTCACACTATGGAGGTCTCTATTGTAAGAGCAGTCAGATTATGGAGGTCTCTACTGTAAGAGCAGTCACACTATGGAGGTCTCTACTGTAAGAGCGGTCACACTATGGAGGTCTCTACTGTAACAGCGGTCACACTATGGAGGTCTCCACTGTAACAGCGGTCACACTATGGAGGTCTCTACTGTAAGAGCGGTCACACTATGGAGGTCTCTAGTGTAAGAGCGGTCACACTATGGAGGTCTCCACTGTAACAGCGGTCACACTATGGAGGTCTCTACTGTAAGAGAGGTCACACTATGGAGGTCTCTACTGTAAGAGCGGTCACACTATGGAGGTCTTTACTGTAACAGCGGTCACACTATGGAGGTCTCTACTGTAAGAGCGGTCACACTATGGAGGTCTCTACTGTAAGAGCGGTCACACTATGGAGGTCTCTATTGTAAGAGCAGTCCGATTATGGAGGTCTCTACTGTAAGAGCGGTCACACTATGGAGGTCTCTACTGTAAGAGCGGTCACACTATGGAGGTCTCTACTGTAACAGCGGTCACACTATGGAGGTCTCCACTGTAACAGCGGTCACACTATGGAGGTCTCTACTGTAAGAGCGGTCACACTATGGAGGTCTCTACTGTAACAGCGGTCACACTATGGAGGTCTCTACTGTAAGAGCGGTCACACTATGGAGGTCTCTACTGTAAGAGCAGTCACACTATGGAGGTCTCTACTGTAAGAGCAGTCACACTATGGAGGTCTCTACTGTAAGAGCGGTCACACTATGGAGGTCTCTACTGTAACAGCGGTCACACTATGGAGGTCTCTACTGTAACAGCGGTCACACTATGGAGGTCTCTACTGTAAGAGCAGTCACACTATGGAGGTCTCTACTGTAAGAGCGGTCACACTATGGAGGTCTCTACTGTAAGAGCAGTCACACTATGGAGGTCTCTACTGTAAGAGCGGTCACACTATGGAGGTCTCTACTGTAACAGCGGTCACACTATGGAGGTCTCTACTGTAAGAGTGGTCACACTATGGAGGTCTCTACTGTAACAGCGGTCACACTATGGAGGTCTCTACTGTAAGAGCAGTCACACTATGGAGGTCTCTACTGTAAAAGCAGTCACACTATGGAGGTCTCTACTGTAAGAGCGGTCACACTATGGAGGTCTCTACTGTAAGAGCAGTCACACTATGGAGGTCTCTACTGTAAGAGCGGTCACACTATGGAGGTCTCTACTGTAACAGCGGACACACTATGAAAACCTGATTTTTTATTATAAAATAAACACACTCCTTCCGATTCATGGCTAGGTAGAATTGCAGTTCTCCATGTGGCCACTGGAATTAGATTTCTGAAATTCTAGAAATACTGTCATTTAGTAAAAAAAAAAAAGTTTTTTTTTTTTTACAAAATAGATGAAAAACAAGGATGTTGCTTCACTCTTGGCATGTGTGCCCCTGGCATTAGGCACTTGGCCGTGGGTTCAATGGACCTAATTTTGGGTTCTGGATCATGTCCCTCTTACAACATGAAGTGGATGTTTGAGGCGATGCAACTCCCTTGTAGCACAGGATAAATATCAGCTACCTAATACTGCTCATAAATAGAAGAGGAATCAAAGGTGGCTCCTCTCGTGTACCCTGAAGATCCAGATCGATGTCAATCCCGCAGACAGGGAACATGATGTATCCGGATAGCTGTGAGAACAGGAGATGTTTTACATCACTTAACCATATTTATATAGTGTCTGCTAGTTCTCACTTTTGGAAAGTTTTTTTTTTGTTTTTTTTTATAAACTCAAAATGATGCAAAACATGTTTTCCACATGTGGACTAAAGACAATTTAATTGGGAAGGACACTTTCATATCAATGCACTATTTTTTAACAAAGTAATAAAAAGTTATGAAACGGAAGTTATTGTCAATTATGGACAATACACCACGCCCTATGGCAGATAGCCAAGAGAGTCTCCCTGTTGACGACTTGTGTGAGAGCAGTCAGCGTTTGTAATGTCCTAAGGAGAAGGTGGAGGAGAAGGCTACAGACCCCAGGCATAGTCGTATTGGAGGTAGTAGTAGTGCCCCCCTGTAGCCACAGTAATGGTGCTAGGGCCAGCGACAGTGGGGCCAAAGAACCCATGACGATATCCCACAGTCTGATCTGAAATGGAGGACCCCAGTGACGATTGGGTGCTGGACTGGACCTGTGGGCCGGATTGGAGTGCCGAGGAAGAGGTAACATCAGAGAAGGATGGTGATGGTGGCAGTAATAAAGAGCAATAAAGAGAAGAGGCCAAGTACCTCCCAAAGAACAGCGAGGGCCATGTCTTTTTCGGGATCGGATGATGCCGCTGGCGCAGTGGATGGGTAAGACCCAAAACACGTCAGAGCTAAGCCGAGTTCGTCTGCACGAGTATCTCCCATCTGTACGCTGTTGGAAGACAAAAGCATTACCTTGTGCACACTGTGCAAGAGCAAAATAAGACGTGGGCCGGCAAACACAAAAGTAGGCACCACAGCTCTACTGAACCACATGAAGCGGCATCACCCCATCCTATGGGCAAACAGAGGTGGCATTCAGCCACCACAGCAGGAGTTCCCTCCTTCTCCCAGTCCCCCTTGCATCAGCCAGGCCGCATCCATGGGCAGCACGGTGTCTTTCACATCGTCATCATCTCTTTCTGCTTCTCCCACTCAGACTTCTCCTCCACTCCATCGTCAGCCATTGATAATGTAATGTGTGGCCAGGAAACAATTCTATGCACCCAGCAATCCGATGTGCACAAGCTTAATTCCCACCTGGCCAAGTTTCTGGTGGTGCAGTTGCTGCAGTATCATTTAGTCTAGTCTGCTGCTTTCAGGGAGCTAATGGTGTGCGTCGCTGGAAGATTCCTAGCCGGCATTATTTCTCCCAAAAAGCTATCCCTGCCTTGTACTGTCATGTGGCGGACAGCGCGGGCTGCTTGCTGTGATTCTCATTGTGTGGCAAGGTTTGCGTCACTGCGGACAACTGGTGCAACTCTTACGGACAGGGACAGCACATGTCTTTCATGGCCCACAGGCAGTGGCAAGGCAGCACCTCGGCAACGAAGCCAGGTCCCTTTGACTAGGCCAGCCTATGATTGTGTCGGCCTGGCTCCCACATGCATTTATCTGCCTCCTCCATGGACATGTTCCTGTCCCCAACATCAGCAGGTCACAGGGCTGGCACTACCCTTGCTGCCTATCACATGTGTCATGCCACACCATGTTGAAGCATCAAGTAGCATCCCGCTGGCTGTCACCCCGCCCACTCCAACTGGGTAAGGTGGTAATCAACTATGGGCCGCCTTGATCCTGGGGAAATAACACAAGTACACTGGCTTGCGCAGAGTGCTGGCAAAGTCCAGGAGACAGTCCAAACATTTCAGCCACGCACTCTTACGTGGCGAGAAATGCCCTCATGGACCTGCAGCCATACAATGGCCTGCCACTACACCGCTTAATCCATGATGTGAATGTGCTGGAATTCAACATTGCTCATGCTCAAGCATCTGTACGTGCAAAGGAAAGCCATGAACGATTTTGTCATGCACCAGACAGCCTAAGCAACAAGGAGCATGTGTTACTTCGAGGTCAGGCAGTGGCAGCTTATCCAAGATGCCTGTTGGGTGCTCAAACCCTTCGAAGAAGCCACAAAGTTTGTCAGCAGGAACAACTGCAGCATGAACAACGTCATCCATCTCATATTTATTTTTGATCAGACGCTGATGACTATGCAGCAGGAGAGACCACGGCAGAAGAAGAGCAGCTGATGCATCTTGCAATCTCACCCCTATAGCTTTTGGGGACACACAAAGGAAATCTGCCATGGAGGGGGAGAATGAAAAAGATGAGGAGCTGCCAATGGAAGAGGAAGAGAAGTATGGGGTGGAGGAGCAAGAGGAGGAGGAGCAAAAAGACAAGGGTGAGAATGGCACCTGCCAACACATGCAATGGTCTCAGTGGGGGGGGGGGGGGGGGGAGAGAGAGACAGAAAGAACTGGCTCTGAGGGCACGCTTGCCAGAATAGCAACCTGTATGCTACTTTGTTTATGCATGCCACCAAAAAATAGAACAACCTCCATATATAGTCAATAAAATTACATCTTTATAAAATACACAAGATAAAAAGCAAATACATAAAATAGCAGCAAGTAGAGACCCAAGTGAGGACAGGGAGGAAACTGTACAGTCAATCAGCCATCATAGGTACATGAAAAGCAAGCAATAAGTCCATAAAGCCCAGAAAAACAAATCAGAAAGACCCAAGGCATGAAAGCCACTAAAAGGTAATGACCAAAAGATACATAGTGGCCACGCAATGGCCTGCCACTACACCGCTTAATCCCCGGAAGAAACCTATGTGGCGAAACGGAGTTGGGTGGAGGTGGCTGCAGAGTCGACGTGCTATCAGTGGTATTGTTATTTTCCTATTTTCTGCCCACTATGTATCTTTTGGTCATTACCTTTTAGTGGCTTTCATGCCTTGGGTCTTTCTGATTGTTTTTCTGGGCTTTAAAGACTTATTGATTGCTTTTCATGTACCTATGATGGCTGATTGACTCTGCAGTTTCCTCCCTGTCCTCACTTGGGTCTCTACTTGCTGCTATTTTATGTATTTGCTTTTTATCTTATGCATTTAATGAAGATGTAATTTTTTTGACTATATATGGAGGTTGTTCTATTTTTGGTGGGGTCTGTTAGAAGTATGTTATTTCCTCCAGTTTAATTAAATACTTATGCCCTAATTTATACGTTGGTGTGTATTTGTTTATGCACTGACACGCGTATAGTTGACATCAAGCAGTCTAATGATTACAGGATAGCCATGCTTTTAGACAGTCGCTACCAGTGCAAAATGGGGGAATGTTTTTTGCTTACATTATTACCAGGAAACACTGTGTATGCAGCTTGCTGCAGTTTACGGCGAGCTCAATCCTGTCACCAGCATGTCTGAAAGGAAGGCCACTCTCTGCCCCCCGGAGAGTCATCCCTGCCCCACCACCAAGAGCAGCAGAAGCAGTAGCAGCCATTTCACTTCCTCAACATGATGGAACAGTCTTTCTGGTAAGCAAATCGGCAGCTTCTGCCTCAAGTGAATAGGTCCGCGTCCACTGTCGTGTGCATGAGCCCTTAGGCCCAGATTTTTTATTTTTTAAGGGGTTGCAGGAGAAAAACGATGCCATTATTTAAAGCAACTTCCTACATGTGGTCATAAACTGCTGTATGGGCACACAGGAAGGCTCAGAAGAGAAAGAGCGCCATGTGCATTTGAGACCTGGATTGGTGATTTATAAAGCTCTGGTCGACAACTGCAGAGGTCAAATAAATAAATAAATAAACCCCAAGAAGTGACCCCATGTTGGAAACCATACCCCTCACTGTATGCACCAAGGGGTGTAGGAACATTTTGATTGCACAGGTGTTCTGCAAAAATTACTTCACAGCAGATGGTGCAAAGTGAAAAATTCTATTTTTACACAGATATGCCATCTCAGTGCCCAATGTGTTATTTTAAACACATTGTATGTTAACACCGTCAAATGTGCGTTTACCAGTATGTCAGTATGAAAAAATGTATAAAAGCGATAACACGTTTTCCTAAAATATATGAGTCCTAGGAGGCTAGAGAAGGTTATATACCAACTTTCAAGGCAATTGGAGCAACTTTGTTTCAGCCAAAACCGATTTGGGTCAGACCGAAATTCAAAAAAAAAATCGAACTGGACCCCAAAACAAAACTTGACTGGTTCGCTCATCTCTAGTATATACATAGCATTACATTACTTATCCTGTAATGATCCTGAGTCATAGCTTAATAAAAAAAAAAGTCAAAAAGATATAGGGGGACATTTATAATTTGCGTTTGTTTTTGTGCCAGTTTTTGGTCTGACTTTGCTTTCTGTGCCTGCACCTAATTTATGAACCGGTGCACCTTAATAATATATGTGGTGTGCGTGCAATGTGGATGCAATCTTTTTTTGTGACTTTTGCAAAAGTCGTACATAGTAAGTGAGCAATAACCCGGGTGTAATCTCGCAATTGCCATGATTTGTGACTTTAAGCCACAAAACTGACATCTGATTTGATAAATGTTCTCCATAGTGTACATACCGGAGCTGCACTCAAAGGCGTTTTAGACGCCGGTCTTAATACCCTTTTAGCTGGCGGTGGATGTAGAGCCGGCAACCTCTACATAACTGGCATATCCACTGCCAGTCTAAATCTACGCCAGCTCCCATGTTGCTGTAGATTTAGACCAATTTCTACTCCTAAAACAGACGTCAAAAATGATAAATGAGACGGGTCTGCCGGCCTGCCCGCTTCTATGACATGCCCCCTTTTTCGACCTGGCGTGAGCAGGGAAAAGTCGCAGGTTGCGGCACAAAAAGTGGCGTGTATCTGTTAGTAAATGACCCCTGAAATTATTCTGGATTTAAAGCTGAAATCTGACAGTATTCCCTGCTTGTTCAGTGTCTTCCTATATTATAATGTATATAACATTACAGTGCATGCTGTGACTAAGCTTTTCATATCTGTGTTTCACGTGGTAAACATTCCAAGTAAAGGAGGATATAGATCTCTTTCTTGGGCCAGGGCTTGTGGTCTGAGCAGGGGTCCTGGGTCCTCAGTGCCGGGTCACTATAAAGGCAGACCTCCCAAGTGTCCCTCATTTGGACCAAAGTCCCTCTGTCCCTCTTTTCTTCTTAAATGTCCCTCTTTTTGATATGAGGGATAGAGTTGCAATTTGACAATTATAATATTGATCCAGAACGTTTGTCTGGTTCCTCTCTGTATATTAAACCCATCTTGTAGATTATTTCATTATTTGATACAATTTGGTTCTTAGTAATTTCTCTGTTCAAATCTTTTTTGCGCAATTGTGTGCAAAGAAAACTATTAAAGTGTATAGATATGCAGAAAAAACGGACTTTCACGCAATGAACCACAAGTGTCCCTCTCTGACAGTCCAAAGAGTTGGCAGGTATGTAAAGGGGTTATTATCCTGCGGTGTGAAGTAAAGGAGGTGGTTTGAGGAGCTGATCTGCTGTCTGGAGGAATGTCTTCCATTTACATGCTGACCTTGATAAGGAAACTGCTCTCCCTGCAGTAAATATCTCAAGTGATAAAATAAGCAGCAGCTGATAGAGATCAGCATGGATCATAAATAGTGATGTGAGTGGGGAGCGGTGGAATTACACAGAACATGACAGCAGATAAGACCTTGGCACACCTGCAATGTTTCTACCTAATCTAGGATCTATCTATGGCCAAGAATAGTCGGGCCCACTCCTGGTCCGGAGCACAGACACTGACCCACTGCCTCCTGGGCTCCGCTCCTGTCACCAGTCCAACGCTCTGCATAGACCTGTAATCGTTATGACTAATTAGAAATTAATACAACCGGAGCGCACCTCTCTGAGACATGTGGCGTAACGGAATTCAGCAAGCTGCCAGATATGAGACACTCCGACCTCGGTATTATTTGATGCACTGTGCCTGTTTGTGGCATGGATAGGCTCGGGCATCAGGGGCACATGGGTCAGGTACTGTGTGTGATATGAGGAGGACATGAGTAGCGCATTTCAGACAAGGAAGAAGCTCAGCAACTATGGCTGTCAATGGGGTCATTGATGGTTGAGACTGGAACGGGCATTGTAGATTGATATGTGGAGGCATTTGTGATTGTCAAGGGGATCATGGTATGGTACTATTTAGTAAGTAAGGTGGTATTATGGTATTATTCAGTCATGGTATGGTGGTAATATTTCATAAGTAAGGTGGTATTGTTCAGTCAAGGTATGGCGGTAATATTTGCTCACAATATGGTGGCATTATTAAATCATGATGCAGTGGTCAGGTTTGGGGTGGCCCAAATGCTATGCTGGGTCCCGCAGACACCATCAAGGTGTCACCACGTGTTGCTGCTCTCTAGAAAGGATGAGTCACCGCCAGTCCTGTGAGAAGGTCTCACTTTCTCATCTCCTTTCTCTCTGCCAGGCACCACTTATTTAGACTAATCCTTTTCCTTTATATTCCCTCCCATACTGCCTCACTTTGCGGTTTATATTACTTCCTGGATGAAGTGTTCATTGCTGGAGGCTGCGTCTGCTGTTTGTTCATATAAGTCCTTTACTTTATTGTGTTTCCTTGCTGGCTTGATTCTAGGTGACCCTGACTCGGTCCGTATTAAGTGCAAGGAGCCAGTGGTCATGTCCCCTCACTATTATAGGGTTTTCATGTGTCACACAGACTTAGGTACGTGGGCATGCAATCGTCTACCATCGAGACCCTTGTATGTGCATAGCAGTCAGGGAGAGCTCTTAGGGTTTTATAGGGCTCACCTATATGCTCCTTAGTTTGGGATCAAGCCAGTCGCTCGTTTATTTATAGGTTCCAGCTATCTGCTAACTACATCCGTGACAGGATGGTAAGGAGTGGTGCACCCCAATGGGAAATAATTCCAGAGAATCAGGGTCTGCAGTAAACCTAGAGGAACTCAAGTGCAAAACAATACAAGCGATTCACTAAGCTGGCTTCTCTAGTCTAATGCCAGGCAGAAGAAGGTGCTCTGCTGAGGAAAGGCCTGAGCTAGACGTCCCAGGCTGGTAACCTGGCCAAAGGGCTGGTGGCCCTAGGTTTGTGTCAGAGTATCCTCATCTCAGCATCTTCTTCTGGATACTCATGCAGTCTGGCAGAACACTAAGTACTGGTCTCTAACAGGAGACAACTCGGGGCTCTGACTGCTTTCTTTTTATAAAATTTCTACCTGAGCTAGAACCTTCTAGTAGGAGGGAGTAGAGAAGTACAGCCTAAACAGATACATTGTTGCAATTCCAGTCTGCCATAGATTGGTATAGAGTTTAATTACAGGTCCATGGGAATGACTAAGCAGTTTTCCAGACCTAAACAATTCTTTAGATGTAAACAACAGAGATAAACCACACAGTGAAAGGGTCAGTCAGTGTATCTAGATTTTTCACTCCAAAACGTTGCATAGTTCCTTATGGTACCTGTGGAGGATTTGTAACATCTCAGTTTAAAGATAGAAAGTTCCAAAGTCTTTCAGCATAAACTGTGCATTAATCCTTTCCACAGTGCAGTGCAGATATAGTGAAATAACGCTGCAAATGAACAGGATATATTACAACAAACATACAAATGCAGTTTAATAATATAAAACAGTGTAAACAACGGCATAAATCATACTGCAAGTTAACCCTTCCAAGTGCACTAAAGTAATGAGTTGATGGCTTTGTGTAGTAGCAATGGGGCAAATATCCACAAACATCCATAGTCCAAAGTACTCTTGCTCCAGGGTCCTACAATGGTATGGTGGCAATAAGTGGACACAATTTGGTGGTAGTATTATTCAGTCACATTTTGGTGTAATATTTGGTCAGAGAACAGTGGGGGTTTTTTTCAGTCATGATATGGTGGTAAGATTTGGTCAGACTACGGTGGTATTATTTAATCCTAGTTTTGCAGTTCCCGTATATATTTGATCACATGATGCCTGTATTAACCAATCATGATATGGTGGTACTGGTAATGTTAAGTCACAGTATGGCGTTATTAGGCTACTTTCACACTAGCGGCAGCTTTCTCCGGCAGGTTGTTCCGGTGGGGTGAACAGCCTGCTGGATCCGTGCTGCCGCTAGTGCACGCATGCCGCCGGAGGTTCGCTCCAGCCCCCTTTGACTATAATGGGGTCGCCCGGAGTTCCGGTGGCAGCACAGCAAACATGCCGGAATAAAACTACGACATGTCGCCTGCCGGAACAGCCTGCCAGAGAAGGCTGCCGCTAGTGTGAAAGTAGCCTTAGGCCCCTTGCAGACGAGCGTTCCTCCCGCAGCGACTCCGAATCGCAGCACCCGGCCTGACCTCCCAGCACTGACAGGATTCACATAGCATTATATTGATTTTTGATGCTATGTAACCCTTACAGTTCTGGAATGTATTGGATAACACTGGCAGCATTATGCATCATAAATTAATATAATGCTATGTGACCCCTGGCAGTGCTGGGAGGTCAGGCAGGGTGCTGCGATTCGGACTCGCTGCGGGAGGAACGCTCGTCTGCAAGGGGCCTTAGTCATGGTATCATGGTAATTTGTTTTTAGTGCAAAATAATGATTGTTAAAAAATGGATGCACCATTACTCAGTCACTATGTAGCAGTAATATTTGGATAGGGATACATACCCAGGGGGGTACAAATATTGCTCTATTCGCTTCATAATGCCTACATGCACACGCCAAAAATATGTATTTTAATAGTTAAATATGGATAAACCGTCAGTTTTTAACGGACGCTTTTTCACTGATGTCTTTCTGAGAAACGGACGCTAAAAACTATCCCATACAATTGTGTGCGGGGTCTGTCGGTCAGTGAAAATGGACAGGGTAGAACATGTTTTATTTTTTGATGTCCGTTATTCAGTGGCCAAAAAAAAAACTGCAGTGTGAGTAACCCCAAAGACTACCATTGATCTTAAAATGGACCTGTGGCAGCTGTTAAAAAAACTCCATCACACGTCCATTTTTCTTGTGTGCATGTAGCCTCACAATGAAACAGCCCATTTCCCCCACCACAAAAGTGTCAAAAGTAAAAGAAGCCTGGACCGGACCCCCAACAAAAGGGCTGAACATAGGTGTGACCGGAAACCACAAGGCAGTGTTGAATCCATGGTACTGCACCATGGATACCATCAGTGCCTAATGGACCCTATTGATCTACACCAGGGTCCATCAGGTTCCTTCTTGGTGTCCAGGGCAAGAACAGCGCAGCTCTATTTTTACAATCAAATGTGACAGAATATGCGATAGGAGGTTCATGGGCTGAAAAGCGTATAATTTATCATTGTTATATAGTGGCTAACTAGAGCTCTGCAGGATGGCAAGGGGCACGACTGAGTTCTACCAGATGGCACATGACACGACTTCTCATGGCTGGCGCGCCACCAGATGCCAGTTACATTGAGAACCATTTATAGTTGATGTAAAATCACTTTACTATCAGCTGTAAAATCTGGGACAATCCTTGGAAACCGGACAGCGCTTTTTAACTTTGAGTCTCCTTGTGTCTGACGCAATATTTGTCTGGAGACGGATAAGCAATGCCTCCAGCCTGGAAGCCGTATCTGCTGTCCTCGGTGTGATGGCTCCTGCATCGTTCCACTAGCTGTCATGTCAGGCGCACACTCTTATTTTATGACGAGGTTCTCACGCCATGACACAGGCAGTTTCCAGTGCTATAAACAGTCTCTGTGACCTCTGAGTCTCCTCTGCCACTGGACGGAAAAAACTGTGACAACCTTACGTACTGGAAATGTCTGGTACTCTGCATAGAAAGCAGAGAAATGTAATCATCTTTGCCATATAAGCTAGGCACAGCACCTTGTAGGGCTAGCTCAGCTGAATGTGATGGTACCTGTCACTTAGTGATCTGTTGCTTCACTCGGGAGAGAAAGTGCTTTTAATCCATATGCAAAAGAGCAGTTAAGTGCACCACTCTGTGCACCATTGCTCTTCCCACTTCCTCTGCCAGCCCCTCCCTCCTTTTCGATTGACAGAGCCAGGAGAGATGAGTGCGCAGGAAGAAGGAGAGGGAAGGGCTGGCAGAGGAAGTAGGAGGAGCAAGGGTGCACCAAGTGGCTTCGGCCCGCCCTCAGTGCACTTAGCTGCTTATTTGCAAATGGATTAAAAGCACTTTCTCTCCCGAATGAAACAATGTATCACTAAGTGAAAGGTAACGCTGGTTTAACAGTGAATGTTATGATGACAGGTCCTTTCTTGGCCAGGTTTCAATGAAACATTGAAGGTCAATTAGCTGTTCCTAAATCCAGAAGATTTAATGGTTGGGAAAACTAGCAGAGGGGATCTTCTCGCCTGTATAATGTTAGGATCTAATTTTCTTGTAAAGTCGGAACAGATTTTTTTTACGGCAGATTAATTCATGTTGTAGGGTTTTGATGCATTTCCCTGAAGCTAAATGAGAAAATTAATGTCTGGGATTGGGCTAGCCTTCTATATTTTCATCTGTGTCCTCTCCCCTTTATAGACAATTATATTTTATCAGCCACACAATATAAATACCTGTAGGTTGCAGTTTTTCAAATCACATTAATGAGAATAGCCAAAAGTCATTCTCACTGTCATAGGTAAAGAGGAATACCAGCCAGAATCACCTACTGTATAGAGACAGAGATACACTGCTACATTGTTACATAGTTAATAAGGTTAAACATAGATACATCCATCTAGTCTTACCCATAATCCTACTGTGATGCTTGCAAGAAAGGCAGAAACCCCCATGAGGCGGATGCCATTTGTCCCAGAGAAGAAAAAAAAATCCTACCTGACCCCAAATCCATTTGCCCAATCTCTAGAAATCTAGTACATATAACCTGTAACATTATTACACTCCAGGCATCCAGGTCCTTCTGGAACTTGTACAATACATGAACCATCACAACCTCCTCTATCAGAGAGCTCCATAGATTCCCATCAATGATGAAGATGATGGTGAAACCTTCTTTCCTCTAGACATGGAGGACGCCCTCTTGTCACAGTTACAGGTCTAAAAAGGTTATTAGAAGGATCTCTGTCAATTCATAGATTTCTACCTCCAACTGAATAAACCCAAGTTCGATAATCTGTCTTGGCTCTACAATCCACCTATTCCCTTAATTACTTCATATACACAGGTCGCCAGTGCTGTACCGAGTATTCCACGCGTGACCCAAGGAGTGATTCTTGTGTTCTTGTCCTCCTATGTTTTATTGTCCTTAGCAGCAGCTACCTGACATTGGTTGCTAAATCTAAGCATACCGTTCACCAATATCCCCAAGTCTTTTTCTGTTGCTGTTTTATCTAGTGTTTTACCATATTTATAATTTTCTATTTATCCACAATATAACAGTGGGAAGCAAAGGGACTTTCACAGATCAGCAGAACAGGGACCTTTTCCCACCATTCCCCTTGGTCACAATGCAGCCCACTGCTGAGCTGCCCCTGTCCTGCCTCCTGCTCCCATCTGCCCACCAGGGTAGGTTCCTAGTTCTCTAGTATCCAGCTAGGTGTGCTGTTACATGTTGTCTGCCCATGTACCGACTTCTGCCTGTTTTCCAGTTTAGAGCCTTTGCTCCCCGTGCTGCCCGCTGCCTGATCTCCGCCATGACCCCAAGCAAGTTTCCCATATTGCATGTACTCAGCCTGTTGGAGCCCTCTGTACTCTGCACTGGCGTCTCTTGATTCTCCTGGGTCAGCTGTCAATCATACAGAGACTACTCCAGAAGGTAGCATCCTGGTGGTTCACCTGCAACAAAGTTCAAATCGTTGTACAGGGCCTAAAGCAGGGCTGGCCAACCAGCGGTACTCCAGCTGTTGTGAAACTACCACTCCTACCATGCCCTGCTGCAGGCTGATAGCTGTAGGCAGACTGGGCATGCTGAGAGTTGTAGTTTTGCAACTTCCGGAGAGCCACAGGTTGGCCATTTTTGGCCTAAAGGGTGAAAACTAGGGGGGCTGCCAGGATAGCACCCTCAAGAGTAGGCCAAAGTCAAGTCTGTTTGGTTGACACAGTGGTTCCACAACACACTGCTGTAACAACCATAGAGTGGTGGATGAAACGACCAAGCATAGAGAATGGGAGAGTGAAGGCTACTGCCTTCGTAGACATTGGGGTGATCCCTGACCTTCTCACACTGTAGTAACCAGGAGAAAATGACACAAAACAACCCCAATTAGTAAGTTGGACTATGGGGGGGCTACTTGCCAGTGCCTCCAGTTTACAGGTTTCCACAGAAGAGTCTTGTTGACCATGTTGATGAGTGAACCAATTCCCAGTTTGTTGTTGGAATGTCCTCTGGATCGGAGACATTGCAGAAAGCATGGTTCTTACTTGGAGCTTCCTAACTATAAAAGGCTCAACCCCTGTATATAAAACTTTCCTTCCTATTATGCATGTTCCTCATTACACTACATCAGGGACATCGCTCTGCTCCGTAAATAGGACCATCTGTACTGCTGGCTTCTAGACGCCACTCAGTCGTTTTCCATTCCTTGATGAAGTCAGCTGTACACAAGGCATTTACCCACCGCACCTGCTCTCATTTCCTGTGCAGGGAACGCACCCACAGGCAGAAACATCATTAAACTCTGTATACGCTGAAATGTGCATAACGGAAGGCCAGTATATCTGTCCTGTGTTGTATCCAGAGCACAGCTATAAACAGATATGAACAATCCTTCCTTCTTTGGTTTTATAAGGCTTGGGGAACATGGGAAGCTTTCACGCGTCCACTGTAAGGTCCATCTGGGTTGAGTGGGAAGAACGTTCCTTTAACTCTTTCGGATTGTGAGGCGTTCCATAGCTTCTGCACGATAACATGAATATAACAAAGAACTCAAGGGCTAAGATTTGGCACTTGTAGTACCCTGCCTGACCACATGGTGTGCTGTTAGTGCAAATGCAGCTACAAGGGTGCTATTAATTTATACCGCTAACTAGTGGTGGAAATGTTGAGTGCACATTTTCAGTGATGACATTCTCTGGCCAACTAAAAGCGCACCCGGCGTCAGCAGGATCAACTCTTAAACCAGGCATAACTCCTGGTAGGGTTGATCCTTCTTATTAAAGTGATACCTCTCTTGTTAAAATTGGCGGCCCTGTCCAAGAGAAGTCAACTGTTTATTAATTTGCCCTGTGCTGATTGCTGAATCATCCCCACCAAAATAAAAATAAATAAAAAAACAACACTAGATGGCTACTGCTATTAGGGTCGTGTGAGGTTCTAATTAAACTATACACACCTATAAAATTAAACCACCCCACTAATTAATCAATAAAATAATCAATAACAAAATCTTGATCGGTACAATGTATAAGGTATAATGTAAATATGTTAAAATCAGTCAAAACAGCGGCATACATATACAGAAAGGCGCCCAAACCTATCTAATCACATAAGGGCATATAAACAAAATAAAGTGCAAGCCAGAAAGCTAATATAAATAACAAATATCCCAAGATAATAGGAAATAAAAGGCAGCCATTCAAATAAACCACTAATGGAATCCAATATTACAAGGACAGAACATAGCCCATAATGATTGTAAAATACAGACCAGTGTGCCTCTGCCTCCGACCCCGACGTACGTTTTGCTACTAAGCTTCCTCAGGGGATGATATCATGCAGGGCAAAGGCATTTTTAGGAGATCTGGTGACGTACCGGGCTCTCTATAGGGACTGCTAGGCGGAGTCCCAGTGATGTCCCGGCACTAATGGACCGCCTGTAAAACGGCTAGGGCAGCGATAAAGCCCGCCCATCAGAAGCCTCCGCCTAGCAGTGTGCCAAAGCAAACAAAACACAGCGCAAGGTAAAGGAGAGCATTGGAGCATGAAATGCTCTGATGCTCATATCACAGGGTCTGGCTGGGTGAAAATGTGGGTATGTCTCAGCTCAGCTCTGAACCCGGACAACCCCTTTAAATCCTTGCAGTCTATGGGAGAAGCGATCAGACAATTGCAGGGGGACTAAAGTGGGAATAAAAGGAGTCAAAAAAGGCCCTGCGCTAATGTTAATTCCTAGATGTCTTACATTTAGATCATTATCTACCGGACCCTCCTAAACCTGGTGTGATCGGGGAGAAGTCACAGATTGCGCTGCAATCTGCGCCAGAAATATGCCTAATATAGACGTATTTCTGTTTAATAAAGTTTTTAAAAATATTTTTTTAAAGATTAAAAAGATATAAAAATTCTAATTACCCCATATTAAAATTAAAAATAACCAATACAAATAAAATAATCATTGGTATCAAAATGCCCAAACTATTAAAATATAAACATATTTATCCCATACGCTGAATGTGGTAAAGGGAAAAATAAATAAATAAAAATGGTCTGAGCATTTGAGGTCAAATTAAGCATTCACAATCCTTTGAGCTTTATTGCCTATGAAACACATGGTGTATCTTCTCCAAGGTTGGGTCTTCTTACAGATAAAGTCACCTTGAGGCTGATACAGAGAATTTCTACAACCACTGAAGATAAAATGGACTCATTTAAGGTATGCCTCCAGTACATCTCAGGCATCTGGATAAAATGTGGAAGTTCTTGTGTAAAATCAGGCGAGGTTCCAGAAAGATAAGCGTGTAAGTTCAAGGTTGTCATGAAGGCAGATCTATTACTCTGATACCTTCATAGCAAATAGAGGGAAGAACTTTCACACTAATCCACATTCCTTCACATAACAGAATCATAACAGATCACCAATTATTTTTTTGACATCAGTGCAATGCCAGATCTTCTCAGAATGCAAATGGCCCCAGCAAGTTCAAACAAGCAGGGGATGATGGGTGATTTCAGCTCTGAAGACTGCAGAACAGTCAATGCAGCAAAAACGACCAAGCCTGGACTCTTTGATTGCATGAAAACCACTTTACTGTTGGTTCCTTGGCTTCCACGTTAATGGAAATGACACCTAGGGATGTCATCTGACTCTTCAGAGTTGTAATGAGGTGGCTGCCCATCTCTCCATGCCATCTTGGCAGCTTAGGGAGTTACCTATAGAAACTGTTCAAGGCATAACAACCTCCCAAACTTGTCCTACCAAGCTTCATACTTCAATGAACTGCTCTTTCTATCATGAGGATGGCTCTGACTTATGTTCTTAATGAAACATTTGGTAGACAGAAGGGCAGAAAACATTCCTTGGTCAGTCTGGCTCCAATTACTCACTAAGGAAATTTGCGTTAAGGAACACTTCATGCTATTAGATGTAAGTGTTCCCCTGTTAGTTTAATACAATTATGTTGAATGCGTTTGTGTCACCGCTCAATTTCAGCTTGTTGGTCCCAAATGTAGCAGTTGATGACAACAATTTGTCAGCCAAACCAATAAATCTTTTACAGACATGATCGTCTTCCCACAGACACAATAAATCCAAGCCGTTCTCTCCCTGTACAACAGACTATGTCACAGAGCAGCCTACAGACACGGAGAGATGGCCTAGACTCTTCCATATACTCTCTACAGAGAGCTCCAGCTTCTGTGTCCCATCAGTACATGGCATAGACCTAGCTCAATAAATGGACTGGGCTTCCTCAATACAAATGATTCATTTTTCATTTTCTTACCTTTTCTTCTATCTCCTTCCTTCTTTTTATGTCACTTTTGCTCTCCCTTCTGTCCATCAATTTTCTTCCTGTTTTTCCTTTCCCTTCCCCTTTCCTTCCATTACGTTCTCTCACTCTCCTCCCTTTTTCGTTTTCTTGTCTTCTTCCATTTTCCCTCACTTTCCTTCAATTCACTTTGTCTTTTTTCCTTCTATTCTTTTCCATTACATTCTCTCACTCCTTTTCTCTTTTCTTTCCAATTTCTTCCTCCACCTTCCCTTACTTTCCATCTCCTTTCCTTTCCTTTAATTCCCTTCCTCTTCCTTTTTCTCCTTTCCCTTTCGTTCCATTAGATTCTCTTACTTTCTTCCTGTTTTCTGTCATTTTCTTCCTCCATCTTCCTCATTCTCCCTTTCCTTTCTTTTCCTTTAATCCCCTTCATCCTTCCCTTCTATTACCTTCCATTGCATTCTAACACTAGCTTTTTTCTTCTAATTTTCTTCCTACATCTTCCCTCACTTCTCCTCTGATGTTCTTTCCTTCAATTCTCTTCCTCTGTTTTTCTCTCTTCCTATCCATTGCATCCCCCCCTTTTTCTTCTTTTCTTTCCATTTCTTCTTTCTTTCTCCATATTCATTCACTTCTCCTCTCATTTTCCCCCCTTTAATTCCATTCTTCTTCTTCTCTTTTTCACACCCCTTTCCTTCTATTACATTCTATCACTCTCTTCCTTTTTTCCTTTCATTTTCTTCCATCATCTACCCTTACTTTCCCTCTCATTTTCTTTCCTTCTATTCACTTTCAGTTTTTTCTTTCTCTTACTTTCCATTACATTCTCTCATTTCTTTTCTATTTTCTCTCAATTTTCCTCAATCTTCCCTCACTTTCCCTGATTTCTTTCAATTCCCTTCCTGTTCTGTTTCTTTCCCTTCCATTATTTTATTTTACTCTCTTTCTCTCTCTCTCTCTCTCTCTCTCTTCTTCCATTTCTTTCCTCCCTCACTGTCCCTAAACTTTTTTCTTCACTTCTCTCCCTTCTCATTTCCTTTCCCTTTACTTCCTAATCCAGTCCATTCTTTGCCTCTCTCCTTCTCCTTCTGTTTCTCTCAGACGTTTACTTCTTTCCTTTTTTTTCCTATCCTTCAATTTCTTACTGTTAATTTACTTTCTTTTCCTGAATTTTTTTTCACTTTTCCTTCCTTCCAGCCACCCACCATTTGCTCCCCTTTCCTATCCCCATTTAGCATTTCCCTTTCCCCACCCATTCTCTCTTGTATTTAATTTCCCTTTTCCAGTGCTGGATTAAGTAGACGTGGACAGTCCCCGCACACACAGACACCTCCTTCTGCACTGCTCCACACCTTCTCTATAGTCAGCACCACGTTTCTATGCTAGCACTGACAAATGGGCAGAGGTGTAGCTATATGGGGAATGTACTCCGTATGCATTCCATTTCCGTATTTCCATTTTTCCATTCCGTTGAAAGATAGAACATGTTCCGTGGATCTATTTAAGTCAATGGGTCCGCAAAACAAATGGAACACATACAGATATGCATTCCTATGTCTTTCTTATCAATTCCGTTTTTGCGGAACCATCTATTGAAAATTTTATGCCCAGCCCAATTTTTTCAATGTAATTACTGTATACTGTATATGCCATATGGAAAAACGGAACGGAAAAACCGAACAGAAACGGAAACACAACGGAAACAAAAAAAAATGAAAAACGGATCCATGAAAAACAGACCGCAAAACTGGAAAAGCCATACGGTCGTGTGCAGGAGGCCTTACAGGTTGATGTTAGCGTCAAGAAGAAGCGCACTCCTTTTACACCGTCGCCAGCTGATTCCACATAGATGTCTACAGAACCTGTTCTATTAAATGCTTATACAAGTAGAGCCCCCGACAGAGTGGAGAGGGGGTCTGCAGTAGGTTTGTGTTGACATCACAGATTATTTTGCTCTTCCTCTGATCTGTCAGAACAAAACCCCCCAAAAACGGATCCTGTCTGTTGAGCATCCACCTTCACTCGGTCAGCATTTGGTCAGTAATCCATCAGTATTGCTAATGCCAAAAAAAAAAACAAGAGTGGATCCAAAACAGAGATGACACGTGGATGGAATATTTGCATGTCTTCTGTGTTTTGTACCCACTCCTGCTTTTAGCTACCAAATCATAAGCCAATTTTGATGGGACCATACAGGCCTTACTGCTGCTACACAGACAGGATCCGTTGTGCGTCTCATTTTTCATTACTTCTGACAGATCAGAAGAAGGGTCAAATAAATGGTGATCCAGCCCAAAAAGGCAAAACAGTGGCCCAGTCATGGAGTGGGGAAGGTGGGAGAACAGCTTGAGAAGTTCACAGAGTGGCCCAATGACATATTGATGAGGTGGCAGCAGCATGAGGAGACCACAGAGTGGCCCAGAGACATAGTGATGAGGTGCCAGCAGCAGCATGAGGAGGCCACAGAGTGGCAAGGTGACATAGTGTGGAGGTGGCAGCAGCATAAGGAGACCACAGAGTGGCAAGGTGACATAGTGTGGAGATTGCAGCAGCAGCATGAGGAGACCACAGAGAGACCTGGTGATGATGGTGGGTGTACGAAGGAGCCCTTAGCATCAGATGTGTGGCATCAGGCGGGTGGCAGCATCAGAATAGTAGCTGAGGCAAATAGCCAAAAGAAAACGATCAGTTTTGTCAAGGTTTGAGTGAGGCAGCATTGATGATCTAATCTGATGCATTAGGCATTGGTGGCTGGAAATCCTGGCTGATCCACGCCTGATTCATCTTGACAAAGGTCAGTCTCTTCACATTTTGGGTGGACAGGCGAGTTCTCTTGGGGTAACTATGGTCCCCGCCGCACTAAACACCCGCTCTGATGCCACACTACTGGCCGGGCAGGACAGCTTTTCCAGGGCAAACGCTGCTAGTTGCGGCCAGAAATCCAGTTTTGATGCCCAGTAGTCGGATCTTCAATGACAGCTGGCAGGGTGCACTCCAAGTATGCCATCACCTGCTGGTTCAGGTTCTGCTCCAGGTCTAGATGCTGCTGCTGGTGAGTAATTTCTTCACTATGCGGGTGAAGAAAGATGCTCATCAGCAATAGGGATGAGCGAACTCGAACTGTATAGTTCGGGTTCGTACCGAATTTTGGGGTGTCCGTGACACGGACCCGAACCCGGACATTTTCGTAAAAGTCCGGGTTCGGGTTCGGTGTTCGTCGCTTTCTTCGCGCTTTTGTGACGCTTTCTTGGCGCTTTTTGAAAGGCTGCAAAGCAGCCAATCAACAAGCGTCATACTACTTGCCCCAAGAGGCCATCACAGCCATGCCTACTATTGGCATGGCTGTGATTGGCCAGAGCACCATGTGACCCAGCCTCTATTTAAGCTGGAGTCACATAGCGCCGCCCGTCACTCTGCTCTGATTAGCGTAGGGAGAGGTTGCGGCTGCGACAGTAGGGCGAGATTAGGCAGATTAACTCCTCCAAAGGACTTGATTAACTGATCGATCTGCAGCTGTGGATCATTGAGCTGCTGATCCTCAATTGCTCACTGTTTTTAGGCTGCACAGACCGTTTGTCAGTCTCATTTTTCTGGGGTGATCGGCGGCCATTTTGTGTCTTGTGGTGCGCCAGCACAAGCTGCGACCAAGTGCATTTAACCCTCAATGGTGTGGTTGTTTTTTGGCTAAAGCCTACATCAGGGTGAAGCTGTCACACCAAGTGCATTTAACCAGCAATAGTCTGTTCATTTTTTGGCCATATACAAAATCAGGGGCAAGCTGCGCCTGTCACCAAGTGCATTTAACCCTCAATGGTGTGGTTGTTTTTTGGCTAAAGCCTACATCAGGGTGAAGCTGTCACACCAAGTGCATTTAACCAGCAATAGTCTGTTCATTTTTTGGCCATATACAAAATCAGGGGCAAGCTGCGCCTGTCACCAAGTGCATTTAACCCTCAATGGTGTGGTTGTTTTTTGGCTAAAGCCTACATCAGGGTGAAGCTGTCACACCAAGTGCATTTAACCAGCAATAGTCTGTTCATTTTTTGGCCATATACAAAATCAGGGGCAAGCTGCGCCTGTCACCAAGTGCATTTAACCCTCAATGGTGTGGTTGTTTTTTGGCTAAAGCCTACATCAGGGTGAAGCTGTCACACCAAGTGCATTTAACCAGCAATAGTCTGTTCATTTTTTGGCCATATCCCAGTCTAATTCTGTCACTAAATCCATACCGGTCACCCAGCGCCTAAATACTAGGCCTCAAATTTATATCCAGCTAAATCTGTCCCTAGTGCTGTAGCTGGGCGAGTTATTTAGTGTCCGTTCAAGCACATTTCTTGTTCTGGGTTGAAATACAATTCCCAATTTAGCAATTTCATAATTTAGTGGTTCCTGCTATATCAGAGCTCTTTGAAATCTATCCCAAAAAGGGTATATAATATTGAAGGTGCACATAGGGTCATTCAGAGTAACTTCACACACACCCGCTACTGTGTATTTCCAAGTCTAATTCTGTCACTAAATCCATACCGGTGACCCAGCGCCTAAATACTAGGCCTCAAATTTAATTCCCTCTAAATCTCTCGTTACCCACCGCTGTACTGTTGTTGCTGGGCAAGATATTTAGTGTCCGTCAAAGCACATTTTTTGTTCTGGGTTGAAGTACAATTCCCAATTTAGCAATTTCATAATTTAGTGGTTTCTGCTATATCAGAGCTATTTGAAATCTATCCCAAAAAGGGTATATAATATTGAAGGTGCACATAGGGTCATTCAGAATAACTTCACACACACCCGCTACTGTGTATTTCCAAGTCTAATTCTGTCACTAAACCCATACCTGTCACCCAGCGCCTAAATACTAGGCCTCAAATTTAAATCCCTCTAAATCTCTCGTTACCGTTGTCCTGTTGTAGCTGGGAAAGTTATTTAGTGCCCGTCAAAGCACATTTTTTGTTCTGGGTTGAAGTACAATTCCCAATTTAGCAATTTCATAATTTAGTGGTTCCTGCTATATCAGAGCTATTTGAAATCTATCCCAAAAAGGGTATATAATATTGAAGGTGCACATAGGGTCATTCAGAATAACTTCACACACACGCTTCTGTGCATTTCCAAGTCTAATTCTGTCACTAAATCCATACCGGTGACCCAGCGCCTAAATACTAGGCCTCAAATTTAATTCCCTCTAAATCTCTCGTTACCCACCGCTGTACTGTTGTTGCTGGGCAAGATATTTAGTGTCCGTCAAAGCACATTTTTTGTTCTGGGTTGAAGTACAATTCCCAATTTAGCAATTTCATAATTTAGTGGTTTCTGCTATATCAGAGCTATTTGAAATCTATCCCTAAAAGGGTATATAATATTGAAGGTGCACATAGGGTCATTCAGAATAACTTCACACACACCCGCTACTGTGTATTTCCAAGTCTAATTCTGTCACTAAATCCATACCGGTGACCCAGCGCCTAAATACTAGGCCTCAAATTTAATTCCCTCTAAATCTCTCGTTACCCACCGGTGTACTGTTGTTGCTGGGCAAGATATTTAGTGTCCGTCAAAGCACATTTTTTGTTCTGGGTTGAAGTACAATTCCCAATTTAGCAATTTCATAATTTAGTGGTTTCTGCTATATCAGAGCTATTTGAAATCTATCCCTAAAAGGGTATATAATATTGAAGGTGCACATAGGGTCATTCAGAATAACTTCACACACACCCGCTACTGTGTATTTCCAAGTCTAATTCTGTCACTAAACCCATACCTGTCACCCAGCGCCTAAATACTAGGCCTCAAATTTAAATCCCTCTAAATCTCTCGTTACCGTTGTCCTGTTGTAGCTGGGAAAGTTATTTAGTGCCCGTCAAAGCACATTTTTTGTTCTGGGTTGAAGTACAATTCCCAATTTAGCAATTTCATAATTTAGTGGTTCCTGCTATATCAGAGCTATTTGAAATCTATCCCAAAAAGGGTATATAATATTGAAGGTGCACATTGGGTCATTCAGAATAACTTCACACACACGCTTCTGTGCATTTCCAAGTCTAATTCTGTCACTAAATCCATACCGGTGACCCAGCGCCTAAATACTAGGCCTCAAATTTAATTCCCTCTAAATCTCTCGTTACCCACCGCTGTACTGTTGTTGCTGGGCAAGATATTTAGTGTCCGTCAAAGCACATTTTTTGTTCTGGGTTGAAGTACAATTCCCAATTTAGCAATTTCATAATTTAGTGGTTTCTGCTATATCAGAGCTATTTGAAATCTATCCCTAAAAGGGTATATAATATTGAAGGTGCACATAGGGTCATTCAGAATAACTTCACACACACCCGCTACTGTGTATTTCCAAGTCTAATTCTGTCACTAAATCCATACCGGTGACCCAGCGCCTAAATACTAGGCCTCAAATTTAATTCCCTCTAAATCTCTCGTTACCCACCGCTGTACTGTTGTTGCTGGGCAAGATATTTAGTGTCCGTCAAAGCACATTTTTTGTTCTGGGTTGAAGTACAATTCCCAATTTAGCAATTTCATAATTTAGTGGTTTCTGCTATATCAGAGCTATTTGAAATCTATCCCTAAAAGGGTATATAATATTCAAGGTGCACATTGGGTCATTCAGAATAACTTCACACACACGCTTCTGTGCATTTCCAAGTCTAATTCTGTCACTAAATCCATACCGGTCACCCAGCGCCTAAATACTAGGCCTCAAACGCAGCCGCCTGTCTACAGCCAATGTGGACAAGCTGACGTTCATAAAAATGAACCAGGCATGGATCCCACAGGATCTGTCCGTCCCTTGTCCAGATTAGACATTAACTACCTCCCCTTAACCATATATTATTGGACTCCAGGGCACTTCCTCATTCAATCCTATTTTTATTTTCATTTTACCATTATATTGCGAGGCTACCCAAAGTTGAATGAACCTCTCCTCTGTCTGGGTGCCGGGGCCTAAATATATGCCAATGGACTGTTCCAATGTTGGGTGATGTGAAGCCTGATTCTCTGCTATGACATGCAGACTGATTCTCTGCTGACATGAAGCCAGATCCTCTGTTACGGGACCTCTCTCCTCTGCCTGTGTGCTGGGCCTAAATTTATGAAAATGGACTCTTACAGTGGTGGGTGACGTGAAGCCTGATTCTCTGCTATGATATGAAGACTGATTCTCTGCTGACATGAAGCCAGATTGTCTGTTACGGGACCTCTCTCCTCTGCCTGGGTGCTGGGCCTAAATATATGCCAATGGACTGTTGCAGTGGTGGCTGACGTGAAGCCTCATTCTCTGCTATGACATGCAGACTGATTCTCTGCTGACATGAAGCCAGATTGTCTGTTACGGGACCTCTCTCCTCTGCCTGGGTGCTGGGTAGTGTTGAGCGCGAATATTCGAAAAGCAAATTTTTTTCGCGAATATCGCAACTTCGCGATTTCGCGAATATTTCGAATATAGTGCTATATATTCGTAAAAACGAATATTCGTTTTTTGTTTTTTCCCCCCCCCACAAAATTACAGTACACATATAATTGATTGTTTCCCAAAGGTCCAACAGCTCAGATCTTACTCACATTGCCTAGAAAGTGATTGAGGCGCGAATCTTCATAAGGCGATTTTATTAGCGCACATGCGAATATCGGCACGTCCCAGAACAGAGGCAAAGGGCTTTGCATTCATACATTAGTGAATTGAGTTGCGAATCTTCGTAAGGCGATTTTATTAGCGCACATGCGAATATCGGCACGTCCCAGAACAGAGGCAAAGGGCTTTGCATTCATACATTAGTGAATTGAGTTGCGAATCTTCGTAAGGCGATTTTATTAGCGCACATGCGAATATCGGCACGTCCCAGAACAGAGGCAAAGGGCTTTGCATTCATACATTAGTGAATTGAGTTGCGAATCTTCGTAAGGCGATTTTATTAGCGCACATGCGAATATCTACACTTGTCCCAGAACAGAGGCAAAGGGCTTTGCATTCATACATTAGTGATTGAATTGAGCTGCGAATCTTCGTAAGGCGATTTTATTAACGCAAATGCAAATATCTACACTTGTCCCCAGAACAGAGAGGCAAAGGCCTGTGCATTCATATAGTATAGCACCATATTCGCGAATACGTAGAACTTCGTAAAATTCGATTTACGAATATTCGTATTTTTTATTTTACTTTCCACCTTACAGATTACATTGATCTGTACTCTGTCAACTACTGTCATCACCCCCCACTGTATCTCGATTGATTCCCAAAAGTCTCACATTCCCTAGAAAGTGATTGAGTTGCGAATCTTCGTAAGGCGATTTTATTAGCGCACATGCGAATATCTACACTTGTCCCAGAACAGAGGCAAAGGGCTTTGCATTCATACATTAGTGATTGAATTGAGCTGCGAATCTTCGTAAGGCGATTTTATTAACGCAAATGCAAATATCTACACTTGTCCCCAGAACAGAGAGGCAAAGGCCTGTGCATTCATATAGTATAGCACCATATTCGCGAATACGTAGAACTTCGTAAAATTTGATTAACGAAAATTCGTATTTTTTATTTTACTTTCCACCTTACAGATTACATTGATCTGTACTCTGTCAACTACTGTCATCACCCCCCACTGTATCTCGATTGATTCCCAAAAGTCTCACATTCCCTAGAAAGTGATTGAGGTGCGAATCTTCGTAAGGCGATTTTATTAGCGCACATGCGAATATCTACACTTGTCCCAGAACAGAGGCAAAGGGCATTGCATTCATACATTAGTGATTGAATTGAGTTGCGAATCTTCGTAAGGCGATTTCATTAGCGCACATGTGAATTTTGCATAGCATATGTATTATGCGATGCGAAAATTCGAATTATCGCATATGCGAAATAATAACGAATTTGAATAATCGCGAATATTTTACGAATATTCTTTCGAATATTCACAAAATTTCGCGAATTCGAATATGGGACATGCCGCTCAACACTAGTGCTGGGCCTAAATTTATGACAATGGACTGTTGCAGTGGTGGGTGACGTGAAGCCTGATTCTCTGCTATGACATGCAGACTGATTCTCTGCTGACATGAAGCCAGATTCTCTGTTACGGGACCTCTCTCCTCTGCCTGGGTGCTGGGCCTAAATATATGCCAATGGACTGTTGCAGTGGTGGCTGACGTGAAGCCTCATTCTCTGCTATGACATGCAGACTAAGTCTCTGCTGACATGAAGACAGATTCTCTGTTACGGGACCTCTCTCCTCTGCCTGGGTGCCGGGGCCTAAATATCTGAGAATGGACTGTTCCAGTGGTGGGTGACGGGAAGCCAGATTCTCTGCTATGGAACCTCTCTCCAATTGATTTTGGTTAATTTTTATTTATTTAATTTTTATTTTTATTCATTTCCCTATCCACATTTGTTTGCAGGGGATTTACCTACATGTTGCTGCCTTTTGCAGCCCTCTAGCTCTTTCCTGGGCTGTTTTACAGCCTTTTTAGTGCCGAAAAGTTCGGGTCCCCATTGACTTCAATGGGGTTCGGGTTCGGGACGAAGTTCGGATCGGGTTCGGATCCCGAACCCGAACATTTCCGGGATGTTCGGCCGAACTTCTCGAACCCGAACATCCAGGTGTTCGCTCAACTCTAATCAGCAACTCTAGACTCTGGCTGCTGCTGATGGAGCTGGTACTGCTCCTGCCAGCCCCCTCCCAGCAGCCATGGCAGAGGAACGTGAACGCAGAGGGCCCCCCCCCCGGTCAGACCTGCGAGAGAATGTCTATAGTATTTCAGTATGTACTCCCTCTCTAGCGAGGGTCTAACAAGGTGGAGAGCCAGTAGTCATCCCTCTGCCGAATGGTGACAATTCGGCTGTCACTACGTAAGCAAGTGAGCATGCATCGGGCCATTTGCACAAGTGAATCGGAGGGGCTCCCTGCCTCCATCTCCACTGCATACTGCCACGGTATGTCTGGGTCATCTTCCCCGTCTTCCTCATCTCCTTCTTGCTTCTCCGGCTGCTCCTGCTCCTCCTCTCCTGTCACCTGTGTAGAAAAAACACCCATTTCGCTACACATTGCTTGTGTAGCCCCCACAGGGCTCATGTGGCCGTGAGATCTAGGCACCATGTCTCCATTCCCCTGACCAGCCAGATTTACCAGCATCTTTTCCAGGATATGAAGCAGTGGAATGACGTTGTTCATCCCGTAGTCCGGCGACTGACAAATAAAGTGGCCTCCTCAAAGGGCCTGAGCAAACGGCAGGTGTCACGCATGAGCTGCCACTGGCTGACATCGAAGTTACACAGGGGAGTACCTCTTTACGTCTGTATCATCAAGAAATAGTTGATGGCCTTTCCCTGTTCATACAGTTGGTCCAACATATGGAGGGTGGAATTCAAACAGGTGGAAACGTCGCATATCAGCCTATGTTGGGGGATGCCATTCAGACCGCTGTAGCTCAAGGAGGGTGTGCTTGGTGGTGTACGAGTGGCTGAGGTGCATGCAAAGTTTCCTGGCCATTTTTAGGATGTATTGTAGATGGGTGGAAGACTTCAGGAAAAGTTTGACAACCAGATTGAACACGGCTCAGCCCTCCTTGATGCAGCGCCGACACCATGTTCTTCCTGTTGTTTATCACCATGGTTCTGATTTTGAGTTGTCGCAGAGAAAGCCAGGATTCGATTTCTTGATGAAGGACGCGGAGCAGTTTCTCACCTGTGTCACTCCGTTCACCCAGGCAAACTAGGTGCAGCACAGCGTGACACCGATGTCCCCTTCACATGTGGTATGCTGGTGGGGCCCTGTGAATTATCCCTGCAGTGGAGGCTGAGGACACGGTGGAGGATGAGGAGGCAGAGGCAGATATTGTCGCAGGACCAACGGCGCGAGAACGTGGAGGCGGAAGCGGCGTCACCTGGCCAAGTTGCTGGTTTGGCTGGGCAGAAACCACATTTACAGAGTAGGCTGTAAAGGACATATATTGTCCTTGACTGTAATTACAGCTCCACACGTCGGCGCTGCCATGCACTTTGGCAGACACCGACAGGCTCAAGGACTGGCCTACCCTCTGTTTTACATGTGTGTGCAGGGCTGGTACGGCCTTTTTGGCAAAGAAATGACGACTTGGGACTCTCCATCTCAACTCGGCACAAGCCATCAGTTCTCTGAAAGGTGCAGAGTAGTGTTGGACGAGCATGCTTGGCCGAACACTAATTCATGAGAGACACAGTTGCCAATAAGTCAACCACAGATGTCAATAACTGAGGTTGTTGTTAAGTCAACAAGTCAGGAGGATGAGCAGAGTGAGGAAGTGGAAGAGGAGGTGCTGGACAATGAAGTCACTGACCCAACCTGGGAAGGTGGCAAGTTGAGCTAGGACAGCAGTACAGAGGGGGAGGGATCTGCAGCACCGCAACAGGCTGGAAGAGGCAGTGGGGTGGCAAAAGGGAGAATGTGGGCCACACAAAACAAGCCTGCAATTGTTCCCTGGACCACCGCCTTGCGGCAATCTCCCTTGCCAAGGGGTAGTTAGGTGTTCTGCAGTCTGGCGCTTTGTTGAGGAAAGTGCGGACAATAAAAGAATTGTCATTTGCAACCTGTGCCATACCAAAATGAGCAGGGGCGTGAACACTATCAACCTCACCACTACCAGCATGATCCGCCACATGGCAAAACACCTTAATAGGTGGGCCGAACGCCTGTGTCCACAACCAGTGTCTGCGGGTCACACCACTGCCTCCTCTTCCCCTGTGTTACCTGCTAGCCAATCCCCTGTCCAAGACGCAGGCCCGGATGCCTCCTGCCCTGCACCTGGACCTTCGCAAGCACCATCCGCTAGCACATCCACTTCTGTGTCCCAGCGCAGCATACCAATGTCTATACCCCATGCCTTAGCACGAAAGCGCAAATACCCAGCCACCCACCCACAGACCATAGCATGAAATGAGCACCATTCCAAATTGATGGCGGCGGCTGTCCCGCGGTACTCTATGCCCAGCTGCCAATATTTTTCACGGTTTGCCGTCCCAGCCTTACACCAGCATGTGTCGCGTAACATCACCCGTGCCCTGACCAACGCAGTTATTGGGAAGGTCCACTTAACAACTGACACATGGACAAGTGCTTTTCGCCAGGGATGCTACATTTCCCCGACAGCACACTGGGTGAACATAGTGGAGTCCGGGAGCGAGTCGTACCCTGGGATGGCACAGGTGCTACCGATGCCAAGGATTGCGGGCCCTACTTCCATCAGGGTTTCCGTCACCACCTACATTAGTGGCTGCAACCCCCCCCCCCCCCCCTTCTCCTCCTCCACCTCCTCCTCCATTTCCACCTCTGAATTATCATCTTGCAGCACCAGTCAGCCATCAGTCAGTAGCTGGAAGCAGTGTAGCACTACAGTGGGGAAGCGGCAACAGGCCGTGCTTATACTGGCGCATATTATAGGGCACTAGAGTTGAGCGAACACCTGGATGTTCGGGTTCGAGAAGTTCGGCCGAACATCCCGGAAATGTTCGGGTTCGGGATCCGAACCCGATCCGAACTTCGTCCCGAACCCGAACCCCATTGAAGTCAATGGGGACCCGAACTTTTCGGCACTAAAACGGCTGTAAAACAGCCCAGGAAAGGGCTAGAGGGCTGCAAAAGGCAGCAACATGTAGGTAAATCCCCTGCAAACAAATGTGGATAGGGAAATTAATTAAAATAAAAATTAAATAAATAAAAATTAACCAAAATCAATTGGAGAGAGGTTCCATAGCAGAGAATCTGGCTTCCCGTCACCCACCACTGGAACAGTCCATTCTCAGATATTTAGGCCCCGGCACCCAGGCAGAGGAGAGAGGTCCCGTAACAGACAATCTGGCTTCATGTCAGCAGAGAATCAGTCTTCATGTCATAGCAGAGAATCAGGCTTCACGTCACCCACCACTGTAAGAGTCCATTTTCATAAATTTAGGCCCAGCACCCAGGCAGAGGAGAGAGGTCCCGTAACAGACAATCTGGCTTCATGTCAGCAGAGAATCAGTCTTCATATCATAGCAGAGAATCTGGCTTCCCGTTACCCACCACTGGAACAGTCCATTCTCAGATATTTAGGCCCCGGCACCCAGGCAGAGGAGAGAGGTCCCGTAACAGACAATCTGGCTTCATGTCAGCAGAGAATCAGTCTTCATATCATAGCAGAGAATCAGGCTTCACGTCAGCCACCACTGCAACAGTCCATTGTCATAAATTCAGGCCCAGCACCCAGGCAGAGGAGAGAGGTCCCGTAACAGACAATCTGGCTTCATGTCAGCAGAGAATCAGTCTGCATGTCATAGCAGAGAATGAGGCTTCACGTCACCCACCACTGCAACAGTCCATTTTCATAAATTTAGGCCCAGCACCCAGGCAGAGGAGAGAGGTCCCGTAACAGAGGATCTGGCTTCATGTCACCAGAGAATCAGTCTGCATGTCATAGCAGAGAATCAGGCTTCACGTCACCCACCACTGCAACAGTCCATTTTCATAAATTTAGGCCCAGCACCCAGGCAGAGGAGAGAGGTCCCGTAACAGAGGATCTGTCTTCATGTCACCAGAGAATCAGTCTGCATGTCATAGCAGAGAATCAGGCTTCACGTCAGCCACCACTGCAACAATCCATTGGCATATATTTAGGCCTAGCACACAGGCAGAGGAGAGAGGTCCCGTAACAGACAATCTGGCTTCATGTCAGCAGAGAATCAGTCTTCATATCATAGCAGAGAATCAGGCTTCACGTCAGCCACCAATGCAACAGTCCATTGTCAGATATTTAGGCCCAGCACCCAGGCAGAGGAGAGAGGTCCCGTAACAGAGGATCTGGCTTCATGTCAGCAGAGAATCAGTCTTCATGTCATAGCAGAGAATCAGGCTTCACGTCACCCACCACTGTAAGAGTCCATTTTCATAAATTTAGGCCCAGCACCCAGGCAGAGGAGAGAGGTCCCGTAACAGACGATCTGGCTTCATGTCAGCAGAGAATCAGTCTGCATGTCATAGCAGAGAATGAGGCTTCACGTCACCCACCACTGCAACAGTCCATTTTCATAAATTTAGGCCCAGCACCCAGGCAGAGGAGAGAGGTCCCGTAACAGAGGATCTGGCTTCATGTCACCAGAGAATCAGTCTGCATGTCATAGCAGAGAATCAGGCTTCACGTCACCCACCACTGCAACAGTCCATTTTCATAAATTTAGGCCCAGCACCCAGGCAGAGGAGAGAGGTCCCGTAACAGAGGATCTGGCTTCATGTCACCAGAGAATCAGTCTGCATGTCATAGCAGAGAATCAGGCTTCACGTCAGCCACCACTGCAACAATCCATTGGCATATATTTAGGCCTAGCACACAGGCAGAGGAGAGAGGTCCCGTAACAGACAATCTGGCTTCATGTCAGCAGAGAATCAGTCTTCATATCATAGCAGAGAATCAGGCTTCACGTCAGCCACCAATGCAACAGTCCATTGTCAGATATTTAGGCCCAGCACCCAGGCAGAGGAGAGAGGTCCCGTAACAGACAATCTGGCTTCATGTCAGCAGAGAATCAGTCTGCATGTCATAGCAGAGAATGAGGCTTCACGTCACCCACCACTGCAACAGTCCATTTTCATAAATTTAGGCCCAGCACCCAGGCAGAGGAGAGAGGTCCCGTAACAGAGGATCTGGCTTCATGTCAGCAGAGAATCAGTCTGCATGTCATAGCAGAGAATCAGGCTTCACGTCAGCCACCACTGCAACAGTCCATTGTCATAAATTCAGGCCCAGCACCCAGGCAGAGGAGAGAGGTCCCGTAACAGACAATCTGGCTTCATGTCACCAGAGAATCAGTCTGCATGTCATAGCAGAGAATGAGGCTTCACGTCAGCCACCACTGCAACAATCCATTGGCATATATTTAGGCCTAGCACACAGGCAGAGGAGAGGTTCATTCAACTTTGGGTAGCCTTGCAATATAATGGTAAAATGAAAATAAAAATAGGATTGAATGAGGAAGTGCCCTGGAGTCCAATAATATATGGTTATGGGGAGGTAGTTAATGTCTAATCTGGACAAGGGACGGACAGGTCCTGTGGGATCCATGCCTGGTTCATTTTTATGAACGTCAGCTTGTCCACATTGGCTGTAGACAGGCGGCTGCGTTTGTCTGTAATGACGCCCCCTGCCGTGCTGAATACACGTTCAGACAAAACGCTGGCTGCCGGGCAGGCCAGCACCTCCAAGGCATAAAAGGCTAGCTCTGGCCACGTGGACAATTTAGAGACCCAGAAGTTGAATGGGGCCGAACCATCAGTCAGTACGTGGAGGGGTGTGCACACGTACTGTTCCACCATGTTAGTGAAATGTTGCCTCCTGCTAACACGTTGCGTATCAGGTGGTGGTGCAGTTAGCTGTGGCGTGTTGACAAAAGTTTTCCACATCTCTGCCATGCTAACCCTGCCCTCAGAGGAGCTGGCCGTGACACAGCTGCCTTGGCGACCTCTTGCTCCTCCTCTGCCTTGGCCTTGGGCTTCCACTTGTTCCCCTGTGACATTTGGGAATGCTCTCAGTAGCGCGTCTACCAACGTGCGCTTGTACTCGCGCATCTTCCTATCACGCTCCAGTGCAGGAAGTAAGGTGGGCACATTGTCTTTGTAGCGTGGATCCAGCAGGGTGGCAACCCAGTAGTCCGCACAGGTTAAAATGTGGGCAACTCTGCTGTCGTTGCGCAGGCACTGCAGCATGTAGTCGCTCATGTGTGCCAGGCTGCCCAGGGGTAAGGACAAGCTGTCCTCTGTGGGAGGCGTATTGTCATCGTCCTGCCTTTCCCCCCAGCCACGCACCAGTGATGGACCCGAGCTGCGTTGGGTGCCACCCCGCTGTGACCATGCTTCATCCTCATCCTCCTCCACCTCCTCCTCATCCTTGTCCTCCTCGTCCTCCAGTAGTGGGCCCTGGCTGGCCACATTTGTACCTGGCCTCTGCTGTTGCCAAAAACCTCCCTCTGAGTCACTTCGAAGAGACTGGCCTGAAAGTGCTAAAAATGACCCCTCTTCCTCCTCCTCCTCCTCCTCCTCCTGGGCCACCTCCTCTTCCATCATCGCCCTAAGTGTTTTCTCAAGGAGACATAGAAGTGGTATTGTAACGCTGATAACGGTGTCATCGCCACTGGCCATGTTGGTGGAGTACTCGAAACAGCGCAACAGGGCACACAGGTCTCGCATGGAGGCCCAGTCATTGGTGGTGAAGTGGTGCTGTTCTGTAGTGCGACTGACCCGTGCGTGCTGCAGCTGAAACTCCACTATGGCCTGCTGCTGCTCGCACAGTCTGTCCAGCATGTGCAAGGTGGAGTTCCACCTGGTGGGCACGTCGCATATGAGGCGGTGAGCGGGAAGGCCGAAGTTACGCTGTAGCGCAGACAGGCGAGCAGCGGCAGGATGTGAACGCCGGAAGCGCGAACAGACGGCCCGCACTTTATGCAGCAGCTCTGACATGTCGGGGTAGTTGTGAATGAACTTCTGCACCACCAAATTCAGCACATGCGCCAAGCAAGGGATGTGCGTCAAATTGGCTAGTCCCAGAGCTGCAACGAGATTTCGCCCATTATCACACACCACCAGGCCGGGCTTGAGGCTCACCGGCAGCAACCACTCGTCGGTCTGTTGTTCAATACCCCGCCACAACTCCTGTGCGGTGTGGGGCCTGTCCCCCAAACATATGAGTTTCAGAATGGCCTGCTGACGTTTACCCCGGGCTGTGCTGAAGTTGGTGGTGAAGGTGTGTGGCTGACTGGATGAGCAGGTGGAAGAAGAGGAGGAGGAAGCCGAGAAGGAGGAGGTGGCAACAGGAGGCAAAGAATGTTGCCCTGCGATCCTTGGCGGCGGAAGGACGTGCGCCAAACAGCTCTCCGCCTGGGGCCCAGCTGCCACTACATTTACCCAGTGTGCAGTTAGGGAGATATAGCGTCCCTGGCCGTGCTTACTGGTCCACGTATCTGTGGTTAGGTGGACCTTGCTACAGATGGCGTTGCGCAGTGCACACTTGATTTTATCGGATACTTGGTTGTGCAGGGAAGGCACGGCTCTCTTGGAGAAGTAGTGCCGGCTGGGAACAACATACTGTGGGACAGCAAGCGACATGAGCTGTTTGAAGCTGTCTGTGTCCACCAGCCTAAATGACAGCATTTCATAGGCCAGTAGTTTAGAAATGCTGGCATTCAGGGCCAGGGATCGAGGGTGGCTAGGTGGGAATTTACGCTTTCTATCAAATGTTTGTGAGATGGAGAGCTGAACGCTGGCGTGTGACATGGTTGAGACGCTTGGGGACGGAGGTGGTGGTGGTGGTGTTGGTGGTACATCCCCTGTTTGCTGGGCGGCAGGTGCCAACGTTCCTCCAGAGGCGGAGGAAGAGGCCGAGGCGGCAGCAGCAGAATAGGCCGAGGCGGCAGCAGCAGAAGAGGTAGCAGGGGGAGCCTGAGTGACTTCCTTGGTTTTAAGGTGTTTACTCCACTGCAGTTCATGCTTTGCATGCAGGTGCCTGGTCATGCAGGTTGTGCTCAGGTTCAGAACGTTAATGCCTCGCTTCAGGCTCTGATGGCACAGCGTGCAAACCACTCGGGTCTTGTCGTCAGCACATTGTTTGAAGAAGTGCCATGCCAGGGAACTCCTTGAAGCTGCCTTTGGGGTGCTCGGTCCCAGATGGCGGCGGTCAGTAGCAGGCGGAGTCTCTTGGCGGCGGGTGTTCTGCTTTTGCCCACTGCTCCCTCTTTTGCTACGCTGTTGGCTCGGTCTCACCACTGCCTCTTCCTCCGAACTGTGAAAGTCAGTGGCACGACCTTCATTCCATGTGGGGTCTAGGACCTCATCGTCCCCTGCATCGTCTTCCACCCAGTCTTGATCCCTGACCTCCTGTTCAGTCTGCACACTGCAGAAAGACGCAGCAGTTGGCACCTGTGTTTCGTCATCATCAGAGACATGCTGAGGTGGTATTCCCATGTCCTCATCATCAGGAAACATAAGTGGTTGTGCGTCAGTGCATTCTATGTCTTTAACCGCTGGGGAAGGGCTAGGTGGATGCCCTTGGGAAACCCTGCCAGCGGAGTCTTCAAACAGCATAAGAGACTGCTGCATAACTTGAGGCTGAGACAGTTTCCCTGGTATGCATGGGGGTGATGTGACAGACTGATGGGGTTGGTTTTCAGGCGCCATCTGTGCGCTTTCTGCAGAAGACTGGGTGGGAGATAATGTGAACGTGCTGGATCCACTGTCGGCCACCCAATTGACTAATGCCTGTACCTGCTCAGGCCTTACCATCCTTAGAACGGCATTGGGCCCCACCATATATCGCTGTAAATTCTGGCGGCTACTGGGACCTGAGGTAGTTGGTACACTAGGACGTGTGGATGTGGCAGAACGGCCACGTCCTCTCCCAGCACCAGAGGGTCCACTAACACCACCACGACCATGTCCACGTCCGCGTCCCTTACTAGATGTTTTTCTCATTGTTATGGTTCACCACAACAACAAATATATTATTTGGCCCAATGTATTGTATTCAAATTCAGCGGGATATAAATTTGAGGCCTAGTATTTAGGCGCTGGGTGACCGGTATGGATTTAGTGACAGAATTAGACTTGGAAATGCACAGAAGCGTGTGTGTGAAGTTATTCTGAATGACCCTATGTGCACCTTGAATATTATATACCCTTTTTGGGATAGATTTCAAATAGCTCTGATATAGCAGGAACCACTAAATTATGAAATTGCTAAATTGGGAATTGTATTTCAACCCAGAACAAAAAATGTGCTTTGACGGACACTAAATATCTTGCCCAGCAACAACAGTACAGCGGTAACGAGAGATTTAGCAGGATATAAATTTGAGGCCTAGTATTTAGGCGCTGGGTGACAGGTATGGGTTTAGTGACAGAATTAGACTTGGAAATACACAGTAGAGGGTGTGTGTGAAGTTATTCTGAATGACCCTATGTGCACCTTGAATATTATATACCCTTTTTGGGATAGATTTCAAATAGCTCTGATATAGCAGGAACCACTAAATTATGAAATTGCTAAATTGGGAATTGTATTTCAACCCAGAACAAAAAATGTGCTTTGACGGACACTAAATATCTTTCCAAGCAACAACAGTACAGCGGTAACGAGAGATTTAGCAGGATATAAATTTGAGGCCTAGTATTTAGGCGCTGGGTGACAGGTATGGGTTTAGTGACAGAATTAGACTTGGAAATACACAGTAGCGGGTGTGTGTGAAGTTATTCTGAATGACCCAATGTGCACCTTGAATATTATATACCCTTTTAGGGATAGATTTCAAATAGCTCTGATATAGCAGAAACCACTAAATTATGAAATTGCTAAATTGGGAATTGTATTTCAACCCAGAACAAAAAATGTGCTTTGACGGACACTAAATAACTTTCCCAGCTACAACAGGACAGCGGTAACGAGAGATTTAGCAGGATATAAATTTGAGGCCTAGTATTTAGGCGCTGGGTGACAGGTATGGGTTTAGTGACAGAATTAGACTTGGAAATACACAGTAGCGGGTGTGTGTGAAGTTATTCTGAATGACCCAATGTGCACCTTGAATATTATATACCCTTTTAGGGATAGATTTCAAATAGCTCTGATATAGCAGAAACCACTAAATTATGAAATTGCTAAATTGGGAATTGTACTTCAACCCAGAACAAAAAATGTGCTTTGACGGACACTAAATAACTTTCCCAGCTACAACAGGACAGCGGTAACGAGAGATTTAGCAGGATATAAATTTGAGGCCTAGTATTTAGGCGCTGGGTGACAGGTATGGGTTTAGTGACAGAATTAGACTTGGAAATACACAGTAGCGGGTGTGTGTGAAGTTATTCTGAATGACCCAATGTGCACCTTGAATATTATATACCCTTTTAGGGATAGATTTCAAATAGCTCTGATATAGCAGAAACCACTAAATTATGAAATTGCTAAATTGGGAATTGTACTTCAACCCAGAACAAAAAATGTGCTTTGACGGACACTAAATAACTTTCCCAGCTACAACAGGACAGCGGTAACGAGAGATTTAGCAGGATATAAATTTGAGGCCTAGTATTTAGGCGCTGGGTGACAGGTATGGGTTTAGTGACAGAATTAGACTTGGAAATACACAGTAGCGGGTGTGTGTGAAGTTATTCTGAATGACCCAATGTGCACCTTGAATATTATATACCCTTTTAGGGATAGATTTCAAATAGCTCTGATATAGCAGAAACCACTAAATTATGAAATTGCTAAATTGGGAATTGTACTTCAACCCAGAACAAAAAATGTGCTTTGACGGACACTAAATAACTTTCCCAGCTACAACAGGACAGCGGTAACGAGAGATTTAGCGGGATATAAATTTGAGGCCTAGTATTTAGGCGCTGGGTGACAGGTATGGGTTTAGTGACAGAATTAGACTTGGAAATACACAGTAGCGGGTGTGTGTGAAGTTATTCTGAATGACCCTATGTGCACCTTCAATATGATCTACCCTTTTAGGGATAGATTTCAAATAGCTCTGATATAGCAGAAACCACTAAATTATGAAATTGCTAAATTGGGAATTGTATTTCAACCCAGAACAAAAAATGTGCTTTGACGGACACTAAATAACTTTCCCAGCTACAACAGGACAGCGGTAACGAGAGATTTAGCAGGATATAAATTTGAGGCCTAGTATTTAGGCGCTGGGTGACAGGTATGGGTTTAGTGACAGAATTAGACTTGGAAATACACAGTAGCGGGTGTGTGTGAAGTTATTCTGAATGACCCAATGTGCACCTTGAATATTATATACCCTTTTAGGGATAGATTTCAAATAGCTCTGATATAGCAGAAACCACTAAATTATGAAATTGCTAAATTGGGAATTGTATTTCAACCCAGAACAAAAAATGTGCTTTGACGGACACTAAATAACTTTCCCAGCTACAACAGGACAGCGGTAACGAGAGATTTAGCAGGATATAAATTTGAGGCCTAGTATTTAGGCGCTGGGTGACAGGTATGGGTTTAGTGACAGAATTAGACTTGGAAATACACAGTAGCGGGTGTGTGTGAAGTTATTCTGAATGACCCAATGTGCACCTTGAATATTATATACCCTTTTAGGGATAGATTTCAAATAGCTCTGATATAGCAGAAACCACTAAATTATGAAATTGCTAAATTGGGAATTGTATTTCAACCCAGAACAAAAAATGTGCTTTGACGGACACTAAATAACTTTCCCAGCTACAACAGGACAGCGGTAACGAGAGATTTAGCAGGATATAAATTTGAGGCCTAGTATTTAGGCGCTGGGTGACAGGTATGGGTTTAGTGACAGAATTAGACTTGGAAATACACAGTAGCGGGTGTGTGTGAAGTTATTCTGAATGACCCAATGTGCACCTTGAATATTATATACCCTTTTAGGGATAGATTTCAAATAGCTCTGATATAGCAGAAACCACTAAATTATGAAATTGCTAAATTGGGAATTGTACTTCAACCCAGAACAAAAAATGTGCTTTGACGGACACTAAATAACTTTCCCAGCTACAACAGGACAGCGGTAACGAGAGATTTAGCAGGATATAAATTTGAGGCCTAGTATTTAGGCGCTGGGTGACAGGTATGGGTTTAGTGACAGAATTAGACTTGAAAATACACAGTAGCGGGTGTGTGTGAAGTTATTCTGAATGACCCAATGTGCACCTTGAATATTATATACCCTTTTAGGGATAGATTTCAAATAGCTCTGATATAGCAGAAACCACTAAATTATGAAATTGCTAAATTGGGAATTGTACTTCAACCCAGAACAAAAAATGTGCTTTGACGGACACTAAATAACTTTCCCAGCTACAACAGGACAGCGGTAACGAGAGATTTAGCGGGATATAAATTTGAGGCCTAGTATTTAGGCGCTGGGTGACCGGTATGGATTTAGTGACAGAATTAGACTGGGATATGGCCAAAAAATAACCACACTATTGCTGGTTAAATGCACTTGGTGACGGGCGCAGCTTGCCCCTGATGTAGTATATGGCCAAAAAATGAACAGACTATTGCTGGTTAAATGCACTTGGTGTCACAGCTTGACCAACCACACTACTGAGGGTTAAATGCACTTGGTGACGGGCGCAGCTTGCCCCTGATGTAGTATATGGCCAAAAAATAAACAGACTATTGCTGGTTAAATGCACTTGGTGTGACAGCTTCACCCTGATGTAGGCTTTAGCCAGAAAACAACCACACCATTGAGGGTTAAATGCACTTGGTGACAGGCGCAGCTTGCCCCTGATTTTGTATATGGCCAAAAAATGAACAGACTATTGCTGGTTAAATGCACTTGGTGTGACAGCTTCACCCTGATGTAGGCTTTAGCCAAAAAACAACCACACCATTGAGGGTTAAATGCACTTGGTGACAGGCGCAGCTTGCCCCTGATTTTGTATATGGCCAAAAAATGAACAGACTATTGCTGGTTAAATGCACTTGGTGTGACAGCTTCACCCTGATGTAGGCTTTAGCCAAAAAACAACCACACCATTGAGGGTTAAATGCACTTGGTGACAGGCGCAGCTTGCCCCTGATTTTGTATATGGCCAAAAAATGAACAGACTATTGCTGGTTAAATGCACTTGGTGTGACAGCTTCACCCTGATGTAGGCTTTAGCCAAAAAACAACCACACCATTGAGGGTTAAATGCACTTGGTGACAGGCGCAGCTTGCCCCTGATTTTGTATATGGCCAAAAAATGAACAGACTATTGCTGGTTAAATGCACTTGGTGTGACAGCTTCACCCTGATGTAGGCTTTAGCCAAAAAACAACCACACCATTGAGGGTTAAATGCACTTGGTCGCAGCTTGTGCTGGCGCACCACAAGACACAAAATGGCCGCCGATCACCCCAGAAAAATGTGACTGACAAACGGTCTGGGCAGCCTAAAAACAGTGAGCAATTGAGGATCAGCAGCTCAATGATCCACAGCTGCAGATCGATCAGTTAATCAAGTCCTTTGGAGGAGTTAATCTGCCTAATCTCGCCCTACTGTCGCAGCCGCAACCTCTCCCTACGCTAATCAGAGCAGAGTGACGGGCGGCGCTATGTGACTCCAGCTTAAATAGAGGCTGGGTCACATGGTGCTCTGGCCAATCACAGCCATGCCAATAGTAGGCATGGCTGTGATGGCCTCTTGGGGCAAGTAGTATGACGCTTGTTGATTGGCTGCTTTGCAGCCTTTCAAAAAGCGCCAAGAAAGCGTCACAAAAGCGCCAAGAAAGCGACGAACACCGAACCCGAACCCGGACTTTTACGAAAATGTCCGGGTTCGGGTCCGTGTCACGGACACCCCAAAATTCGGTACGAACCCGAACTATACAGTTCGAGTTCGCTCATCCCTATAGGGCACTATGGGGACTTTGGCTCAACTGGGGGCACTAAGAGAGTTTTTTGGGCACACAGTAAGGGGCATTGGCACACATTATGAGGGTACTATGAGGACATTGGCTCTACAGGGGGCACTAAGAGGAGGGATTTTTTTTACTGCCACACAACAGGGCACTTTTTTGTACTGGTGCACATTATAAGGGGGCATTTTTCTACTGTTACACAAAGAGTTATAAAGAGAATTATTACTACCGTGGGTATTATGGTGGGCTTTATTACAGTTGAGGGACTATGATGAACATGAATACTAGTATGAGCACTATGGGAGCATTATTACTTCTGGGAAACAGTGGGGACATTATTACTGTAGGGGCACTATTACTACTATGTGTTGTCTGATAGATAAATATTTCTATTGGTGGGATTTTGGGGAGCACTGTTACTACCCTGGCACGGTATCAGCTTAGCACAATTATTTTTGGGGAACATTATGTTTACACTATTAGTGTCAGGAACACTGTTTCCTGGGTGCAGTCATTTTTTAGGACACTGTGTGCCAATAATTATTGAAGGGGAACTATCTGTGTGTAACCTGTATATGGAGCACAGCGGGCACAGTATTAGAGGGGTGTTGATTAGGTGGGAGGATGATGGAAAACTAGGAAACTAAGATGTCTGTCTGTCAAACCCTGCAGAAAGAAGAGATGGCTGAAAGAAGTCATCATGACGGTGTGGTCTGAAAGGAGAAGATGAGGACAGAGAACATCTACATCAAAGAAGACATCCCTGGATGTAAGAGGTATGTGGACCTGTATTAGGCTACTTTTACAGTTAGTGATTCTGGCAGTCTTTTCCAGCAGAGAACAGCCTGCCGGAATGCTCCAGCACTGCTGAATGAAGACAGAATGTCCGCCGGCCCCATTAACTATAATGGGGTCTGGCAGAGATCCGGACACAATCTGACAATTAATGCAGCGAATCAGCGGGACACAAACCACTGCATGCCTGAGTTTATGTCCGGCCAATTCTTTGCATTCTCTGCCGGATCAGGTGGCCGGAGCGTAGTGCTGTAGGTGTGAAAGTAGCCCTAACCTGTATGTTTTGTATTGCTATAAGTAATGTTAGGACGGAATTGGTTATGTTGAGAACTTGGCTTGGAGGAGAGGGGGGGGGGGGGCCCAGGCACATTCTTTGCACAGAGGCCCTCTGCTGTCTGTGTCTGCCCCTGGACAGGCTCGACCACCACATTGGAGCCACGGTTCTCCAAGGCCACTTTATGGTGAAGCTGCAAATGTTGACGCAGGGCCATGGTGCCAACAGTGGCACTCTGGCCACGCTTCACCTTCTGCCCACAGATTCTACAAATGGCCATGGTCACCTCCCCCGGCGGCTTAACAAAAAATTGCCACACTGCCGAGTAGACACCCAACACTCTACACTGACTGACTGCTGCCGCCAATGCCTCCGTGAACCCCGGCATCACTACTTTCCGGGCCGGTAGGCTCCTGCGAAGCAGGTGGTCTACCCCGGGCACATTTGGCTACCGACCTCCCACTGCTGACACCCTTCTGATTCCCGACCATGCTAGTAACTTGCTGGCTCCGTCGCTGCCTCACGCACAAGCTGCCACCCTCTTCTCCCGATAATGATGATCTCCTACATCATCATCGAGTAGTGTCTGCATGTCACTGATGTCCTCCTCAACGGTCTCTGAGCCAGGAGCCTGACCGCTTGCAACACCAGCTCCCACGCCACTCTCCTCATCACTACTTGCCCGCCTACTGGAGGAAGCAGCGGATGTCTCCTCCAGATCTTGGCTGGTCAGTAGCTGCTGACTCTCCTCCTGTAGCTCGTCCTCGCTGTATGGTGGAGATGAGTCCACAGCAAATAATACTTTTCTGGCTGAGGGAACAGAAAAGGACAGAGGCAGGTTGAGGACAGGTGAGGGCACAGGGCCTGCTCCCGGGCCATGCCAACTAAGGGTTGTGTCTGACAAACCCACAGACTTTTGGCTGGGGGTGTCTGATGTCACTTGGGATGAAGTGGATGACCGAGTCAACCATTTAAGAACCGCTGGGTTGCTGGTCAAGACACGACCACTAGCTGACACCGGGAGCTCAGGCCTCTCGCTGCGACTCCTTACTCTGCTGCGACCTCTGCCTGCGCCAGAAATATTTAGGCCTCTGCCCCTCCTCTGTGCAGGCCTGGCACTTCTCTGTCTGACAGACTTTATAAAAGGAAATTAATACATGCCAAAAAGGGCTGTAATTTTCTCACTTCACCCCACAACGGCTAATAAGCCTCCTCCCCCCCACTAATACAGGACAAAAAAAAGGCTTTAGAACATATAAATAACTGCACCGCACAAGGGCAAGTAAGACCCCAATAACAAGAACGGTTTGCTGGAATTACAGAGCTGTATAATGGCAATTTGGATCCCCAGTCAGTGCAGCAAGGTGTAATAGGATTGTTCCTATTATCCAGGCTGTAACCTCCCCGACTGAACCCTGTTCTGCTTCAATACTGTGGAATGATTCCTCCCTATCCTTTCTCTGAACTTCTATTGAGCAAAATAAAAGTTTTAAAGTTTTTCCTAGCACTGTCCCTAGCTCCTGCTGACGTCTCTTCCTGCACTAAGTGCACTGGAAAATGGCTGAATCCAAGATGGCTGAGGCTATTTATAGGGCTGTGACATCACTGGGCTGGCTGGCTGCTGATTGGCTGCATGCATGGCATTGTGGGTGATCCCTCATTCCCAGGGTTCCTTGCTCCATGTCCTCACATGTGCAGCAGCCATTTTAAGAAAAAAAATGTATTCGTTACCACGAGGCGTGAGGAAATTCGGATTCGGTGAAAATCTAATAATTCCTGAAATTCGAATCGAATTCCACTTTGTCAGCTTCAATTCGCTCATCCCAATTTAACACCTGTCCCACTTTTATTCCAAACTCAGCAGAAGGTATGGCTGCTACATCTCCAATGCCTTCACTCAATGTGTCACCATTTCATGCCAGTTCATCCTTAGCTGCAAACAGAAAGCTTAGATTGATATTCATCAAAATAATAAAAAATCCAATAAAATATAAATTAAGCTAAAATGTATCATAGCATATTCCACCTCTTGATTGTATCAGGTTGTGTTAGCTTTTTACCATTAACCCTCAGCTTTCTAAACTTTGTACATATTTCAGTATTAGCTATCTTCAGGTCAACCTTTCAAGAAACAAGACTTGTCTCCAAGGTCGTTAGTACAGGTCCTTCTCAAAAAATTAGCATATTGTGATAAAGTTCATTATTTTCTGTAATGTACTGATAAACATTAGACTTTCATATATTTTAGATTCATTACACACCAACTGAAGTAGTTCAAGCCTTTTATTGTTTTAATATTGATGATTTTGGCATACAGCTCATGAAAACCCAAATTTCCTATCTCAAAAAATTAGCATATTTCATCCGACCAATAAAAGAAAAGTGTTTTTAATACAAAAAAAGTCAACCTTCAAATAATTATGTTCAGTTATGCACTCAATACTTGGTCGGGAATCCTTTTGCAGAAATGACTGCTTCAATGCGGCGTGGCATGGAGGCAATCAGCCTGTGGCACTGCCGATGTGTTATGGAGGCCCAGGATGCTTCGATAGCGGCCTTAAGCTCATCCAGAGTGTTGGGTCTTGCGTCTCTCAACTTTCTCTTCCCAATATCCCACAGATTCTCTATGGGGTTCAGGTCAGGAGAGTTGGCAGGCCAATTGAGCACAGTAATACCATGGTCAGTAAACCATTTACCAGTGGTTTTGGCACTGTGAGCAGGTGCCAGGTCGTGCTGAAAAATGACATCTTCATCTCCATAAAGCTTTTCAGCAGATGGAAGCATGAAGTGCTCCAAAATCTCCTGATAGCTAGCTGCATTGACCCTGCCCTTGATAAAACACAGTGGACCAACACCAGCAGCTGACATGGCACCCCAGACCATCACTGACTGTGGGTACTTGACACTAGACTTCAGGCATTTTGGCATTTCCCTCTCCCCAGTCTTCCTCCAGACTCTGGCACCTTGATTTCCGAATGACATGCAACAGTCCAGTGCTGCTTCTCTGCAGCCCAGGTCAGGCGCTTCTGCCGCTGTTTCTGGTTCAAAAGTGGCTTGACCTGGGGAATGCGGCACCTGTAGCCCATTTCCTGCACACGCCTGTACACGGTGGCTCTGGATGTTTCTACTCCAGACTCAGTCCACTGCTTCCGCAGGTCCCCCAAGGTCTGGAATCGGTCCTTCTCCACAATCTTCCTCAGGGTCCGGTCACCTCTTCTCGTTGTGCAGCGTTTTCTGCCACACTTTTTCCTTCCCACAGACTTCCCACTGAGGTGCCTTGATACAGCACTCTGGGAACAGCCTATTCGGTCAGACATTTCTTTCTGTGTCTTACCCTCTTGCTTGAGGGTGTCAATGATGGCCTTCTGGACAGCAGTCAGGTCGGCAGTCTTACCCATGATTGCGGTTTTGAGTAATGAACCAGGCTGGGAGTTTTTAAAAGCCTCAGGAATCTTTTGCAAGTGTTTAGAGTAAATTAGTTGATTCAAATGATTAGGTTAACAGCTCGTTTAGAGGACCTTTTCATGATATGCTAATTTTTTGAAATAGGAATTTGGGGTTTTCATGAGCTGTATGCCAAAATCATCAATATTAAAACAATAAAAGGCTTGAACTACTTCAGTTGGTGTGTAATGAATCTAAAATATATGAAAGTCTAATGTTTATCAGTACATTACAGAAAATAATGAACTTTATCACAATATGCTAATTTTTTGAGAAGGACCTGTATATCTAAAATGCACAGCGCAAGGAAGAAAGTAGATATATGACGATGGTGAACAAAACTCTTTAGCCATACTCTGTACTTAGGCTGGTTTACCATACAGAATGTTCTTCATGTATGGAACTAAAGCCATGGTAACTCGAGTAGTGCATGCAAAATCCACGTATATCCAAAGAACCTTGGTCAGACTCGGGTCCAGTTCTACGAGATAACAATTAGTAAGCCACTATGCTGCCCGAAAGTTTATGTGATGGACTTACAGGTATTCATGTTCCTTTATACTAGTTTTCTGGTTTTCCAACCAAAATCCCAGAAGAAAACATAAATCATAATTCCTCATCTTGTCCTAACCCTTAATTTTTAATGTCCAAAATAAATTTAGTTGCAACCTCCAAAAATGTAAAAAAATAAATAAATAAAACTATATGAAAAATAAACTTCCCGACTTGTATCTATTGTTCTAATATTGAGGTGCCTGGACATATATGAAAGGCATTCGTTGGTCGTAGGAAGACCAAAGGGGGTTGTGGCTTACACAAAACAGGCCAGAAGAAACCAGACGCATTCTTCATCCAAGCTATTGGCACAGTGGACCTAAAAAAGTAATCTGACTTCCAGCCCAAGCACCTCTGTAAAACAATACCGTTATATTCTGCTAATGATGTAGTGTTTCATCCATCTCACTAATATGTTTACATCTGGCAACGTATAGAATCCGAAGACACGAGAGATATGGAACGTAGATACAAACGCTGATTCTGCAATAATATGATCCCGCACGCTCTTTGCACCTCACCACTGCTGGCTCTAAACTCAAGTCGGAATGGCAGCAACTCCCTCAAAACTTTAAAACTGAATCCAAAGCTTCCCTGCTGGCTTCATCAAGTGGCCTGTAGTCAAAGACTGTAATTGTGGTCTCTCGAAATAAGAAAAATAGGCAGAAAACCTTTCAGGTTACAAACTTCAGAAGTAATGGAGGAGAAAATATTGGAAAAGATCTGACACTGCTAATAAACGTTGGCACTAGACAATGGCTCTGACCATGCAAGGACTCAGTTGTCCATTGTGAGGATTGAAGACATCTGATCTTGGAAGGGTTTTATGAAAAAATCATTATACTGGTGGAAGGACATTCTGTAACCAAGTCCTATAATGCCGCAGGGCTGAATGTGCAAGTAAGCTGGGGGGAATTTATTGAGACTGGCATTTCATACACCAGTCTTAAAGGGGTTGTCCCATCTGGACATTTATGGTATAGCTATAGGAAAGACATAAATGTATGATAGATGTGCATCCAAACTTTGGGATCACCTCCTTTCTCAAGAGCATCTCAAAGTAGCGAAAGGAGGGGTAGGCATGCATGCACAGCATTCTCAAAGTAGTGAATGGAGGGGTAGGCATGCATGCACAGCATTCTCAGAGTAGTGAATGGAGGGGTAGGCATGCATGCACAGCATTCTCAGAGTAGTGAATGGAGGGGTAGGCATGTATGCACAGCATTCTCAAAGTAGTGAATGGAGGGGTAGGCATGCATGCACAGCACTCTCAAAGTAGTGATTGGGGGGGTAGGCATGCATGCACAGCATTCTCAAAGTAGTGAATGGAGGGGTAGGCATGCATGCACAGCATTCTCAAAGTAGTGATTGGGGGGGTAGGCATGCATGCACAGCATTCTCAAAGTAGTGATTGGAGGGGTAGGCATGCATGCACAGCATTCTCAAAGTAGTGAATGGAGGGGTAGGCATGCATGCACGACATTGTCAAAGTAGTGAATGGAGGGGTAGGCATGCATGCACAGCATTCTCAAAGTATTGATTGGAGGGGTAGGCATGCATGCACAGCATTCTCAAAGTAGTGAATGGAGGGGTAGGCATGCATGCACGACATTGTCAAAGTAGTGAATGGAGGGGTAGGCATGCATGCACAGCATTCTCAAAGTAGTGATTGGGGGGGTAGGCATGCATGCACAGCATTCTCAAAGTAGTGAATGGAGGGGCAGGCATGCATGCACAGCAATCTCTCAGTTCATTGCCATGGGATTTCCAGTCGAGCATGCCTAATTGTCTATTTACAGAAGTTCCAAAGCAGTGGAAGGGAAGGACACTGCGCATGCGCAGCTTGATAACGATTCATATCGGGGCCCCAGTCTTGATATAAAAGTGGGTTCCAGAGTTGGGGCCCTCATCTATAAGACCCTATCGATATACCATATATTTCCAGATGGGAATACCCCTTTAAAAATAATGAATAAACTGTGTCAATTAGGGCTCATGCACACGACCGTTGGCTGTTTTGAGGTCCAGATTCCGCCTTTTGCAGAATTGAGCGGCCGGCGCCTAATAGAACAGTCCTATCCTTGTCCCTAATGGGGACAAGGATAGGACATGTTATATACGGCAATTTCATGGACACAGTCCATGTGCTGTCCGCATCTCTCCGTTGAAGTGAATGTGTCCACATCTGACCCGCAAAAAATGCAGATGGGATGCGGTGCATGGGCCTTTAAAAGACACAGATCTCCGGCAGTCCACGTACCAGAAGGTCAGATCTTCACCTGCTATAAGCACTATAATTTATGCCGGTAAACCTGTGTAGCGGCAAAGGGTTGCTCCACCCCACAAAGCCACACCTAGTGTCCTAAAAAAAAACAAATTTCCACATTTTCTCATAAATGAGGCTTTTCTGAAGCAAAGGCTGAAATAAATTTGCCCCATTGTGTTTCCTGAAAAGAAAATGGAACCATTCAACTTTGGTCTTCTTAATGTTTAAGATTTATGCTTGCTGTCCAGTCTGCTAATGGTAGAAAAGCAGTGGCCTACATGGAGGACAGGGGGTTTTCAAATTTAAGATCAGCAGTTCAGTCATGGTAGGTTTATGTTTCAAAGACCACTGCTTGTGCTTAGTGAATGGAAACATTATTGGTTGCCCCCTGAGAGTACACACCTGCTTGATCATCCCCATCGGACACAAATGCATTGCTCCATTCATCAGACAAAAGTGACGCACTGTAACCCATTTACGCAGATGATCATTTTGATGGATTTTAATCCCCTGGAGGGAAACCAAAAAATGTCCATTCACTTAAAGCAAGCAGAGCTATTGAAACCATTGAGCACAAACTATATTAGAAAGTTGCAAAACATTTTATTATAAAATGGGAAAGCCTTGAGCAGAAAGTGAAAGTGGGCCAGGCTCCCAGTTACAATGTTCATGGACTAATGTCTTGGACGCATTGACTTCACGGCACTTCATGTAACCTAATAACAATACAATCTATAAAAATGTAACTTTTGTCCTTTGTGGGGAATTGTAAAGATGGGTCAGTTTGTCTTGTTCCTCCTGGATATGATCATACAAAGGCTACAATATCTGGTTTATGGCATCTGTAAGTACACAGTGATGTCGTAAATAGGAACTGCAGGGCCATAAATTCTATGACGGATGATGATAATTACAGAACATCTCCATAGTGATGAAATCATCAAAAAGATGACTGCAGACAAGGGATTCTGGATTTAAATACATTAATGAAGATCTTATATGATAGGACAGTGGTTACCAACCCGGAGTTCTCCAAATCTTACAAAAACGACAGCACTAACATTGAGCCAAAGTCTGATATAATGCATAGGGTACTAAGCCTGGGCAACTACATTTGTGTGTTCATTAGTCAGAAAATGTCTCTAAAAAGAGGTTCTATTACTGGAAAGCAAACTCATTTCATATCTGGCTGACTTAAGGAATTGTGTTTTTTTTTTTGGGGGGGGGGGGGGGTGGGGGTATGTTCTCTCTTCTTGTAGAACTCTAATGGCAGCGCATGACGAACAAATCATAGAAGGCAGATGTTGCCCGATTAGGTTCCATACTGAAGGTGAAACCAGTTTACATTGGTCCTTGCTGCGAAAACAAAAATATTAATTTTTCTTAGAATGTTGTTTTCAAATTCCACATACTTTACTCTGACTCACATTTCTTTATTGTCAAAAATCTCGTAAACTGTGGAGGAAATAAACCTTAAAGAGCTAAAAATGTAAGTGTAAAATGTCTGATCCTGCTCAAAGGCGTCCGACAAAATGAGATGATTCCAAACTACATATGAGGCTGAATGGAGCAAAATCCATCCTGTGACTGGTAAAATATCATAGCAGCAATATAATGTACAGTATAAATACTGAGCCTGATCAATGAATTATGTGTAAGGCATTATTTGCATTGTATATTTCATGGTCTGAGATAAAAAACTATTTCACATTATATAAAGTATATGCCCACTAAATAAAATGTTATGACTACTAGAATACTGCTCCTATGTACAAGAATATAACTACTATAATACTGCTCCTATATACAAGAATATAACTACTATAATACTGCTCCTATGTACAAGAATATAACTACTATAATACTGCCTCCTATGTACAAGGATATAACTACTATAATACTGCATACTATGTACAAGTATATAACTACTATAATACTGCTCCTATGTACAAGAATATAACTACTATAATACTGCCTCCTATGTATAGGAATATAACTACTATAATACTGCTCCTATGTACAAGAATATAACTACTATAATACTACCTCCTATGTATAGGAATATAACTACTATGATACTGCTCCTATATACAAGAATATATCTACTATAATACTGCTCCTATATACAAGAATATAACTACTATAATACTACTCCTATGTGCAAGAATATAACTACTATAATACTGCTCCTATGTACAAGAATATAACTACTATAATACTGCTCCTATGTACAAGAATATAACTACCATAATACTGCTCCTATGTGCAAGAATATAACTACTATAATACTGCCTCCTATGTACAAGAATATAACTGCTATAATACTGCTCCTATGTACAAGAATATAACTACTATAATACTGCTCCTATGTACAAGAATATAGCTACTATAATACTGCCTCCTATGTACAAGAATATAACTACTATAATTCTGCTCATATGTACAAGAATATAACTGCTATAATACTGCTCCTATATACAAGAATATAGCTACTATAATACTGCTCCTATATACAAGAATATAGCTACTATAATATTGTTCCTATGTACAAGGATATAACTACTATAATACTGCTCCTATGTACAAGAATATAACTACTATAATACTGCCTCCTCTGTACAAGAATATAACTACTATAATACTGCTTCTATGTGCAAGAATATAACTACTATAATACTGCTCCTATGTACAAGAATGTAACTACTATAATACTGCTTCCTATGTACAAGAATATAACTACTATAATACTGCCTCCTATGTACAAGAATATAACTACTATAATACTGCTCCTATGTACAAGAATATAACTACTATAATACTGCTCCTATGTACAAGAATATAACTACTATAATACTGCCTCCTATGTACAAGAATATAACTACTATAATACTGCTCCTATGTATAAGAATATAACTACTATAATACTATCCTATGTACAAGAATATAACTACTATAATACTGCTCCTATGTGCAAGAATATAACTACTATAATACTGCTCCTATGTACAAGAATATAACTACTATAATACTGCTCCAATGCACAATAATATATATACTATAATACTGCTCCTATGTACAAGAATATAACTACTATAATACTGCTCAAATGTACAAGAATATAACTACTATAATACTGATCCTATGTACAAGAATATAACTACTATAATACTGCTCCTATGTACAAGAATATAACTACTATAATACTGATCCTATGTACAAGAATATAACTACTATAATACTGCTTTTATAGGTAAAATTTTAGATCTTGATATGACTGTTTATAAGGGTCCATTCACATGTCCGTAGTGTATTGCGGATCCGCAATATACCCGGCCGGCACCCCCCATAGAACTGCCTATTCTTGTCTGCAATTTTTGCGGAGCAGAGGCCCAGAAGTTCGGGGCCGAAGCCTGAAAGATCGGGTCCACGCTCCAGAAATGCGGATGTGGAGAGCACATAGTGTGCTCTCCGCATCCATTCCTGCCCCATTGAGAATGAATGGGTCGGCACCTGTTCCCGATATTGCGGAACGGATGCAGACCCATTTGCGGACGTGTGAATGGACCCTATGTCACCAATATGAGTCTGTTTCCTATATAACTACAGACCTGAATGTTATTTGCATGTGCCCCCCCCCCCCTCGCTCCCCCATCATTTTTTTCGATCACATCCTTATTAAACATTCTCTGTTGTTTATGAAACTTCAAAGATCAAAGAGTAAAAAAATAATCATTTTGGTTTTGCCCATTTAATATAATAGGAAGTTCAACAAGTAACACTTCATTTAAAAGAATGTTTTCCAGTATGGCGGATACTTGTGAGCATCGTCTGTGTAAACATGTCAAGCTGCGTGCTATGCAGGGACGGAGGAGAATGATGCACAATGTGCAGTATTCAGAGGCATAACGATGATGCAGGCTCCGGCTGGACCCCTTCCTCCTGTGAGGAGCTCGGCCATTAGTACTTTTTTCGTCATTGTCCATCATGTCAGTTTTTTTTTTTAATTTAACTTTATTTTTTATTATTTCATTGCCTTTCAGGGACTTAAGCATATTATCCTTCTGATCGCTTGTCCCATAAACTGCAATAGAATACTACTGCAGTCTATGGGATTTTTCAGGCTGTGCCTTGGCTGTCATAGCAACCAGACTGAGCCCTGTAATTCTGCCGCACAGGCTCTGATTAGAAGACAGAGGAAGCCTCCTCCCTCTGTCTAAGCCTTCAAAGGCAACAAGCGCTATGGACCAGGACATCTGAGGGGTTCAAGGACCGGGATCGGCACTATCGCCGATCCTGGTCATCATGGCCTGGTGCCAGCTGTATAACACAGCAAGCACTCGCTGAGTATGGAGTCAGTTTAGCACCTGAGCCCGCTACATAAACTTACACTGCCTCAATGACAGTTACATCGTGGTGCGTGTAAGGGTTAAGTAATTGCCATTCAGGAGTTTGGGAAAACTGGGTGTTCCCCGCAGTAGGAGGATGACCCATGGTGGAGGAGACTTTTAAGAAGAGGAAAATCTTTTTGTAAATACATTAGAAGGAAATGAAGGGGTGATTGATTACAGCCTGCGCCTCAGAAGAAACCTCAAAGCCTCCTTGAGCCACCTGCCTCGCACCAACAGTTTATAAATGGTGCCGCTCCCATCATAGAACATTTCCTAAAACAAAGCACAACAAAGGGAAATGTGCTTCATGACATTTCTCCAGCTGAGGTGCCGCGGATATTGATGTAGTCACACATACCGCCATCCCAGGCATCCCTTTGAAAAGAACAGGAAATTTACATTTGTTAAATCACTTGAAGATGCCAGAGCTGGTTCTCATTTCTGTAGAGCGGAGAAGCCGAGGACGTCTGTCCACAAACAGCGTCATCTCTGCCGCTCCTTCCGGCACTCAAACCTACCGCCACATTGTAACATTGTACCGGATGAAAACGACATGTAATGTTAAAGGGGTTGTGTCACAAAGGACATTTATCTCCTATCCACTGAACAGGTGACAATATGTGATCTCTGGGGGCCCCACTGACCACGAGGGGCCCGAGTCCTCATTCCCTCTCACTGTGGCTGTGTGAATGCAGCTCTCCATAGATATTACATAGAGCTGCAGTGCACCAGTCTGGTCCTTACTACATTACTATCTATCTATCTATGGGCCTGCCTATCTCATATTTATCATTGTAATTATCTCATATCTATCTATCTCCTATCTATCCTTCTATCTATCTATCTATCTATTCATCTATCTGCCGCATATCTATTTATCTACCTGATTTCACCAGTTTTGTCGTTGTGTTGGCATTTGTGCCAAATGTATGTCGTATTTGTGTCATGTTTCGGGTGGTTTTCGCCATGGCTGGCACTTTGCAATCACTTAGGCCTCATGCACACAAACTTATTTTTTTCCGTGTCCATTCCGTGTTTTTTTTGTGGTCTGTATTCTGAACAATTCATTTCAATGGGTCCGTTAAAAAAAAACTGAAGCTATTCCGCATGCATTCCGTTTCTGTATTTCCGTATGTCTGTTCCCTGCAAAAAAAAAACAGAACACGTCCTATTATTGTCGGCATTACAGACAAGGTTAGGACTGTTCTATTAGGGGCCAGCTGTTCCGTTCCGCAAAATACGGAATGCACATGTACGTCATCTGTATTTTTTGTTAATCTGTTTTTGCGGACCACAAAATATATGCGTTTGTGTGCATGAGCCCTTATACTGTATGGTGGGAACATTGTGGCTCCCACTAGACACCCCCCAACTGTCATATATAAATCTCTCACCTTATCAAGAAGAGGTTCTGCAGCAGCTGCAGATTTCTGCTGTTATATGGTCACTGAAGTCTTCATTTGTAATTTTCTTAGAATTTATTCACATAGACAGGGTATGCATAGAGTGTGCCGCTGTGCATGCGCAGGGACAGACAATACGTAGATGTGCAATGCTGCTGCAGGTCTGATCTCCTGAACGATCTCCAGTGATATCTGGCCACATAATCCCCCCTCCGTTCACTCTATTAAATGTGGCCACTCCTGACTGATTGCTCCAGCCTCTGGACTGAGTGGGAACAGCACATCTCTGTTTTTCATTTGCCTGGTTGTTGCTGATTTGCTGGCAACAATGTTTCATTGTGATTGTTTCTGCGCCTAGCAACAGTAATTGTAACTGGCAAGTTATACATAGAGGAGGCTAGTTACACTGACACCATAAAAAAGCACCAACCATGACCCCCACCAGCCTCTCCCAACCCTACTATAAATTATAAATACATTGTTTTTTCTTTGTTTCCAAATTTGCAAATCATCCTCGCATACCTGGGTGCGCTGGCTGACTTCTCTTCCATAAATGACCTCTAATCATAGAAATGCAGGGCCCTATGCACATCCCCCACCCTCTTCATTTTAGTACCAGTGTTAAAGGGGTTGTCCGGGTTTAGAGCTAAACCTGGACATACCCAGAATTTCACCCAGGCAGCCCCCTGTTAGGAGCATCGGAGCATTTTTGGAGTTCCAGTGACGTACCGGGCTCTCCATAAGGACTGCTAGGTGGAGGCTTCCGTCCAGCAGTGAGCCCGGTGATATCACTGGTTCTGGTGGGCTGCCCTAGCCTGTAAGCCTCCGCCCAGCAGTGTATTAGATGTGCGATACAGCGTAGGGCAAGTAGGAGCATCGTACCATGAAATGCTCCAATCCTCATAACAGGGGGCTGCCTGGGTGAATTCCTGGGTATGTCCAGCTTTAGCTCTGAGCCCGGACAACCCCTTTGAAGGTTAGGCTACTTTCACGCTTGCGCTGTTAATTAGAGATGGAGCAGAGGATGTCAATACCGGAATTAAACTGATCCGTTTTGATTTTGCACATCAGGATGCATCCGTTCCGTTAGTATGCGGTTGTGTGAAATCAAAACGAGAAAAAATAAATAAAACGATCCGTCACTAAATATATTGAAATTCAATGGGTGATGGGTCCAGATCTGAGGCTCCTAAATAAACTGATTTCTCACTATTGACTTTCACTGTTTTCAGTGCTGGATCTTTTTTTTTTTCCCCGTTTTTATGACCGGACACAAAATGGAATACTGCCGGAATGGAAGACATCCTGATCCATCCTTAACAGATCTCTTTATATTCAGAATGCATAAGGACTAAACAGAAACACTTTTTTTCCTGTATCCTCTTCCAGATCTCAATACCGGAAAACAGTGTGAAAAAAGCCTTAAGTGTCTCCGAAGGGCTTCCAAATAAGTAATGACACATACAACTCCATGCAAGTCCTGAGCTGCACTAGTTAGCCCATACTGTACCTACCTATGCCTCCAATTCATATTCAAATCCCAAACATTTCTGACATGTTCCTTCAGGTGTCATATTATGTCACAGTATAATCACTTATAGAGTGTCTATGCAGCAACCTGCCTCCCCTGCAGTGCCCCCACAGGAGAAATAAGGCATTACACAGCTCAACTCCAACAAAAAAACATATTATAGAACATCACTAGAATCATGTTTTTCTTTGGCCAACATCCCACAAGCTTTTTCCCTTCATTTATGTTGTTTCGTCCATTGACTTCTTGCTGGGCTTGCTTCTGCATTGCAGAGTTTCTGTGTAAAGCATGGGGCCTAAAGCAGCAGCGTGAGCTTATGATGAGGCAGGAGATTACTTTAAAGAATTAAGAATTTAAAAAAAATGCATTAGAGTGACATGCACCAAATTTAAAAAATTTGGCACAGCTTCTGGTGCATGTGCTAGAAAGTTCTTTCTGTGCTGACTGCAAGCTGGTTTAAATGCTATGTTTTATACAAGTTTTTGTGGGCTACGGAGGCCATGCCCCCTAATGCTAAGCCGCCCCACATACTATTTTTAAAGTGTTGTAACACCTCAAAAAGTTGCAAAATTTTAATGCAATTGACGCTGCAACATTGAAACATTATGTCACCAAAAAAACGTAAGTCAGCTTTGAGCAGATGTGGATTTGTGCTATAATTTGCACCAATTTCTTACGTCCAGGGTGGCTTATCCAATCTATAGTTTGCAAAATGTCCCAATAACCCTAATGAATAAAGTGCATTAATATCTATACAGTCTGGACGTCAATTAACACCTCTGCAAATGCGGCAGACGCTTACCGAGGAGTCAGAATGGGCTGGAAATGTGGGATTTCTCCAGCACACGGGGGGATTGTAGGTGAACAGAACCCCTTTGTAACCTGCCTGCGCTATAGATGAACTGATTGATAATGATGGGGGTTATACACTCAGCTATAATGACGCTCACACACTCAGCCTCTTGTGCTGCCTCCAAAGTCACCTGACAGCGACCGCCGGCGCGCAGCAAAATGGAATGAATTGTTACACGTATCTGTTAAATTCAGCGCTGGCACAGACTATAAAAGTGGCAGTGTGGGGGCAAACAAAGACATGTCAGTCTGTAACAAGGGGCCTTTCTCCTGTGAGGTCTCTGGACGACCATTCATTTCACCCTCTGGACATTAGTTGATGCTTGTAAATGGGGCAAAAAAATAGAAAATGTCTTAGAATAACAGTGGCGAAAGTACGGGCACAAGACCATCGTTATGTGAGCGTAAACGTTTGCTGGAATGCAGGTGCAAGGAGGGGGCGCAAGCGCCGGGAGGATGGGCCGTGTACATCAGGCTTGATACAATGTATCATTTTGAAAGGGTTTTGCAGTGTTATGTAAATAAAACTGAATCATTGTAGAATGAAAAGTTTGTAAAATTTTCAATTTTCAATTCTCTGCTTGCTGTCAGTGGATGGTAAAAATCATGTTTACATTCAGAGGCTACAAAATGAAACCTAATTCTTCAGTCTAAGGGCAGATCCCCATCAGGTGGACTGAGGCCATCTTTGTATAACATCATCTAAATGGCCATTATGTAATAATGACTGTCACCTGCTGACTGTGGCTTCACCCACTGAAAAATTTGATGTTTTTTGGGGATGCCAGGAGCGACACGCACCACGATCAGATGATTCTTTCTGATGAGACAACCCATGTGATAGACATACATAACCCCTTTACCATCCACTTCCCTATAAAACATAAGAGTGACACAGAAGTACTAAACAGCATACAAGTGCAACAGTACAGTGCCTCAATACAGATCATATACAGTGCCATACAGAGCGTACCTCACAGTGCCATAGACCAACCCAGTAACAGTGCCATATCATGCTTCAATAACAGAGCTATACAGTGTCAAATCCTAGCATTATATAGTGCCTATATACTTATCCTGTACTGATCCTGAGTTACATCCTATATTATACTCTAGAGCTGCACTCACTATTCTGCTGATGCAGTCACTCTGACATACATTACTTTTCCTGTACTGATTCTGAGTTACATACTGTATTATACTCCAGTGCTGCACTCACTATTCTGCTGGTGGATTCACTGTGTACATACATTACTTATCCTGTACTGATCTTGAATTACATCCTGTATTATACTCAAGAGCGGCACTCACTATTCTGCTGGTGCAGTCACTGTGTACATACATTACATTACTTATCCTATACTGATCCTGAGTTACATCCTGTGTTATACTCCAGAGCTGCACTCACTATTCTGCTGGTGCAGTCACTGTGTACATACAATACATTACTTAATCCTGTACTGATCCTGAGTTACATCCTGTATTATACTCTAGAGCTGCACTCACTATTCTGCTGGTGCAGTCACTCTGACATACATTACTTTTCCTGTACTGATTCTGAGTTACATCCTGTATTATACTCCAGTGCTGCACTCACTATTCTGCTGGTGGATTCACTGTGTACATACATTACTTATCCTGTACTGATCTTGAGTTACATCCTGTATTATACTCCAGAGCTGCACTCACTATTCTGCTGGTGCAGTCACTCTGACATACATTACTTTTCCTGTACTGATTCTGAGTTACATCCAGTATTATACTCCAGAGCTGCACTCACTATTCTGCTGGTGCAGTCACTGTGTACATACATTACTTATCCTGTACTGATCTTGAGTTACATCCTGTATTATACTCAAGAGCGGCACTCACTATTCAGCTGGTGCAGTCACTGTGTACATACATTACATTACTTATCCTGTACTGATCCTGAGTTACATCCTGTGTTATACTCCAGAGCTGCACTCACTATTCTGCTGGTGCAGTCACTGTGTACATACAATACATTACTTAATCCTGTACTGATCCTGAGTTACATCTTGTATTATACTCCAGAGCTGCACTCACTATTCTGCTGGTGCAGTCACTGTGTACATACATTACTTATCCTGTACTGATCCTGAGTTACATACAGTGTTATACTCCAGAGCTGCACTCACTATTCTGCTGGTGCAGTCACTGTGTACATACAATACATTACTTAATCCTGTACTGATCCTGAGTTACATCCTGTATTATACTCCAGAGCTGCACTCACTATTCTGCCGGTGCAGTCACTGTGTACATACATTACTTATCCTGTACTGATCCTGAGTTACATCCTGTATTATACTCCAGAGCTGCACTCACTATTCTGCTGGTGCAGTCACTGTGTACATACATTACTTATCCTGTACTGATCCTGAGTTACATCCTGGATAATACACCAGAGCTGCACTCACTATTCTCCTGGTTGTTATTGAAAACAGTCAGCAAGCTTGGGGACATACATTGCTCAGCTGAGCTCTAATAGTGCAGGAGGGGGCAGTCAGATTTTACCTTTATCAGATTACTATATAGTGTGGGGTTCAGCAGCCTACTGCACTCTAGCTGTTCTGAAAATACAACTTCCAGAATCTACTTTTCACTTCTATGGGAGAATAGCCAAGTAAGAGTGCATGCTGGGAGTTGTAGTTTCACAACAGTTGGAGTGCCAAAGAGATTTCAGCTCTGAAGCTTCCAGAATAGTAGATTATAAAATTAGTCAACCCATTTCACACCCCGATTGGAAAGTCATGTTTATATTGCCACTAACTGCACAAATGTCAGCAACATGTTGGAAGACCATGGAGAAGAGCCCGAGCAGAAGGACATACCAAGTGCTGAAGTGCCGAATAATAGGACTTTGAGCATATGTTCACATGGCAGACCTTCAGGATTTTGCTGTGGTTTTGCATTTGCCATGCTGCGGGACAACCATTCAATGCAGTTGCATGGATGGCGGTATGGACTCCATACAGAATCTGAAAGTAAAACTCTTTGTGAACAAACTCTTAAGGGGGTTCTACAGTTATTTTAAGACGGATGATCTATCCTCTGGATAGATCATCAGCATCTGATCGACGGGGGTCCGATCAGCTGTTTGAGAAGGCAGCGGCGCTCCAGGAGCGCCGCAGCCTTTTCACTGTTTACCGCAGGGCCAGTGACGTCACGACTTGTATCAACTGGCCTGGGCGCGGCTAAGCTCCATTCAAGTGAACAGAGCTTACCCGCGCCCAGGCCAGTTGATACTAGTCGTGACGTCACTTGGCCAGCGGTAAACAGTGATAATGCCGCGGCTCTCCTGGAGTCGGACCCCCGCCGATCAGATGCTGATGATCTATCCAGAGGATAGATCATCAGTTTAAACAAACTGCAGAACCCCTTTAATGTATCATTATAGCGGTAAGGGGGTTTCTCATGCTGGATCGGGGTCTTCCCTTGTTCTTTAGTCTCCTCTGTCCTTACACCTTGTTGCCGTCATACGCAGCATTGTTACCATGTGTCATGGCGGCCGCACAGGCAGATGTTGCCAAAAAGCCCCAGGTTATAGGACGTGGGCTACTTCTCACAGAACCCTGATTATTTTCACGCTGCTGTTCCCGATGGCCGCGCTCTGCTGGAAGAGAATGTTTGACAGCATTCCACTGCGGAATGAATGTCTTAGATGGAACGAACGGAAAATTGGCTGGAAACGGTGAGGACAAAGAATCTGAAGCAAAGAAAAATAACTACTCAGCATAGAACAGGGGGTGCACCTCACGGTGTCCTGTGTGGACGGGAGAACCACGTCAGTTTAGACCCCGAGGGTCCATCACAGCCTGTACAGAGGCTACTGCGTCTTCATCCATGACTTAGGCCTCTTTCACACTTGCGTTGTCCGGATCCGGCGTGTACTCCACTTGCCGGAATTACACGCCGGATCCGGAAAAATGCAAGTGTACTGAAAGCATTTGAAGACGGAGCCGTCTTCAAAATGCTTTCAGTGTTACTATGGCAGCCAGGACGCTATTAAAGTCCTGGTTGCCATAGTAGGAGCGAAGAGCGGCATACTTACAGTCCGTGCGGCTCCCGGGGCGCTCCAGAGTGACGTCAGAGCGCCCCATGCGCATGGATGACGTGCCATGCGATCACTTCATCCATGCGCTTGGGGCGCCCTGGCGTCACTCTGGAGCGCCCCGGGAGCCGCACGGACGGTAAGTATACTGCTCCCCCGCTCCCCACTACACTTTACCATGGCAAACAGGACTTTAGCGTCCCGGCAGCCATGGTAACCATTCAGAAAAAGCTAAACGTCGGATCCAGCAATGCGCCGAAACGACGTTTAGCTTAAGGCCGGATCCGGATCAATGCCTTTCAATGGGCATTCATTCCGGATCCAACCTTGCGGCAAGTGTTCCGGATTTTTGGCCGGAGCAAAAAGCGCAGCATGCTGCGGTATTTTCTCCGGCCAAAAAACGTTCCGGTCCGGAACTGAAGACATCCTGATGCATCCTGAACGGATTTCACTCCATTCAGAATGCATTAGGATAAAACTGATCAGGATTCTTCCGGCATAGAGCCCCGACGACGGAACTCTATGCCGGAAGACAAGAACGCAGGTGTGAAAGACCTTTTGTAATGTCATACATGCAGAGGCTGAAAACCTGAATAAGGCTACAGCTGAGAGTTTGCTACAATGGTATCTGTAAACAATACATAAATCTACAGATCAGTGCAGGTAAAATGTATCATTCTGGAGCTCAGGATAGTTTCATTACAGATGATTTCCTAGACTGGAAACAACTGTATCAAACCCTCCGCAGTATTAGGGTGCATTCACATCACCGTTTAGATTTCCGTTCTTCTGTTCCGTCAGAAGAAGAGAGAAAGATAAAAAAAAAGGATCCTGTTGCATCAGTTAGGCCTCCTGCACACGAACGTGTGCGCCGCGTGGTCATGCTGCGGCCCGCAAAATGCGGTCCTCAATGCTCAAACACTGTCCGTGGGGCAGCCGCAGCGGATCACGTGTTCCCATTCACTTTAACGTGCCCAGGATCCGGCCGTTCTGCAAAAAGATAGGACATGTTTTATCTTTTTTCGGAACGGAAGTACAGGACGTAAACCTCACGGAAGCACTCCGTAGTACTTCCGTAGGGTTCCATTCCGTGCTTCCGTTCCGCACCATTCCGCATCTCCGGATTTGCGGACCCATTGAAGTGAATGGGTCCGCATCTGTAAAATGCGGAATGCACATGGAACGGTGCCTGTGTATTGCGGATCCGCAAATGCGGTCCGCAATATGGCAACGGGAAGCACACGTTCGTGTGCAGGAGGCCTTATGCATAGAATTGTATAGGATCCATTTTTTTAACAGGATCCAGTAAAAAAACTTATCCAGTTGCATCAGTTGTCATCAGTTTGAGCCATTTCCGTCTGAGATCCTTTTTTTAGATAAAAACAAAAGTACTTCATGCAGGACTTTTTTTCCCTTCTAAGGGTACTTTCACACTTGCAGCAGAGGATTCAGACATGCAGTTCCGTTGCCGGAACTGCCTGCTGGATCCGTAAATCCGAACGCAAACGGATGCATTTGTGAGACGGATATGGATGTGGATCCGTGTCACAAATGCATTGCAATAATGGATTAGTCTGTCCGGTTGTCATCTGAAAAGACGGATCCAGTATTTATTTTTTCACATTTTTAAAGGTCTGCGCTTGCGTTTTGCAGGAACACTTGGGGCCGGATCCGGCATTAATGCATTTCAATGGAAAGTAATCCCGGATTCGGCATTCCGGCAAGTGTTTAGGATTTTTGTCCGGAGAGAAAACTGGTATTTTCTCCGGCCCAAAAAAAACATAAGAAGGACGGAACTGATGCCTCCTGAACGGATCGCTCTCCATTCAGAATGCATGGGGATAAAACTGATCTTTTTTTTTTCCGGTATTGAGCCCCGAGGACGGAACTCAATACCGGAAAACTTTAACGCAAGTGTGAAAGTACCCTAAAAATGGATATCAGACAGAAATGGCACAAACTGATGACAATTGATGCAACAGTATCCGTTTTTTTTTTTTTTACAGGATCCTGTTTTTTTCTTCTGACGGATCAGAAGAACGAAAAGCCAAACGGTGATGTGAATGCACTTTTGGGCCTCTTTCGCAATAGTGTTACAGATTCTCTCAGGGTCTGTTCACAAAACAACTGATGGTTTTGCACGCACATTTAGTCCGTTTTTTCTGTGATTGCGTTCAGTGTTTCAGTTCTTTCCAGGCAGGAGAAATCAGTTTTTTATGCACGCGTGAAAACTGAAGAATGACTACATCGCCTATCAACCCTCAGTGAAAAACGCATTGCATCTGGATGTAATCTGTTTTTTACTGAAGCCCCATTCACTTCTATAGAACCAGAGCTGCGTGAAAAACATAGAATATAGAACATGCAATTTTTCCTGAATGCAAAAATGATGTGTGAAAAACCTGTGGCTCTAGGAGGCTCTAGGAACCTGTTGGGCCTCCTCTAGCCTTGATACAAGATGAGATACGGCCTCTAGCCTGGAAACAAGATGGGATACGGCCTCTAGTCTGGATAAAAGATGAGATACGGCCTCTAGCCTAGATACAAGATGAGATACAGCCTCTAGCCTGGAAACAAGATGGGATACGGCCTCTAGTCTGGATAAAAAATGAGATACGGCCTCTAGCCTGGATACAAGATAGGATACAGCCTCTAGTCTGGATAAAAGATGAGATACGGCCTCTAGCCAGGATACAAGATGAGATACAACCTCTAGCCTGGATACAAAATGAGATACAGCCTCTAGCCTAGATACAAGATGAAATACAGCCTCTACCCTGGATACAAGATGAGATACAGCCTCTAGCCTGGATACAAGATGAGATACATCCTCTAGTCTGGATACAAGATGACATGCAGCCTCTAGCCTGGGTATAAGATGAGATACGGCCTCTAGCCTGGATACAAGATGAGATACAGCCTCTAGCCTGGGTAAAAGATGAGATACAGCCTCTAGCCTGGATAGAAGATGAGATACGACCTTTAGCCTGGATACAAGATGATATATAGCCTCTAGTCTGAATACAAGATGAGATGCAGCCTCTAGTCTGGATACAAGATAAGATCCAGCCTCTAGTCTGGATACAAGATGAGATATAGCCTCTAGTCTGGATACAAGATTAGATACAGCCTCTAGCCTGGATACAAGATGAAATACAGCCTCTACCCTGGATACAAGATGAAATACAGCCTCTAGTCTGGATACAAGATGAGATACAGCCTCTAGTCTGGAAACAAGATGAGATACATCCTCTAGTCTAGATACAAGATGAGATACGGCCTCTAGCCTGGATATAAGATGAGATACAGCCTCTAGCCTGGATGCAAGATGAGATACAGCCTTTAGCCTGGTTACAAGACGAGATACAGCCTCTAGCCTGGATACAAGATGAGATACTGCCTCTACCCTGGATACAAGATGAGATACAGCCTGTAGCATGGATACAAGATGAGATACGGCCTCTAGCCTGGATACAAGATGACATGCAGCCTCTAGCCTGGGTATAAGATGAGATACGGCCTCTAGCCTGGATATAAGATGAGATACAGCCTCTAGCCTGGATGCAAGATGAGATACAGCCTCTATCCTGAATACAAGACGAGATACAGCCTCTAGCCTGAATACAAGACGAGATACAGCCTCTAGCCTGGATACAAGACGAGATACAGCCTCTAGCCTAGATAGAAGATGAGATACTGCCTCTAGCCTGGATACAAGATGAGATACTGCCTCTACCCTGGATACAAGATGAGATACGGCCTCTAGCCTGGATGCAAGATGACATGCAGCCTCTAGCCTGGGTATAAGATGAGATACGGCCTCTAGCCAGGATACAAGATGAGATACAACCTCTAGCCTGGATACAAGATGAGATACAGCCTCTAGCCTGGATACAAGATGAAATACAGCCTCTACCCTGGATACAAGATGAGATACAGCCTCTAGCCTGGGTACAAGATGAGATACAGCCTCTAGTCTGGATACAAGATGACATGCAGCCTCTAGCCTGGGTATAAGATGAGATACGTCCTCTAGCCTGGATACAAGATGAGATACAGCCTCTAGCCTGGGTAAAATATGAGATATAGCCTCTAGCCTGGGTAAAAGATGAGATACAGCCTCTAGCCTGGATACAAGATGAGATACGACTTTTAGCCTGGATACAAGATGATATATAGAGCCTCTAGTCTGGATACAAGATGAGATGCAGCCTCTAGTCTGGATACAAGATGAGATGCAGCCTTTAGTCTGGATACAAGATGAGATATAGCCTCTAGTCTGGATACAAGATGAGATGCAGCCTCTAGTCTGGATAAAAGATGAGATACAGCCTCTAGTCTGGATACAAGATGAGATACAGCCTCTAGTCTAGATACAAGATGAGATACGGCCTCTAGCCTGGATATAAGATGAGATACAGCCTCTAGCCTGGATGCAAGATGAGATACAGCCTTTAGCCTGGATACAAGATGAGATACAGCCTCTAGCCTGGATAGAAGATGAGGTACTGCCTCTACCCAGGATACAAGATGAGATACAGCCTGTAGCATGGATACAAGATGAGATACAGCCTCTAGCCTGGATACAAGATGACATGCAGCCTCTAGCCTGGGTATAAGATGAGATACGGCCTCTAGCCTGGATATAAGATGAGATACAGCCTCTAGCCTGGATGCAACATGTGATACAGCCTCTAGCCTGAATACAAGACGAGATACAGCCTCTAGCCTGGATACAAGATGAGATACTGCCTCTACCCTGGATAAGATGAGATACAGCCTGTAGCATGGATATAAGATGAGATACAGCCTGCAGCATGGATACAAGATGAGATACGGCCTCTAGCCTGGATGCAAGATGACATGCAGCCTCTAGCCTGGGTATAGGATGTGATACGGCCTCTAGCCTGGATACAAGATGAGATACTGCCTCTACCCTGGATAAGATGAGATACAGCCTGTAGCATGGATATAAGACGAGATACAGCCTCTAGCCTGAATACAAGACGAGATACAGCCTCTAGCCTGGATACAAGACGAGATACAGCCTCTAGCCTAGATACAAGATGAGATACTGCCTCTAGCCTGGATACAAGATGAGATACTGCCTCTACCCTGGATACAAGATAAGATACGGCCTCTAGCCTGGATGCAAGATGACATGCAGCCTCTAGCCTGGGTATAAGATGAGATACGGCCTCTAGCCAGGATACAATATGAGATACAACCTCTAGCCTGGATACAAGATGAGATACAGCCTCTAGCCTGGATACAAGATGAAATACAGCCTCTACCCTGGATACAAGATGAAATACAGCCTCTACCCTGGATAAAAGATGAGATACAGCCTCTAGTCTGGATACAAGATGAGATACAGCCTCTAGTCTAGATACAAGATGACATACGGCCTCTAGCCTGGATATAAGATGAGATACAGCCTCTAGCCTGGATGCAAGATGAGATACAGACTTTAGCCTGGATACAAGATGAGATACAGCCTCTAGCCTGGATAGAAGATGAGGTACTGCCTCTACCCAGGATACAAGATGAGATACAGCCTGTAGCATGGATACAAGATGAGATACGGCCTCTAGCCTGGATACAAGATGACATGCAGCCTCTAGCCTGGGTATAAGATGAGATACGGCCTCTAGCCTGGATGCAACATGAGATACAGCCTCTAGCCTGAATACAAGACGAGATACAGCCTCTAGCCTGGATACAAGATGAGATACTGCCTCTACCCTGGATAAGATGAGATACAGCCTGTAGCATGGATATAAGATGAGATACAGCCTGTAGCATGGATACAAGATGAGATACGGCCTCTAGCCTGGATGCAAGATGACATGCAGCCTCTAGCCTGGGTATAAGATGTGATACGGCCTCTAGCCAGGATACAAGATGAGATACAACCTCTAGCTTGGATACAAGATGAGATACTGCCTCTACCCTGGATAAGATGAGATACAGCCTCTAGCCTGGATACAAGACGAGATACAGCCTCTAGCCTGGATACAAGATGAGATACTGCCTCTACCCTGGATAAGATGAGATACAGCCTGTAGCATGGATATAAGATGAGATACAGCCTGTAGCATGGATACAAGATGAGATACGGCCTCTAGCCTGGATGCAAGATGACATGCAGCCTCTAGCCTGGGTATAAGATGTGATACGGCCTCTAGCCAGGATACAAGATGAGATACAACCTCTAGCTTGGATACAAGATGAGATACTGCCTCTACCCTGGATAAGATGAGATACAGCCTCTAGCCTGGATACAAGACGAGATACAGCCTCTAGCCTGGATACAAGATGAGATACTGCCTCTACCTTGGATAAGATGAGATACAGCCTGTAGCATGGATATAAGATGAGATACAGCCTGTAGCATGGATACAAGATGAGATACGGCCTCTAGCCTGGATGCAAGATGACATGCAGCCTCTAGCCTGGGTATAAGATGACATGCAGCCTCTAGCCAGGATACAAGATGAGATACAACCTCTAGCTTGGATACAAGATGAGATACTGCCTCTACCCTGGATAAGATGAGATACAGCCTCTAGCCTGGATACAAGATGAGATACAGACTCTACCCAGGATACAAGATGAGATACAGCCTCTAGCCTGGGTACAAGATGGGATACAGCCTCTAGTCTGGATACAAGATGAGATAAAGCCTCTAGCCTGGGTAAAAGATGAGATACAGCCTCTAGCCTGGATACAAGATGAGATACGACCTTTAGCCCGGATACAAGATGATATATAGCCTCTAGTCTGGATACAAGATGAGATGCAGCCTCTAGTCTGGATATAAGATGAGATACAGCCTCTAGTCTGGATACAAAATGAGATACGGCCTCTATCCTGTATACAAGATGAGATGCAGCCTCTAGCCTGGATACAAGATGAGATGCAGCCTCTGGCCTGAAGTACTCACCACGAGGCCTCCAACCTGACCATCATGGGATGCCAAACAGAGCCTGGATTTATCACTAAAGACAATATGGTTCCAGTATGTAGAAGTCCAGGTTTCTTGTTCATGACACCATTGCAAACAAAGGAGATGGTTGCTGGCTAGCAATGGCAGGACACATAATGGACACCATGACACCACACTTCCTTCTGCTAAGCACCTGGAAATGTTCGGAGCAGAGACATGGGTGTAATGAAGAGGCCCATTCTGCTTCTCTCAGTCCAGCGATGCTCCCTCTCTGAAATCCTGTCAATAGCAAAATGTCTTTGAGTGTGTCATAGACGCACGTCTAGCAGTCAACAACCTCTCACCAAGAGGTTCACTACCCAAAAGTAGCCTCTGAAAGCCTTTTTATAAGGCAGTGGGAGAATCAATTTTACACCCTCTTGTGACAAGACCCTGTGTGTAATCAGACCACACCTGTAATGATAGAGATAAGAGCACGACAAGTATTGCGGCAATTCGATACTTCTATACGGGGGGTGGTTATTTTATTTATTTATTTTGTCAGTGAGTGTAGATACCAATATTCCCCAGTATAACATACTGCAAAGCTTTGTATTTGCTGGTGGAAATCATTGGCTCATAGTTCTCATATCCAAACAGCAAAAATCATCAGGAAGTCAAATACAAGAACCTCGCTGTATTTTCACCTCGACACTTTACAGAAGGAGATTCCTCTGACATTCCCGACACATGCGCAATCCCCAGAAAGCATCTCCCGGCTCACAAGTCTGATATCTAATTACCAAACAAAGACAGGGTTTAGGAAATCTTATCTGCACCAAGACTTGTGTTTATTGTCTCCGCGGCTGGCCAAGAACAGATATAACTCTTCTTAATACCATCTCAAGTATCTGCGCTGTTTTCTTTCTTTCAGATATAAACAAATGAGAATCACCTTTAGAGCTGAAGATCCACCAAACCCAGGTCACCTCAGTGCAGGATCTGTAGGAAAAGTGAGAGATAGATGAATAGATAGATAGATAGATAGATAGATATGGGATGAATAGATAGATATGGGATGAATAGATAGATAGATATGAGAGAAAGATAGATAGATAGATAAATAGATAGATAGATATGGGATAAATAGATAGATAGACAGACTGAGCGCCCACAGCCTGCTCATTGAATCCGGGCGTCACTGACAGAGGTACATGCCCAGGGAGAGCAGACTGTGCCAGCAGTGCGACCAGGAGGCCATGGAGGATGAGCCTTATTTCCTGCTGCGGTGCCCCAAATACTCAGCAGAGAGGGAGACTGACTTCAGGAGACTGTCTGATCTCTGCCCAGACTTCACCTCCATGGAGGAGGAAGAGAGACTCTCCATACTGCTGGGGGAGGAGGAGAACACAGCGGCCACAGCAGCACAATATATTACTGCCTGCCATAGACTGAAAGAAGCCCGATCAAATTTACAAGAATCAAATATTCTCCAATTGCCCTGAAATTTGGTATATAACACTCTCCGGTCTACCAGGACTGTTTCCGAAAATCTGATGAGAAACAGAGACTAGTACGTTCCTCTGGGTTTCTGGGGAAAATATATAAAAATGAGCACATCTTACATCTGCTGGCATCAGATAGGCTTGGCTGTCTTTTCGTTTTTGAAGGGATGCTAATTTGAATATATTTCCCAGAAACCCAGCGGAGCTTTGCCTGGCCTACATTGTACTCTCTGTATTAACAAAGAAAATCCCCCAGAAACCCAGAGTCGTCCCCCCCCCCCACCTCCATAGATGACAATAGATAATAGTTTGGGTTTTATTTTATTGCATTATCCAATCCGTATGATGTATCCAGCCAGGACTCCAAACAAATACATTTTATCTGCACATGATACAGTGTAACAAACTACCAGAACAGGAGAGAGAGATTGTTCTGCTGATGTATTTAGCTCACATAGATTGACTTGACCATTAGTTTCTGTATGTGGCCCCCAGGTGCTCCTCCTGCGGTCTTTGGCTCCGGTCTCCGTAAGTGTATGGTACAGTGTGTACAGTACACAGCTTCATGCATGCTCCCTGCTTCTCTGCCTCTCACAAACTTTTCTCCACATCAGCCATTTCCAGCAGAGAGGTGACAGTTCACACACGTTTTTCAGCGGAGTATACAGCAACATCTTACCGCACACACTTGGCTATGATAACCTTATAACGGAGAGCAAATGTGCAAACTGGGGACATTTAATGTCATGCAAAGCTGTGGGATGGAATCAGGCCTCCTATCTGAGGCTCTCAAATAACTGCCAGTGGTCTAGACGGACAGATTGTAGCAAACCCTCAGCTGTGTTAGAGGATTTCTTCACTGACAGCAAGCAGAGATCTTGAAAATGGTACAGAACTGAAACTTAGAAAGCTGCATTAATGGGCTGGTATGAGGGAACATCAGGACACGGCATGGCATTAGAATCCTCAGATCTTCCACAACAGAAAGGAATGGAGAGAAGGTCGGATGTTTTGTGTTCTGTAACCTGGAGTGATCGCAGCTGACAAAACATGACTTTTAAATGTCCACCTCTATGTTAAACCCCTGGACTGTGAGCTCTGTGTTTCTCATCACTGGTTTTGCAGGGGATCATGGGGCGGGGGTACATTAACTTTATGCTTCCTCAGTTGCTCCACTCTTGCTGCATGATTTATGGCTTCTATATATTTGTGTGTGACAAGAGATACTTTGTTTCCCTTCGTATCCACTGGTATGAGATGTGTCAGCTTGCAGGGTTTTTTGGCATATCCTGCTGTTAATAGCCATCCCCTCTGCCAAAAAGTGCTTTAGTGGGTCAGAAAACATGGAGTGGGATACTCAAGCAAACCGACATCCGCAATTATATTCCAGCTCTGACATTAAAGGGAGAGGGGAATTTCTTAGCGGTCACTGGACAGGTCACATACTGTATTAAACATGTTTTATATGGAAGCTCCACCATAGAGACCCCTGTGACTATGTGATGGGAATTGCTTAAATAACTTTTTTATTCTTAGGCTATCCAATGATCTGCAGGGGTTCACATTCTGAAAATATGGATCAATAACCCCCCCCCCATATGCTGTGGATGGAAGTGAACCTCATTCTTCAAAGCAATGGCAATCCCAGATGACATCTCACCAATATGTGGTGGGAATTCTCCTTGGAAGCAAAGCTTCAGAGCCTATTAGGGTCAGAAACTCAAGTAAACTACACTTCCCAACATGCTCTGTTCATTTGGGAGTTATGAGAATAGCCAGTGTGCATGCTGGGAATTGTAGTTTTACAACAGTGCCAGAGGTTACTGACCTAATGTGTGCTCCAGGAGGGAAACTGCAACCATAACAGCCATTGAGGAGTCTTCAAGGTGCTAGTCTAGGTCAGTCTTCTCTATGTTTTTCCCACACTGCTGCTTACAAGGGGAGGCTATAGGTGACTCTGTACCCCTGCTATATGTCTGCTAGCCAGAGTCCAGTTATACTTTAGGAGCGTCTCCTGATTTATGCCTCTGGCTGCCGCCTCTTCTGACATATCTGTTTTAGTAACTACTTGCATTCCCCTTGTAATGACAGTTCTGGAGCATCTATTCTTGTGACTCTAGATGGTGACATTCCTTTATTATTCCTGCTGGAAGATATGAATGAATTTCATGATTTTCCTATTCCATGACGTAAAGTCATGAGTTTATTAAAGACACGGAGGCGAGTATTGCTTTAACTCTCTTTACTGTTACCATAGCAGCAAAGAATGAACATGTCAATCACAAAAAAAAAACATAGTAACTGACTCCTCCCCACCATCCCAGTATATAATGGCTCCACACTCTGGGATCATCCTCTTTCTTTGAGCAGCTACTCCAACTGCAGACTTCTCCGGAAACTGGACATTCCTGAACGAAACCGACATTCTTGAACCCTAGAACCAAACTCGTCAACAGACGGGGAAACGACCTTCACTGGGGTAGCAAAAAGCAACAGCGTACTCTGAACCAGAACTGCAGAGAAAGTGACCTCTCAACCTGCAGGATGAAAAACAAACACGAGGTAGAACCACAAAGCAATGGCATGAAAATAAATCCATACATTCGAAATCAGAAAATATTAGTACAGACACAAAGGCATAAACAAAAGAAATTGCATAATAAATCCAATTAAGACAAACCAATCAGGGTGGGAAGGGTGGGCAATACTCGCCTCCGTGTCTTTAATAAAATCATGACTTTACGTCATGGAATAGGAAAATCATGAAATTTTATCACAAGACACGGAGGCTCCTATTGCAAGTTTAAAGCTGAGAAATGACAGAATTAAAAGCATGCGACGCGGGACGAAAGTAAAATTCACGGAAAGTGGAAACCCTAGACCAATCCGCCAAACGAATAACGTCCTCCAGACAGGCCCCAGAGACCGACATAGAGGTAGCGGAGGCGCTGCGGACGGAATGAGCCGTAAAAATATTGGTGTCAATACCTGCCTGACTCATAATCTCCTTAACCCAGCGAGAAAGGGTCACACTGGAGACAGGAGCATAGGGCCTAAAAGAGATAAACAGATTAGGGAATGTAGAGACACGCAAGGAAGCAGTACGAGATTTATACTCCTGTAAGCATGCAACCGGACAAAGTTGCGGGGATTGCCGGAAAGCAGGGTAAGAAACTGAGCGGATGCTCGTCTTAGTGCGTCTGAAAATGTTAAATAAAACACCCTCCGGAGTAAATGACCGTGCATTGTAGTCCAGGGCCCGGACGTCGGAAACCCGCTTACAAGAAATGAGGCATAATAGCGTAACCAACTTTGCCGATAACTGGCGTAGGGACAACTGGTCATTAGAAGACCAAGAAGCCAGAAAGTTCAAAACCAACCCCACATCCCAAGTCGCAGAGAAACGAGGTCTGGGAGGTCGAGACAGACGAGAGCCTTTTAACAAGCGACACACCAGAGGATGTTGACCCGCAGGACAACCCTCAAAACCCTCGTTCCGAGAGGATATGGCCGATCTGTAAAGGTTAATTGTACGATAGGCCTTTCCTGAATCATATAAGGAAGACAAAAACGACAAAAACGACATTACAGGGGCTCGAAGGGGATCCAGATCCCGCTCTCCGCACCAACGAGCCCAAGCGTCCCAGGCGGCTCGATAAGCCGTCTGGTTCCGGGAGCCCATGCGTTTTCCAATAGGAAAACAGTCGTGTCCGAAACTCCAGACAGCGAGCTGGAACACCCGAGATCCTGCAAACGAGAAGGCGAAGTAAACTTGCTTGAATAAGGGGGTGGGACTCCCCCAACGGGTCCCGCAGGAGACAAGGGAGATCTGGTAGGAGGAGTGGGAGGTCCACTAACAGGTCCAGGATTAGCGGGAACCAAGGTTGAGACCGCCACAGAGGTATGACCAAGACAAGCTCCGCCAGTTGGCGTTGAACTTGAAGGAGAACCCGGGGAATCAAAGCGAATGGAGGGAACGCGTACATCAACGTTCCCCCCCACTGTTGTAGAAATGCGTCTACCGCCTCCGCCAGAGGATCCGGCCGCCAGCTGAAGAACCTGGGTGTCTGGGCGTTCAAACGGTTTGCAAATAAATCCACCGACTGAGGACCCCATCGAGATGATAAAGCTAGGAATACCTCCTCGTCTAACTTCCAATCGCTGGAATCCGAAAAGTAACGTGAGTTCCAGTCTGCCACCACATTGCGGAGGCCGGGAAGATGCTCCGCTATCACCACGATACCTTTGGCGAGACAGAACTCCCAAAAGTCCTGCGGCAGGTATGTCAGAACCGAAGAACGTGTTACGCCCATCCCATTGACGTATCGGACCGCGGAAACATTGTCCATCCGCAGTCTGATACAGGTAGTGACCGTGCCATTGGCGAAACTGCTAATCGCCAAAGACCCTGCCAGTAATTCCAGGCCGTTGATATGGAGGCGAGATTCCTCGGGGGACCAGGGGCCTCCGGTGGATATCCCAATGCAGTGCGCTCCCCATCCGTGCAAGCTGGCGTCCGATTCTATTATCAAGTCCGGTAGCGGACCGAATAAGGCCTTGCCATTCCAGACCGATAGATTCTGGATCCACCATTGTAGCTCGTCTCTCGTCTCTGAGTCCAGCGTGATCATGTCCGAGTACGTGGCCCCAGCTCAGAGAAATGGCCTGGATAGACGACGCCAGAAGTCCTATTAGGCGTGCCAAGTGTCGCAGAGACAATTGTGGCCGAAGAAGTGCATGTCGCAATTCCTTGCGAATTGAACGGACCTTGGACAGAGGGAGGTGAAGGGTCAGGGAAGAGGAATCTATTCTGAAACCCAGGAACTCCATTGAAGTTGCCGGAGTGAGACATGATTTTTCCCGGTTTATGATAAAACCCAACCTTGAGAGGAGACTGGTGGTCATGGAAAGGTGTAAGCGGAGAAGGGACGGACTTCGTGCCATGATAAGAATATCGTCGAGATAAATTATCATGCGTACCCCTCTGCTGTGGAGCCAAGACACTACAGGCTTCATCACCTTGGTGAAGCACCAAGGGGCGGACGAGAGGCCGAACGGAAGGCAAGTGAAGCGCCAAAGCTGGTCTCCCCAAGGAAAGCAAAGCAGGTCTCTGGAGGCGGGAGCCACCAGGACTGTGAGATACGCATCCTTGAGGTCCAGTTTGAACATCCAATCGCCTGGAAGAAGCATGTCTCTCAAAAGATGGATGCCTTCCATCTTGAAGTGACGATATTGTACCAGTGAGTTGAGGGATTTCAGATTGATAACTGGGCGCATCTGACCGCCTTTTTTCCGCACCAGAAACATATTGCTGATCACACCAGTGGAGTGAGGTGTGGTGCGCTCTATCGCCTGTTTGAGGACTTAGTCCTTCAGTTCCCTGTGTAAGTGTTGCCGGAGCGAGCCGGTCAAGTGTATGGGGTGGGGGGCGGGCAGAAGGCTTGGGGAGGCTACCAAGTCTATTGTGAAACCCCTGATGGTGTCCAGCACCCACCGGTCTGAGGTGATCTCGGACCAGGCATTGAAAAAGAGACGGAGTCTGCCCCCGACACAACCTGTTGAAGAAAACAACGGTAGAACGGGGTGGGCACTCACCAACTGGTCGTCGATAGGAAGGAGCTCCACGGTAACTTCTGGAACGTCCTGTAGCGCCCCTGGAGGGGAAAAAGGAAGGCTGGTGCCTGGGATCCTGGAGTGAGGATCTATAGTTGAAGGAGCCTCTTCCCGTGCCGTGGGAATGGAAATCGGACCGGCCGGACAGACGGCCCCTAGAACTGCCGGCCCTATTGGAAAAACGGGTGTTAAATACTCTTTTCATTGAAGTTTGAGCTTTGTCTAGAGCCGTGAAGGCCCCGACGTATCTGCCCAACTCCTTAATAAACGAGTCTCCAAACAGAAGGCCCTGGGCATTCTTGCCCGCTTCGGATAACGCAAGGTTGGAGAGCTTTGGCTCCACCTTCATCAAGATGGCTTTACGCCTTTCTATGGCCAAGGAGGTATTTACATTGCCTGCAATGCAGATGGCCCTCTGGACCCATCCTCCCAATTCAATGGGGTCTACAGATCTACCCTCTGCCTTGGCGGACTCAGCCATGTCGAAGATCCTGGCAAGAGGGCCCGTGATGTCCAGGAGCTTATCCTGAACGGCCCGCAGAGCCGAATCTAGCCCTTTTTTCAGGTTGAACCTTGTTTTGGTAAGGAACTGGACCATCTTCGGATCCACTGTAGGTGTCTCACACAACTTATTGGGAATTAGAGGGCGGGGCATTCCGCTCGCAACTTGTTGCGGGATTCCTTACTTAATGGAGCGCAGATTTTTGATTCTAAATATTGTGCCACATGAGTGGCGGGGAGCCATTCCGCAGAGCGGGGATGATGGAGCTCATCAGGATTGAACAGAGGGACGCCCAGGGGATCAACCAGGAGGTCGCCTGGGAGAGACTGACCCTCTTGCATAGCAACCGCAGGTGTGGGTGGCACGGGATCAGGCAATAAATCTAGAGGATCAACCTCGACATCCTCAAGCTCCTCTACTGAGTCGTAGTGCGACTCGTTCTGCGCCTCCTCAATCGATTCCTTGTCAGAATCAGATAGTGGCTCAGGCAGGGTCCTGGCCGTTTTCCATGCGCGAGAGCGTTCTGCCTGTCGCGCGCAGGCTCTTTTCCGCGGGACAACCGCATGGTCACATGATGGATTACCATCAGTTATAGAGGTTCTGGAGGCTGATGACCTGTCAAGGTCCGTAGCCGGGTCCTGGATGGACCTAGTGGGCTGCAAACACAGGGCCTGGGAGATTGATTGCGACAGTGCTGAGGACATAGAGCCCATAGCAGCCATGATCGCATCAGAAATGGACTGCAGCAGCGCAGCGTTTTGCACCTCCTGTGAGGAATCATCAATGCGGCTGAAAACAGTAGAGGGGTTAGGAGGGGTTGTGGGAACACCCTGTCTAGGGGTAGAAGAGGTACTACGGCGAGACATTGTGTGAGTGATGGTAGGAGTTAGTCACCCCAGACCACCAAAGAAAGGACGGTAGACCTAGAAAGGAAAAGAAAAAACACTAATGAGGGCCTGAGAGAGATAACCAGCGATAGTGGGCGTAGGGGTACACACTCATCTAAGATGCCGGCACAGGGGAAAGCAAAAGAGCGTGGTGAGGGAGCTCTGGTGCAAGACGCCGAGATCCCGCGAGATCTCAGGCAGACGCTGCAAGAGGACGGAAGAAAAATCCCGCGAGATCGCAGGAGAAATGAGCAGGGAGGCAAGATGGCGGCCGAAGTCTCGTGAATCGCGAGACCTTCGCCGGAACGGACAGACGCAGGGAGGCCCAAGATGGCGGCCGAAATCTCGTGAATCGGACGCAGGATAGAGACAGAGAACCGGAGTAACGGTAAGGGCCTAAAAGAAAAGAATAGATGAAACCGAAGAAGGGCCTAACTCGGGGGATTGGTAGTGGACAAATGGGGACAATAAGCAACCAATCCAGACGGGGTATAAAATAGAAACGAACGGAACAAGCGAGGGGCCAGGGAAAGAAAAAAACAGGAATGAAAAACCTGGGGGCAGCAAAAAAAAAAAAAAAAAGCAGTCAAGCAAAGCTCATAAGACGCAAACAATCACAAGTTAAAACTCTATCATAGAGGATACTTATCTGCCATGGCAGCAACAAAGAAAGAGGATGATCCCAGAGTGTGGAGCCATTATATACTGGGATGGTGGGGAGGAGTCAGTTACTATGGTTTTCTTTTGTGATTGACATGTTCATTCTTTGCTGCTATGGTAACAGTAAAGAGAGTTAAAGCAATAGGATCCTGTCTTGTGATAAAATTGTTAGCAGTCTGCAATGAAGGTCAGGATGGGTGTTACTAGTTGGTGGTGTGTCCCTGCAAGGTCTCATACTATCCAATCATGCTGCCAGTGTTAGACTGTGCAGCCCCCACCCCCGACTAGTAACACCCAGCTAGACCTTCATTGTAGACTTCTAGCAATTCATGCATGACTTCTAACAGGAATAATATGGGAATGGCACAACATAGAGTCCTAAGAAGATATGCTCCAGAACTGTTATTACATGGGGGATGTAAGCAGTTGCTAAAACAGAAATGTCAGGAGAGAGGAGAGGTCCTCTTTAAAATAGGATGTGAACAGAACCTTAGTCAAGTATCTGCTTGAGTCAATTAAGATGTGAATCTCATTCCTCAAGGCTCTAATTGAATAAAGTTATATCTGCTCTTCTTTTGGGTCATCATGTCCTTCCACTATTTTCAGGGGCGGACTGGGAACTTAAAGTGGCCCTGGAAAAAAATACTAAAAGTGGCCCTGTTTTGTAGTCAGGTCCAAACTAATGGAAGGCAGGGCCAGCGGTACCATATTGTGGCACATTATACCAACCCCAACTGAACCAAATACCACAGTCCATCACAAAATACTGCAGCCAGCAGCACAAAACACATCCCCAAATACTTCTACTGGCCGGCCATGAAGAGGGCCTAGGCGGCCCCCTGGGCATCGTCCCACCAGGAAATTTCCCTGTATGGTCTGTGGCAATACGCCCCAGACTATTTTGCTGCTTCTCCTCCTTTTTCCTTTCTCTCCCTCCCAGATTAATAATCTTTTGCAATCAGATTATTGTTCTCATCATGATTCTAGAAGAACCTAAACCTTAACCTCAAGTCAAACCTCTAAGCTTCTGGTCAGCTATACTCCATGTGGACATTCCATCTGGATTAGCTCCCTCTAATGGTTTCTTCATTATCTACGAGTTTCTCTAAGGTTCTTTATCATTAAAGCTTAGATGCATCACTATTTTTCCATCATCCTTCTTCATTGACTAGCTTTCTCCTCCATAAAGTCAGAAGACTCCATCACCTGAACATATTTTCACCTAAACAAACAAACCTTGCTGAACAACTCGGGCTTTTGAAGTTAGTGCTTATATCCCTCATGGCTTCCAGAAAAGCCCACTATCCAGATGAGGAACGTCAACGTGAACCTGCTGCCACGTCCCTGCTCATCTCTCATAATAACTCCTCGGTATTGCTTAGACAGCTGGCTCTCTTGGTAGGATATGAATATAGTGCCATGAATGATAGGAAACAAAGCCAATAATCCACCATGTTCCACAGTCATTCTTCATGGAGATTAGCAACATGGAGTCCAGTTTCAGAAATATAAATACATATGTGAAGGGCGCTGGGCCAAGATAAGACTTTGGGGTTATATATAAGAGAAAGAGGAGCACAATGGAGGTCAGGAATCAATGGAGTCATTCGTATCCAATACAGGGAGGACCAAAAGATCAGTATACACTGTAGTTCATCTGGAGGACCACTCCAACTAAGGGAACATCTGCTACGTTATCTGTACACAGAAAGTTATCACTGTTATCTGGGCTGTTTTGCCAAATTTAAAATACATATGATTATAATAAAAAAGACATGGAGGAGAATACAGCACCACATGCCTCTTACATCCAAGGACATCTTCTGTCATGTAGACCTGCTCTTTCCTCTTCTCCTGCTTCTGACCCAGACCACAATGACAAATTCTTTCAGCCGCATCTCGTCTCTACAGAGTTTGTTACACAGACACGTTAGATTTCTCAACTTTTCTATCCTGGTGTCCCCACAGTGTCATCCTGCTGCCACCCCCAATACTGTGCCTGTTGTGCCTCCCAATGTCCCAGGTACTATACTGCTGAATGGGGTCATTTATCAAACTGGTATAAAGTAATACTGGCTTAGGTACCCATAGCAGCCAATCAGATATGGGTACCTAAGCCAGTTCTATTTTATACCAATTATAATGTCCCCTAAAGACCCCCGGTAATAATAACATCCTATATTGTGCTCCAAGTAACAATGCGTGAATAGTGTCCATAAAAATAATGTTTCCTAATATGTCCTGTAATAGAAAAGCCCCTACAGTGCCTCCCCAATAGCAATGTTCCCCACACTGCCCCATATAGTAATTTCCCCTACACTGCCCCATATAGTAATTTTCCAGACACTGCCCCATATAGTAATTTCCCCCATACTGCCCCATGTAGTAATTTCCCCCATACTGCCCCATGTAGTAATTTCCCCCACATTGCCCCATATATTAATTTTCCCCACACTGCCCCCATATAGTAATTTCCCCCATACTGCCCCATGTAGTAATTTCCCCCACATTGCCCCATATAGTAATTTCCCCCACATTGCCCCATATAGTAATTTCCCCCACATTGCCCCATATAGTAATTTCCCCCATACTGCCCCATGTAGTAATTTCCCCCACATTGCCCCATATAGTAATTTCCCCCACATTGCCCCATATAGTAATTTCCCCCATACTGCCCCACGTAGTAATTTCCCCCACACTGCCCCATGTAGAAATTTCCCCCACATTGCCCCATGTAGTAATTTCCCCCACATTGCCCCAAATAGTAATTTCCCCCACACTGCCCCATATAGTAATTTTCCCCACATTGCCCCATATAGTAATTTTCCCCACATTGCCCCATATAGTAATTTCCCCCACACTGCCCCCACATAATATATCCCTCATACTGCCCCATATAGTAATTTCCCCCACACTGCCCCCACATAATATATCCCTCATACTGCCCCATATAGTAATTTCCCCCACACTGCCCCATATAGTAATTTCCCCCAAACTGCCCCATATAGTAATTTCCCCCAAACTGCCCCCATATAGTAATTTCCCCCACACTGCCCCATATAGAATTTTCCCCAAACTGCCCCC